>NC_086285.1:161120353-162320353 GCF_963924245.1 Chroicocephalus ridibundus
GGCTGGATTCTGACCTCATTGACGTGAAGGCAGGTCAGGGGGTTCCTCAGCTAATTGATTGCACCATAGCAACAGTGGCCATCAAGACCAAGCTCCCCCATGCTGTGGCAGGGCTTGTCTGGAGCATTCACCTGGCAGCAAAAAGCTGCTCTCCACCGATAAAGTCACTACAGCTGTGACAAAGAGCAAAAGGGGCAACTGCATTTCCTAGATGATAAATAAAAACCTATAGACTCAGCTTGGTCTCTTGCCGACAGCACCGTTTTTGTTTTTGTTTTTGTTTTTTTTTTTTGAGGTGGGGCTAGTCTCAGCTCACTTTTTAGTGGCCTACAGTGCAGACACCTATGTCTGACATACTTATCAAGGCTCCCTCAGTAAGTGATGGAGACTGATTTACAGAGGGTGATGTATTTTACTTTCCTTTTTTTAGCTTGCGATAAATGACCCTGCCTTTCAACTATAAGGGGAGCACAGTTAGCCTAAACCAGATGCCTGGTTTGGCATGATGAAGTGAAATGAATCTCTGATGGAAATATAGAAAATACTGACTTTTAAAGCTTTCTTTATAGCTTATAGAGAGACCAGATAGTATTTGAGGCTGCTCTATATCATCTTAGGGTGGTCTTTTCTTCATATTTCTTCTGCTTTCCGCAAATCTTATTCTTCTGTTTATGTAAACTGAACACATCTTCCTAGTACTTCCCTAAAACAGATCTTTCTCTTTCACCTCTTTGCTGTGCCCCATTCTTCAGATTAAGGCATTTGGGTTTGCTTGCTTGTTTGTTTGATTGATTGATTGTTTTTGTTTGAGAAGCTGTCGGATTTTTTTCAGAGAAGGTAAAGATTGGTGTACCTTACCTTCAAAAGCTCTTTTTAGAGAGCATGCACTAGGACAAGCACACGCACTTGACCTTTAATAGGCTCAGAAGTAAATCAAGGGTCCAACGTGCTTTGAGCAACAAAGCTCAGTTGGCGTTTCTCTCTTTCCTAAAGGAAACATGGGCTTTTTCAAGGTTAAGCATGTGATCGGACAAACTGTGAAAGGAGTATGACTCTCATTTAACCTAGTTCCTTTCAGCCAGATGGTGAAGGCAGCCAGTCTTGAAGAAGGTCACAAGCTCCTCGTGGCTAAGAGTAATCAAGAATTCCCTTATGCAGGACTTCAGTGGATTAACAAATACAGCTGTATAAGCAAATACCACTGGCACCAAGTATTTGAAGAATCAGTAGTGAGTGCTACATTCAGTAATGCTTATCATAGGCTCAGAACATTGAGAATACAAGGCTAGAGATAAGTCTCTTTCTTAGAATAGAGTCACTGTCTTTTATTTGTCTACAGTGCATTGCTTTCCCCATTAGCACTTGGTGCATGGCATAAGTAGCTGTGAGGTTTAACTTGGGATTTATTATCCACTTCCTTTTAAGACCTGAACTTGTAATGAAAACTGGATCATGCTACAACATCTCATTTTAATATAAATGCATATTAAAAATTAGTCTATAAAGGAGAAGCTGTCTGCTGGTAATGAGCTACAGTCATGAAACCATTTGTAAGTACCTTAATTGAATAGCTTACACACTAAGAATAGCAGGCCAATTCCCATCACAGCATGTGTTGCACCAGCTGTGCGGAAAGAGATGGTGGGGTCATCTGCAAGTTAATTTACAAACAAAACCAGTTATATATCAACATTTCCAGAACAAACAGCTTTTTCCCAACTGTTCCTCCTCTTCAAATATGCTCGTGCAATACTGTATTGAAAGGTCAGCTTGGACTCTCTCCACTGCCATAATACATCAAGGACTCAGAGCTCATGGTACAGCAATCCACCCCCAATGCTCTGCCATACTTGGGCTATTTATCCCATGAGCAGCCTGATTCTGTATTCCTTACCCACAGAAAGTGCCCTGGAAATGCTGGTGTCAGAGATTTTTCAAAAAGAACCCCCAAATGTGGCAGGAGGTGAGAGGTAGGTGTGAGAAGGAGGAGATTTTGACAATGATTTTCCTGCTCTGCAGGACATTTCCATCCCCTGCTCTGCTGTAAATTTGCTCTGTGACTTTTGACAAGTCACATTCCTGGTCTTCCTTGGCTGAAGCTAACAGCTAGTTACCAAACTTAAAGGTTTACCAAGGCTTAATTTAGCCGTTCTTTAGATGTTTGGGTGCAAAGTATATAAGAACTGCAAAGTCCGTTGATGTACCATCTGTCACGTTGTCCCCATGACAGGGGCATTTACTTCTTCACTGTTTGAGGAGCAAATACAGCAGTGTAAGAGCAGTGCTGTTCTGAACTACCATCTTTCACATGCCAAGCTGTCACTGCGTGTGGCGATTTAAGAAGGTATGACAAATGTTTAACAAGATTTTTAATGGCTGTTAAATCCACAGTCCTGGATATATGCCAGTTCAGGTAATTACATTCAGCCTGCTTAAAGACACTTTAACGGGATAGATCATTCTTCACAGAGCCTCCAGTATGGGAAGAATGAAAGAAACACACAGCGCTGCTGGCAGGCAGGGGAGGGAGGCAAGCAAGGGTATTCCCAAAACAGGGAAGCAAGGAGAGTCGTGGGTGTATATGTCTTTGTGTGTGGCGGATGAGAACAAGGAGCCTTTGGTAAGGGAAATAAACTTACCCTAGAAAAGCAGGAAAATGGTTTACTGGGCTGATTTTATAAAAAGTGAGTCAAATGGCAGACCAAAAGTCAGGAAGCTGTGCTAAACCCAGCGGTTAGTTGATGCTAAATTCCTCATTTGTTGCTAAATTATATACTTGGTGTATTTTGAAAGTTGCCGTTTCAAACATCAAGATCCAGCCTAGGAAGCCTCAGGATGTTTTTTGAAGAAGTAAGTTAGAAATGAGGCTTGACAAACGCTATCTTGTGGGTTTGAACTCTATAGACAGTTCTGGATTGTTCTTCCGTAAAAGGAAATTTCTTCTCACGCTTTTGTGAGTGCCAACCTTTTAAATTTGGTAAATGTTATAGCCTTGAAGGGCCCTTTATAGAGCAATCAGCTAGCTCGTCTTTTCTTACAGCTGGTCCTGACATGATTTCATTTTCTTTTCTTACTGAGGAAATTGAGATGCACTCACAGATCTATAGCCCCAAATTAATCTGCACATGCAGATTGATTTCAGTAAATTGGATAACACATATTTATTTGAAATAGGCAGAAATTGCTGGCCTTTTAGACAATGCTGCAGATAACATCTGTTTTGATGGAATTTTGAGAGGACTGAGGATATGGGAACTTGATTTTTAATGTTGCTGATTGTCTATCACTTGTATAAATGGTTAATTTTTAATAATTGTTTTCTTGTTAGTAGTAAGCAAAGCAATCAAAGACAAAGCACATAACACCAGTCAATCATCCTTCTCTATTTCAGTCATTCCAGAGTAATTATGTTTCTATCAGCCGTGATTACTGCTGCTGATTGGTTTTGAGCAGTGCCTACACCTGGGATATACACATTTTTATGCCCATTTGCTCACTCTCTGTCTTATTTTCCATTGTTCACTTATCTTGCCAACTGTTTACAGCCTGTGCTATTTTATACCATTAGCTATCTATTTTAGACTACAATCTACAGCCTTGGTTTGATTTGGAATAGTACATGTAATTGTATTAGAAGTGATAAACCATTTAAAGTAGCTAGGTGAAATGGAAGTTCAGTTCTTATACTAATTTTCCCAGGTCAGTTTTACCTCATGCACACTGGACGTTTTTTCTTGTTCCAGGAATGATGTTTCTAGGATCCAAGAGCAATTAAGAATCTCTTAGTGATACTACTTCTATCTCAGAGATGTGTCTCTCAACTAAACAGTATTGGAGTTGTTGACAACTTATAATGGCTTTATTCCCAAACTGTCACTCTGTGGCAATCTTGGAGGGCTTCACACCCCACAACAGATTCTGATTTAGACAAAAATGTGACCTAGATGTGTTATATTACCTTCAACGGAAGGTGCTGTTTTATTTAATCAGACGGAAGATAGGTCAGGCAGGGCTATCAGCCCTGTGACCCACTGAACACAAATTATTTCCAGATAAATAAAGAACAACCTCAAAAATTTTTCTTTTAGAGATTTCGTAAGTGTATTTAATGCTATTACTTAGTATCTGAAAAGCAATGATCTCCTTGGTGACAGAGATGAAAATATTGTTTGAAAGTGAATATATTTTACCTTGATTTTTAAAGTGGGAACCAGTTTAGAAGCCAGGATTACAGAGCACAATTTAAGCTTATTACATCAATATCAGGCATAAGTAAAACTATAGCTTTATTCTGCACTAACCCTCCAGGGTACAATGTCTCAACTCTGTGCTGGAATTTATTTTTGTATTGCTCTACTAAAGTAAAGCATCTAGGGATCTAAGGGCATCTCAGGGCATCAGTAGTGCCAAATGTGTTAGTTGTGTGGTTTTTTTCAAGCCTTGGTTCCCTGATTGTGACAGTATGTTAACTGGTTTATAGACTTTCCTAGCTGGCTTATAGACTTTCCTCTGCAGAGAACCAACTAGCTATGTCCGAGTGGAAAGCTAGGTGTGGGGTAGCTCACTCCAAGGATGACTACTCTTGAGAGGTGCGCATGAGACCACACAAGGTTTTTACCTCCCTTGGCTGTTGTATTTCATCAAACCCTGAGTTCTCTCAGCCTTGTTCTGGGACAGTACCACACTCTTGACCCTCAGAGTCTCATGACTCTCACATTACTTTGGGCCCTTTGAACTGAAAAGCCACAAAACAGCCTCATAGCCTAACACCCCTGCGTAAGGCTCAGTGAACACTGGCAAAAGTTAAACCCCATCAGCGTGGATATAGAGTATGACTGGGTGCCTTGGGGGTGGTTGACTTTGAGAAAGGACACCCTGAAAGAATCAGCATTTCAAGGTAGGCAGGGATGGTCTCATGTATGGTTTCACGGATGATGTTGCACTGTGTTTCATGTGGGTATTGTGAAAGACAGTGTGAAGGGACTGACAGCAGGGCACTGAAAATCCCACTATAGTCTGGAGCAAGGAAAATGTTGTTCTCCCACTCCTCCAGGCCTCTTTCAAGTATTGTCGGTCAGAATACACACAAATGAACATCCTTATCTCTGTTACCATCAATATATTATGTCATTATTAAAAGAAATGGAATGGGATGTGGGGAGAATAAAGAGTTCAAGGTTGAGAAAATAATGCTTTAGAGAGTAAGGCCCTGCTCCAGGAGACAAGGAAGTAGGAGTTCATTTCCTAATGTTATTCTGAATCTAAATCCTATAACCCAGTGTCCCACCCCAACCTCTATCCCCCCTCTTCCTTTAAAATAAGGTATGACACTTCGAAACCTCCTGAGAAGGAGGATAACGTGTGAGCAGTACCCACAAGGAGTTCTGATACTGTAACGATAACTACCTAGATATGTTTTTATCTGGTGACTCATATTCACATAGGTCACAAAACAGACACTGGGGGACTGGAATTAACATTTCCTAGCAATTACCATAGAAAATGATTGAATTGCAAATATCCTTAGAGAGAGGTGTCTTCCCTATGGAAGTGGTCAAAGACCACTTCCTCCAAGCTCAGGATCGGTGCATCCCTAAGAGAAAGAAATCGGCCAAGGGATGCAGGAGACCTGCATGGTTGAGCAGGAAGCTTCAGAAAAAGCTCAAGTGGAAGAAGGAAGTTTATAATAAGTGGAAGAAGGGACTGACCCCTTGGGAGGATTACAAGAATGCCACCAGAGCGTGCAGGGATGAAACAAGGAAAGCCAAGGCCGCCTTGGAATTAGACCTGGCTAGGGACATCAAGCTCAACAAAAAGAGCTTCTACAAGTATATTGGAAGCAAAAGGAAGACCAGAGAAGTTGTAGGCCCACTGCTGAATGAGGCAGGAGTCATGGTGACGGAGGATGTGGAGAAGGCAGAGTTACTGAATGCCTTCTTTGCTTCGGTCTTTTCTGCTTGGCCCAGCCCTCAGGAGTCCCAGGCATTGAATAAAGTAACAGGGAAAGAAGACGACTTCCCTTGGGTTGAGGAGGAGCGAGTGAGGGACCAATTAGATCATCTAGATATTCACAAGTCCATGGGCCCTGATGGGATGCACCCGAGAGTGCTGAGGGAGCTGGCGGAAGTCATTGCTGGGCCGCTCTCCATCATCTTTGAAAAGTCCTGGAGAACAGGCGAGGTGCCTGGGGACTGGAGGAAAGCCAATGTCACTCCAGTCTTCAAGAAAGGCAAGAAGGAGGAGCCGGGGAACTACAGGCCGGTCAGCCTCACCTCCATCCCTGGAAAGATGATGGAACAGCTCGTTCTGGGTGTCATCTCAAGGCACGTGGAGGAAAGGAAAGCTATCAGAAGTACTCAACATGGATTCACCAAGGGGAAATCATGTCTGACTAATCTGATAGCCTTCTACGATGGCATGACTAGATGGATAGATGAGGGGAGGGCAGTAGATGTGGTCTACCTTGACTTAAGCAAGGCGTTTGACACGGTCTCCGACAGCATCCTCATAGGGAAGCTTAGGAAGTGTGGGTTAGATGAATGGACAGTGGGGTGGATAGAAAACTGGTTGAAAGATAGAGCTCAGAGGGTTGTGATTAGGGGCACAGAGTCTAGTTGGAGACCAGTGACGAGTGGTGTTCCCCAGGGGTCAGTACTGGGTCCAGTCCTGTTCAATATATTCATCAGTGACCTGGATGAGGGGATAGAGTGCACCCTCAGCAAGTTTGCTGATGACACCAAGCTGGGTGGGGTGGCTGACACACCGGAAGGCTGTGCCACCATACAGAGAGACCTGGACAGGTTGGAGATCTGGGCAGAGAGAAACCTTATGAAGTTCAACAAGGGCAAGTGTAGGGTGCTGCACCTGGGGAGGAACAACCCCATGCACCAGTACAGGTTGGGGGCTGACCTGCTGCAGAGCACCTCGGTGGAAAGAGACCTGGGAGTCCTGGTGGACAACAGGATGACCATGAGTCAGCAATGTGCCCTTGTGGCCAAGAAGGCCAATGGCATCCTGGGGTGCATCAAGAAGAGCGTGGCCAGCAGGTCAAGGGAGGTCATCCTCCCCCTCTACTCTGCCTTGGTGAGGCCGCACCTGGAGTACTGTGTCCAGTTCTGGGCTCCCCGGTTCAAGAGGGACAGGGAACTGCTGGAAAGGGTGCAGCAGAGGGCTACCAAGATGATGAGGGGACTGGAACACCTCTCTTATGAAGAAAGGCTGAGGGATTTGGGTCTCTTCAGTCTGGAAAAAAGACGTCTGAGGGGTGACCTTATCAACACTTATAAATACTTAAAGGGTGGGTGTTCAGGAGGATGGGGCCAGGCTCTTTTCAGTGGTGCCCGGGGACAGGACAAGAGGCAATGGGTACAAACTTGAACATAGGAAGTTCCACCTAAACATGAGGAGGAACTTCTTTACCCTGAGGGTGGCAGAGCACTGGAACAGGCTGCCCAGAGAGGTGGTGGAGTCTCCAACTCTGGAGACATTCAAAACCCACCTGGACGTGTTCCTGTGTAACCTGCTCTAGGTGACCCTGCTCTGGCAGGGGGGTTGGACTAGATGATCTCCAGAGGTCCCTTCCAACCCTATGATTCTATGATTCTATCACCCTAGTCTGAGTTTTTGAAACATGAAAAAAAAAACACCAGAAAGGGTAGAATCAGTTGTCGTCAGGTGGAATTTTCTCATTTCTAGGTTGTAGCGGAAGACAGGACCATGTAACAGCTCAGCAAGTACGTCCAAGACTGAAAAGATATATATGTCTGATTTTTCTGCATGAGATTATGGTATTTCTTCTGCTTCACGAATCAAATACCATTGCTTGGGAGACATGTTGACTGATCTACTGTCTAGCGCTCTGCCAACAAAAGTGTGAGCTTAATTATGTCTACTACTAAGGGAAAATAAGACCTTCAGGCCCCTGGCACACTCTCCTTGAATTTTCCTTTTGCTTTCTCTCTTAGAGGCTTGGGCTTCTCCTTATGACAGCGTCTCCTAAACGCTGCCGTGGTGAGGCAATGCCATCAGCTATGCATGACACCTCTCCTCCTGCTGCCTCCTAGCTCAGAAATCACCTGAGGCAAGCAGTAATAACTTGTTATCCCATAGTCTGAGCATAAGCAATAATGAGCTGGCTGCTCAATTAAAATCCTATGTCCTGCAATATAAATGCAGCGCATGGCTTACAGAATTTAAGAATCTCAGGGCTTAATTAGTATGATAAGAAATTCTGGGAGCAGTGACTAATGTGGAACAGCACATTGCAGCTTGGAATTAATATATGTCTCATAACTTAAGGTCAGGGTCTGGAATTTGATGAGTGACTTGTATGGCTGACAGGTTGAAGAACAGGAATATACTCTCTTCTGCCAATGAATCTGGTACTTTGATTACTAGAGGCCTGCAAATCACTGTCATGCTGACCAATAATGTCTCATTATTTCTGCATTCCCTGTTGTCTGCCTGCATCCATCCGATATGTCTTGTTTTGCACTGGGTTTGCTGATGCATGAGGTGGAATTTGCTTCTATTTCTGTACATCACCTAATGCATGGCTTAGCCTTCTAGGTACTTGATCAAGGTAGAAAATGAGAAAGTCCTCAAAAAGCATCATAGCTATTGAGAGGGTTTAATGGCTTATAATAACATTGAAACTGTTAGTGCTCTCCTAGAAGTTCTTTGCCCAAATGAAAAGTCCATAGAAGAGTTGGAGATAACAGTGTGGTAAGGGAAGGCTCAGAGAAAGGCCCACTTGCTCAAAGTTGGCAAGAAGGATGGAGTTATTGTTGTGATTTATCATGATCCTTTATGAGGTTAAACTATCCTTGGGAGAGGGAGGTAGGTTAATGTGTAACTCTGCTGAAGGGATCAGACTGAACCCAGCGGCATTAATTGTTTCTAGCACAGACCAGAGGAGGGAGCAAGCTGTCTGACCCCTTTAGGGTCAGCACCACCTTGAGGAAGGACCACTTGCTACTGGACGTTGGTTGATGTTAAAGTGTTACCACCTTCTGCTGCTCCTTCTTTCCCCGCCATAGAAGTTGCAGTCTCCTCACAGGTGTGAATGAACACCTCACCTCTCCTCAGCCAGTCCTGCCAAAAGGAAGCAGTTTATTAAACAGATCTAAAAAAATATCTCTTTTTGGGTTTGGTTGGGTCCTGGTTTAGTTTTTTGTTAACCCCGATGATTTTGACAGAAATGGGCAATGGAGTGGCTACAGGTACAGTCATACCTCATGAGGGGACACCTACCTCCAGTGCAAGGGTGGTGGTGGTAGAATAGCTGAAGTCCTTCCTTCGCTGAAACAGCTGCACAGCAAAAAATCCCTCCTTAGAATAATTTGCACAATGTTTTCTCTTTTAGGGTTTTTTTCCTAAACAGAGGGGTTGTTTTGTTTTAGTTTAATGAGACGAAAATGAGGATTGTTGTTTGTTATTTTATTCTGGCTTTCTCCTTTTTATTTTAAGCACACATTTTTGCTTTTTAGGCTCTCTGGGGGAAAAAAATAGTTGGAAAAGAATATTTATCAAATTCTGCAAGACTGAAGGTTTGGGGGAAGGTGGGTCTTCTACTTCACTGATTGCAGTCGAAGCAGACTTCCCTGCTCTTCCCCTCAGTGAGAAATCTGTGCCTCTTCTAAGCAGGTCACCGGCATGAGGCTTGGGGAAAACAGGCTCTAATTCCCATCTCTATTACAGCTTCAGAAATGGAAGATGGGAATGAGTGAGTTCCTTCATGTGGCAAATTTGAAATGCTTTTCATCAAGTCTCTCAGGGACTGATACAGCCTGTCTCTCCAGCTCCCTTTCTCAGGGCGCAGCTACAGCCACAAAGCCAGTTAAAGAGCTTCCCACCACCCTGTCTCCAGCTGAACATATTGCAGTTTTTGTCCCATCCACTGAGCCAATACAATTGCTTCTGCTGACAGGGAATAAATCTGATTACCATCGTGGCCAACAGATCTCTGTAACATGCAGCTGTTGCCTGAATATTTTGCACCAGAACCAGGGGAAGGTCTGCTCTCCTGTCAGTTAGCTGACAGGAACATCACTACTGGCTTTCCAGCTTCTGACCACTCACAAAGTCCTCCCTGCTCCCTCCCCTTTTTCCACTCTGCAGAAAACACTGTCCTCGTAAATTTTATTTTCATAGGGAGTGCTACGCTCCTCAAAAATGTGATGTATGTTCATATTTCTCCATCTGCAACTGAGGTAACTGGAAACTATTAAATGCACAAAGCTGCTACATAAAGCAGCTTCTAAGTGGTTTTCTTTCCTTTCCCTGGCACCCGTTGCTTGCAGATACACAGTGAAGTGTTCAAGTTTTCCCTGTTTGTGTTTTTTTTTTGCATTCCTCAATTGTCAGTCTCTGGAATGGATTTTAACAGCCCTATTCTTCTTGATAACGTATTTTTTATTTGACAGCCTGTGTTGTTCAATAAAAGCCAAGAAATAAGGACCCCTACCTCCAGGGCACCTTCCTGAAGCCAATCTTTAAGGACGTACTCCTTGCTTGTCCCAGGCAGGGCCAGAGACCATTTTGGGGAGCACCTTCAGGGCAGGTCCTTGAAGAGAGTGTGAGTCCAGGCCTGAGGGTGAGCAATTGCTGAACAGCACAAGCTGCTGCAAGCTAGAAATAGCCTGCGTTGAAAAAAAAAAAAGATTTATCATAGCAGAGCTGGCTGTAATAGTCTGAAACCATTACGTTAAGTGTGGGTAGTCAGGGCTCAGTGCTTGAAATCTCTCCTTGTCCCTTTTTCTAATTGGCAATACAGGCATTCCTGCTCTGACCAGTGCCGCAGAATATGAGCCTTGAACAGCAAAGCAACAGGCTGCAGATGGGTCTTCCCAATCCTTTCTAAAGCAGAGCCCTGCACAGTTCAAATCCCTGCTGTTAACAAGCCACTAAGGCTTCACAGGCATTTAACTACTGACACTGGTGCTGCCACATCACTGTACCCTCTTGCAGGTACTCTCTCGCTGTGGTTCATCTGTTCCTTTTGCTGTATCTCTGTCAGATCATGGTGATAATAGATTTTTTTTTATATTCTTAAAGTTTCATTTGCCACTAAGGCTCCTTCCTTCCAGAAAGAACAGAACTGGCTTACATGTGATCAAATGCACCACATCGTGTCTACTGTTAGGAAAACGGCTGTTATAAATACATGGTGCATGATGAAAATTGTTATGAAGGATAGCTGCAGTTCACACTTCTGCTCATCCAGTAATACATTGTGACTGTTCAGTGTCAGAGGCTGAAATATTTCCTTTTTAATGAGGTCAGATATTTTTAACGTAGATTCTACAGAATTTAGATGATTCACAAGGTATGCGAACCACTTATACTCCATGGAAATAAGTAGGGCATAAGAGAGGGCAATTGCTCTATTGCTCTGCCTTCAGTAGTGGAGTTTCTGAACACAAGAGGTCCAATTTTGAGTCAGCTGCAGCTCAGCACAATTCGAGATCTGCAGAGCGCAATTCTGAAAGGAGTATGGGTGAAGGTTTCCTGATGAAAGGACGATGAGAAGGCAAAAGGCATTGCAACGAGCTAATTAAAATCGATGCCAGGAGAGATCTCTCTGATGCCTGGGTGGTGAACAACCAGCAGGTGTCTTCATTACTTAGACTGCTGGTGACAAGCTACATCTAAAATTACAGGGTAGCTAGTTTAATTTCCGCTGCAAAGAGAGTCTTAGCAAGTCTCTGGAGAGATGGAGTGGGAGGAAAGCCCATAGAGGCTCAGTCTGACAGCTTGATATTTGGACAAGAAAGAGTGCTCCAGAAGAGAAGACCAGGTCTCTTTTGAGCTTAAAACCTTTTTCTTTAAGAGCAAAGGGAATGAATAAAATAGGATGAACTTTGGTTTAAGAGGAAAACAATCAACATGTCTGACTACTGCTGTTGTAAAGGGTTTGGTTGGTATCCCAGTGGAATGCTGTTGATTTCACAGTCTTATTTTCCACCCAGAAACGTGGGATCCTTCCTCTAGCATGGTGCCCAGCATGCGCCAAGCCATGGGATGGATGAAAGGCGATATTATTGGTGCTAATGGCTGCTCTTCAGTTTCCTTCTTTAAAGGAATTGCTTGCAAGCTGGAAAAATGTTTCAGCATTAGCTGTGAGCTGTTATCAGACTCATGCAGGTTGCGGCTTTTACAGTTAAGGATGCAAAGGAAGGTTCATTCAAGCGCTGGCTTCCTATCAGAGCTGGGCAAAATTTATGGACACATTTCAATACAAAAATGCATGACATTTTCATTGCTTTTTCATGTCGGTTCATACAGGTGACTTCTGTCAATGAGATTTTGATAGCCCCTGCCTTGGAAGGGAAAAAAAAAAACCAAGTATGACATTAGACGGCAATTCCCTGTTTCGGGGGAAGATAAAGAGGAGGGCTGTGTATTAGCAAAGCATCTCTTCACCACATAATTTGGAGACAAGGTCTGCAGCTCTTTTCTCCCTCCCTGATGCTCTGTTAGATGTTCACTCAGCTGTGATAATGCAGGGATTGTGGGGGAAAGAAAGGGGACCAACAAAAAATGGCAGGAGTTGAGGAGGCATTGTTTCACTTCTGCAGTGATGATGTTTTACAAAGGTCAAACTGATAATTGTTGTTCAGATACTTTGATGTGATATGAAAACATTTTTCCATACATAAAAATAATATGTTTATTTATTAAAAATAAAGTAAAATGTGTTTCAAAGCCATGGCAAAATATAATTTGAAAATACCAAGATATCCTCTTTTATTAACTTGCTAAGACTGGAATTTGGAATTTGGTTTATTTTAATGTTCTCGTCCCAGTTAGTTGGACAGTTTGAAAGATGGCTCTAATGTACTGTGATGTGTCTTGCCACAAGGAAGTGGGAAGCCTTTGATTTATTTTGAAATTCTTTCTGCTGACTCAGAGTGAAAGTAGGCTGAGATGTGAAACATAAAGCACTGTTTTGGGTTTGCAATTATTTTTCTGTTGGCATCTTAATGGGTAGAAAAGATATGAGTAGCCTGGGACAGATACTTAACAAGTTATTCAATTAATTTTGAAGGAAAAATAAATATATGGAATTGAGCTTAGCTAAACTTTGACCAACTGGAAACCTAGCCTGTGATAAGATCTTTAGAACAAGCATATTTGCTGCATCACAAATCAATATTAAATAATTTACATTCTGTCTTTATCTTTTTAAAACTATGTTAAAGCTATGTTCATTTTCCGAATAACTGGCAGAACTGCAAGGCAAGCTGTAATAGATAATAAAAATTAACCAATTAAATCTTCTTGCTTTTACTAGGAATAATAAAGTATCTCTCACCTAAGATCAAGGTAAGGTTGGATTATTTTTGGTTAGAGGGACATAAAAAAGGTCTGGAAAGTGGAGCAGCAGAGGTGGTTTTGCATCCTTATTTAACTTCTGTGAACTGCAGTGGAAGATGATAGTTTTGCAAACCTGAGATTGCTGCGAGGCTGTATGCATAGCAATCAGGGGAGCAATTACAGTCAAACAAACCCTGGTGCCTGACACATTATGAGGCAGTCTGCTTATTTGTGTTTTCACCTAGCTCATGCAGATAGTAAGAAATGGCCAACTGTTCCAGTGCGCATTTTCTCTCTACTTAACAGAAGATGTTTGTGTGGTGCCTAATAAAAAAAAATAAAAATCATACCAACCCTTGCAGATATATTAAAGGTTGCAAAGGACTGCAAAAACAACAGGGAATGGAGAATCTTGAAACACTATAATTGTTTGTAATGCTGTTATCTCTAGCAGGACAGAGTGTTTTTATTCCTAGGTCTTTTCTGGCTGAAATTGATGGGCTTCCCTATCAAGAGGGTAAAATTGGGCAAATTATGCTTGATGTTGTGAAAGGGAAAGCTGCTTCTTCAATCTGCTAAGCATAAATGTGGCTCTATTTATTAAGCAGCACCTTTTAAACAAGTAGCAGAGGATATCATTACAGGTAAAGAGCCCTGAATAAACAGTGAGACATCTTCAGAAGAGAGAGGATGTGTGCCAAGCTTCGCTAAGTTACAATGCCAGCAAGTTATTAGCACTTCAGAAATACAGACATATATGTGAAAATTAATGCTAAGCAGGTGTTTCCAGAAATAAATCCCCTCAATTACTTTGATAAAGACTCAACATGGAAGCAGGACTGTCTTTGCCCATTTGTCACACTGGCAACGTCTGGTCAGTATTTGTCCTTTTTGACGACACATCCAAAAAGGTACGTGTGTAGGGAACAGAGGGAGAGGACGATATACAGGAACGTGTAACATGGGCACTTAAAGCAGCTGAGCTGCACTGTCCCACAGAGGTGCTTGTGTCTCTTGACTGAGTACAGAGCGAGAGTGTTGGTAGCAACCCTGGGCTAGCTTCTGGAGCTGGAGGTGGTCTGGCTGCTTATGGCTTGATGGCAACATCCAAGGATGTCATCCTGGTCTTCTCTTTTGCAATGGAGAAGATAGGTGAACAGAGTTGTTGGCATTCAGTGGCATTATTGGGTACATCCAGTCTCATGACTAGCAGCCTGAGCTCCACCAGCTACATTGGCTAGTTCCCATCAATTGCAATGGGGTTCTCGACTGCTAGTTGAGGTGTCTGCAACATAAGCTTCAGCTGCTGAATTTAGGTATGATGTTAGTAAGAACTCTGATTTTAAACAGGTAAAGTTAGGTGGCATGTATCTCAGTATTGTGGAGATAAGTTGATGTATTTGACTTTGATAGGCACACAGCTCTTAAGATATAGTACACAACAACCCTCCCAACTCAGTTGCACAAATCCTCACTGCTTCCATCTGCGGTAGGGCAGAGATGTTTCACACAAGGGAACAGAGTGCACAAATCTGTTGGTGTCTCCACTAAAGCCATGGCCCATAAAGGCCTAGGTCTTTAAAATCTGTGTAGCTACATGAACACAACACTACATCAGTGAAGTGTACTTTAGTATGATTAATTAGTTTATGCTTCATGACATATTCTTCAAGTTTTCCTCTGAATGGTGCGAAATGAAAAACAGGGCTTCTAGAAGTCAGGCCACATGCTGTTTGTGAGCAAACCATCTCACGAACTCATCCAGATTCTCCCAGACTTTGACAACCATAAAAAACAACTTCGTGGCTGGAAAACAGCTTTGTTTTCAGGCCCAGGGAGAGTTCAAACTCGAGTTTTTTAGGCTTTGTAAACTTTTTGATGGTGATATTTTCTGTATAAGCCAGAAAGAGTAACCACATTCAAAGGGTATTCAGCATCCCAGGGACAGGCCAAGACTTCATGTCTGGTTTTGCTGGATGAAGCTAAGCTCAGTCCACCAGGCAGTGGTGTTTGCTAAGGACAGTATAGACACTCTCAGTTCAGGGATCACTTGGTAGTATAAATGGAGAAAAGAAAATCATCCTGTGGTCTGAGCATGTTTTCTGAAGGCATAGGCTCAGACCCACATTAAACTATAGTACACCAGTTCACAACTTAACATGGTAATTATTTGTGCAATTTTAAGCATCTAAGCAGGTTTATTAAATTTAGTGCTTAAGAATAAGGGTTCTTTTAAGCACTTTGCTAAGCTAGAGCTTTTAAAGCTCATGCTTACGCAGCAGTTATCACAGGATTCAGGAGTGTCTCATACAGTGTGCTGATATTGGAATACCATTACCACAGCTATCTGTTAAGCCCCGGGGTGTCCAGGTGGCTGGTTATCATTGTGTGTTTTTGCTAAGAAGCTATTAAAATTGTTAAAGGGCAGTTTTCTTCCTGCCACTCGCTCAAATATTGTATCTCTGTTTTATAGTCTTCATTAAAAGAGAAGGATGAAGATGCACAGAGTAGTCAAGTTTAATAGTGGTAAAAACAGACACTTGAATATATATCCCTTGAAGAAAATTGGTGTATACCTGTAGCACTATGATGTAGTATACCAGCAAGGTCACGTGTGGTTAGATGTTTCTTGAAAATGGAGTTTGTAGTTACATCACAAAAGAAATTCCTTTTCAGCTTGAAGCTTCAGCTGGCAAGTAGTAATAGTTGGTGCATATAAAACGTTACTGCTCTTGTGGATTGTTGAGATGAGTTTCCAGTTACCTGATGACACTTCTGTGGTGCTGAAAGTGACAGCTTGCAAGATTCTTTGATTAGACGATAAATTTTGTTGGCATTATGAAATAGTTTCCTTTTAGAGGAGGAAGAAGATTTTTTCCAAAAAAAAGTAAATGCTGATGACAGGTGCTGCTCATGAACCTGATTTCTGTGCCATGCACTACTATACATTCTCATTGAGTTTTGTTTTGACTCTGCACAAGCATGGAAATGGGAGTGGTGATTCTGTAATTGGGAAGTTTTATGAATGTGAATGAGAAAAGTTTAGAAGAGAAGGGGTAGCTTTTATTAGACCAATATTCACGCCCCTTAACAGGTCTGGTTTTGGTGTTTGATTTTTGTTTTTTTTTGTTGTTTGTGTGCTCCATCTGTATTAGCTGCTTTAGTGAAAGGCATTAACTTCCTTGAGAATGAGATGGAAAAATTAGAGAATTGTCTGCATCATGGAGCTTCGGTAATGACCCCATTTATGGGCAACTGGAAGATATTTTTCCCCTCCTTCCATTCCTAATTTCTTGGCCTTAGTCTGCAGGGTGCTCGGGGGAGCCGGGCAGCTCATTGCTGAAATGGCTGGTGAGAGGACGCGGGGTTTTCTGTCAGCCAGCTGGCAGAAAAATGGGCAGCTTGCCTATGAAGAGTCAACACAATGCCAGGGGATACAGTGAGGCTTTCAAATCAGGCCATTCCCAGTATAAAACTGACCCATCAGAAATCTCTACAACTGCCTTGAGTCGTACATGTATCTCCTGATTAAGTCTCACCAGGTCTTTGTGAGATTTTCAGAGACAGAATAATGTTTGGTTAAGTTCATATGTGAAGCCTGTGGTAGAAACAAAAGAGTAATGTCTGGTACCCAGGTCTATTTCTTCAATACTGTTCTTTCATTGTATCTAATGATACATCACTATTTAGTAACAGTTTAGAAGCGGGAATACTTGCCTGGCATCCCTGAAGGCCACTCCAATTCTGATCTGAGTACCAAGGGCCATATATTTATCTGTAAAGACAGATTTTAAAAAACCTTGTACACGCACATAGAGACATTGTCCAAAAATTACCAGGGAAGGGTATTAACCATATACCTCTGCTACTACTCAAGTAGGGGACTCCACTAGAGAGGGGATTACCTCCACTACTCCCTACATCTACCTCCACTGCTCACTGAGAAACAGCCTTTGAACAGGAGTCTGAGAGCTGGGTGCATCATAGAGAGGTCCAGAGCTGTCTCCTGCTATCACTGTACAATGTTGGCATCATACACAAGCCTTGCATAAAAAACAAAGATCTACATGAATAAGGAAGAAGTTTCTTGCTTCTTCTAGCTTTTATAACCCAAAAAGCAAACGACTTCACCATTTCTGTATTCTGAAATACATCCAGTAAGAATGACCATAACAACCACTGGAATATTGCGGGGGTGTTGTTTGATTTTTTTTTTGTTTTGAAAAAAAAAAAAAAGGAAGGATATCTGATCTGTAGTGAAAAAGTTCAAACTGTTATTTTGAAATTGAGCATATAGTTCACTGTTAACTAGAATATTGGATTCAAGAAGAAATTGTTTGGCATGTGCTTTTTAATTTGCTGCACAGGAAATCTGATTTTTTTTTTTTTAATTTGCTTTTATTTTCATTCCAGTTTAATCATAGAATCATAGAACACCATGTTGCAAGGGACCTCAAGGATCATCTGGCCCAACACTTCTTGGCAAAAGCAGGGTCTAGACAAGATGGCCCAGCACCCTGTCCAGCTGAATCTTCAAAGTGTCCAGTGGTGGGGAATCCAGCACTTCCCCAGTAAGATTATTCCCATGGCTGATTGTTCTCATTGTGAAAAATTTTTCCTCTTGTGTCCAATCAGAATCTCCCCAGGAGTAACTTGAACCTATCACCCTTTGTCTTTTCTATGGGACTCCTTGTAAAAAGGAAGTCTCCATCTTTGTTGTAGCCACCCTTTAAATACTGGAACATGGTGACAAAGTCTCCCCTAAGCCTTCTTTTCTCAAGGCTGAACAAACCCAGTTCTCTCAGCCTCTCCTCATACGGCAGGCTTCCCAGCCCTTTGACCATCTTGGTGGCCCTTCTCTGGACCCTCTCCACATCTTTTTTGCATAGTGGGGACCAAAACTGAACACAGTATTCCAGGTGTGGCCTGACAAGTGCTGAGTAGGGTGGGTAATGACTTCTTTGTCTCTGCTGGTGACGTCCTTGTTGATGCAACCCAGCACCCTGTTGGCTTTCTTGGCCACTGCAGCACATAGTTCATTCATATTGAGCTTGTTGTCCAGCAGGACCCCCAGGTGCCTTTCCACAGAGATGCTCCCCAGCCGGGTAGATCCCAGCCTGTGTTGCACTCCTGGATTATGTTTTCCCAGGTGCAAGACCTTACACTTCCCCTTGTTGAATTTCATACGGTTCTTGTTAGCCCACTCTTCCAGCCTATCCAGTAGTATCCACCTGCGGGGCGGCTTTCCTTTCTAAAATGTCCACTTCCCCACTCAGTTTGGTATCATCAGCAAACTTCATCACGGTCCACTTGATCCCATCATCCAGATCAGTTACAAAGGTATTAAACAGCATTGGACCCAGTATCAATCTCTGGGGGACCCCAATTGTGACAGGTTGCCAGTTTGAAAAGGAGCTATTGACCATCACCCTCTGAGTGCTGCCTGTCAGCCTGTTCCCCACCCACCACACAGACCACTTGTCTAGACCGTAACACATGGATTTCTCTAGGAGGAGACTGTTGGGAACTGTGTTGAAAGCCTTGGGGAATTTCGAGTAGACAATGTCCACACAAGCCCCACACCAACTGAGCAGGTTACTTTGTCGTGGAAGTCGATCAAGTTTGTAAAGGATGATTTACCAGTAGCGAATCCATGCTGACTTTTCCCAATTACATGCTTCAAAGTAAGTTAAAATTAAATCCATCTCAAAATATTGCATTTTGCATTTGAAAGAATGTCCAGGTTTCCTTCATCTCAAGGAGCTATCTCTAAAATGTATTCTACCAGCTGCATAGGAATATTATGGCAAAAAATAAGCATGGAGAGTGCATAGAATTCACATATCAGTATGAATTTCAGTAGCAGAGTGACCTGTATTGAATTTTTCCTCAGTACAAGTGTCAATAATTTGTCTGTTGGCAAATTTAAAATGACTCTAAGTGGCAAACAATCTCTTTTTCAGTTCTCTGAAAGATGATACTTTCAGTAAACTCATGACTCCAGGTTGGTCGTGAGTGTGTTCATGTTACTGACCCCTTCAGTCTCTGTTCTGCAGAATGCTTCTGTATTTGGGGTGTTTTTACATTGCCATTCCATTTATAAAGTGTATGCTGCATGCCATAGTGCTGCAAGCCTGTCATTCAGTTTTGTATCAGGAGTTGTCATAACCAAAATATATTTGGGCTGCACATAAATCTACCTGTTCCTTCAAATCCTGAGTTGGGCTCTAATGAGACCTCAGGTGATGGTAATAGCTGCATGACAGTTGGCATGACATTTCTCATAAGCAGTGTGCTGTGTCAACGCAGGTCAGGCTGAGAAGGCTAAAAAAACTTTTTTTTTTTTTTCTCTAAAACCTACTAAGAAAAAGTGTACAGTATTTTATTTTCCACTGCTCCTGGGTTTGTCTTCATGTCAACCTTAACATTGTCAAATGCACAGAATCATAGAATCATTTGGGGTTGATGGTTGGACTCAATGATCCCAAGGGTCTTTTCCAACCTAAATGATTCTATGATTCTATGGTTTAGGTTGGATTTAAGATCATCAAGTCCAACCATTAGCCTAGCACTGACAGGTCCACCACTAAACCATGTTCCTCAGCGCTTTGTCTACCCGTCTTTTAAATACCTCCAGGGATGGTGACTCAGCCACTTCCCTGGGCAGCCTGTTCCGATGCTTGACAACTCTTACGGTCAAGAAATTTTTCCTAATATCCACTCTATACCTCCCCTGGCGCAACTTGAGGCCATTTCCTCTTGTCCTCTTGCCCGGTACTTGGGAGAAGAGACCGACCCCCACCTCTCTACACCCTCCTTTCAGGTAGTTGTAGAGAGCGAGAAGGTCTCCCCTCAGCCTCCTTTTCTCCAGGCTAAAAAACCCCAGCTCCCTCAGATGCTCCTCATAAGACTTGTGCTCCGGACCCTTCATCAGCTTTCTTGCTCTTCTCTGGACCCGCTCCAGCACCTCAATGTCTTTCTTGTGGTGAGGGGCCCAAAACTGGACACAGCACTCGAGGTGGGGCCTCACCAGTGCTGAGTACAGGGGGACAATCACTTCCCTGGTCCTGCTGGCCGTACTAGTCCTGATACAAAATGCGAAACCTGCAGAGAGTCATTTTAATTCTAAGGTTGTCCTCAACCTGCAAAGTACTGATGACAATACACAACATCCAAGCAGCCTGAGTAAGATACAGAGCATGGTACCAATGTGTTATGTATTGCTGGAATGGAATTTAAACTATTCGAGCGTATAAATTGAAAACTCATTCTGAAGAATTGCTTTGCTTTCCTAAACCGAGTAAATAGTAAAAACAACCAAGACATTCAGGAGACTTATCACTGGAAATGAATGTAATAATGTAATTCATGCTGTGTAAGGCAGACTTTAGTCTTGATGGATGGTGTTTGGTTGGTATTAAACTCTGATTTGCAGAATGGGAAATTCCTTAAGGAAGCAAAATTTCTTGCCAAAGCTGGCAATGCGAGTGCACAGTGATTAACAGTATGCCAAATCATTCACTAATAACTAAGATACTCAGACAACAGAGCCACCATCTGGTTTGGAAACACCATGAAAGCAATTTACAGACCCCTTCTAAACTTAAAGTGGGACTATATAATTGTCAGTATAATAACGCCTTCTTTAACTCAAGCTGTTTCTTTAAAAGGAAATGCTAGAAAACCCTCACCTGAACTGAGAAGACCTAGTTTTCCTCCTCTGCTCACCAAGGAAGAAGAGTCATCTCCATTTTCTCTTTGTGCAGAGCAACACTATTCAGGGACTGATTGTGCAATCCCTGGCTGACTTTTCATACAGTCTCTCCTTAAGCAATTCACTGGGAGCTTTTCTTGGGTGAAGATGATGAGATTTGGCTGACCAGAAAGGAAATTTACTGCACATTCTGTCTAAGAGAATGTATCTCTGACAACTCGTCTCAGTCTTACGGTACGTTAGGGGCAGCCACATTTCAGATCCATTTATCATCCGTTCTGCAGCAGTGCCCTCTGTAAGAGCTGGAGATGTGATGGTGGCTTCTGTAGCTCGTGGTGTTATTTGACATTTACTATGTCCTAGGGATTGCTCTGTTTTTGCCAAAAACAAGGGTGCACAAGAATTGGGTGGTTCCTGGTCACCTCTTTCTCAGGACTGAAGGGCTTTGGACAGCCGCAATTCGTACAAGGGTTTATGAAGTCCTGTGCTGTGATTGGTGATGTTCAGCATATAGTGTTGACACAGGAGAATAAGGCTGCTGTAGCTCCTCTATGTTCATAGGTACCTCCCAAAAGAACCCAGCTGATTTTATGCACTCTTTATTCAAAACCATTTCACAACAGTGCATGGTGGGAAGGGAATGAGATTGAGAAAGAGAAGAGTGGTCCAGCACGCAAAGTTATGATCTTTGAAGCATTTTGTCCTTTTCTGCTGCTTTCTGAATGGCTTTTGGCCAGATTTCTCCCAGACCTCTTCAGGGTCATGGGCCGTGCTTTTCAAAGTGCACTAGTGATTTGATCACTATTGATGCATAACTCTTCCTCGTTTGCTTTCCACCTTCCCTAGTCTGAGCAAGGTTGGGTGGCAGTGAGTTAGAGTTGGAAAAGGCAAGTAATACTTGAGTATTCATTTTTAACTTCTGCTTTTACCAAGGCAAAAGCCATTACCTGAGCTGGAAGAGCAATAATGCTACCTTCAGATTTAGTAAGCAATGGGAAAGTACCTGCACCTGTGAAAGTCAATGTCACATTCTCTGATAGTAACAAACACAAAGTAAATTGGAGCAGGCAAATATATTGGTGAGCCTCAGTCAAAGCCCTTTTTGGGTGTCTTTCCTGCAGCTTACATAAGGAAGCCTCTCTGTCTGTGAAACTGCCATGTCTTAAAATTAAGAGCTAGGAGTTGGGATCTCCAATGATTCCTATGAAATGAGAATCAAATAATATGTCTTTCTACCTGAAATACAAGTTCAGTTGTTGTTTTTTGGGGTTTTTTGTTTGTTTGTTTGTTTTTTTGTCATTCCCCCTCTTAATTATGGAATACTGCATTGCAGCTATTCAATATTTCTTTACGATCTTAAACCAAAATTATTTAGCAAAATTTCATTTCAGAAACTTTGAAAAGTCAGAATTAAAATATTGCAATCAAAATTTTTAAAATAGACGTTTTCTAAATGTTTCACCCTTTAGCTTAATTTCTAAAATCTGGTTAGACTTGACACTCTCCAAAATATTTATGGGAAAATATTATTTGACTGAAAAGGGAAGATACAGATTGTGCCAACATCAATCTCATGAATTCATGAGCTTTCAGTCAGAGCCAATATTGGGCATAACGTCTTTCAAAGCCTTAGTGAGATAACGATAAATTATCCTCATTTCATATATAGGGAAAGTACAGTTAGGCATTTAGTCACAAAAAGAACAAGGCTGTGTGAGACACTTCTGGGCCAGGAGGAGCACCATGGGCAACTTTCAAGCTGAGTGTGGGCTAAGGTCCCTCATGAGGCAACAGGACTCTTGCAGGACTGAGCTAAAGCCTATGAGATTATTCTTTGTTGTTTCAGTTGATTTAAATACTTTTGCTGTAGGGTTTTAGCTGCTCAATTTGCTATTGTCATGGGGCAGACAGAAACTGAAATCAAAGCACTGTAAGGATTTTTTTTTTCTCTCTCTGTCTCTTAAATCATGATTCTTTTTAAAACAGACTTCCCCAACAACAAGAGTATGGTTTCACTCAGGCTAAATGTAACTGTCCCATTTAATACAGAAAGCACTTATTCTACACTTGGAGTTGGTTATGAGATCTTAAATTGAAATAATTTCTGGTTACACAGTCCTTCTAGAATGGTAAAAGCGGTGTAAAATGTTTCCCTCAAGATTTAGGCTTAAATATCACAGCAGTTTTGGCCAGTGTGCAGCAATTAACTAGGGAAAAAATTTACTTATGGTGTCCTTCACTCCCATGCAAGAGACGAACTTTCCCAGGAAACACCTATCTATGAGTTGAGAAGGACTCGAGAAACAGGGCTGTATTTGGGAGCTCAGTAATAGATTAATAGGTCTGGCTGTCAGGAAGATTCCCCTGAACCCAGCATAAAATTTTCTAATTGATTCCCATTGATCCTATATGTGCCTTTCTTGCCTCACTGTGTATAATTCCTCTTTCTTCACTACCTTCACATACTTATTGCTAGTCATGTTCCTCATTATTCATTCCCTCCAGGATCACACACAAAACTGAGCTTCTAATTCCTTCTAAATTTACTTTCTCATCCATTTTTAGTTCTCACTGATTTTTTTTGCCCCCCCCCCAATAGGAACTTCAGTATCTGTGCTGCAGATTGTGGACAGAAACCTTTATGGTAGTACTTCTGTTTACACACTGTTTTGGTAGTCTGGGAAAGTTTGTATAGTGCTATTAACCCTGTACAGCTTTCTGTCAGCAAAGAGCAGAACAGGCATGTAAATTCAGATATTATACCCTTAGTTTCTGACTAACTTTTGCATTTCTTTTGCCCTTCCAAGTATTATTCTTGGCTTAGAGAAAATTAGAGCATTTCATGCTTTTGATCATTTTTTTTTAACCCACATTGAAAAAAAAAAAAAAATTAAAAAAGCTTCATCATTAATGTGCATGGGAGACATCTGGGTTTTGTAGAATATTCACTTTTGGGCAAGCACCCAAAACCTGAAGGTTTTTTGGCTATATGAAAAAAAAATAAACTAAAAAATTAAAATTTTAATTATTTTTGGGAGAAGGAGTAGCAGACAAGGGAGAGACAACATCCTCCTGTCAGTTCTAAGCCTCATTTTCATCTTTTTCTAATCTTTGTGAATTATTTCTCCATTACCTCTGATATATACCCATGAAGGATTTAGCATTCTGTGATTATATCCCTACGCATGTAATTTCCTTGGTCGTTAATGACAGCTTCGCTGTCTTACAAAATTATTCAACAAACCAAATGAATACACACTTAACCTTCTGGATTCTGGTGGACATATTTAAGACCTGGATATTCAGGCTTTACCACTTTGGAGTCTCATACCACTACCTGGGATGTAAGAGTTTCTCTTTGTAACGGTATCAGTGCTTCATACCCTGCAGGACGCACAGGTCTGATACACTCTCAGACTCTCGTATTTCTCTTACTTACCTCTTCAACTTGTAACTATAGTAACTCTTGCTTCTCTCCATAGGCAGATCTCAAGTTAATTAATGCCTCTACCTGCAAAGAATGCCACAATAAAGAGAGGTGATTTGTGTTGTTAACTTGAACGCAGTAAAAGAATCTTCTGTGGTCTTATTTACCAACCTGTGGAATAAAAATTTAATGTTTTCTCTGTCCCCAGAGAAAGTCAGTCTCTCAGGTCTCCAATTTCCCTAAATCGAGTCTGTTTTGCCAGTGACTGTAATTGCTGAGTTATTTCTCCTGTTCTTATCTTGACCCATGAGCCTTTCATTGTATTTTCTCTTCCCTGTCCAGTTTAGGAGGAGAAGTGATAGAGCAGCTTGGTGGGCAGCCAGCCAAGGTTTACCCACCACAGATACAAGCAGAAGAAAGTGTTTCCAGTGATGATCAGATGGAGCAGAAGTTTATTAGGTAGTAGTTTTCATTTGGTTTCACCTGGTTTCATGTAGTTTTAATTTTCCTTCCTTGTACTTCTAGGTAGAAGTTATGATGAGAAACAGCCCTAGATACAACCTGCCAAGGAATTTCCATTGATTTAAGACCCAAATACAGTTTGTATTATTCAGATGGATAAAAAAATAGACTCTCCTCTGCCTCCTCTGGACCAAAAAGAAAGCTTTTCTGCATCTTTGCCAGACCTAGAGTTTGATTTAAGCAGGTTGTGTAAGTCTGGATACGAAGAGTTGGATCTGCTCTCTAAGAAGCCTTGAAATATCAATATTAGTTAATGTATGTTGAAACTGTAAGATTTTTAGTACTGCTGCTGTGTTGCCTCTGTGTAAATAAAAACTCATTAGTTTTATAATACGAGTAAATCCTACTCATGCCAGTGCAGTTGATCAAAAACCTTGACACCTACAGAGCAGTAGGGGAAAGGAGGATGAGCCATCCATTTTTGATATCATTTACTGGGGAGCTTGGCAACAAAGCGGATGCTAACCTCCTTATGGCGTCAGGTATTGTGACTTGCTCTGGGTCTGGTTGACCAGGGCTTGTGTAACACCTGGGTCAATGTTGTTGAACCTAGAAGAAGCTGTGGCTTGAAAGGTATTTTCGTCAAAGCTGGCAGTGTGGCAGTGGCCTATTCCGTGTATTCCCAGCCTATTCCAGTCCATGGTGGTTTGAGACACACATCACATGCAAATGTTACAATGGCCACATTAATACATATTTAAGCCACATTAGGATAAAAGATTTAAAAATGGACTTTTCAATAGAGAGAATGGAGAAGCTGAGTATCAAAGATCTCAGGAATGGCTTTTATTGCACTTTAACTTTTCATTTCAGTGTTTTTTCCCTTAATTCTGCAATTTTAATACTAAAATACAATTCTAATACTAAACAGAATTTTTTGGGCTTATATACTGCATTTTTTTAAAAAAGAAATGGTGGCGTCTCTAGGTTACTCTAGCAAGTAATATATCCACTATTGCTCCTGCCTGCCAGGGTTTTGGCCTGCCATGTATGAACACAGTCTTCTTATAAATGATAGTCAAGTCCTTCACAGTCTTCCAGATCTTTAATTAATGTCAATGAGCAATGGATGACACTTAATAAAGGCTTATCTCTCTTCTTGTTGTAGCCCTGGTGTTATTCAGCTGTGCGATCTATGGGAGGGCATATATAGACTGAGTGTTGAAAGTCTTGAGTTGCACTCTCACATGGTTTTCAAGTGATCTGAGGGAGCCACACCACCTTCTTGAGCTCCATTTTCCCTACCTGTAGGATAGAAGTTAGTCACAGTGATGTTAAACTCCTCTCTCAAGTGCTTTGGACAAGATTCATCTCAAAGTTATGTGTTTAGAACGTATTTGTCCACATGAAACCTCCCAGTACCATCAATAACACTTTAGTCAGTGCAGCCTATGAAGTTTTGAATGTAAGTCACCTGAAAAAAATAAAGTTTCCACCATAAAATGAGACGAGTCCCCACCAAACTCTTTTAGCTCCACCAATCAGCTCTGCTCACACTGTAAGTTTAAGGTTACTTGCACAGATGAAGACATTTATGTGTTATATCCCAACATTCAATTGAAAATAACTTTAAAATGATTATATTAGTTATAACAGAGTAAGTGAAAACTTGAGAGCTGTTTGAAGCACAGACTATACTTTGGTATATCTGGACAGTCCCTAGCACATCAGTGGTAGAAGTAGAACTCTCAGACTGCGATAATATCTAGTGCTTTGCTTTATGGAGAATTGCCATATTAAAATTTTATATACTTTATTTTATTTACAGTTTGAAATGCATGTGGTTTTGGCTATTTGGATTCAAAATCATAGAAAAAAAAATTGCTGGAAGGGATTTCAGGAGCTCATCTGATCTAATACCCTGTGCAGACTAGTGCCAACTCCAAAATTACATTAGGTTTCCCTGGGCCTTCTCCAGTGAAGTTTTGAATGTCTCCAAGGAGAGAGATGCCACAACCAGAGTCTCTCAGGATAACTTATTCCAATGCTTGCCTATGCTCATTTTGACTTTTTTTTTTTCCTTGTGGCCATTCAGAATTCCTCTTGGTGCAAGCTGCGACCATTGCCTCATCTTTCCCCAAGCACCTCTGAGAAGCAGTCTGGCTCCATCTTCTCTACATCTTATCATTGTGTACTTGTCTTTCTGTATTATTTATATTCAGTCACACTGTAAGACAGGCTCTATTTTCCTTTACAGAACAGGGGAGTTCTTAGCTAGTAGTGTTCATATTTGCAGAGTAATAAAACAATAGGTGATAGATTGGAAAAAACCAGACATTTTCCACTGACAAATATATCTGAATAATTATTAGTGAGTTGCAGGCATTATTGAAAATGCTTCTTCCATCAAGACATTTTAAAGACTATCTGTGTCAGCTTCTACAGGAGGAGCTGCTGATGGTAATCATCATCTATGCATTTTCAGCATGGATACTTCGGAAATTACTTAGCACTCCTTAATATTTCTGTTCTTTCTGATATTTATGAAAATTAGTGAACTGTGAAATGAAGAAAGAACTGGTAAAAAGGGTCACAGTGTCTTATCCTGTGATCTGCGGAGCTAGGCTCAGAAGAATCAAATCACAAAATAGTTGAACACATGTAATTCTTTTTTATTATGAATCCTTAGCTGTTGCAAATGAGTGAAGTAATCTAAATTACTGATTTGAACTGTCCTGAAAGCATTTTCATTATGAAATAGGAGACAGACAAAATAATATGGCAAAAACCACACTTTTGCCACTATATATAGATGTGTTGTGATACTGAAAAATATTTGCAAGACAGTCCCAATCTTTACCCAATCTCCTGGTTGCGGAGGCGCTTACACTACTCAATAAAAGAAGCCGGAACCTTCTTCTACGTCTAACCTTTCCCACAAAAAGGGGGTGGTTGTAACCAGTCTGCCTGCTGGGAATGGTCCTTGGCATGTCCTGTTTTTCACATCGTTCCAGGCATTGTTGGTTGACGAGGAGCAAATACAGGCTAGAGAGCACACTAGCAATTAAACAGTACAAATAATCATGGCCTCGTTCTTCAACCACAGACCCGTCCTGTTTATTTACTATTGTATACATGTCTGAGTATTCAGTGAGCTGCCCTTGTCTTCTGACAAGTCTGGAGGCATTCTTTTCATTTCCAAGCCTTTCAATACCTTTCATTCTGATAGACAGTCATAGTGCAATGAATCATTGGCTTTCTGTGGCTTTCTTTGTCATCACATAAATTACAAAGCTGTGGTTTAATGCACATTGCCCCATTTTGCTGATGCAGCAGTCAGGAGGATTTGGAACATGTCAGACCTTCATCACAGCATTACCTGTCAGATGGGTCTTTCTGCCAAGCCACATAAGTAACTGTACACCTAAAAATTTTCTTACTGGAAACAACACAGTATTTTTCTTCCTGTACAAAGTGCCCTGTGTTGCCTCAGTTGGGTGAGTTAGACTGATGTTTTTACTAGCCCACTTCCATGCATATTCTGAAGTCATCAAACAAATCTGTTTCAAACTTGCTAAGATGGCAGGAGTGGATGATAAGCAGGTCCTCATTTACATTAAAATGTACATTCAGACACTGAAGCTTAAACTGTGCACTACCAGTAATTCTGCGCGCTTGTACAATCACGTGGAAAACATGCAGCCATAGAAAACATCGGTGTTACGGGTGGGAGTGGGGCGTGAGAGCTGTGTACAGGACATACAGCTCTGTTGTTGGGATTTATTATGTAGATCTTTGCTCGCTTGAAAAAAAGTTGGCAACTTCCTCTTGATTTCTACTTCGCCACTTGATAGAATTGTTTTCCTCTGAGCTTTATATGTTTCATATAAGTCTTTCAAGAATGAATTCAATGTGTTAGGAGTTTTACACTTGGAAAAAGTTAAAATGAAGGTAATTGCTCTGAGAATTTGGGTTTTCGGCTTGGGTTTATTTTTGGATTGCAAGGCGATCTCTAGAGATATCCAGGGCTAGCGCTGACCTGTGTGTGACTGCAGCTTATTTAAAATACCGCTCTAAATGCAACCTTTTCTGTACAGTCACAGCATTGCTTTAAATTCGAAGTGCATGCCAGTAGCTTGATTATCTGTTCCAATATTTTTTCTAGAAATTCAAGCTACTCTGACCAGTCTTTAATTCTCTGGCTCAATTGTTTTACCCTTTTTAAGAGACTTTCTGCCTTAAGTAGGTAACTTTGTTCAAATTCACTGACTGAGGCATAATGTTCAAATTAGGCAGAGGCATAGTTATACCTGTGCTGACTGCTCTTCTGGGAGGGGGGAGGTGGGAAGGGCAGTTGCAGATGGCAAGGGGGTATCTGCAAGAAAGGGAACCAAGTCTGGAGTACCTTGGATCATGGGTGTAGCTGCGTGAGCTTCTTTCTCTGTAAACTATCCTGGCTAATCATGGAGTTATCTGGAGTTGTGACCTACACTGGGACTTTGTGCTGACATCTTCCAACAAACAAATTTTTTCTGAAGAAAGTAGCCCAGGATCATCTTCCTCAGAGTTAACTTACATGCATAAAGATAACGTGTGACAAAAAGTTCAACTCAATGTCCAGACTCTAGTACCAGCGGTAAGGATTACCCAGCTGGGGAGCATCTCTGTGGAAAGGCACCTGGGGGTCCTGCTGGACAGCAAGCTCAATATGAATGAACTGTGTGCTGCGGTGGCCAAGAAAGCCAACAGGGTGCTGGGTTGCATCAACAAGGACGTCACCAGCAGAGACAAAGAAGTCATTACCCACCCTACTCAGCACTTGTCAGGCCACACCTGGAATACTGTGTTCAGTTTTGGTCCCCACTACGCAAAAAAGATGTGGAGAGGGTCCAGAGAAGGGCCACCAAGATGGTCAAAGGGCTGGGAAGCCTGCCGTATGAGGAGAGGCTGAGAGAACTGGGTTTGTTCAGCCTTGAGAAAAGAAGGCTTAGGGGAGACTTTGTCACCATGTTTCAGTATTTAAAGGGTGGCTACAACAAAGATGGAGACTTCCTTTTTACAAGGAGTCCCATAGAAAAGACAAAGGGTGATAGGTTCAAGTTACTCTTGGGGAGATTCTGATTGGACACAAGAGGAAAAATTTTTCACAATGAGAACAATCAGCCATGGGAATAATCTTACTGGGGAAGTGCTGGATTCCCCATCACTGGACACTTTGAAGATTCAGCTGGACAGGGTGCTGGGCCATCTTGTCTAGACCCTGCTTTTGCCAAGAAGCCAGATGATCCTTGAGGTCCCTTGCAACTTGGTGTTTTATGATTCTATAATTCTATGACCAAGGTTCTGCTTTGAGGGTGGCCTCACTCAGCTGCAGAAGCATGAGTCAGTCATTGAAACAGGATTTGTAGCCTTCATGTCTACATGTGTTGTGGCTAAGAGAGTAAGAAGGAAAGCAGAAATGCCCAAATCCTTCATCAAGGACAAGAGTAGGCTTATAGTCCACAAGAACTCAGAGGTGATCTTTACTGACTTTAAGATTGCCAGGCTAAAGCCAGTTATCTAGATCCCTGGTGGGGATTTGTGAGATCCTGTTCATTTGGAAAGGCTTCTGCTTTATAGGAAACATCAAACATTTTCCTTTATATAAGCTGCATGGGCTCTCTTTGTTGATGGTATCAATATAGTAATCATCTTGCCACAGCCTTCAGGATGGATTTATGGATCCTTGATAAAAAGACCCTGTCCAGGACAGAGTGCTCCTTTGCAGAGTGGTGACCCTCAAATAGGAATGGTCAAGATATAAGAAAACTTCAGTGTCACATGGCCAATCTTTTGTAGACATATGAGTATATATTTCATAACTGTAAATCTTTGGAGTGTAAGAAATAGTACTGTAACACACAAAATCTTTTCTTCTAGGCTAATTTTCCACTTCTTTGTTATTCAGTTTCTACAGCTAAAGAAATGGGAGGTGAATGTGCTATTGTGTGTTAGCTGGTCCCCAAATAAAGGCAGAGTTTAAAGCACCCCAGTGACCAAAGGCAAAGCAGTGCTTTCAGATTGCAAACCAGGATTTAAATATCCTACATCTACGTACATTTGTTATAAACTGAATAGAAAGCTGGGATTAAAAGCAGTCCCAAAGCTCTACTATAATTGTTAATATTTTGTTGAGCAAAGTGTTTAATACAACCCTGTTGTCAGAGAAACTCCTAATTAAGGGTACATGATCAAGGGCAGTAGAAAAAGAGTTACTACTTCATTTTACACAGGTGATCAAAGCAAAGGGCTAATTAAGCAACTCGCCCAAAATCTGGATAAGCAAAACAGAACACAGATCTCTGTCTCTGTGTTCAAGGCCATCCATCCTTCCCTGGGCTTCTATGGCTCAGTCCTTTTCATAGAATCATAGAATGGTTTGGGTTGGAAGGGACCTTAAAGATCATCTAGTTCTAATGCCCCTGCCATGGGCAGGGACACCTCCCACTAGACCAGGCTGCTCAAAGCCCCATCCAGCCTGGCCTTGAACACCTCCAGGGATGGGGCAGCCACAAGTTCTCTGGAAAACCTGTTCCAGTGTCTCACCACCGTCACAGTAAAGAATTTCTTCCTGATACCTAATCTAAATCTGCCCTCTTAGGTTAAAACTGTCACCCCTCGTCCTATCGCTCCACTCCCTGATAAAGAGTCCCTCTCCACATTTCTTTAGGCCCCCTGTAGGTACTGGAAGGCTGCTATAAGGTCTCCCCAGAGCCTTCTCTTCTCCAGGCTGACCAACCCCAACTCTCTCAGCCTGTCCCATAGCAGAGGTGCTCCAGCCCTTTGATCATCTTCACGGCCCTCCTCTGGACTCGCTCCAAGAGATCCATGTCCTTCTTATGTTGGGGGGGCTCCAGAGCTGGATGCAGTATTCCAGGTGGGGCCTCACTGCTCTCTGGCACATACCACTCTGGTGCTACTGATTTGGAGGAGGGACAACAGGTGAGCACAGCCAGCGGGACTGAGACAGCAATTCCCACGAACAAATGTGATGCATGCAGCTGGGATGGAGACAAAGAGAAAGCTGAGGAAAGGTTAAAGCCTCTTAATGTCCTCACCCCCGATACGAATTTAGCATCTACTCCACAACACACTGGAGCCTGCATCTCCATAGAGCCCATGCTCCAGTTCTCTGTGACCTCCTGCAAAGGTGTAGGTTGTAGATCACAACCATATAACATGGGTCTGAGGCATGGGAGCCAAATTCATTCTAATTTAGCAACCAGGGTAAGGTTCAGAAGCATAAAAATTCTTGCATTTGCTTTTCTCTGCACAATTCCTCATCTTTAAAACTGGGATAACGCTGACCTTCCTCACAAGGGGTTAAGAGAAATCCACTAATGTTTGTGCAGTGAAATGAAAGCTAGAAGGTTAAGTGGTTGTTGTTCGTGCCAATAATTCATCACACTGGGCATAAAATTAAGGTTGACAGTGACCTTTCCTTTCCTGAAGTCCTCTTTTGGGCCAGACTCCGGCATCTCTTCTTCTGGCATGAATCCAGAATATATACATTCATAACAGCAGAACTGTTGTAGGTTTGCAGTGGTAAAAACTAATCAGAATGTTTTGCTCTCTTTTTTTTTAACAACTCTTGTTATTAATCAGATATCAAAGTTTATGCAAATCCTTTCTGGCAAATAAATATTTTTTATTGCTGGCATAAAGCTGATGATAAATTAATTGTCCCTCATTTCCATAAACGTATCCAACAGTGGAATGTATTTCCTAGGTAATGTAATTGCCTATTAATTATTTCCTTGTCTTGCTGAAAATTAATGTAAGAGGGAGAGACAGAGAAATTTATGTATACAGAAGAACATAGGAGAAAACTTCCCTTGTGCAGGTATAGGCCTTTCCATAGGGCTTAATGAATGATTTCTGCATCAGCTACAAATTTTCAGGATCATAAAAGTAATTATGACTCTCGGCTCCAACTCCTGTCATAAATGAAGCTTTATTTTTATGTACACTTGTGCAGAGAAAAAATATTATTAAGCTTAAAGTCAGCAAATTCCTGAGTTAGTGAAAACTTGGTATATACATATGTGTGCACACACAGCTTTGCCAAATATTCTCCCTGGGTTTTCTGGGGGCCGGGCTGGGGGAAGATCACTGAAATTTCTGCAAAAAGGCTACGGTATCTGACTGTTCTTTACATGCTGGAGAACCGACCTGTTTGGTTTACTTAAATCCAGAGCCAATCTCTCCTTCAACCATTCCCTGTCTTAAAAGCTCCACCTTGAATGTTTGCTGCAAGAAGTGTACCCTGAGCTGCCTAGTTGCAAAATCTCAGTGAAGAAAAAAGATTTTTAGCACTACTTCAGTGTAGGTCCCCTTAGTTGAGGTTTATTGCAATTAGATAAATCAATGTGAAATTAAGAGTGTTTTGTCACTTATAAACTCAAATTTAATGATCTTGATTAGTAAATACCTCTTTTTTCATTAAAGACAAACTTTGAGACACTGCAATATAAGACAGAGAAGCTGGAAGCATAGAAACCTTCCTTTTTAATTAAACAATGGAAGGCAATGATGCATCATGGTGAAAAGGCAAGAGCCTAGATCATATTTTACCTATGGTCACAATCCCTAGACCGCCTCCATTTGCATACTTCTGTCAACAATTTATGCTACAAGTAGCTGGCCAATGTTGCCTTTCATATATTCTCTCTAATTTATTGTTTTTCAATGTACTATTCCTGAAAGCTATGAGAGAAGAAACAGAAATGCCCGTGTCACCTGTACTGAAGATGTGTGTTTCAAAAGTCCCTCTGACTCACTCACTTCAGGTATGTGCGAATTGAAAGCACCGTAAGAAAACTGTTTCCATTTGGCTTGAATTTCTCTCTTTATGTTTCCCGAAGTTCAGGAATTTCTTGAATCTCACAGCTAGCTTTAAAGTGAGATTAGTCTGTAAAAATTAGAAATTTTAATATCCTGGGCGTCGCTTTGACCAGTATCTCTCCTTTAATGTTAGAAGGAATACCAAGGAGTTATTCACAGGCATCAGACAAAAGGATCAAACCCTCTCACATCAGGAACATCACTGTCAGCATTCTCCCTCTCCTTTTAGAAGGAAGGAAACAATTGTCTGTAGCTGGGAAAGTAATTCAACAAGCAGAGCACTTCTGGCCCCTATGAAAAATATCCAGAGGCAGCCAAAAGTTCAAGACAACAATAAAGACAAGGTGTAGCATGTTGACACATCCAGGATTGGCAGCAAAGCAGACAGTGGCATTTCCCCTCACTTCCTTTTAGTAAAACCAGCCTTAGGGAACTGAGATGAAAGTGAAGTGCTGTCTTCTACTGCCTCTCTCCCCGCAGACGGTTTTACCATGAAGATGCACTTTGATGCATCTTTATTCAGGAAAAGCGACAAACTACTGAAAATTATAGCAGATCAGAGGTCTCAGGTGGAGAAAAGGTTCTAGTTGTGCTTGTGGCTCCGTGGGGCTCTGATGTGCAGGGATGTGCTCCGTCCCTGGCAGCTTTACAAGGGTTGCGGGCTGTCTCCATGGGCGGTTTGGGAAATAAGCCCGCACTGGAGGAGAGGTGCTCACACACACCAAAGTGGCTACCACTGTGGGATCACTTCTGTTTCTCTGTGTGGATGTTTAACTAAAATATACCTAACACCACCAAAAATTGTGTTAAGACCTATACTAGGCCCCAGTAACTTCTCACTGGTACTCATCAAAATCTTTCTGAGGCAGCACAATCCATCTGAAATCTCTGTATGCTCCCTCTTGGATGAATGTAGGCAAATGAAATGTTAATTGGATTGCAAGAGTGACTACACTGAGGACCAGGGCTGCAGGTAGTTAACAGTATCAATAGCTACCTGCTACCAATACCGCTTCTACCTATGGAGAACATCTATAACCACCACAAAGTCAGGTCCCTTTTCTTCTTGCCTTTGTTTAAAACCTGAGGCTGTGTCTCTAGTATTAAATTCAGTAGTGGCAGGGAGCATTTGTGGGTACTGGAAGTCATTGTCTCTACTGGTAAATTGCTAGAATGGAGCCCCGCATGGCTGCAATCGGGATCAGAGACACAGCCCAGGAGGTAGCTCAGGCCCATTCCCAGCAGGCGCTTTGGATGTCACCACCCTGATTTGAACGTTAAAAGAGTTTAATAATATGAATGTAGGTTTTTCTGTGCCCCAGTGCCAAAGAACAATCCAGACATATTTAATTTCTCAGAATAGACGTAGCTTAAATTTCCCAGGGATGAAATGATAATAACAAAAAAGATCAAGAATTCATTTTACATATTATGTCAGCAGAGTATGTTGTGCATGATCTTAAAATATAATGTGCACTTCAGTGCTGGCGATTATATATCTCAGTGTAGAAATCTCACTTTTGTAATTAACGTTGCTCCATTTTCTACTGGGAAATATAATTCGTGGATGGAATGGAAAAACCTTAATGAATCAATGTCACAGTATTCAAATGCCTGAAAAACCTCCTCATTTATGGCAGTGGCAGAAAGTAGAATGGTATGATACAAGCAAGTAATCCTATCACAAGTCCCTGTTATCAGCAGGGCTGAGGTAACTGATACTCAGCCCACCCTTTTCAAAATAAGCCACAATTGTTTAAAATCCTTTCACAGATACTGATTCACTGAAGCTCATTCTACCTGCCCAGAGATTATTTTCATGATAGTAGCGGCCAGCAGCAAAAAAAAATAAAAAATATCATAAACCTTCAAAGCAGGCTAAGCTAAAATATTTAATCTTTTGACCAGTATGCTAAAAGATGCTAAGTATGGTTAGTATTCTGCTGAGAAGCAGGAGATCGTTAGGCTAATCCTGCTCTTTATAGTCGTCTGTCCATCATGGACAAACAGTCATTCTCTGCTTCACTCAATGCTTGTGTTCAGCTGTTTAAATGTTAAATATCAAAAGTATATCACCAGCAAAATATATGGGAAGTCAAAAAAGCTACCTCAACGCAGCCTGGGATCTTGCACAGTGCAAGGTGCCCTTTTGTAACTGCTGGCAGTGGTCTTTCTTGTGAAATGTGAAGCTGTGTCTGTGAGGCGAGACGGGCCAGTATCTTGCATGTCACAGAAGAGGTGAATCCATGGAGGATGGAAGCACAAGAGCAGAAATTCAAAGCTGGTGAATCCAACTCATTCTGATTCATTGTTTGTTCCAAAACTGGTGTAAGATAAGTTGGCTTCCACTGAGTTATACACATCTACTGCAGCAGGGGAGTCCTGATGAAGAGAAGTGAGAGAAGATGGGAAACTTAATGGAAGAAGTGGTCTGGCAGGTAGCCTGTTGGTTGCATGGCAGATCCACATCATTGAAGATGTTGGCACCTGAGTGTTTGGTTTTGGGCAAAGGAAAACTTGTGGTTTTGGCTCCTTCCTCACTCCTGGTCAAGGTCTTGTTTCCCTGACAGTCACAGGTAGGGATGCAGATAATGTGGGATGAGGACTCCAGCTGTGGTCATAATTGTTGACCTGAAAACCCCAGAAGAGAGTGATAACACTACTTCTGTCCACTTTCGTTCCAACTCAGCTTCAAAAATCACTTGAAATGAAGCCATGAGTTTCTTCATTGCTTGTAAATATATGTGAAATGCTGTTTGTGACTTTTAATTAAGATTTGAATGGGGTTTTTTTAAGCTTTGTTTTTTTTTTTTTAAATCACAAAACTCTGTTCTCAGATAACTGACATTAAATAAAATAAGAGAGTTCAAGCTGAGTAGACCTGCCAGTATGAAGGGAACTTTTGTTAGAAAACTAATTTACAGAAAGATAGTGCTCAAAGTTCACCAAGAGGATCAACTTTCATTTTGACTTAAATGTCATTATTACAAAAAAGGCAAGTCTAGTTGATAGCATTTGTGACGTAGATTCCATGGGCATTTAAGTATATAAGAAAGCAGCCTCTGCTAGCATGGGGGATGGGGGCAGGGAAGTTTGGGTTTTAATTCAAATGCATCCAACAAAACAATTTTTTTGAAACGAAAACAAACTGACAGTCACTTTTTAAGTTTGAGCCCAAACCAGGAGCTTAGGGTGTGCCTAGCATTGACTAAATGTTCAGATATCACCAGCCTGTGTTTCATCTACTAAATAAACTGTCAGGAGATTTGTGGCTTAAGGAAACCTCTGCCATTTTAAATATCTGTTAAAGAAATGCCACTTCATTCCTCACATGCCAAGTTACTGGTTTTTTTCCCCTCTTTAATGCCACCTGTGATTTGCTGTGATGTGGGCTGGCTGTTGAAATGCTCTCACAGGGACTTGAAGAACCTGATCTTCTACCAAGTCAAAGGCAAACCCTTGAATTGTTTCCGTGGAACTGACCTTCATTTGTCACCTGGAGGTGAGAGTCCCTCTCAACTGCAAGCCCAGGAAGAAATGAGGATTAAAACATGATTGAATTTCTCTGTTTCTGTTATGAAAGTCACACCTGAATTTAGGTTTAGCAACTGAATTTTATCTGGCATTAAGAAAGAAAAGGACATTAGCATTGGTGCAGACCCTGAAGTATTGCTTATTATTAAAATGTCATTCTATGTGGAAAGCTTGGAAGTCATTAGAAATCTCCTAAGTTTGTGACATTTTATCTTAAGAAGCAAACTTCCTTGTTTTCTGAAACACAAGAAAAAAAAGTTTTAACATTTTTCATCCCAAATTAGAGAATTTGAAGGAAAAGGTGAATTTTCTGAAATTCTCAGATTTAATGTGTTTTATCTCCACCAAATCTTTTTTTAAATTGACTGCACTCCATTTTGTTGTACAACTATGTGTCTCACATGGAAGACATTTACTTAATCTCACTATGAGTTAAACTTGTGTCCCCAAAGAACCAGTGGAGCTTCTTGTGGGGACAAGGTTTGCTTTGGTCCAGAAGGAAGAGGTTAAGGTGTATTAGCACAGGTCGTAAAGGCAGTTTCTTCCAGGAGTATATACTAATGAGGCAGCTGCTCCAGCTTGATTAGAATTACAGTCGTTACCTCACTCATTTGCCCTTGCAGAAGTGTTATTTTTAATTGGAAGCAGCACTTGTGAATCGCCTCATCCAGTTCATTATGAAAGTCCATTGTCACGAACTAGCAGACAGCATAATGTATTCACATGGCACTGTGTGCGCCCCCGCTTCATGCCAGCCCGGTGCGTTCCCTCCCCGAGGAGCAGATATCTTATACGAGATGGTAGGTATGGAAGCGATGAGCACAAGGACCCTTATGTGTCACGTCGGGGCTGACCCCTTTGCAGAAAAACTGATTATCTCTCTTGAAATGCTCTTGAGGATGGGACCTGCCACTGGCTGCCGATTCTGTATGAAGAGGAAAAAGGAAACTAATGGGAGGGATTAGAGGAGAGGTGATGAATAGCTGCTGAAATGGGACCCAGTCTGCACTCCTCCTACTGCAGATACAGCAACTGGTTGTGTTTGCACTCTCACAAAGGAGTTTTTTGTCCTTTCTGAGACTCCCTCAGTCCTACCTATGTCGGTTTTGCAGTGAATACACATGGTGCTTTCTGAAGTGCAAGGAATGCATCAGACTCTCTTTGTGGTGGAATTTCTGTGGCTAAGCAAGCAGGACAGTCAGGTGAAATCAATGCAGACAGTGTCCTAAAGACAGGAACCTTGTTTTTACAACTCGGTCTTGAAAGAAATGCCTTGAGGCCTGAAGAAATCCTTCAGTGAAAGTGCTCCAGCATCTGGGAGTTCAGGTTTGCATTTTGCAGTTATGCATTCATGAGATCTATTTTCTAGGTCTGCTTCGTATTACCCAGCACTGACATCCTTCCTGGGCCATCAATGAAAAATGCAGAGTTGCCTCTCACTTTACTGATTCCAAATTTGATAGTGTTCAGTCCTTGAAAAGGAGAAATGTCACCCTCAAAAGCTTCCCCAGAAAAGGCCAGACTGCAAAACACTGAATCACACAGTCATACTGAGGCACACTTAATTTGCTTTCCTTATATCTCCAACAAGCCTCCTTCTAAAACCAAAGTATCTCAAACATCACTTATCTCCTGCTCTGGCTGGGGAATCTGCTTCAGATATATCCAAATACTTAAATATTTAAATAGAAAGTAGACTCACTACTTAACACCATGGTTTTTGTTACCATTTTTCTTAACCATTGTTATCATTTTCTTACACCATCTTTTGCTGCACCTTTAAAAAATGCTTGCCTGGATGCAAATTAATTTTCACTTTTTTTTTTTTCACTTGTTTTTTCTTTTTCTTTTTTTTTCTCGCCTTTTGGAAGGGCCATCCTTACTCCTGCATTTAGGGTATGATTCAGTACCCACTAAGTCATTGGAAAGTTCAGTTGAGATTGAATTAAGACCTTAAAAACTTCTTGAAAGAGCTCATCTATCTGGAAAGAAGATGGTGCCTTGCAATTTTTTCTGCGGCTTTTGTAAAATTGACAGGCAGATACAATGATACGTATTGTATTGATACGATGTGTATGTATTTTATCAACTATAATAAAATGCATTCATCAACATCTCTTCTTGCTGTTCTTTTTTACATCACTATAACACATTCAGAGGATAAATACCGTCTTTTGTAAAGTTCCTACAAATTGTCTATTACACTGGTTGTCAAAAAAGAAATTAAAAAATAAATAACCTTAGAAAAACTGGTACCTTCAGATAACATCTTCTTTCTCTAGAACTAGGACCTGGGATGAATTTTCTTTTTGGAGATTTTGATCTTTTCTACTGAATGTGAAGCGATAAGGTCTTTTTTTCACAATTTCTGATTAGACTGGTGTTGATGTCTGTCTGAGATGGAATTTCTAAATATAGCTGTTCACACACAAATATGTACTTGAGAAGCAGGTTTCTAAGTTTCTATTGTAGCTAATGGAGGTCTGGACCTAGATTCCACTTCTGGGCGAGAGGCATCTCTTTCCATGACAGATGTCCTACCTGGCTTCCACCCACCAATTCAAGTAGATCTCATGTACTGTCAACCCCATGAATATGTCTCAGACATCTTAAGGCATTTGAAATGGCTAGGTGGAGGCTAGACGGAATACTCAAAGATCCTGAAATGGCCCCAGGTCTTTACTCTAAGAATATTACTGCATTGAGTGCAACGGGAGCTGTGTCTGTACCACAAATGATAGGACTCAGCTGGTTAATTATTTCTTTCTTGTCACATCTTAGGTGACTGGTGACTTAGGTGACTTTTCCATCCGTCTCTACAAAAATGCCCAGGTCTCCCATAGGTCCTCTGTCCCATTGACCTGCCTCATGAGGCTGTATCTGGGGACCTTCTAGTTGGGCATATAGAATAATCAGCTAAGGGTCGAGTGAGTTCCACACATACCTAATATATACTGGATGGTTACATTTAAGCAAATTAATCTGCCCTTTAGCCTTAAATATCTTAATTCCGAGCTAAGTCCCATCACTTCGTGCTCTCTGGATTTTAGAAAGCTAAAGTAGAAGGAAATTAATTCCTGCTGTTGTGATAGATTCCTGCTCTGGAACTATTACAGAATAGAGATCAAAATAGATATAATTACCTTTGTGCTGGCTTCAAGGTGACCGCAGCTGGAATCCTTACCTGCAAGCTAATTTCTGTCAGATCACTCTTAACAGAGGAACCTAGATCACTACTGAGACCATTCATGTACTGAAATTAGATGAGATGAACCCAATCTCACAGGTCTATTAAAAAGTCATGCCTACTTGAGGAGTATCCTAATTACCACTTGGAAGCATTGTGCATGCACTGTTTCTAATAAATATGCATCAGTAGAACAGAGCACAAGTACTCCTTGCAGTGTAGTATTGCTGAATTATTTTAATTGCATTTGCAAACAAATATATTGGGAAGCCAATTGATAGTTCCGTTGTGCATCTAAGATTTTCACACTGTCATGGTGTGTCCCTAATCAGTATTCCTTACCCAGCACCTTCCCCTGCTGACCTAAACATATTTAACAGCTTTTTTCAAAGCTAATGGTCTTGTTTAGGTGTGGTTTAAATCAGCCATTCTTCACCTAAGAGCTAATCTCTTCCAAACACTGGGTTATTTTGTGATAGTAATGAGGGAAGAATAATCTGTCAACTGTATAGTACTAGTATGCAAGTCTTTGCCTAGTATGTGAGTCGTTTCTCCATTACTGGCTGAAAATAAATGTCGAAAGGGGCTTGAAGAACGAAATGAACCTTCTGAGATCCCAGAAACACAGAAAGCCTAGACACAGAGGGTGAGGCATGTGCATTCCTGAAAGTTTTAACCATTTTGATGCATTATACTCAAAATACTGATGCACTCTTCTGGAAAAAGGAGAAGCAAATTGTGGTCAAGAATGAACAAAGACGCCTAAGATCAATATTTACTTGTACCCACACGGAAGGCAATTTTATTCCCCATTAACATGTCCTTGCCTGAACCCAGACCCCACTGGATCTAGAATGAGACTTCAATTACTTCATTGGTAGATGTAAATAAAAAAATAATTTCGCTATAAAAGACTGGTTATAGAAAATTAACGTATATTTCTGCAAGTATGTTATTTAGAGTCTATTACCATGTTGCCAAAGGACCTCATGAAGCTGGTCTCCCTGAGGATTAGAATTATATGCCATCGTATTTGAAACGATTGTGCTGATTGGTTGAAATAAACACACAAATGCAGATAATTAAAATATATATTGTTTTTCTTTTGTGGAATAATAAAAATGTATTACTTTTTAGATGAGTTTGCCAAGAAAACAAATAAGAACTTTGATGCGTTTTCTAGCACAAGGATGCAAATGTAAACCAGCTTTTTCCCACAAAAGGATAAATAGCTATCCTTAAACTTAAATGGTGCATTTGAGTTTTGTAATTGGGAAATAAAGCAAAATATCACTTAAATATCAATTAAAATAGTATCTCTTGGGAAAAAAAAACCCAAAACAACTACAATAAGTTTTATTCTAATTGTAAGGAAAAATTCAGAAAACTTAAAACATTTTATGCAGAGGTACAGAACAGTTTTCAAGGGTATTGTTCCTCGTGAATAAAGCCGCAGACAGGAACTCTAGAACACTTTATACCCTGCACAAGGGAAGCCCACACCATAGGCATCTGCCAGAGCCCCACAACCTGATGACAAGTGCTACTGGTAATCAAAACTATGAGAGTTGTTGTTTTTCACCTAACTTATACTGGGGTTCTTGGGGAAAGCCTAGTTCTCATCAATGGGTGCAAGAAGGGTATTTCTAAAACACATTTTCCTTTTCTTTAATTTTGTTTTGTTCAAACTGATGCAAAAGCTGTTGGAAAACGTTGAAATACCCTGTAAATCAGGAGTTGAGCTTGTTCCAAGTGTGGCCTAGACTCAGTTCATTTTAGCAGAGTAAACATTTAGTCTCTCTCATAGATGGTTGACTCACAACAGGCGGGTGCCAATTGATACTCATTGACTAGGAAGGTAATTTAGAGAACTAATTTTGAACTGACATCTAATCTTAGTGATTGATGCTGCTTCCCTGCAGAACTCACTTAATCTATGGATTTTAAAATATTGTCGAAGAAGTTTCCCAACTCTCCCACCCACCAGCAAGTACAGATTATCTAAGGGTTAGTAAACAAGTACAACTTTCAGTGGAGCAATTCCTTGGAGAATTTTTCTAGGAGCAGAATTTAACTATTTTCACAGCAGCCAGAAAAATCCACATACTTTTTCTGAAAGAAAAATCTATTTCAAAATATCAGCCATGCATAGCTGGGCATGAGTTTTTCTTACTTTGTCCAAGTGAATTACAGCTTCACCTGTTTTCTCACCAGACACCTTGCAGTAATGACGGGTACTGTTTTTTGGTAAGAACTCTATGTAAAAAGGGTAAAATTATTATTGACAAAGGGAACACGCTTCTTCAGTACAAGTCTGGTGTAGAGAGGTTGGTGCTGGTCTCTTCTCACAGGTAACTAGTGATAGAACAAGAGGGAATGGGTTCAAGCTGCAGCAGGGTAGGTTTAGGAAAAAATTCTTCCCAGAAAGAGTGGTCAGACACTGGAATAGGCTGCCCAGGGAGGTGGTGGAGTCACCATCCCTGAATGTGTTTAAGGCTCGTTTAGACGTGGTGTTAGGGGATATGGTGTAGGGGAGACCTTTGTAGAGTGGAGATGATGGTTGGACTCGATGATCCCAAGGGTTTTTTCCAACCTAAATGATTCTATGAAAAAAAATAAATATCTGAATCATCAGCACCCATTTTGTCTCAGTTGGACGACACAGGAATTCAACAGACTTCTGTAATCCCCTTAAGCCACTCGTTTCTTTCAAGTAAAATGTAACTTCAAATGCTAAAATCTTTATTATATTGTAAAATCTTCATTGGTTGTTATCTTTCCTCACGCCCCTTCACAGTGTACCTGGGTTTACTGGGGTAAGCTAATTTCTTCCCTTGGTTTAGCATCACTTAATGCAATCAACTCACAGTACCATTTAAAAAAGAATGTTCATGAAGCTGCAGAGATATCTTCTCAATCAGTTAATGATAATTAATCTCGGAGGCATGTATTGCACCTCTGGAACATTTGAGAACAGACTAGTTGTAGTTAACATTGCAGCAAAGACAACTAAAACATAGATCCTTCTTCCTCTTTAGAACATTTTCCTCTAATCATTAGTTTAATCATTTATTTTTAATAGTTTATGATATTCACAAGCTCAAATGTGACTCCCTATTGATGCTGTATCTCATAATCACTACATTCAGTCCTGTATATCTGTTGGATTTCAGGGTGGAAAATCTCAGAGAGAGAGATGTATTATATAAAATTGTAGATACAGATATAAAAAATATGTGTGTTTTTTTATGTAGATGTAAATATATGAATTGTGTATCTGTGTATACAAGTATTAATTTGTAAAATTTTAAATTTAAAAAAACACTGCCTTCTTCAGATGTTTAAATAAATAATGTTATGTCTCAACAATGGTACCGCTTTTTAATGGTCCTCTTAACTAATATTAAATGTAACTCAAGGCGTGTGAACACACAAAGGCCATTATCACTGCATCTGAACATCTGTTGTTGCACCAGCTTTTGGGTATCATTAATTTCCCACTTACAGATTACAAAACATTACATTACCTTTAATGGCTCATCAAAATCATGAGCAATTGTTGTAACCACATCTGCACTCCCAGGAGTCTAAGAACATCATGGTTTACATAGTCATAAAGGTAACAGAGTAGTACAAAAGTTTTGAAGGAGAATGAGGTTTATCTCCATACACTGGAGTCTTTCTCCTTTGACCAGGTTATTTAATTCATCACCCTCTTACATTCTGTTGTAAATTAGCTATATTTAAAAATTACAAAACAGCCGTCATTAATTTCATTTTCCCAAGTTCAGCTTGACCTCTGGGTTGTTAATGAAATGTAGGAAATGTTCCCTATCTAATTTGCACAAAGCTTCCCAAAGTGAAGTCCACCTACGCAGTCATAATGGTGATGGTCTGGTGAATCAAAGGCACAATCTAAGCGCTTGTGTATCTACCAACATACCACATTTACAGCCATAACCGCAGTTACCTCTGCACTTAGCTCCATGGTGAGCCATCGCAGACTGAAAAGAGCCGCATCTATTTGCCACCTTACACGTATGTTGTCACACTTGTATACCACTCCCTTTCAAACTTCTGTGCAGCATGTTTATGTGCCCTGTAATCAGACTAAACATCTTCTCCTGTTTAAGTCTTTAATTGCATATCAGCGTAGCTTGCTCCCCATTTCACTGCAGATCATCACTTCCTACACCATCCTAACTGCGTGCAGGCTGCGCCAGCTCCAGGCTCCTAGCGGGAGTCATCCAGTTGGCTCCATTTAACCAGGCATGGCTGACAGGACAGGTTTTTTTTGGGGATGCTCCCACCAGTAGGAATCCATTTTGCATTATTGACTCTAACATACAGCCTCAGTGCCAGGCTGTGAAATCATATAAGGCATCAATTCATTATTTCATGAAATTCAAAGTGGAAAAAAGCACAAAGTTGAATCCTAATTATGCCTCAAGACGAAAGTGGACACTCAGGACCTAGAGAAGTTGTTGACTAAGTGCTATGCAGCATGTACAAGAGCTAGTCTGCACCATTCAGGACTGGGACTCTCCCCCAGGTGCTACCCACAAAACCGAAATAGGTAAACGTCATCTTCTCTGCTCCTGAATCACTTCTGGGGCTTTTCATCCTCCTTAAGTTTTCCAATTTTCTCTCCCACTATCCTCAGTGCAGGCAGAATGACAGTGTCTCTCCTCGTGACCGTGTAGGGTAGAGGCTCCTCACCGTTCTCACTGCTCTGTCTGCCCACAGCATTTCTGAGTGAGGAAATTGCGTACAGTCCGTTTCTATTGTTTTCAGAGAATCAAGACTTTAAAGATATTTTTATGTGCAATCAGGTTACACTGACAAAAAGATGGATTTCTATAGTTTACTTGTCTTCTCAAAAGGAAAATAAATAAATAAATAAATACATTTAAGGCTCCTGAAAATGTCAAAGAACTCAGGTGAAACAGGGCAACCTAAACCCAGCATTACAACTGTCTATAAGAAATCCCCAGATACTCTGAGGGAAATATCCTGGAGTAAGAGCATCTGTACACCAAAAAGAAAGAAAATGGCAAATGGTTTTACCTCCTTATTTAGTTGGGGGTCTTTTTTTGGCATATCACCCACTTCTTCTCTGTAAGGTCTAAAAGAGAATAGCTTTATCGTGACTTTTCTGAATGCTCATGCACCTGCAAACTACTGGGGGAGAGAGATCTCTGACGAAATCCTTCTTTTTGCCTATCAAGTGCTGTGCTGCCTGTTAGAAAATCAGCATGTGTTGAGCTAGGTTGAGGTTTACCTTTGCTAAGCCTTGGTACTTGAAAGAGGACCTTGGAGCTTCTCACAACAGGAGTTGGATTAAGTGAAAGTGTTGCCCTTTTTATTTTATGGCAGCTGACTTTCTAGCAACACAGGCAGTTCAAGAGCAAGTGCCACCTTGGGAATATGGTGAAGTTTGGTAGATGCTGGGTTTTCTAAGCTGGGACTCAGTGGAGAAAGATAGTGAAAGCCAGGGGCTGCTTTAGAAATTCTCGGCACAATTTCTTATCACTCACTTGCGTCGGTCGGACCAGCAAGAGCATGAAAGTTTATATCAGTTTAATCTTTTTCATCCCCCTCACTCCTTCTTCTCCAGAATTTGTTCTTCTCCTCCCCAGAAGTAAACATTGGTAAACAGAAGCCAGCTATTTCTAATCCAAACCTGAAACACCAGACTTGCTTATTGGGAGCTTAGTGTTTTGTTGTTTTTTTTTTCCTCTGTGTGGGGTTGGTTTTTTTGTGGGCTGGTTTTTGGGTCAACTTTCTGTTAATCTTGTATTCATTTACTTATTTCTGGCTGCCTAGGGGGTGAGGCTGAGTGGGAGTGCCAGGAGGAAGAAAGGAATTTAAAGTTGAATGGAATCTCTTTTGATGAAATTTATCTTACAGACAAGTAGCCATTGTGTGTTTTGGTATTGCGTTTACCAACCTAGACATAAAACTCTGTGAGAAACTATTTCCTTCCTCTCCCATATGCAATACAGTCACACACATGCAACCAGGGCAATTACTTATCAAAGGTGCCGAGACAGAATCTGAGCATCTTGCAGTCCAAGATGGACTTATCTGGACAACCCCCTGTGAAACCATGGAGTGCCATTATCCCTCCTCCTTTCTCTGTCAAGGGAAAGAAAGAGCCCACCCCACCAGAATGTGTTGCAGGAAATGGCTTTGAGCTCTTCGTCTCTCTGTTGACCTGTGAGGGCAACTAAAGAGACAGATTAAATCAGCTGCTTAACTTCTGGAGGGCTAAAATCACGTGAGATGAATCCCATTCACTGTTACTTGTATGAACTCATATAGGAAGATTCTAATGAACTCTGATTTCCTGTGCCGTAGGTTAATGATTTAGTTGCTAAATTACCTTCATTCTTTGTTTAGTCTCTGACCTTGTCTAGCATTTCTGGCTATTAGGGCATTATAAATATTAAGCACTAGCAATATGTTCTTTGGCATTGAAAAATCCTACAGGCCTTTCAAAAGGTAGTTGACAGAAAATAAAAACTGGGCCAGCTGAACCTATCCATACCCAGCGCCCTGCTCTGCTGTTGGCAACACAGTAAGGCAAACCAGCCTGCATCGGTTCATAGGATCTCAGGATGATTCAGGTTGGAAGGGACCTCAGGAGGTCTCTATCCCAACCAGCTGCTCAAAACAGGGTCGGACAAGATTTTTCAGGAATTTATCCAGTTTGCTCTTGAAAACACCCAAGGGTGGAGACTGAATGGTTCAGTTCAGATTTTCTACACCAATAACAATCACTGGCTCTTTACAAACAAAATAAACATCTCAAAATAGACAAAGAAAAATCCAGCACAACTAACTCACTCTATTCACATAATGACTTTTGTCCTCTGTCCCCTAAATCCTCCCTGGTCCAAGAGTCCCACCTCTCCTCCCATTTCCAGGGCAGACTAGAGGTGGCCCGGGCTGGGCCGTGGCTAATGCAGCTGTAGGTATGCAGGTTGGCTCTACGTGCTCATGGACAGGCACTACCTATAATGCCTCAGTCAATCGCCTCTGTCTCACTGAGCTCTAATTTAAATCTTTCTATTCTACTCAGCTCCCAATTTCCGCACAACTTTAGGAATATCATATCTTTCAGACCTCTAGCCTTCTCCAAAATTTGGTTGAAATTGGTCAGTAGATTCAAAAGTTAGGGAGAAGCTGAGAGACAGATAGATAGATCGCAGGAATACATAAACCTTCATTTCTTCAGGAAATAAGTCTGAGAAGCCAATTATTGTATGATTTCTGTACAAGACTCCAGAACCTTGAAGCTGAGAAAAATGTAGAAAGCAGAATGTTTTCTCAAACCAAGCACACATTGAAACTTTTTGGCATTAAAATGGCATTATTTCCATTGCAAATTTGCTTCTCAGTGGCATGGAAGTTACATCAGTTTCCGCTGTTATGCGAAGACATTAATCCTACTTTAAATGTCTGTAGGCTTTTTAATCCAGCATCCCCAGTGTGCTTACAATAATTAAGTATGCCATGTAATGCTCCAATGAGCAAAGTATGATTTGTGGGGAGAGGTAATATCTTTTATGAGACTAACTGATACAGTTGGGGGATAAATCAAACAAGCTTTCAGGCACACCAGCTTTTTTTTTTCAGGTTATTCACATAGTTTGACAGTGGCTGTGTGCCACACACCTTTCCGAAACAACTGCCTTGGACTGAGTAATGTGTTTATACTCCAGTGAAATTGGGGTATTGCATATAAAATGGGGATCAACCATCCCTTCCAGGTGTCAGGGCAGTTTCCATTAAATAATACATGGAATCGCACATTTATTTAATTTTTTTTCCCCTACAAATTCATATACAATTAAGGACCCCAGTTAATATTCATGCCCTTCCTGATTGTTCAGGACTATGCTACTTAAAGGTAGGAAAGGCAGGCTGAAAACAACGTGGCATTAAATGGCAGAAATCCTGGAAAGAAAAGGATAAGATATTTACAGCCCTCTGTTCTTCAGGCTTCCCACTGCTCTAATGATGCAAAGGTCACCACTGTGGAAAATATGAAATTGCAGACAATATATAAGAAGCTTAAGTTGGAAATTACAGGCCTATTGAAGATATCTAATCTGTTTAAAAAGAAGCCACAGGCTTTCCAGCTTGGTTGGTCAGAAAAAAACCTAGTTTTCCTGTACTGCAAAGGAAAAAAGGATGAGGAGAATAATGCAAACATTAATCCATCAAAATTTAAAGAGAAAATTAAAAAAAATCAGAATTATGATGATAAAAAATATCTAAAAAATTGAAAATATTTTTACTTTTTTCAAATATCTTTTTCAATTTTGATTCCTGTATTTTGGATCTTTAAGGAAACAAAAACTACCTTAACTGTCGTGACTTTTCAATAACAGCCTTGAACTCAAAAGTTACAAAATAAATAAAAAAAAGGTCAAAAGAGAACACGTCAATATCTCTTTAATAAAATTTAAGCATTAGGAAATAGAACAGTAACAAGTCCTTTTCACATTTTAAAGTAAAGTACATTTTTTTAAAATGTTTGCAGTCATACCTAGGGTTTCGTTATGAGGAAGTCACTATTTCCAGGTGATGTGATGACTGAAGGCAGCCAGTCCACCATCATGGTCTCTTATTTCAGGTGGCCAAGTCAGGCTGATTTCCAGAGAGGCAAAACAACTGCCCCATAGTAAGGGTGGGATTTCATTTGGAGTCTGTTCCTCAAGAGCTGTGGGGATGAGGTGACATACTATAACCAGCTGGAACCTGCTCATGCTTCCAACCAGTAGAAAGTGTTTATTGCCTGTCCAGGCTATTGGATGTATCTGGGCAGATATTCAGGCTACAGTTGACAGACAGTGGCCACCTTCATCGGAAACCAAGGCAGAGGAAAGAGATAATACAATCCTGGGGTTTAGCCTGACTTGAGGTTATCGCATATAACCAGTGGTCAATAACTCCTACATCCCTAGTGTCTAAGTAACTGAAGAAGAGAAAAGTCGCTATTCTGCTCATGAAAGAGTCTTGTCTCTCCCTCACACCTGTCCTGTCCCCGTATTTCCTTTCTTTTTTTGATCTAAACTGCAACTCATCTCACTGTGCTTATGAACCCATGAACATTTGTGGACACCTAATGGTGGCCTGAGGAAAGAGGGACATGAAGGACAGAGAAGGCAAATGACTGGGAGGAAGAGACAAATGGAATCCCCTCTCAGGGGCTATGCCAGCTGAAGAATGTCATGGAAATATGGTGTTAGTTCTCAGCAAGTGCTGGTGACTACAGACTCACAAAGTCAGCTGCTGAACTGCTCTGGTGTTCATTCTGAGGTTAGTGAGCATGGACCACCATCAGGCTTCCTGATTCTCAGCATGGTCCTGGCTCCTCCAGTGTGCAGTGGTGTAGAGCTCCTGGAATGGGCTGTTTGCCCCTGCTCCTGATGGACAGTGGTTTGTTGGTCTGTCTCCTGCCTTTGCACAGCGAATGTTATGTAAAGGTCAACACTCATGTCTAATAGTGCTTTCTCTCAGAGAAAACATTGGGCTGGAAGAAGACATTTAAATAGATAAATAGATAGAATCATAGGGTTGGAAGGGACCTCTAGGATCATCTAGTCCAACCCCCCTGCCAGAGCAGGGTCACCTACAGCAGGTTGCACAGGAACGTGTCCAGGCAAGTTTGGAATGTCTCCAGAGTTGGAGACTCCACCACCTCTCTGGGCAGCCTGTTCCAGTGCTCTGACACCCTCAGGGTAAAGAAGTTCCTCCTCATGTTTAGGTGGAACTTCCTGTGTTCAAGTTTGTGCCCATTAGCTCTTGTCCTGTTGCCGGGCACCACTGAAAAGAGCCTGGCCCCATCCTCCTGACACCCACCCTTTAAGTATTTATAAGTGTTGATAAGGTCTCCCCTCAGCCGCCTTTTTTCCAGACTGAAGAGACCCAAATCCTTCAGCCTTTCTTCATAAGAGAGGTGTTCCAGTCCCCTCATCATCTTGGTAGTCCTTTGCTGCACCCTCTGCAGCAGTTCCCTGTCCCTCTTGAACCGGGGAGCCCAGAACTGGACACAGCACTCCAGGTGCGGCCTCACCAGGGCAGAGTAGAGGGGGAGGATGACCTCCCTCGACCTGCTGGCCACACTCTTCTTGATGCACCCCAGGATGCCATTGGCCTTCTTGGCCACAAGGGCACATTGCTGGCTCATGGTCATCCTGCTGTCCACCAGGACTCCCAGGTCTCTTTCAGCTGAGCTGCTCTCCAGCAGGTCAGCCCCCAACCTGTACTGGTGCATGGGGTTATTCCTCCCCACGTGCAGCACCCTCCACTTGCCCTTATTGAATTTCATAAGGTTCCTCTTTGCCCAAATCTCCAACCTGTCCAGGTCTCTCTGTATGGCGGCACAGCCTTCTGGTGTGTCAGCCGGACATTTTATGGAACAGATATCACTCCACACAGACTGACGTAACCTGACAGTTACTGCTTTATGACATGGGCTCTGGTAGCAGTAGCTGCCTGTGTTAAAAATGGCTGTTTGGGGATTTTCTCACTTCTCTCATGACGCAGTCCAGCCTCTCCTCCCCCAAGGCTGCTCTGTCTTGCTCCCCAAGCAATCAACACAAAGTGCAGAGATCTAATCTCAACCCTGAGGCCTTGGTACACTGCCATAAGACACAGTTTGCATATCCAAACTAGCTCCAGACCCAAAAGTGCCAGGTCTGTGCCATCAACTAGCTCGCTCTTTATTAATGAACATCTGAGAACATCCTAACTGCTGTATCTAAACGCAACCTAAATGCAGCAATTTATGCCAATATGCCAACTTACTCATGCTTAGCATCAGGATTCTGAACTTGGCAAAGGCACCTAAATCACTTTCTCACTTACGAAATATTTGTCCTTCTAAATCACAATGATCTCTTCTCTGAAAGACGTTGTTGGAAGTGCCAGCTGCAGGCAGAGCTGCGGGGAGGAAGCAGGGTGTTAGCAGTTGGCAGGAGAGGTGCCTGCCTGTCTCATTTGTTGTGAACGGTTTGTGACATGGTGTTATATGAACAGTCTCTTTTTACAGTGTGTTACAGGATAGTTTGGATTTTACCGTGAGAAAGAAGTTAGTCTATGTCCCGTAGGAATTGACTGGTCAGGTTTCTCGTTACAAAAATAAGAGGTCTACTCTGAAAGATCTCTTCATCTAGATGTTTGAATAGATTACAGCGTGACGAATGGAAAGAAAGAGCTGTGTGTGCTACAGGGATACAGAAACTTAATAGGTGGGTGGAGGACAAAATAGCAGTAACAAAAAGAGAGATGAACTTTCTCAGCACTTTTTTACCATTGCAGAGTGATTTCCTATCTTATTCAAATACCCACTAGCTGTGCATAGAAACATTTCTTTGCACTGACACCTTGAGAGATCTATAATCTTCCTTCATAGAAACATTTCTTTGCACTGACACCTTGAGAGATCTATAACCTTCTTTTCACCAGTTTGAATGTCTTGTCACAGCAATTTGAAAATTTAGTAGGGAAAATGCCTCAAACACAGCACCTCTTCCAGCTTGTTTCCTGCTGCAATGAACTCCAGACCGTAACATTCCTGCATGTAACAAGTCTCACAGCACTGCTTTTGGGATCTTGTTTGCCTGGGCTCTTTTATTGTTTGGTTACAGAGCAGCCTCATATTTCAGATATGGTTGTAATCTGAAAGGACATATTTTAAAATGACATAATGAATCCCATGTGACTTAATGATGGTAGATTGGACTCGGTGCATTTATAAATGAAATGGATAGTTTTATATTTGAACGTTTGAAAATTCAGCCTGGCATATGAAAGCAAACTACATTTTGTCATCTTCACATGAAGAGGGTTGGAACAATCTGATCTCCATGTCCGTGGTTTGTACAGGAAGATACGATGGCTTTCACCTGCAGTAACAGAGACTGTAGTAGGTCACTGCAAAACACTTCTGAAGAAAAGGAGGTAAGCACTTACAAAAACTGTCTTAAGAGGGAGTCTCCATCACTGCAGGGTTTTATGAACAGGGTAGTCAAACATCTGGCAGGAAAAATGGAGCTGTGGGTCACGGTGTAGCACGTCAGCGCAATGAGTTAAATGATCTCTTGCATGGAGTCCCACCTGGCCCCATTCTCTGTGATAGGGGTTATTAATAATAAAGACTCTCCCGCCATAATAAAGACCCTTCCATAACAAAAACCTATAATAAAGCCAGAACGACACCCAGGGTTACTGCTGTGTCTTCAGGCAGTACCATCAGTTTCACTCTTTTCTCTTTGGTGTTCTGAGTACCGAGTGGCCGCTTCTTTTCTTGAATTAGCAATGTGTTTCCTGGTACCTCTCCACCTCATTCCATGTAATCTTCTTCCTCGAAAATGTTTATTCCCCACTTGTGATCTGATTTTTGTTATACAGCTGGGAGCATAAAGCAACCTCTACTTTGTGTTTCACCCCTGGTACATACTCACTTCCTTACACTAAGAAGAAACAAAGCCTTTCCAACAGAGTAATGTTGTTGTAGGTGAAACCAAAAAAGTGGAACAATAAAAGTTTTATGGGAATGTGCCCAGTAACACAGCACCTATGCAGTAGTGCACAGCAAATCCTGTGAGAAAAACACGGAACAGCACGCTAGGTGATTGACAGATGTACCCCATATTCTCATGGGTTATGCCTTATATGCCCTAGGGTATGATAGGGCACAGGAATAATGCTGGCAGGGGCACAGATGTCGTCTTCAACCACTGACCTCCAGAATCCAACCCAAATGCACACTAGGTTAGAAGGGACCCTGCCCTTCGGCTGCATCTTTGCACTTCAGTTTACGCATTCCTCCTTGGGCTATACTGGCTGAAGCTTCTGGCCTGAAGCCCATGCTCCTCTCCTTGTGCTCCTTAAATTTTGCTTTTTCTCCCTTTGATTATTTTTCCCACAGAGCAGAAGATTACTCATAAGAGTTTCAATTTCGTGTAACTTAGTCACAGTCAAAACACAATGGGGGAGAACATCAGGGTCACCACTGATGCTTTGGTACCCAGCTCCCATGGGAAGTCAGTAGGAACAGGAATGTTACTATGCTTTGTAACTATACTTTCAACCTTTGAGAATCTTTTTCTTCTGTTTTGGCCCTCATAACTACGTTGAAACTCACCAAGTGCACAGTGAAGTTCAAAGGAAGAGCTTTGTCTTTCTTGGAACCTGAAGACCATCAGGACAGTGTCTAATTATCATTGCACAGCAACAAGAATTGGCAGGTTATGTTCCAAACTCTTTAAATATCCAGCCATAATATTTGACCTGATGACTCTCCGTGCAATGGATTTGACAGTCTAGGCTAACCTATGTGAAAAGAGAGATTTTCACATCTTTTAAATTTGCCATTCTTTTCATTTAATTGACTGACCCTGTTCTCATATTACGCGATACATTACAAACCTGTCTCCCAGGAGAACCTGCAGCTTTTGCTCACATTCCAGTCCCAGGTTGTTAGACTTTACCAAGAATGTGAAAATATCGGTGTTGTTTCTTCACAGTGAACCTGAAAATTACTTTTCTTGAGACGTGCAACAGGTTAAATGGATTACTTTTAATTTAATTTTCTCTCCTACTGAAATCAGTGTGGGATTTTTTTGTCATCATTGCTGATAGTGCAATCAGACACCAATAGTACAAAGCAATGTATAGAAGGATTTTGTGCAGACAGTAAACTGCTGTCAATGTTTATGGCCTGTGCAGAAATTAAACTGACGCTCCCTACTGGTGTGTTGGTCATGAGTCAGGATTTTCTAGTGCGTTGGCCCAAAATGTTCTAATAGAGGGAAAATAATTAAACTCCAAAAGAGTTTATTGCCTACTGCTCTGAAATATGACCCTAATACAGCAAACAAGAACCTGGCTATAAAGAAGTGTGAATTTCATACTTAAAAACAAAAAAAAAAGAAAGAAAAATAGAGTTAATGTGATATTATGGTGTCACTAGCCAAAGAACTTTGGGTGGTTATATTGGCCATACGCTCAGATAATTTCTTGGCACCCTCTGTGTTGTGCAAAATATTTGGCTGGTGACAATTAATCCCCTCCAAGAAATGATGTCAGGAAATAAGTAATGTCCAATAAGGTGGAAGGCATTTTAGAGCAGAGTTTTTTATAACCTCACTGCCAGGAATGGGCACTTTTGGTTCCTCCCCTCTGCCCTACATTGAAGGATTTATATTATTTATTTTGTTAAACTAAAAGTTCAAGACCATTAAGGAACTGCAGTTCATCTTTAAGATGAATTGCAAACCAACTGTGCAGTATTTCACATTAATGATCCGGTGCATACTGAACAGCATGCAGAGAAGCAGGATGCCAGCTCTCTCTTTGCTAAACACTGCAAAATAGTGCAATCTAGAAACCAACTAGCATTGTTGGAGAAGTACAATGATTTCAGTTGTCTAAACTATAAGCTGCGAGTAACTTTAATCAAGAAATGTAAATCTTTCTAGGCTGCGACTGAGTTGCACACAAATCACACCTTGAAGGCTCACCGGTCAGAGTTCGAAGTTACTGGTCGTCTGTAAACAGCTACCCAATGAACTAGTGAATATTTAAGTATTCTGTTTTTGTATTTAAGTATTCTGTTATTTGAATTTTACACAAGAGCACATCTATCACTAGGTAGTTTCATTTTCCAGGAAAAGATAGCTGCTATGCTAGGAATTATTTCAGCCTTTAATGAATTTCCTATTTGAGTTATTAATGTGCATCCAATGTGGGTTACACCATCATGTGTAACAGCTGAAATCTGGCTTTTAAATGACCAGTGGTTAACAAATAGCTTTTAAGCTAATTAATGAGAACTAAAGGAAAGGATTGTTTCTTGCTCTGTATCTGGAAGGAGGTGGGATGAAGTAGGCTGCAGAGCAAATCTTCATGCCAGGGACACAACTTTAGCTGCTAAAGTAAAATGATACTGGCCAGAGACAGAAGAAATGCCTTTACAGTGTGATCATATTGATATTGAGATCAGACTTATGTTTTTATTCTGATTTGTTTCGGACTAGAAACAGCCAACAACCTACACAAAATGTTAAGATAAAGCAAGAGAAGTCTCTTACTCTTAAAAAAAATGTAGACAAGGGAAACTATGCTGTTTTTCTATATTTTTTTCTTTCTGAATTGAACTATTATTTCAAACAGGAGAAGCATCTGTAAAGCATCGAGCAATACTTTGTTGTGCACATGTGGTTAGAAGGTCATATAACAATGCTGAGTCTGTAGATTGCTCAAAAGAATGAATTTGAGGAGGTAACTCCTGTGGATTTGTCTGTCCATAAGGCAACAGAAAGAGGGGAAAGCGGGTTTCCTGTTAGGTGCCCCATATCCTTGCATTTCTGCTTCTTGAAGTTCACTTGGAGCTGAGCTGCAATGGTCTGCCAAGAATAACAGCATGACTCTCAGACAACTGTTTCTTTTAAGGGCAGTAAAAGGCAAAGGAGTTATTCTTGGCTTTGCAACACAATTGCTTGTTAGTACTTTTAACATATAGCAGGCCTTGCAGATAACCAGACATTTCCATATTCTTCCCTATTATCAACATCAGCTTCTTTCTGTTTCAAATTCTTTTTGGCCCTCCAATAGCAATTTTCTCCCAGAACACAGTGACGAAATCTCTGACTCTTTCAGATGCGCAAGGTCATTTTTTAAGCAGGAGTGTTAACTGGGACTCAGCCAGAAACCAGCTGGCCCTCACGAGGAAGAGTTGCTTATGAAGTCTCTGATAGGTGGCTGTTTGCGCTACTGTTTAACCAGATGATGCCCTTGATGACGTAGGACTGAACTCCTGCAGCAAAGAGGTGTTTTGGAAGAGGTGAAGGGTGATGCACAGATTCAGGCACCAAAACCAGTCAAAGCAGTATGTGCTCTTCACGTGAAGAGCAGTTCACCATGTTCCTCAGTGCTTTGACAGACCAGGACAATGCTGTGATGATGATCAGATTTTCCTAAGGCCTTTCCAGGCTTCTGTGGCCTGCCAAACTATGTCATTCTTCAGCTTGGTGCAGTGTGAGACTTCCTCCAGGTCTCCATGCCCACGTCCCCTACTCACAAGCAGAATGCTCTGCAGGCAAAGTTTGTCCCTTGTACACATCAGCCCTTGGGCAGCTGAAGGTGCTATTCCCTGTACAGGGAGGGTTTTAAAGGGAAAGCAGCAACTTAAAACATCTTTAATGAAAAATAAGAAAGAGCTTTCTTCAGAGAAGACTGCAGAGGAATATAAGACAGTTTGTGATTGCTACATTGTGTGGAAAACATAACTAAAACCAAATAATTGCTTCTCTACAAGTTATGTAAATCCTCTAGTGCCTGCATTGATTGCTGCTCTCATCACACTGCTTTAGCTTTAATAGGTTTGCTTCTCAGCGATTAAATCTCATAGCCCTTTCATTTGACTCCGCTAAGGAATTGGGAAGCCCAATGACTGTTCTGCAGCAGCTCTTGAGCCTTTGTTAGCAGGCCCACACTCCTCCTTGCCCTGTCCCTGACTGCATCACCCCCCCGCAAAACCAATCTTCTTAACGCCCGTTTTACCTCAAATGCCCAGCATCCATTATGCAAAAAAAAAAACCTGCTAAAAAGGGATTTACAATCGCTTTTTCAACATGACTCTCCAACAGTAGGAAACATCTCAGCATCACCAGGCCAATTGAAGTGCCTGAATGCCTTATCCAAACCAGAGAGGTCTAATCTCTTTGAAAGTCCCCACAAAGAGGCATTTAGTGCATTTGCAGCACTGCAGGTATCCCAGGAAAGAGGTGCCGCGTGCTGCAGAGCCGATGGTATTTATTATGCAGAAAACTAAATCTTTAGACTCTCTTCTGACACACACTTGCACAGCTTCCCCTCCTCTCCCCATGGGATGCAGGAAGGGCAGATGCAAAAACCAGAGGGCATCTGAGCCTTTGCCAAAGCCGGAAGAGGAGACTTCTTCGGAGTCCCACCATGATTGCCTGCTTATTACCTAGAGAGCCACCACTCTCCACAAACCAAGCTGACTGTAAACTGCTCCTGACAGTTTTAATTTCTCCAAGGGATGTTTTTATTGGACATATCTCTCCATATCTCCTGTTGACTTTTATGAAGGGCATCACACTTCGGTCTTTTTGTCATGGAGTGGGAAGCTCAGAACTTATCATGGAGGGACAAAACCATTGAGATAAAGTAAACGTGAAGATCCTTTTGAGATAATTAGTTTATTTAATTAATTAAAAAAATGGAAAAATAAAGGACAAGGGCAAGCCCCACTAACGAGACGTGAAGCAACCGAGCAGTAAACCAGTATAATCCCCTTTACACTTCACTGTCTTCTCTGACTTCCTGGTCATACACTGGGGATGAAGCTGACACTGAAATAACAGGTAGGGAAACAAGCAACATGGCACAAGGGTTGCTCTTCAGAGCAAATCAAGAGGGTGGTGTCATCTCCATGAAGGTTTGGTTGATTTAGAAGAGATGCAGCAGCATGGAGCAGGTTTCAGTAACCACAGTGAAGATGTACAGAGCTTATATAAAATACTACAGACTCTGAAAAACATCTCCTTACTGCCACAGAGAAATAAAGATACCACCAAGGGAGTGTACTGTATTAAAAATTGACATAGACAAGTAGTTGAATTCTTCATGGGCTTCAATTAGCTATTTAAGAAATGACAATGATTATACTCCCTCTCTCCCATCCTTTTGTCTGCTTCATCTCTGGGGTCCTGTATTGTCCTCTTCAATGAGTTTTACTTACTCAATCAGCCCTTTTTACTTCTGGGGAGCCCAAGAAAGGATGTTTTACATAGGAAAGGTGTTAACTCTGAGCAAAACATAATCATGATCTTTTGCTGTGGAAGGGAAGACTTTTCTTTCTGCAGGCAAATGTTCATTTCTGTACCTGCCATGCACTTACAGAGCAGGAAGAGAACAACACGAGCCGTGGAGCTCATTCCTTGTTAGTCATCTCTGTGCTCTTCACCCAGGCATGCCTGCCAACAGCACGCTTCAAAAGGAGGGGCTGCATTTTGTGAATTCCTCCTTTTAGATCGTGAGTAAGTTCTCTTAATTCGTGGTTTCACAGATGTTTACTCTGGAGACTAAATGTTCCAAAAATAAAAAGTGCCAAGAAAATATTGGAGTTCAAATTGAGACAAGTGAGTAGGACAAAGATGATTAGGGGACTGAGTCTCCGTCTCTGGAGACACTCAAAACCTGCTTGGACGTGTTCCAGTGCAACCTGCTCTGGGTGACCCTGCTCTGGCAGGGGGGTTGGACCAGATGATCTGTAGAGGTCCCTTCCAACCCCCTACCATTCTGTGATTCTGTGTGACTTTGTGACTCACGTTTAAGTTCCGCTTGACTTCCTGCAGCAGAACCAACAGACATAATGGAGGAAAAATGCAAAATGCAGAGAAACTTTCTTTATGCTATGAACAAGGGAAAAAAAACCAGAAAAATTCCTACTTTCACATTTTCTGTTGAGGAACTGTGTTAGATGGCATTAACTAGCACAAGTAGCTGACGTGTTTAAGTATACATGGAGCTATAACATCTGTGGGTTTTTAGATGCTCCAGTGAAAGATGGGCTGGAAGGGATTGAGGATAAGACAAGTAGGAACACAAAACTGGTTGTGATGCAAGTTGTTACACACTTACTATCGACTTCTCTGTCAGATAAAATCTGTTACAGAGCAGGGGCAACCACTATCCTGTCATACTGCATATTTCTAACTGAACAAAACCCCTGCTGGTAAGATAATACTGGCTGCTGCAATTCTGCGGTCGTCTGAACATGGCCGAGAATTTGTGAATTTGAAGCTGCTCTTCATGACATCCACTTGATCCTGGATGTGAAGAAAATCTAGTCATCAGTCTGGACTCCGTGATCTCTCTGCAGGTTTGGAATTTGCAAAATACTTCATCAGTCCACAGACTGTGCGGTTGCCTTTTTACAGCAAATCTCTTCCTTCCTAAGGGAGTGGAAGTCCATAAAAAATTCAGTAAAAATATCAGTAAATTCTGTAGATACCCTATGAGGTAAGCACCATTTGCTTTCTGGCCCTAGGAATACAGCTGACTGAATGAACCTTTAAATCTCTTATCTAAAATCTGCTGCAGTCCCTTGGAGATAGTCCTTGAGTTTTCGTGGGTGTTGGATTAGCTCCCAAGGGATTAATTTCCAAAGCAGTAAAAGATGCAATGCTGATTTGTGTGGGAAACAGGCTGCCCAGATGGATGAGTGCTCTTTCGTTATATGACCAGAGGTCTGCATAGTACTACATCGATCTGTGGGGGTGAGATTGTCGTAGGAGGCAAGAAGAGGAGACTACAACCCCTCTTGCCTTGCCAACTCTAATCACAGATAAGACTTTCCAACCTGATTTTCATGATATCTTGGGCTAAATCCTGCAATCCTCACCTAGTTAACATTCAGCCAGACTTCTCACTGCAATCGGAGGAAGCTCTAGATAAGAAAATGCAAAGTCAGGCCAATTGCCTTTTAACCACATTTTCTTATTGAAATCAACTCCGCACTTCGCTTATGTGACAGATGGCGTTCGGCACGCGTGTCAGCACACAGCAGGAAAGACAGCTGGAAGTTTGCATGGCACGTTCCTGCCTTCCTCGGTCCTTCTTGCATGGGGGACAGATGCGTTTGCAATGCAACTGCCACGGAGTCCTGTACCAAAGGCAGGCGATACGGTCCTGGGTACCGGCTGCAGGATTCGACCTGTCAGTCCCCTTGCAGCTGGTTAAAAGGTTTGCGAAAGCATCGCCTGTATGAGAACTGGGCAGATGGCAAATTTGACTATTTCAATTTGTGTTGTATTTCATTATCCTCTTAACTTTTTAATTTGACTGCTCTAATAAATTAATCAAATTTTATGAAGGTTGTTTTTCTGACGGGTAGGCAAACATCACCAATATCAAAATGTAATACAAAGGCAAATACTCAGGATCATCAAGACACCCTGTATCCATAGTGATTCATTTATAATGCATTAAAGTTATAGTGCTTTAGGCTAGTTTAACTGTTCAAACACATTAGGAGGAGTGCTTCAGATAGCTCCATCTTGGGAACAGAGAAATATTTCAGAAAGTGATGTGTTCAGGGAGCTTAAAAAGCACAATGTGTTGTCATGAACGTTTTTAATAGGTGATCTGAGATTTAGGCATCCTGGAGGCAAGGCTAATTTAGCCTTGCAACCATTTTGTCATATTTACTGCTCAAATTTCTTTAAAAAAAAAAATAATGAAAAATTTGGGGGGGGCACATTTCTTGCTAAAGCCAGTGTTTTTCATTTTCCTACATACAAACTAAATACCTGGTGGAGACAAGGAACAAATCTTTGCCTTTATGTTCTCTGAAAAAGGAAAGTCATTTTGTAGTAATTTTTTGGTGGCAGTATTTATTAACAGGCTAAAAACCTGGATGGACCCAGGCAAAGCTTAATAATGTCTGACAAGCCGTTCACAGTAAAACTGGTTAATGTCGCCTTTGCTTAGCTCAGATGTTTTAACTTCATTTGCCCCTTAGCCCATTATGTCAAAGAAGTAACAATAAATGCTCAGGAAAGAAAAATTAACTTTATTTATATGTTCAAATGGAAGAACGCAATACAATAAGCAAAACCAGTCCATTTTCTATACACTGTATAAAGCAGAAAGATTCTTTTTCCAGCAAAACTCTATATTGAATAGACAACCTAATCCCACAGCATTTACTCCAAGAAAACTGCCCACAGGGCTGGAGATCCCTAACGCACAGGAAAAGTCATGTACAATTGTCTCTTCTAAATGATACGGGAAAGCCTTTGCAGGTTCAATGGATCCCCCTATTTTTGTCATATAGAATTCCCTGCCAGATGTGTAAGAAATTTGCAATTAAAAACAGCCAAAAAGTGTCCCAAATTACTGCTTTTAACTGTGTTCTCTTCAAAGTTGGCAGGGGTAGAGGGGGATAGAAAAGAGAAAAACAGTGGAGGAGACACTATGAACTTTATCTTCTAATTTTCCTACCTGTTCTTGTGGGGAGAGCTTTCAAAGGAAGTTGCTCAGCTAAAAATTAATCCATATTTTATGCCACGGTGTATTGTAAAGAATGCAAATACATTGTAAAATACCAAAATTATTGTAGTAAAAAGCACATTAGGCATCCTATGTTTACCAGCAGTAATTTCAGTATTAATAAATGGCAAACATAAGTAATTACTCTGATAAGTAATTGTAGTTATCTGGGAAATCAAAATAACATTAAAATCAGGTGCACACAAAAGAAGGCATCCTAAGACTACCCCACATTTAAAACCTGTATTAAGTACTATTTGTCTTTGATTGCCAGTATTACATTATTTCCCTTTGCAGGAAAACATAATCCAAATAAACAGGCTGTGGTTTTCAACCAGAGACGCCATTATCTTCAATTAAAACAGTATTTCACCTAATTACAGGAAAAACATAAATAAAATTCCTGTCCAATCTAATGTTGCTTTTCCAGCAACACAGTACAAATACCGTGTTTCTAACTGTGAAGCTTATTTCCTCCAGATTTCAATGTGTGGTTATTTTCTCACATATCTTAGACCTGGCCTGGGGCTGAGCAGAGGCCTGAGGCTGTGGTGATGAGGTAAAATTCATGAGGAAGAAAAGAGCTTGTTCCATTTAAAGGCTTTTATAACCCCTTTTCTGTATCATTGTGGGAAGAGAGAAACTTAACTTTTGGGTCTTTGCCACATTTGTGACCTGTTCATTGGTAGAACTCTTTCCGAGCTCATCTTATTAACTGCTTTATGTGAATTAATAACCCGTACATACTAGATCTGGAGTCTAGCTTTTGCCTTTGTAGCAGGAATTTCTCAGAATATCTTTTTTTTTTTTTTTTCTTTTTTTTTTCCCTAAGACACTTCTCTGAGGTATCCCTTCAGTTTTCTCAGGGGCTTATAGCAGGTGAAACTTTTTCAAATAGGTCAAATACCTTTATTCTCTCTATAACTATTTTTAAACTGGCTTCTTTACATTTTATGTAAGTAGCCCTTGAAGATGAAACAACTTTTTGTCAGAGGCTTCTTCTCTGAAGTTGTGTCTAACAAAGTTACCAAATTGATATCCATGTTTACTCCTAAAGCAGTTACGTGTGTAACTCTTTATAGCATTTTAGGATGGTGCCGTACATACATAAAATTATTAAACATTCAGTTAAATAACAGGAAATGAAGATATATAGCACTTCCAAGGGCACAGATCCAAAATGAAGGTTCTAATTCTTAAAGATTATTAAGTTTCCCATCTCTGTGAGGACACATAACTTGATGGAACTATCTAATCTGAAAGAACCCTTCGTCATGACTCTCTGGGTGTAAAGGTCTAAACTCTTAAATAAAATTATTTTTTATTTGGCCTGAACCAGCTGCACGTTGCAGCCCAGACTGCATTCCAGATAATAAAAAGAGATGAGGGAAAAGGAGCAATTTTATTATTTGTTTTTATGGCTAGTGATAATATTCATTATGTAGAGCTTCCTCTGAAGCATCCTGAGTTAGGTTTCCATAAATATTTTAATTTTCCTAGGTAGTGTTTTTCCAAAACATTTTTTTCCCCCAAAGGTAAGATTGTATCTATGACATCTTCTGTCTGTCCATGAAATTTGTCTTGTTCTTTGATAAAACCAAGTAATAACAACTTCCAGTTTGTTTGCCACTTGACCAAATATGTCAGGATTTATGACCTGATATTCACTGTTTATTTGCAACCTTGAAACTAAGGGTTTCTCTTAAAGATTTTGTATAAACCACAAAACATAAGAAATGGTTATGTGCATATTTCAAAACACGTAATGAAAAGAATAGTAAAGAAAATTAAAGCACAGTTGGATTCTATAAAAACTGCTTTTTTAGAGTCTTTCTTTAACACACTTTGCTGTAATAAATACTGTTTTATGACCAAAAAAACTGTTACCCTTCTAGTCACTTGGATTGTTCCTGTGAGATATTTATCTGAAAATTTCTAGAATATCTGAACAGTTAATGAAACAAGCAACAAAACCTTTTAAGCATGCAAGTTACTCAATTTTCAAACACGACATATATATTTTTAATATTTTATACCGCGTAAAGGTTTCAGTGAGACTTCAGTGACCTAACAAGTAAAACCAAATTATAAAAAGATAGTTGTTTTTGTGATGTAATTGAGTTTGGGAGATGAATCAACTTGAAGAAGAAGCCTTTTCATTGAAATTGTTTCACTGCAGAAGTGAAACAGCAAAAGGCTCAAGGGGTTCCATGTCTTTATTTTGTTCTCAATGACACAAGCAGCAAGAAAGTGAGAATTTAATGACTGATCTGAACACTGGTTTGAAGGAGCATAACCCAGTCTGATTGGCAGAAATAAAATATTTTGGAGGTGTCTGGAGATGTGAATGCAAACAATTTACTAAGATCTGTTGTCTTTAAGGGATGAAATAAAATTTGCGGGCAAGTCCATCTGTTCTGATTCCACGAGGTGAAAGTTCAATCCTATATCTGGAAATGAAATGAAGGCAGGATGTATATTGTTAGTGCAGATAATAAATTATTTGATCATTATGGTGAGGACTCAGTTTGCAGCTGGTGAGAACCCCTAAGCATCACTGCACGAACCTCTAACTTACTCACAGGCCTGTTCCGCAAAGGGAAATGTCATATCAATGATGAGGGCCTGGGCTGTGGTATAACAAGAATTCAGAAAGTGTAGCCGAATTTATGACTGTGGCACCTGAGTTATTTAGAAGACGCAGCCATCTCGCTTGGCACCAGGCTAGACTTTTCCCTGTATTACTCCATTGACTTAATTGATGATCTTAAAGGTCCCTTCCAACCTCAACAATTCTATGATTCTATGATTCTATGATTCTATGACTTAAACTCCCCCACACATTTGATTCACTGGTTTTAATGAGGTTGGTTTTCCTCTGGAATGTTCATTGCTGCAGTCGTCATCTGAAGCCCAGGAACGTGCCCAGCGTTGGGAACAGTACAGGACGTATTGGGATCAGCCAGCATGACTCTGTGTTGGCTGCTCACTGGGTGTTCTCATGTCTCCTTGCTGTTGCGTTCAGCTTTGTCCCCTGTGAGTTGTGGCTTAAGTGGGAGTTTTTGGAGACATTGACATTGCTATAAATGATCACAGCTGTCACGGACAACGTGGGAGGGGAAACAAACCTAGTGTCAAAGAGGTGTGATCTCATGCTTTGGTCTTTTAGCTCCCATGGGAGCTGGGAAAGGTAAAAGATGAAGGGCATGGGTTCAGGTAAGTCAGAGCACTGTCAGGTTAGTCATCCTCTCAGATACCCAACTGGATGCTTCAAACTCTTTTCACCAGATTTTGTTTTCAGGAAAAATTATACGGTTCTGACTGGATGGGATTCAAAGCATTTTCACATTTCTCTGCAGATATGGGTGGAGTTTGCTTGCTGGGACTATGTGGGAATATCTCAGCTGCAACAGCCTGCAGCAGCCTCTGATACTGGTGGTTGCGTTTGCTCCGTAAGTACCTTCCATGTTCACCTTTTAGTAACTGAAGGGCTGAAACACTCTGGTGTAACTACTCTGAGGATATTCTCTGGAGTTAGTGAGTTGTGGTTTAATTGCTCAGATTGAACAATCTCAAGATTGCTCCTAGTCATAAACTCCTGGAAACAATATGATAACTCACGACCTACAGGGAGCCAAAAATAGTCTAACTGTCCATCTTATGAATTTTTAAGAAAATTGTTCCAATCGATGTATATGTAAATGCTAGAAGCTCTTTCCTTCTCTGTGAATGAGAGAAGTAGACAGAAGAAGTGTCTCACACCCTAATCTTGTCCTGGTGCAAATCGTGTCTACACCATCATAAATTAATCCTACAGGTATAAATGAATGTGAAATCAAGTTAGTGGACCAGATTGTTCTCCAGTGTATCAAAAATCCTGTGGAACAAGTTTGAACAATGAGCCTATGTTAATAAATGTTCTGCATTCTAGAGAGGGCTGCAAATATTATTTTCCATAGAAAATATTTCTTTCAAAATTTTACTCAGGAAAAAAATAACAAAATATTGAAAAGTAGAGTTCTTTCCTCATGCTCTTTCCTTTTTCTTTTCTTATTTGTCCCATACGTGAAATTGTGAAAGTACACATACAGAGACTTTTCATCAGGAAACATTGCTACATTTGTTTATGTGCTCAAAAGAAATCCATAACTGGGGACTAAAACACTTTTCAAAACTCAAAGTTTTCTTACATAGATTTTATAAAAAGTCCAAATAAGAGTCACGGAAAAGTTGTATTTGGCAAAATATTCTTTTCTGACAAGATGTGTTTTCTTGGGAAAATGGTGAATCATCTTTAATGTTTTGTAAGATGTTGATCTCACTGGTGATGCCACACATACAGTCACCTTTCTCCTCATCCAGTGAGGAAACCATCATTTCATTTATTACTGTGATTAGTGGTTATATGTTGTTATTTTTCAAAGCTTAATTTCTAAAACTTTTTAGTTCTCTTAATTTCAGAGTTTGGTATAAAAATGTGAGTATCAAGGGCTACAGATCCAGAAGGCAACCATAAAGGAAGAAAAAAAAAAAAAAAAAGAAAATAAATGTTGCACAGGAGTAATCTAGATTTACCAGATATGTCATGGGGGCTAAATGAGTTTCAGATACCTCATAGTCATATTTCTAATCCCCACAATTCACAAGTGAAGAGACAGAGAGAACCCACATAGGCATGCACAGCCTGGGTCCCTTTCCTAAGGGGAGTTACAGGCTTGTCCAGACCTCAGACACTACTTGTGGGGGCTCAAATCTCCCCTAACGTGTGAAGGACTGCCTCCGCCCAGATGATACAGCTGCCTTCATCTGTGTTTCACATTTTTGGGAAATCACATTGTGAAGGACAGAGGGACTGTGAAGTCTTTGTTCATTGCTTTAGCAGGGGAGTTGGACTAGATGATCTCTAGAGGTCCCTTCCAACTCTGAAGTTTCTGTGATTCTGTGACTGTACTGTCAAGCAAACTTTGATAGGAGACAGTAAGTATCGTGATGACGGATGTTGATGATAATGAAGACAATGCTTAAAAATTAGCACATCTCCCTGGAATTTATCAATCCCGTAAGCACCTAAAGCCTTGGAACTCTTTATTAACATAAGAGGGTTTGAGAAACTCATGTTTGGATAACCAAAAAACCTGCTGATTAATTCACCATCTTTGCTGTACAAGAAGCCCAGAAGAAGTCAAGGAGTTGTGCGTAAGCTGAAAAGCCAACAGCTGACCTCAGAAAAGCACAATCTGACTAAATTACACCACCTAAGACCCTAAACTCTTGCTAACTTCCAAAGCAGTGCATTAAAGTTTTCCAACCCTTTCTCAACTCCAGTTATTCTTTTCAGTTCAGTTCACCATATGGAAAACAGTGAAGAGATGGACATTTTTACGTACCAAACAGCTTCTGATTTATGATAAGGGCATCGTCTAGCTGTGTTCCTTTTTCAGAGCATCCCAGTTCATCCTAGTTTCTGAAAATTACTTCGAAGATAACAAAAAAAAAATTATCCCAGAATTTTCGTCATGATCCAAGATTATGAGTGCAGCTGTTTGGATCAAGTTTTATTTACCAGGCTGAATAGAGGCAGGCTTTTGTGTAAGGAACATCTCACACCATGGCACCCTTGCCCAAACTTCAGGGCAAGACTGTAAAATGTGTTTTCAATTCTGTCTCTCATTTTTGTCCAGATGATGAATAGGAAGTCAGCACTATATGCTGTGCTGCAGGGTGTCTTCCTCATAAGACTATTTGTATCCAGAAGTGCAGATAAACTAAACCTCAATTAACCAGATCTGGTTATAATCCCTCCCAATGGGCACTCAACCTATTTAAAAAGAAGTAACACTGTAACTTGTTAATTTAGCTAAAAAAGAGCAATAACACTGTCTGCTTAAGAAGACAAAGCACAGCTAATGATCTCTGCATGCTGGATTCCTGAAATCTTCTGGAGTCCCACAGGCCTTTACTGCATCAGCCCCACTCATTTCGTATTCCAGGGTTGGCCTTTAGACTCCGATACTCCATATACCTGCAGGGTTCACAACTGAACATCCAGTTTTCTCCTCATTGGAATGGTTTTACCTATTTCTCATATTTTACTAACTTTTGTGCAAGTGGAAATATTTCAAAATAAGAAATATTTCAAATAAGTGCAATTTTGTCTCTGAGCCTGAACTCACTTCTATGTATGTAGCACTCTGTCCTCTAAGAAAAGATCTATTTCTATGGTTTATATTTTCTTTATGGCGCACAGTGATCAAAATAGACCTTTGTATTTCAGTATGCCTTAAGGACGCACAGCAGTCTTTACAACAGCTGTGAAACAGGATAGAAATAGGATTCTTCATGTTACATGGTGATTTTTTTATTCCCAGCATCTCTAAATTCCCATTTTCACCCTTGATAATGTCTTTGCTTCCTCCGTCACTTAAGACTATCGCTTCTATTAGTGTAGCGGTAGTATTATATTTCATGAACTCACAACACTAAACTGTAGGGAGAATTGACCCCCAGTCTCAGCAACTGTGCTGTTAGTCTCTTATTTGATTGCTTTTTAGCAAGTCTTTTTAAACCTAAGTCGCTTTGGAAGTAATTTAAAGCAGCATTATGTGTGTCAGTACTTGTTAGAAAGTTGTTTAGTTTATGGCTGAAATATACGGTGTTGATGGATTTAGAAAGAGCCCAAATCCTCGGTTACACAACGCTATTCAACATGATGAATGAAGAATCTGGTCAAGTAAATTACCTCCTCATGCCAGCTGTTCTCTCTAATGTTATTGTGAATTCCACCACTGTTGCATATGCACATTGGAGCTCTTCTTTAAATGTTTTCTGCTTCAAAGAAATAAGATTGACCAAATTTCCATTTAAAAATCAAACACGTGATAAAATATTGCATTTCAAGTGCCTGATTATTGTCTCAAAACAGATTTTTGTTGTGAATAATAAAGCCCCAAGGAGATTTAACTCCAACGTTATCCCTGTCAATTTGAAGTTTTTGTGCCTCCAGGTCTGTGACAGATACAGTTATACCTCACTGGATCCTGAGGTATTATGAGTGATTTCTGAATCTAAAAGGAACTCAAAGAACTATTTTAAGCACCAGTTCGTTCTTTGTCAGACTGTTTTTTACAGGGGAAAAATCATGGCTTTTCGTTATTTCAAGAGTATACTTTAAAAACTGTCAGTGTAACTTGGGTGGCTTTGCATTTTAGAGTTATACTGCAGTAACTGTTCTTGGATCCCTCTCTGCTGTAGTTTTGGGTGTTGAAGTTATTTATGAGATGATGCTCACGCTATGGAGAGATAGAGAAGTTCCCAGTCTGACCCTGATCTAACATAAATCAAGAGCAACTCCCACTAAAGCTCATTATGAGATTGGTGAAACAGAGAGCAGATTCCAGCCCAGTACGACTCCTCTTAAACAATGCATTGTGCTGAAGTGGGGAAGCACTTTTAATGGCTTTGGATAACCATTCATCTGAGCAGTGTGATTCATGGCTCTGTCAAATGTGGTGTCATGCTATCCTTCCCCAAATTTATTTCTATTTTGTTATTCTTTTGTAAAGACCAACGTAGCATTTTAATGGGAATTGGCTCATGAGTAGGAGAGGAAAGATGTTTTCTGTGATGATATTTAGGTGAATGTTAGGGACAAATTCTTGTCTGAGTCAGCTAGTTCAGCCCATACCAGATATAAATGTTCATGAGAGCTGTCGTTGGGTGAATATGAATTTACTTAAGTGCTCCCATGGTCTGGAGTCTGCATGCAGTTGCACCTGCCTGTCTGTGGGTTATTGTGTGAGCACCGAGAAATAAAATGTTTTATAGTTGAGACTTGCAATCTTTTAAAGTTTTCTGAAGGAAGGAGAGGTGTTCAGGAATTGTCAGAAAACAAGGTATTTTGTTAACAGCAGGGGGGACCGCGTTGTAGTCTGGCCTGCCTGATTCTGTGTAGGAAAAGGAATTTCTCCTGATAGGAATGTTCTAGAACAATGTTGTAAGTAACAGAAATATTTCTGTTCTCTGAATAATTTCTAATGTGACCACAAGTCTTGTCCTGGACTTTTTTTTTTTTTTTTTAAATGCTATTGAAACCAGTGCGGTTCTGAAAAGGTGTGGTTTTGATATAAGGGCATTTTGTCTGAAAATTGCTGAGCAGCTGCAATTTGGGATACAAGTCAGAACCAACACTTTGCACAGGAGAGGAGAGTTTAATATCTTCATTGATGTAAGTGATGGGAGGGACCCTCAGCAAGGTTGCAGAGGGCACAAGCTGGGAGGAGTGGTTGATAAGCCAGAGGGTTATTTAAATCAAGAGGATATTTAAATCAAATCAAAGCTGCTCTACTGTCCTGAACCAAGTGACAAGTGGTGTGAGTTTCAGTGTCAGAGGTGCCCAGCACTGTCATCCTCACTCTTGCACAAAGAGTGCCTTTCTCTCTTCCATACAGGTGTTTTCCTGTACAGCATGCAGAAAGAAAAGGCAGAAGACACCACATGCGTGGATATGAGCTGCTGCTGTTCTTAGAAAGCTGTAGTACTGCTTGATATGAAAATAGGTTCTTCAGCCAGGTAGTTGGGCAAAGCAAAACAAAGAGAGATGATCTCAGATACCCCTAGTCCTGGAAAGGCGGATGTCATTTATTATTCACAGATGTACAAACTCTAGTTTCCTTATTGCTGGGTTTTTGTGTCCACATATCCCTTGACAGCCTATCCACAAAGGCTCAGTCAAATATCAATTTAATGTACTCCATGACCAGTGCTGGGGTTGCATCTATGCACTGCCCTGTTTTTCCAGGTTCCAAATGTGCTTCCTCACATTCCTCACAAAACGGCAATTATTCCTTTTCTATTGTATCTCCTGCTGGTTTTGATTCATCGGACAGACCAAGTACAAATCAGTCTGTTTTGCAAGAAGTTTTCATCAGATCTGCTGATTCCTCAGATTCCTTTGTCAGGGTAATTCTACATGGTCCTGGACAGCAGATGAATATGTCATTCAGTCAGAAGTTGTTACCACTCACAGGATAGGTTTTCACTCAGCAGAAGATACACAGTCTACTAAATTTACAGAAACTGAAGTTAGACAAACTCCCCATTCATGCAAAAACTTGCTGTTTCATCAGTTTTAAATTTCACTTTATAGAACTATCTCAAATGAATGGGAGGATTAGATTCTAATCCTCACAAATATTTCTATAAACACATTATGGGTTGCATTCATGGATGCTTTGGTGTGGAGCTGAATAAAAAATGTCTGCAGAAAGTGTCTGCTTTTCTCAAAAACATTCTATTTTCAGCAGAAAACTGGTAGTTTATTACAAGTAATTTTTTTTTTTTTTAGATTTGAACAAATAAATTGCTTAAAGTGTTGATGAAAACCATCCAAAGGAAAATACCAGGAAAATTGCCAGCTCAATCAGTGACTGTGGGGCACAGTTCGTATCCTCCAAATTTTACTCATCTGAGCTAGTGTGCTAGTTTTGGTTGGGACAGAGTTAATTTTCTTTATAGTAGCTTGTATGGTGTTGTGTTGTGGATTTGTACTGGAAACAGTGCTGGTAACAGAGGGATGTTTCAGGTCTTGCTGAGCAGTGCTTACACAGAGCCAAGGGCTCTTCTGCTCCTCACACCTCCCCACCAGCGAGTAGGCTGGGGGTGCATGAGAAGCTGGGAGGGCACATAGCCGGGACAGCTGAGCCCAGCCGACCAAAGGGATATCCCAGACCACATGACATCATGCTTAGCATATAAACTGGAGGAAGAAGGAGGAAGGGGGAGACGTTCAGAGTGATGGCGTTTGTCTTCCCAAGCAGCCGTTACGCATGATGGATCCCTGCTCTCCTGGAGATGGCTGAACACCTGCCTGCTGATGGGAACCAGTAAATGAATTCCTTGTTTTGCTCTGCTTGTTTGCGCAGCTTCTGCTTTACCTATTAAACTGTCTTTATCTCAACCCACAATTTTTCTGACTTTTACTCTTCTGATTCTCTCCCCGATCCCACCGGGGTGGAGTCAGCGAGTGGCTGTGTGGGGCTGAGCTGCCAGTTGGGGTTAAACCACAGCAGCTAGTCAGCAACATTTGCTTGCTCAGCAGTAGGGAGAGATTATGTCCTCTACAGTTTGTCCCATTTAGAGATAATGTAAGGATAATGGTGTGACTCGCACTCTGGAAACACCTATTTTTCCACTGATGACAGAGGGAAGCTGGGTGACTTGCAAAGTAGACCCCAAATTTTTTGACGTCTTAAAGTAAGTGAGCTAAATCCCACTCTTAAATGTGGTATATTTGAAGTCTGAATTACATTACTAATGTTTCACGGTGCTTTCTATGTCTTAATTGTATTTATTTTCAAAGGAAAACTAAATCAGCGCAGATTATTGTAGGATGCTGATGACAGTAGAACAATGTCCCTGTCCTTCCCTCTTTTATCTGCCTCCAAAGGCAACAACAGTAAAATTTCTGTTGCAGCCATAACAGAAAGCTAAACATGCATAAACTCTGTATGGCTGTGTAAACAAAAAGACTTGCAGCATTATAATGAGCAAGCATCAATATATGGTGGTTTTGTTTTTTTTCTTGAGCTAGGCAAGGTAATTCTGAACTTGCAAATGTCCTCTTATCCTCATACAGTGCAATGTCCTCTATGTTTCCCATCACCATTAACGGAGAAGCTGGAAAATGCTTTACCCACCAGTGAACAGCATCCTTTCAAGCACATTTCTCTCTTTACAATAACGTAGTGTTCTTTGCCATTTAGACGGGATTATCATCTCACAGGCGTTGCAGTCATCAGTCTCACCCAAAGCCTGCTGCATAGCCCGGATATATTTTCCAGGCTGGGGTCAAACAGATCCTGTGATGGTCTTCAGTTGAAGCAGCCACCAAAGTCAAGCCGTGCCCATGAGAACAGCTCAGCAACCTGTCAAGGCTGGAGATGGAAAAGGGCAGTCAGACGGTGTAAGAGCAACAGAAATACCCACTTAAAGATAAAGGGCAATTTTCCATATTTGTGTGGTGTAAGGCAAAAAGGTGGAAACTGCTGCATCTTCAGCTTTGGGCTTAGAGGGCCCTTACCTCAAGATTTTAAAATGAAGGGAACCCCACGCAAGGGGTTAAAGGATTCTCTGCTACATGCCCAGAGGAACCAGCCTTGCTATGTATGCAATACAACCGCTGACATACGGACCAAATATCCATGCCCCATGCCCTGGTCCTCCCAGACTTTTACATTGTCTTGTGTGGGAGAAAGGAGGAGGAGAAGAGAAACTTTGCTAATGACTGTGAAAACAGTCTGGCATACTGTGTGAACTCCTCCCTTCCCCATCCTCCTCTCTTTTTTAACACTGAAGAATGCCCAATTACGTTAACTCAGCTATGCATATCAAATTGTCCATCGTGTTCTCACATGCAATTTTTTTTGTGGAGGAAGGAGCCTATAAATAGCATGGCTTTAAGCTACTGCTGTAAACAGCCTCGTAAAACATCGGCTCTTGGTAAAGCAGAGCGGAGCGATCTGTGAAGATGTGCTGCCTGTGCATTGCCTGTGCTCACCGAGGGACTGTAGTGGAGAATTCACTCTATCACCTCACTGTTAACACTCCTTCCCCATATATCGTCCTCTTCCATGCTCACGGGCTGTACGCAGCTCTCGTTTTCATTTACAGACAAGCTACGCTATTTCACAGGCTATGCAGCATTGGCATCAGCAGCACTATTCATGTTGACCCTAAAAACTTAAAATATCTGCCACTTTTGAGCAGCTAGTGCTTTGAGGCAAATTTACTAGGAGATAGTTTAAAAGTAAACTCCAAACAATCTTTTTCCATACTCTTGGAATTCTATTTAATGTGATGAATACTGATGACATTAATTCTCTATGAAGACTTCCCAGCAATTCTTAAATCACCTTCCAGCAAGCAGAGGTTTTATTTTATTTTATTTTTTTTAAATCCAGATATTTTTTAAGGTTATTCTTCAGTTTTCATTTGGTTCTTCAGAGCAACTCCTCCATAGTTTGTTTGGGTTTTTCATCTTTCAATTTCAGAAAACTTCTTACAAATCTCTAAGTTTGAAAAAAAGATAATACAAAAATGTTAAGGTGTGGGAAAGTACGTTCAATTTTTCCTAAAGCAGCTTAATTTCACCTTTTATGGCTACAGAAAAGAATAGAATTTTACAATTCTACTTTCCTTTGCTTTCAGTAGAATGGTATTCAAAAACACTCGTGCTTTTAAAGCAGCAGTTACATCTAAACCAAAACAACTGTAATCTAAAATAAATCTTTTAATACAATAAAAAGTTTCATCTGGAAATATTTCTTCACTGCCCCCTTTTAGAAAAGAATCCTTAATTCTGTAACCTGTTCCTTTTCTACAGAGGCTTGTTCTTGAGACTTTTCTTGCTTATTTTCAAATATTTCATGCTATTTTTCCATGCAAGACCATGGCTCACCTTCAGGCTGTACTGCTTGATATTCAACCTGCAATTTTCTTCATAGTTTTAATCCCAAGATTTCTGTTTATATCATGCTGAGATAACTTCTTTTTTCTACTGCACACATATCTGCAGAGTAGCACATTCCTTGCTTTTCAGTTTTTGCCAAGCCCTTTGTCTCTTCCAAGTTTTGCTTTCATGTACAAGCGCATCAGTTAGGAGGTCACTACACCTAAAAAAGCCATCTAGATTTCTCTGAGCTGCAAAATCTTTCTCTGGATAGTCTGTTTTCCTTCTGCTCTTGACCACACTCCCAAAATATGGTCCCATAAATCATCTCTTTTAGATGTATTGGTACAATCACTTGTGGGGCCAATCCTGCGCTCTTGGACAAGAAAGTAGAGCTGGCTAAAAAGACTTTCTGCCTATTAAAAAAACAGAGGCTGTGATTTTTTCCTGAATTCAGGTTTGCGGTGATCTGGTTTCCAGCACGGCCTTATAAAGAGCCGCACTGGCAGACCTGAGGGAGCAGGAACCTGCTGCATGCGGAAAGAAAATGAGCAGTCGGGGGCTGTGAGGACGGCATGTCTTAAGCAGCTTTACCACCAAAGAAAACCAAGGTTGTGTAAGGGCACCCTTAGGAGTGTGTAAGCATTCTCATAAGTCACTCCTCCCCATCTTTAATCACTGTCAGCACATTATTCTCAACTCGCTGTAATTTTTCAGTACATTTTCCAATAATGAGAAAAGCAGACAGAATATGCTTTCACTGTAGCACTGCACAGAAAAGGATTTTTTTTCTTCTTTCAACAGAAAATACGTAGATAGTTAGATAGATAAGAATGTATTTAAGTGAAAAGATCCTTGTATGGAAGGAAAAATGCAGGCTTCTTGATTTTTGTGTTTAACAACTGTGTCATGGTAAAAACTCATGTTGAATTCACTGCTTTCTAAATCTCACCAACTCCCTTTGCAAGGGGTTGCATTGTCAAATCTTGGTCTCTGATTGAATAGTGCCACTTCATATTTTTTGGATGGACATACACATTTTAGAACTGCATCCCCTACTTTCCCCCCCCTTTTTATTTCTTTTTGGAGACCTTATGCTGAGCTTTTTTGGGTGTGTCCATCTTCACTCACTGTCTTCCTGTGTATTCATAACATTTCTCAATTCAGCAGTGCTTGCAAATTTTCATCAGTTTGCAGCTGTTTGCTCATGCTGCCATTTCATTGCAGTGATTAAAAGCAGTCGCACGGCGCAGCCCCTCTCCTCCCCCTGTCCTGCTAATAGGATTTGCTGCTGATCTCGCTGGCCTGCCAAGGTATCTGGGTTTATATTTAAACAATGAAATTTCATGGATATATTAGTTTTCCTAAATTCATCCTATTATTGCAAATCCTGATTAAAGCCTTATATTACCAATCTTTGTCTTTTCATTTTTATTCTAAACTAAGCATATAACCAGATTTTTCAAGGAATTCTTTCTTCCTGGAATAATGTATAACAGAAAGGGACAAAAGAGAGTTAGAGTGAATGGACACAAATGCAGGAATGTTCCTCAAATGCAATAAAAAATATTCCTATTGATTGATATATTTGCTACTGGAAAGAGATGGATTGAGAATTATGATGATTTGGAAAATTTGAAGTGAGAAGTAGTGTTTAAGTATACATTTGGAGATTAAATTAATTTGGTCACAAAATGTAGTTTAATTTAGGTATACAGAAAGTCAGAAAGCTCACTTCCACGTGTGGGTTCTAGTTCCTAGTGCCTTTTCAACCCCTCACCTTTTTTTTTTCCTATTTTCACTTTATTTACTCTAGACAAAAACGAATAGCCCATCAAGAAGGGAAAAAAAACAACCAACCAAAAAAGGGCAGGCCTTGCAAATACAAATTGAGGAAAAAGATTATTTTTTTTTAGTTTTAAAAATACAGGGAAAAAAAAGCTGGTCAGGAAAATACGAAAATTCTAACAGGAGGATTTCACATAGAAAAATAAATCTTTTTTTTTATATTCTGGATAACCATTCTTAAAATGTGCCTGGAAATAACTGAGTAGTAGAAGGTTCCAATAAAGAGGCTGAATATTAAATCTTACCTTGCAAATGAAGATTAAAAAATTATTTAGGAGTTTTAGTACAGGAATAAAGCAGCCCAAGTTTGAAGAAACTTCTACCTCTCCTGTCCACAGAACGGAGAATCATAAGGACTTCCACCCTACTTAAGTTTTCTTCTCAAAGTTTAAGGAGAATCTGTCTCTCCATTAGACCTTCATAAACGCAAAATGCCTCTCAACATGCATTGTAACAGCGAGCAGTTTGTTACTGATCGTTTCAATGACCACATATGATTGAACTTTCCAACTCTCCGTCTGTCTTTAGGAGATGCAGTAGAAGGTATAGACAACCACATCAAGGCAGTGCCCTGCACCCAGTGCAAAGCACCCATTTACCCTCCACCGTGCAGGATCAGCCTACCTCTGCTGCTGCCACGGGTCCCAACTGGTCGGTCAGTGGTTCAGCTGATGCCAGTAGATCACCTGCTGTGAAAGGCTGTGTCCTTCCACACACCATGCGCCTGCCGAGGATCAGACTGTCAGACCTCCCAGTACCAAGAGGCATCCACGCTTCAGGAGCAGAGGGAAGCCCCAAAACAGCACAATGTGTAACAGCAAAGACGAGAATGCCATGGCTGAGTCCACAGGGGCATGCACTCAGCCTCGTGAAAATGACTACGTCCTTGTTGAAGCAGGGCAGGAAGAACCTGTGATGGGATAGGAGAGGCTTTGTTCTGATTTTTAAGAACCATTGTAAGGGAACATGAATTACAGATATTTCTATCTTTGATGAGTGACCTGTTGAGTTAGTCCTGCAAGGATTTGACTGTTTGGCTGCACATGGAATTTAGGGTTAAGTCTCGCTCATGGCAAACCCCTTTCCTTCATTTGCTTTCCATGATCTCTGTTTCTCCAACAGCTGGCAAGACAAAGAAACATCCCAGATGTTTTCTATATGCATCTTTGAGTTATTTCCTACCTTTAAAAGCAGAAAACCAAATATTGCAATGATCGCATTCTGACAAAAGGCAATAAACCAAACACTGTACTTCAAAGGCAGTCTCCTGTCTGCAGACCTGATTTCTCACCAGATAGTATTAGCTAGCGTGCAGGATTTGGCTAATGCTTCTGGGCCTTGATTGCACTCATCTGAACACTTCTGGATATGAATGGAGGAAGGTTTTGCCTTCTGCATGCTCTTCCGGATTTGTAGTTTATCGGTCAATCTCAGAGTCAGGAAAATTTCAGTTGCTTTGAAAACAGCAGCCCTTGCTTGGGTTTTTTAAAGTTTCAGTTTATTTCATGCAAGAACGATTTTAGTCTTATGATCAAAACAAGTAATGTACTGTAGTATAACATAAATTGTCATGATTTAAATAGATTTAGACTTGACAGACTGTGTGGTATCCAAGTCGTTCAAGTATAAAAGCAATGAATGGCATTATGCCTGTCACAAGAAGTGTGGCTGTCAACTGCTATCACTTCTGTAGCATTCTGGAAACAAGGACAATTCAAATCTTCAAATCACAAAGCATCTGCTTCTGTACTGCTTTTTTCTTCTCTGGTGTTTATCACTGAACTACTTTTATAACTAGCTTTTTTGATGTACCCCTGTAACTTTGGTCATTTGCCTTGAAATATGATATATTTTGTTGTATAACCAGAATAATAATCTCTATATAATTGGAATTGCATTTACGTAGTGCACAATCGTGGGGGGAAATTCCTTGTAAAATAACAGCAGAATAAGCTGATAGAGGCACAGGCATCAGGACTGTCACTAGGAGTAACAAGGAGGAGAGTTAGAAAGCCAGTAGGATCTCAGCATTTTCTGGCTATAAACCCATGCAGAAATGTCATTAACAGGAAGAGCTAGTGTGACGGCGAGTTTACAGGGCACATGGTGCTGTATATTCTTAAAATTGCAGTAAGCATCCAGAATTTTCATCACCGTGTCGCTTACTGGAAATAGTTCTAGGGGACCCAGATGGGGGATGTGGTGGAGTGGAGACCAGGTACGCGGACACGTGAGGAGCTGGTGATGACCTTCCCTTAATGAGTGTCCTGTGCTTGAAAAGCAAAGGAGCACCACACAGCTGTGCCGCGGGCCTGCAGCCCAGCTCTTTGCTCAGTTCAAGTAGCTCTTGCAGAAGGGGTTGGCTTCACTGGTGTCTCCTGGAGCAGCAGCTGTTCCTTCAGTAATTGAAATCATTCTCTGCCTGGCTTGTGCTAAGTCTACCAGTGGCTGAGGCCAGTTCCTGGCCAGGGGAGCAGGAGTGGAGCCCTGCTCCACAAGATCTGTATGCTGTGGGGAGAACACCACAAAGCTTAGGCTTGGGTGCTGACCTTCTGTACGCCGAGCATCACGTGATTAACTTCACTCATAAGAGAGAAGTAGTGAAATATTTGTTAACATAAACCAGTGATTTTACAAATTTAGTAATGAAAGTGACAGTGTTTTATGAGATTGGATGACAGGGTACACTTGATTATTTACTGCATAGAGAACAGGGTCAGACAGAGCTGTCAGGGACACCCTCCTGTTGAGTCACGAGGGTCAGAAGGGACCCCCTTGCTTTCTAAACTCCTCAGAGAGGAGTCCGGGTGCAGCTGGATTCAATCCTAGTCCCAGACTTGGTCAACGGTTTCTGTCTAAAGGGTTATATACGCGCAATCAATCCTTTATATCACTTAGCTGAGATCTCAAAGTTCAGCATGCTGTTAGTCACTCACTGAGAATCTGTTGCAGCAAGGAATCTCTCAACCTCGAGGAGCAGAACCTTAAGCGAGCATCCTCACTCAAGGGGAGATCCTGTCATGAAGCCCGCTGCCGTGCAGGAGAGCTCAAAGGGCTCTTGGGCTGTCCACTATTTATAGAGTAAGATAATTGACCTATAGTGATATTCTCAAGGGAACAAAATATCTAGGTCCCCACTCCAGACAGTGTTTTGACTGTGTTGCCAGCCATCCCCCAAAGTTCAAGTGCAACTCATCACAACTCCAGCTGATGGCCGTGGCTTGAGCAGGAGCTGGGGATGGGGAGGGAAGAAAGGGGAAAAGGGGGAGAAGGGGAGAGCACACCGCCACGTGGAGTCAACATTAGCTAAGGCGTAATCTGATGAGAACAGCAGGATGGCTTTTTTTCTCTGTCCTGGTGTTCAGTGACCGAATGTCTCCCTCCCTGTAGCCCTGTGCGAAACGCTCGGTGCTTATCAGCTGCCGCGGAAGGCAATGGAAGTCTGTGTTGTGAAGCAATTACACATGTCATTCCTCAAACTTTGGCATATGTTGTATCTTGGATAACATTGTGTTTTCTTCTTCAATAGGCCATTTACCAGGCAGTAGCCTTCCCCCCTCCCCATCCAAGGAACAATCTCTATCCTCTCAATGTGATTACAGTCCATTTCATTCCATAATAGGTTTCTTTTATTATTCCCTCAGGCATGCAAATCAAATTTTACTCAGTACCAAAATCTTTGTTCTACAAAGAATGCTGGCATCGAGTGCAGTGAAAAAATAGCTTTGCTATTGAATATGGTCTGTGTTAATAGAACTTCACTCTCTTTTTTACTTTGAAAGTAAACATCTGTCAAAGTTTATTTGCTCTGCTGGAAAGGCAGGATTGTCTTAAGGGAAAGCACATGGTAAAGGCAGATAGATTATTCTGCAATTATACCTTTCTCTGTCTAAATGTTTAATTAGATAAGCTGCCACAGAGACAGAGATTACTTTGGCATCCATCTGCCCCATTTATCGATGTTATAAATGCAATGGAAGTCTTGGAAAATGTGATCACAGCAGCTGCAGCAGAAGCAGGGAGCTGGCAATCCCAAACTAGACCACTTTCAAACAACTTTTCAGCCCACATGTGTTGCTTTTGTGCTAGCAGTGTTGGGGATGTGCCGCCTTGAGCGCAAACATAAACATAATATTTGAAAACCACAGCATCTCTCACGCCTCTGTGGTTATTGCTCTTAAATGTGATTTTACATTTGGTTTCGAAGGTGGATAAATAGCTAAATATCTCCATCACAATATTGGTTTGATTGCAGAGATTTTAAGTGGAATGGTAATGCCGGTTTCTATTGCAGGACTCGCTTCATGCTGGGCTCCGAAAAAGCATAGAAGAGAGGACATGGTTTCCCTGACACAGAGCCTGCAAGCTCAGCAGTGTGTAATACGTGGAGGAGGGAAACAAAGAGAATGAGGGAAATAAGCTTGCAAAAATTACAGGTATTTGAGAGTTTTCCTACTTGATATGTAAGTCTAGCTCAAGACCATAAAGGAGCAGGAATATTCAGACTGTGGGCAGGAAAAAGTTTGGCTTCTAAATGAAAGAGCTGTGCAGTTCTGTGGTTACCGAGGGCTTTGCCGTGCAGAAAGAAAAGTGGTGCTTTGTACAGATATTGTGTTTTTTAAAAATGCAGTCAATAAATATTTCAATTTAAAGGCTCCATTTCCACTAAAGCTCACAAGATTAAGTGTATTTATTTTCATGACACCTCATAAAGACACAGAGGTTTGGCACTATCTGCGCTTTATGGGTGGTATTAAGGCGATATGCAGGCAGCTAGTAGACTTGAGCTGTAATGTAAAAGTTAATAATTTGACATGGCATTCTTAAGTCCAAATGAAAGAGTAAGAGTCATCTCTAAATTAAAAAATCTAAATTTAAATGTCTACCTGAGTGACTAAGCTTCCATTACCAGCACAGTCAATGGAGATTTAGTCCATCCAGATGAAGACAGATTCAGACGCCTGTGAGTGATGAGCTAAATCACGTCCTATGTATTGGCACCTGAGACCTTATGATACAGCACATGTATTCTTGATGAGATCCACCTTCAGAAAAGCACATGTTCTGGTTTAACCCCAGCTGGCAGCCAGGACCACACAGCCGCTCACGCAGTTCTCCCCAGAAGGGTAGGGAGAAGAAGGAGAAAAGGAGGGGAAAGGGAAAGGAAAAAAGCCTCTTGCGTTGAGAGAAAGACAGTTTAATAGCACAATAGCAGAAAATGAAAATAACACTAACGGTAAGAATAACAATAATGACACAAGTCACTCTCACCACCCAGTGAACTGGTACATTCCCAAGCAGTGATCATGGATTCCCCGTCCCGGCCAACCCCCATCTATATACTGACCATGATGTCTATGGTGTGGAATATTCCATTGGCCATTCCATTTTTCTGTCTGTGCGCCTTCTTGGCTTCCATGGGAAGAGTCCTTGAAAAATATAGACATTGCCTAGGCGCAACTAAACCAATATGCATTACTGACGTTCCTTTCACAGCAATCACTAGAAAGAAAATTAACTCTTTCCCACCTGAGACCAGGACAACACATTTAACATATATTAACTGTATATTATGTACCAGCCCAATGTGGATAACTCAGATACTTGAGGCATCCCAAATGGAGAAGAGGAGTTTCTGGGATATGATTAATATCCTTCCTTTTTGAAAAGGTCAGTAGGATCTAGGTAGTTAATATTTATCACGTTGTGTCTAAATCCCAAAGTCAGTTAAAGCAATGGTGTAGGAAGAGTTCCAGCTATTACATGTTTATTTTGCATAGCAGATTTTTCTCCTACATGGTTCTTTCGACTTATTATTTATTGTTGTACCATTGGGAGACTGTTCTGGGGTTTGAAAGTATATAAAACAAAGCATATCAATTGTTTTTAAAAGAGGTAAGAAATTATGAAAAGTAGTGGGGGACATTTCACCCTCAGCAAACAGAGAAGAGACATTGATTAAGGAGTTACAATGGGATGACGTCTCATAATCCATTCTTTCCCTGGTTTATCAGTTTTAGATTACTGTTTAAGGATTCTTTCAGTAGTGTTTTGGAAATCAGATCTTTTATTCTTGAATACTGTTTTGAAGCCATTTGGTGAAGTGTTTTATATAGGAAAAATAGAGGAAAATAAACGAGACATTCACAATGAAAGACGAAAGAATGTGAAATACAGCTGATTTCGGTTTTGGCTGCAGACTTGAATTCAGGCCATAAGCATGGATACATTTGCTAATGAATCTCACGCAGTTTCTGTAGTGTATCAAAACCACTCTCATGTGTAGCTTCCACCAGTTTCACTTCTATTATACTTTGGGGTACATTTTGAACGAAAAAATGGGATGTACAGTTTGTGTGTTATTATTTCTATTTGCTTAACATGTCAAAATAGGATGCTGTCCTGTTTCTAGTGTCCCATAATCTTTATCTCTATGCCTACAGCCACTGCATAGGAATTTTAGAAATATAATCCTTTCTTTGAACTACTCATCACAGTTATGTTCCTTCATGCCATTACAGGGCAAACCCACTTATTTTTTAAATCAGAGAGATGGAGAGATTAATGCTTCTGCATCATCTGTTTTTGCAGATGTTACTGAAACACTTTACAAGAGGCAAATGTCATTGTAAATCAATATTTGTAATTGCAGGGCAGAATGATCTGTTTCCAACGGCTGAGGAGCAGCTAAATTCAGACACAATTATGAAACCATAATATAGCAGACAAGCAAACCTGCCCTCTGAAAGGAGTATATTACTTGCCACAGATTCATTTTCCGTATTGTAAGAAGAACACTACTGAAGTATTAGCCTGTGAATTTCTCTTTTCATTCTCCCTATGTAAACACACTCGACTACATTCATCTTCCTGAACCACATCATCCTCATCTGGGCACCAATATTGAATGTACACAATACCCCCAAACTGATTTTTTCTCTGTGTGTCGCTGTTCTTGACCTCGATTTCCTCCACCGATTTTATTATTGCAGTATTTGTACGCTTGTCTCCCCCCACTCCTCCAGAACTTGTGGATGTTGTGATTTCAATCACTGCAATCCTACTGCTGGATAAAAAGCAAGCAAGATCATAAGCCCTAAGCTTTTAACAGCACAGTAGACAAACCATAAAATATGCATCACTCACAGGCCCAAGACGTTCTGGTTCCAATTACCTCTAGCAGTTGCTATAACAATACTTCTATAGACATGCTCACAGGACCACATTCTGTGGAGGTACAATTTTTTTTTTTGTCCAAAAATGCTAAGTATTCATAAGCAATAGCATCCATAAAAGCGGCAAAGCACTTCAGCGTGAACCATCAGGTTCAATGACATGTTAAATGCCAGCCAGAAGTACCAAGAAAAAAATATGAATTTTAATGGTCTGTTTTCTTGTATTGGGCATCTGAAGACAATGAGTTCAACAAGACAAAATACTTGCTTGCATCTAGGTCTGCCTGCAAAATGGTATTTGAAAAGCTACTAAAAAAAATAAAAATAGTTTTTTCAACTAGAGAAATTAACCTACCAAAATATGCAATTGTCAGAAAGTTGTAATTCTTTCATCAGCTCCTTCAAAATTATTCTGTACTTTAATTGACATGATTCAGAATGAATTTATGTATTTTGATATCAATTATGGTGAACTGCTACTGCGTTCTCACTGTTGTTGCTCAGGATTTTGAATAAAAAGAGAAAGAAGGAAAAGCTCTGATTTCAGCACTGTTCAGGTCAAAGCAAGCTTAGAACATTTATTTTCAAATTATTTTCTGAAAAAATCAAAACAATCTTTCAATTTGAAGTGTTTGTTTGTTAAATGTGACCATTTTATTATAATATGCCTCTTCTCTGTGGTAAATGCCAACAGTTTAACCTTTTTTTTTTTTCTTTCATGGAAGCAATTTGTAATACTTCCTCTAAAGTTAATTTTAAAACTCTTTAAGCCAATATATTTTGTTTGAATTGCAGCTTTATTTTAATTTTTAACTAGCTCTATATTAATAAAAATAAGTTATTGTAAATGCATTATAAGATAATAAATATATTGTAAGCAATAAAAATATAAGATATCGCTACTGTTTCATTATTACTACTCAGACTTTAATGGATTGTCAGTTTTTGAATCAATAATAACCAATGAAGTTGATATGCCAAAATACAAGTGAAATGAAAAAAACCCTAAACGCAAAATTTTAAATTAATCGCATTTAAAACCTGAAAATGAAGACATTCTACTTAGTTATTTAATGTACTTTTGTCAAATTTTAGTCTAATACACTGTGTCTCATCCATTAGAGCTCTCTGAGCTCTCCTGATCTCTATTAATTCCCATTGGTGTGAGTGGAGGTTGGAAGAGTATTCTGGGAAAGGGTGACTCTATTTTTGCAGTGCTCCTATGACCTTTTCTTATATTCTCTATAGATATCTACTGTTAGCAACTGCTAGAAGCAGGATAGTGGGGAAAATGGATCTTCTTTGTTTTTCAATCTGATGCAGTGTCTCTCATGGTCTTGAGTTATCTAGGAGCAGCAGGCATCGTTGAGATTTAACAAGTCGAGCAATGAGAAGAGATTATTAAGAAGAAAAAAAATAATGATTAGTTCATCTAACATTTGTAGCCGACTTTGAATGGAGCATCACATGGTGCAGAAAATCTCATTTTCTTTCTAGGGCCCATAACCGTGATGGGTAATACTGTCTCTTATGTGGTCTTGCCTTCAGGCGGCGTAGGTCAGGTTTGTTGGTTGTCCTGAGTCAGCTTGGCATGTGGGAAATCACCTTGCCTGCTCTTGGTGAAGCAGGTGCATGCAGACACACACACACAGAGCATTTGGAAACGGTGTGTCTGCACTCATGAACACGAGCCATGGCCTGGTTTATGGCCTTGTGGGTAAGGGACACAACACAGCTCTTGCCCAAAGGGCGAAACCTTCTTCTCCCAAACCGAGGCACCTTGTCACTGCCCTGTGGCATTCCCACGTACTCCTGAACCAGCATCTGAAAGATAGCCTGGACTGTTTTTACAGCTGGAAGATAGCTCAGCCACACACAGACACAGCCCTGAGATCCAACTTTTCCTTTCCTGAGTTTTGCATTTGTTTTATCCAGCAGAAGTCTCAGGTGACAAAGAGTAGAAAGGAACAGAAAAGGAGGAACAAGTCCCCCTTTGGGGCTGTCTGTCCCTCCAGTTCCTTCCTGGAGGACTTCTTACTTAGCCTTACAGATCTCTCCAGAGAGACACTTTTCTCTTTCATTCCCCAAATGCAGCCATCTGATCCACCATTTCTGGCCAACCAGGTATGTCAACATAATAGCTTCAAAATCCTTCTAAACCTTGGCGCAGAGAACATGTATAGTTGCTTTGGCATTTAGTGCCTCTGAAGAAAACAACTCAGATTTCTAAGTCAGTTTCATGGTGCTCACAGACATGACACAAGACCTATGAGTGAACAACATCCATCCAGGCAGGTTGTCCTATGGTACCTCAAACATCCAAGGGGCAGAGCAAAACTCAATAGCTTTTTCTGATGATTTAATGCTCTCATGCCTTGTCCTTGTCTCATTGGGACCTGCACCTTGATTTTCTTTGCTTATACCCAGTTTTGCAGAACACTAATTCAAGCTGACTGATCTTATTTATTTCTTTGAACTGCAGGAGAGAAAAAGAAGGGTCAGATTTGCTCTATGCCCCTCATCCAGAGTGACTCAGGGATCTGGTGTGCAAAGCTAAATGTGCGTTGCTTTTGCAAAATCAGAGTTTTAGACCAAATTCTCCTGAAGAAGGGCAGAGCGTAGGAAGTTCAAAGGTGCCATGTAAATACATGTTCCTATGTTAAATGGGTGCTTTGGAAAATTCCCCTTCCAGCATTCTTATTTTGTGCAGTGCCTCACAGGTTTTGTAGTATTACTAGCATCTTAAAGATTCATAGAAGGACACACAAAGCCTCAGGTTTTCTGGACATATAGAGCAGACTTGGGGTTGTTTGCAAGTCAAACACTGCAAGTGCATATTTTACTTGTAATAACGTAGACACCCTGATTGATTCTCTACAATTGGAGAAAGCGTGGGTTAGTTGTCTAGGTTCCCTCCATAGTTAATGGCAAAGAAGAGAGACAAGACCAGAGAGAGGACCAATTACCGTATTACCTCACACCAACCTTGAGGTGCAGTGAACTTATGCTTTCAACTGGTCTTGTTTTCCATTGACTCCAAAGGGTGTCTGGACAAGATTAGGTTAATCTAGTTCACAAAATTTGCTTTTAGACACACAATATTAGGCAACAGAAATCCCATCTCAGTTTACCAGGGGACAGATAACGAGCAGGACAACCTTTATGTCTCCACGGAAAGAGAGTCAACCTAAATTTTGTGCTGGGCCAAGGAGAAGATGTTGAGATGTTATCACATGGACTCTTGGTGTGCAATGGTGCACTAGCTCCTAGACTGTGCAGTGAGACAGTCATGTTTCTCTTTCTGGTATTGTAATACAACCGTGACAAGACAAAAAGGTGACTTTTGCTGAAGTCCCAGATGTCCTTGAGAGACTTAATAAATTTTGTGTAATTCCCTGCCCGGTAAGGCTAAAACTAATTACCTGTGTGTAAGGAAAACAGATGATTTGCAACAGGGTTGTGCAAATGTCAGAATCCACGTATCAAGAGGCAGCAATTCAAGGAAATTCTTTGCTTCCGTAAATGTCTACGCATCCAAAGACTCATGCACTAGACATAGCCAAAAAAAAATTCTTGACTATCCCTGCTGGATTCAGTAATATAGTTCAGTAAAATGGAATTTAACTTGAAATCTGAACAAAGCAGTGCATGAGAGAGGGAGGGAATATTTAGTCTGTGTTGGACTGGCTGTTAAATATCTTGAAAAACAGGATTTTCCTCTGTCTATCTCACCATAGACCTATTAGCTGAAAAGGCTGTGAAAGCCTGGATTTTGCCTTCCATCTGCCCAAAAGGAAATAAACTCATACAAGCTGTACCAGATAAAGTGGAAATCTCTGCAAACACACAAAGATCCCACATTCCTTTAATAAGCTGTAATCACATTCTTAAATGGGTCAGTTGTCCCAGAAAAGTTCAAGGCTTTCTCACCACTTCACACAAAGGTCTCAAAGACTACAGAAATGTGAGTGTTTCCACAGTTACTTTTCCTAAACAGGGCCCCTTCTCCCTCCCCCCACCCCCCAAAAAAAAGACAGAAAACAAAAAAAACCCAAACCAAATCAAAATACAAAACAAATCCACACCTGGGACTAATGAAAGTAACTTTTACAGGGATGTACACAAGGACATAGTAAAAGAAAAGAAGAGAGGGGATCTCAATGCAGCTGGCAACCAACTGAACTAGAGACTTCAACGTACTGGTTTATACTGTACTGGCTTATTTTTTAAAATACCTGGAGACAGACACAAATATATATACAAAAAGCTAATCTCGTTAAAGAAATAGTTATTGGCATAAGAGACAACTATGCCATTTTAACTTCAACACATAATCTTTTAGAAAATGAAAACTAAACTTCCCAGGGAAATGCATTCTCTTTCTGAATTTGTGTAATAAAAAAAGACACAATGGTTATGAGAATAGTTTATTCATCTGTATAATGTTTCCTCTGCAGAGGAAAACCAGTAGCATTTCTGGCAAAGGACATTTTTGCTAAGGGCAGAGGTGGTCTGACTCCCTGTGAGTGCAGAATAGACTGGCATTTCGAACAAACATCACTTTATGTGAGAGCGTCCTGCAGGAGAAAGTAAATTGTCAGCCACTTCTAGGGAAGAAATGTTCAAATGCAGAAAAAAAAGGTCAAAAACTGGCCATTAATTCCACTAGAAAAACAAAACACATTTCTCACCAAACCCTTTCTCAGCAACTCTGTTCAGGAAAGAAGCCAAGAAAGGGGAATCTTGAGAGATGCTGAAAACACAAAGGCAATATGGAGGGAAGGGGGAAGAGGCTGATAAGTGGGGGATAGAAAGGTCAATGTGAGATGGGGGACAGAAAAAAGAGGAGTCTGTCTGTGTGTCTGGTGTTTTGACAAGCTCCCTATTGAGTAGGAGTCAGAGAAAATTGATAGGAACTGGTTTTAAGAGGAAAACAGATCTGCATCAGCTTTTCCACAGTACAGTGACTAAGCCTGAGTGTATCTGCGAGTCCAAAGTCTCCAAAGTTATGTTTTAACTCACAAAGATGCAAGGGCAGTACTCCATACCTTTGAATATTTGAGTAATTTGTATGGTGATGTTTGGTTTTTTTTGTGGCACCTAAAGGCAAAGTTGTCTTGAGGTTTCTTTTTCTAAAGTGTCTTTTTATATTGCTCATGTATAAAGGTTTAGCTACTAAAATAAGTGTCTACATTAAAAATGACATTAAATTAGAATTAAATTTTGGGAGTACACTTTAATAACTGCAAATATTCTGGGAGAATTGCAACTACCTAATACACAAGTGTTGAAAATCAAGGGAATGCAGAATAACATATAAACCTAAAATAAACACAGTTTAGAAACAGAATTGTGTGGTTTAGTTATCTCAACAGCCTTAATTCAGGCCTAGGAGAGTATTTGAAGAAGCGGTGTAAAAATTGCAGTGGTCCTGGTGCTAAGAAAGTTGTCATGTCTGTTATATGTGGGTTACTATAATAAGTTTAATCATCCCGTTATGGTCCCTGTCGTGATGGGGGAGAGCAAGGATTTTTAGAGCAAGTCCCTGATCCCACTCCCCAAAAGATACTGAAATACAGACCTTTAATCAAGCCCATGTCCGATATTAAGGGATGGGAAATTTCTGTTTCTGTTGTCCATGTGGCCCACAATATCATGGCTGTTTCAGCTGGTATGTTCCCTTTCACAGACATGTCGAGTTCCTCACTGCAAAGACTCCAAGACAGCTCTCTTGCAACCATAAAATAGTCTTTGTGTAAAGTATATGTACATGACTGTGTAATTACAGACGGTATTTGCACAAAGGAGCCCAGGTGAGACAACCTGAACTATACTTTCTTAACTTCTGAATGCTTGATTTAGCAGCTTTCAAAATGCTCTTTTGGCAGAGCAAATATTTGCGTGTATCCATGCAGAGCATTGCTGGGAACTAGCATTTTTTTCTAAGCAGAGATTAGGTAGCTAAGTAATTTCTTTGTGATTTTTGTTGTTGTTGTTGATCAATATTTCATCTGGCTTTTAGGCATCCAATACATTTGGTTTTATTCCTATAGTTATATTTAGCAGCAAGAATTGAGTTTTAGCAGAGTAACAAGACTATGGGTTTGTCAGGACGTTAAGTGAAGGGTCAGGTGTGGGAACAGAAGTGAATGGAAGAACAGGACTGAGGTGGGATTGGTTCAGAAGCTTTAAGCTCCTCTCTCACCTTGGAGTCACTGTTCTTTAAACTAGCCAAAGTGTCTGAAGATCAGTTTCTCTCCTGTTTGTTAAGCATCAGAAAAAAAATACTGAATCATTGACCCTGGATACTGTTTTCTTTCAGAGTATCCACAAAGTCATTGGAGGGAAGTCATCACCAGAGAGGGAAAATGGCCTAATGCTTGATCAGTATTTAAGGATTTTGGAGACAATGATGTGAGCGCCTCTTCTATCCCTGGCCTGAAAGCTGACCTTGGACCTAAACGTCCTGTCTTCATCTCCTGTCTGTAAATTGGAGTGACAGCATTTCCTTGCCTTGCAGGCAAGTGGGGAGGTAAAAGTAAGGACAATGCTGTAGGGAAAAACTCTATATTTGAGGGCAATTTTATATTTGAGGACAAAAGTGTATATTTGAGCAATTAAACTTGCTCTAGACTATCTGTAAAAATCCTTTTTTAGATCTGAAAATGCCATTAATAGGTCTTTCTCTGAGGAAAACCAATACGGGTATGTTTGATGGCTCTTCTTGGCTAATGCTGGAAAACCACTGGACACCACTGGAAGTGGCCATTCTCTTTCAGCAGGTGAAAAAGACTGAACTCTGTGGTGTCCTTTTCTCCCTCCCTTGTCCCTAAACATATGCATGGGCCAAATTACTCATTTCCTTTGAAACCTGTTGTCACGGGAGTCAATTTTCTGATTTCTGAGAGTCTCAGGCAGTGGTTTCCCTTGCAATGAAATACAGGATGGATAGCTTCAAGGCCATCATGAAGGGAACGCCAGGGTCTCCTGATTCAGAGGGAAGGGTGTGGGGGTTTCTCTGAACCATTCTTCTCCTTGCATTTTGTCTGCTTTGTGTGCTCTCTGCCCATATTACACTGTACTCTTACAGTCTGGGAAAGGCAATGAAATTAAAAAAAAAAATTGCTGATAATAATAAGATATTTGGGGTAGTAAAGTCCTGTTCTATGTCCCCTGTGTAGCTCTTACAGAACTTGGTGACTGGCAGATGCAACTCAGTGGAGGTAAATATAAAGTGACACTTGAAATAGAAATCAATCCAACCTGAGCATATAACATGACAGACTCTGAGCTGACCATCACCATTCGGGTGTGAGAGCTTGGGGTTGTGACAGTGCGGCGAAAACATCAGCTTAGTGCGCTTCAGCTGTCAAGAAAGCAAGTGAAATCTTGGCAATTATTAGAAAAGGGATAGGGAGTGAAGGAAAGAATATTACTATGCTACCGTGTAAATCCATATTTTGCCCATGCTTCAAATGCTGTACACAGTTCTGGCATTCCCATCTTGCAAGGATTTTATCAAGTTGGAAAAGATTCAGAGAAGCACCTCAGGTGCAATCGATGTGAGAAGCTACTTCTGTATCAGGAGTGACTAAGCTGAAAATCTTCAGTCTGGACAAGAGACAGCTTAGCATAAGTGCAGGCTGAGGAAGAAGAAGGGGAGATACAGCTGAGGTCTGTAAAAATTATTGTTGGCATGGAAAGATTTGGCAGGATAGATTATTTACAACATCTTTCAATAAAAGAACTATGGACATCAAATTAAAATGAAGGGGTGGAGACTGAGAAGAAAAAAAAAAAAAGTATTTTTTCCTCATACCACATGTAGTCGATTTGTGGACCTCCTTCTGCAGGATGTAGCAGATACTGAGGTTTCCATAGATGCAAGGAAACACTAGACAAGTTAATGAAGGACAAAGCTATTGAGCATTCATAAACTGTTAGAAACGATGTTGCAAAGTAAAAGAGAAGAGAAGAGAAGAGAAGAGAAGAGAAGAGAAGAGAAGAGAAGAGAAGAGAAGAGAAGAGAAGAGAAGAGAAGAGAAGAGAAGAGAAGAGAAGAGAAGAGAAGAGAAGAGAAGAAAAATGGAAGAAATTCTGCAATAAACAGCTATAAAAACAATTTTCAAAAAATATTTTTTTTTCAAAAAGAGGGGTTTTTTATATCTTTGTGAACTGCCCTTACCATTACACTTAGGAATAGTAACATAGCTTTAATAATGAGTTAATCGTCAAGTCATTAATACCTTTGCCATTAGTCAATGTAATCTTGCTTCCAGGCAAGATAGCCATCTTTGCTGATACAAAGACACAATTTGCTGCAAGGGTGGTGGTGTGAAGGATCTGTCTCCTTAGAGGACCAGACCATATGGTTGCACTACTGTAATTGCACAGACAAAACGAGCAGTCATATGGGGCAGCACAAAAGATAACTATCAGAAGTTGGAGAGATAGCAGCCACATAAGGCAAGATTTATAATAAGGAAAAACAACATTTTTTTTTATTTGCAACGGATGGTGAAAAGCTTTACCCTTGGAGTTAACCTGTAACACAGTCAGGTGAGCTCTTTAGCCATGACTAAGTGCAGAATAATGGTGGGGCTTTGTGGATTTTGAAAGGCAGCTGTTCCCATGCCTTTGCTGCCACTGCAATGATTTGAAATTGCAAACAGATGGAAAGGTAGTCTGCATAACGACAGGGGTGTCATCCGTGAAAACACACATTTCTTAATACATGACCATGGCTTAAACAAAAAAACCTTTAAGTGTTCATGGGCTGTGGCTATCCAGTTTCTGTCAGAACAGTGTAAGCAGAAAGAAAAAGCAATTCACCCTGACAAGAAAAACTAAGGTTAAAATATAAGCAGTCTCTTTGATCTCCTGTAGCCCGGCTCATCTTCATACCGTTGCCTGCGTGACAGGACCAGATTCTCTTCAATCTATGAAAGCCCACAAGACCCTCTGGCTGGAGGCCCTGGATGCAATCTCAGTTTCAGGGTGTACCTTGTACAAGTGCCTTTGATGAGATCAGATATTTGGCAAGTCACTTGAAAAATATCTGAAGGACTGCAGTGCGCTTAGCACTCCACTTCCATCTAAAAATTCTGCCAATACAGGGGCCAGAAGCTAATGTTACTGCAGAATTTATGTGAGTTATATTAAAATGGGCTTAAACTAGACAATTTTTGCTTCTTTGGGCAGTTTCCCTAAATCTCCATGTAGTTTTAAGCAGAAACACAGCATGATTACAGTGTGTCACCTGGCCCAGAATAACAACTCATGGATGTGCTATATTGAAAACTGTTGTGTCCAGTGTGCCAGCTAAAGGACTTGAGAGAAGTGTCTTGTACCTCCATAATGTCAAGGCTGCTGGAGACTGTTTTTCTGAGATGCAGAGTCCTCCAACTTTCCCTCTGATTTTGTCAGTGGCGCACCACCCCACACTCCTCCATCTATAATGCCGTGACACCGGCCTTGTGCTTAATGTGATTTTCCATATAAAAGTCAATTTAAAACAGCAGGTGCATAGGGTCAGAATGAGTTCCCTCTACTCTCATCACCCCTCTCATCCACCTCTCACAAGATGAAGGATTTTTTTTTCTACCTATGATATATGGAAAAATATAGCAGGCGATGGCTTATAACAATGGCTCAGGCTGCCTCCCAAGGAGTGACTGTGCTCCCATGGGTGGGACCCCATGTGTGGGGTTGCTTTCAGAAACCATGAAGGTTTGGGGGAACTTCGGGGCTTCCAGACCTTTAGCCATGAGCTGTCTGTGTGGCCCTGGAGGTTCAGTCTTGGAGCAGCCACCCCATATACTTGGCTGCAACATCCTCTAAGAAGGTGACATGGTCAACAGCCCAGCTGAAGTGCCTCTACACCAATGCATGCACACGGGCAACAAACAGGAGGAAATGGAAGCCACCATGCTGTTGGAAAGCTATGACCTGGTTACCATACTGAAACCTGATGGAATGAATCCCATGACTGGAGTGCGGCTATCGTCGGCTGCAGGCTGTTCAGAAGGGACGTGAGGAAAGAGGGGTAGAAGCGTTGCCCTCTACATCAAGAAACGGGTGGAGTGTGAAAAGCTGTCTCTGAAGAACAGCCATGAGCAGGTTGAAAGCCTATGGGTAAGAATTAGAGTCCAACGCAACAAACGGAACCTTGTGGTTGGTGTCTACTAGAGACCACACGATCAAGGGGAGCCTATTGACGAAGCCTTTGTACTCCAGCTACAGGCAGGCCACACTCGCAGGCTCTCGTCCTGCTGGGAGACTTCAACCACCCCAACATCAGCTGGAAAAATAGCATGGTGAGCTGTAGGCAATCCAGGAGACTCCTGGAGTGCATTGAGGATAAACTTTTAAGCTCCACCAGAGGGGATGCAACACTGGACCTGATGGTCACCAACACAAGTGAGCTAATTGGTGATGTCAAGATTGGAGGCAGCCTGGGCTGCAGTGATCATGCACTGGTGGTGTTCACAGACCTGAGGGATATGGGTCAGGCAAAAAGTAAAGTTGGGACCCTGAATTTTAGGAAAGCAAAATTCCAACTCTTCAAGGAATTAGTCAATAGGACCCACTGGGAAAGTGCCCTCAGGAACAAGGGAGCTGAACAGAGCAGACAGGTCTTTAAGGATGCTTTTCTTAGACTGCAAGAGCTCTCGATCCCCAGGTGTAAAAAATCAGGGAAGGAAGGCAAGAGATGGCTGGGTCAAGACTGGCTGCTCGAACTAAAGGGCAAGAAGGAAATGCACAAGCAGTGGAAGCAGGGACAGGTATCCTCGGAAGATACTCCTTTCTGGGGTAAGGAAGGCCAAGGCAGAGCTGGAGCTGAACTTGGCAAGGGATGCAAAGAATACTAAGGACTTCTGCAGGTATGTCAGCCAGAAAAGGAAGGTCAGAGAAAGCATACCCCTCCGATAAGAAAGACTGGCGAACAGGTAACAACAAATGAGGAGAAGACTGAGGTACTCAATAATTTTTTTCCCTCAGCCTTCACTGGCAATCTCTCTCCCCACTCTCTCGAGTGGATGGACCACAACGTGCAGGCTGTGGCAGCAAAGTCCCTCCCACTGTAAGAGAAGAACACGTTCCTGACCCCTGAGGAACCTGAATACACAGAAGTCTATGGGACCTGACGAGATGCACACCAGAGTTCTGAGGGAATTGGCTGATGTAGTTGCCAAGCCACTCTCCATGATGTTTGAAAAGTCATGGCGGTCAGGTGAAGACCTCAGTGACTGGAAAATGGGAAACATTGCACCCATTTTTAAAAAGGGTAGAAAGGAGGACCCTGGGAACTACCAGCCTGTCAGCCTCACCTCTGTGCCTGGGAAGATCATGGAACAGATCCTAGTAGAAGCTATGCTAAGGCACATGGAGGACAGGGAGGTGATTTGGGACAGCCAGCATGGCTTCACCAAGGGCAAGTCCTGCCTGACCAGCCTTGTGGCATTCTATAATGGAGCGACTACATTAGTGGACAAGGGAAGAGCTACAGATGTTGTCTATCTGGACTTCCGCAAGGCCTTTGACATTGTCCCCCACAATATCCTTCTCTCTAAATTGGTGAGGTATGGATTTGATGGGTGGACTGTTTGGTGGATGAGGAAATGATTTGAAGGTTGTATCCAGAGGGTAATGGTCATCGGCTCAATGTCCAGAGGGATATCAGTGACAAGTGGTGTCCCTCAGGGGTCTGTATTGGGACCAGTACTGTTTAATATCTTCACGAATGACATAGACAGTGGGATCAGGTGCACCCTCAGAAGTCTGCAGATGACACCAAGCTGAGTGGTGTGTTTGACATGCCTGAGGGACGGGATGCCACCCAGAGGGGCCTGGATAGGTTCAAGAAGTGGGCCCATGTGAATCTCATGAGGTTCAACAAGGCGAAGTGCAGGGTCCTGTACCTGGATCGGGGCAACCCCCGGTATTAATATAGGCTGAGGGTGAAGGGACTGAGAGTAGCCCTGCCAAGAAGGACTTGGGGGTACTGTCTAATGAAAAGCTAGACATGAGCCAGCAATGTGCACTCACAGCCCAGAAAGACAACCGTATCCTGGGCTGCATCACAAGAAGAGTGGCCAGCAGGTTGAGGGAGGTGATTCTGCCCCTCTACTTTGTTCTGGTGAGACCCCACCCAGAGTACTGTGTCCAGCTCTGGAGTCCTCAGCACAGGAAAGACATGGACCTGTTGGAGCGGGTCCAGGAGGGCCACAAAGATGATCAGAGGGCTGGCGCACCTCTCTATGAGGACAGGCTGACACAGTTGGGGTTAATCAGCCTGGAGAAGAGGAGGCTCTGGGTAGACCTTATTGCAACCTCTCAGTACTTAAAGGGGGCCCACAGGAAAAATGGGGACAAACTTTTTAGCATGGCCTGTTGCAACAGGACAAGGGGTAATGGTTTTAAAATAAAAGAGGGTAGATTTAGACCAGATATAAGGAAGAAACATTCAAGGTCAGGTTGGAAGGGGCTCTAAGCAACCTGACCTAGTTGAAGATGTCCCTGCTTATTGCAGGGACTTTGGACTAGATGACCTTTTAATGTCCCTTCCAACCCAAACTATTCTATGATCCTCAAACCTCACAATGACTTTTCCTTTGAGCACATTCGCAGCCAGTGACCCCTCAGTCAACAGATGAACATCTTGGCATCTGCACTTGTGTACTGCAGCAAGGCCAGATTGGATGGGGCTTTGAGCAACTGGGTCTACTGGAAGGTGTCCCTGCCCATTGCAATTAGATGATCTTTAAGGTTACTTCCAACACAAATGATTCTATGATTCTATGATCCACGTGTGAGAAGAGCATATTAACAGTAAGGCTTTGAACTCAAGCCCACAAAGAAGATGTCACAACAATTTTGGGGCTAGGCACTCACTGTTCTTATTTCCTTCATAAAACATTCTGAGATCAAATGGTGAAAAATAAAGGCTAAAAATTGCCATTGGAGCGATAAAAGAGGTGGTTGGTTTTTGTCTGAAAAGCATTGACTAAAACATGCCATTATAAGATTATATTTATTTTACAGGTAAAAACACAGATAAGAATAACTACCTTAAAGACTTTTCATCAGAATAATTCGTTATGACCTTGACAGTACGAAACAACAGCTCTTCTAGTGACAAATCAAAACTTGTGACTAGAACATTCAGGCAGTGGTGCTTCACCAGCTGAATGTTGTAAAAGCATAATTGAGAGGGAGCAAAGTTTTTAGAACTAACCCTGTGTTTTAGGAGCCTAAGTCTCTTTTTCAGACGGAGCAAGTACATAGAAGACAAGTGTTCAGGAAACTGATCTGAAAAGGAAGTCTGAGTTTCTAAGTCACTTAAGAGACTTGTTGAAAATATTGATTGAGAGTCTGGACTTGAACTGGTTCGGAGTCCATCAAGCGGAGGGAGAGAACATACTTTGTTCCCTTTCTTATGGAACAGAGAAAAGAAATTTGCCCATGTTACTGTGAATACGAAGCTTTCTGCATTGGTCCAGTGCTGGATCACATAAGCAAGGCATTGATTCTCACCCCACGTGCACCCCACTGCTATCCTTTAATCTTGATCAAGCTGCATTTTTACTCAAGAGTGAGGGGGAAGAAATAGATTATTTCTCTCTGGAATAACTGATTTCAACAGCAGTATCCTGGGAAATAAAATGTAGGTGCTTCAGTAATATCAAAGGCAGCAACTAACAAATGTACTTCTTATTCAGTCCCTGAGTCTGGAAATTCATCGGGCACAGGGTGAAATGCGGTCACTGCTATCAAAGTATATTGTCTACTCTGTGAACAGAATTTTGGATCTGAACCAAAACTTTCTTGAGGGAGATAAGCTTGTTATTCAGACAGTAAAACGTTATGATTAACACCTGATGAAGCATTAAAGAACCATAAAAATTCTGCTACCTGGGAAAGATTACTTAGCAGGAGGCTGCCTGCACTTTGGCACGCAAGTGTGTAGCAGGTGAACTTTGTTTCTCAGCTTTCAGGGCAAAAGTGGATTTACACAGTCCTTTCGTGGTGCAAAGAAAAGCAGAGCCACCCAGTCAAACTGCAGACATGAACAGAGAGAATCTGCTTCTGCTTGCACTGAAGTACCCCAGTTCATAGGATCTCTTGCCCCACCTATGGATTGTCAGTACGAAAGAGATGAATTGCAAGTTAAGTGGGGTTTATGTTTGCTTTCACAGCTTGTCAGGCACAGCTTTTTTGTAAATTTGCCTATTTCTTTCATTGTATTGAGTAAAAGGAATGGTTTGTTCCCCCTGCTTGTGATGGCATCTGTGGATGCTGCTGAACTAGACCCTAGTGGGACATCTAGGCCTAAGCCTTCGGCCTTGCATACACTTATGCTCTTTGAAGTTCCCACTTTAGTCTAAAATGGCAGAGGTTCCATTAGGGACTAGTTATTTAAAATGAAAAGGAGTCTTGAGGGATGCTGGCCAGCCTCATTAACAGACTCTGCTGAGCATCAGCTGCTGAGCCACAGGCTTGCATTTTTTCAAAGTGAATAGTAATGCTGAGTAATGCTGAGTTACTATTTTTGCGAGTTCAGTTTAAAAAATCTTAAAACATTTTAAGGTGACTAGATAATCTTTCTTTTTTTTTCTTTTTTCTTTTCCCTTTGTTCTGAAATGAGGCTTCAGATAAGAATGAAAATTAACAGCCAACCCTAGAAAATCTAGGTCATTGATCCTGAAGTGAGATTAACGTGGATTTTCAGTTTTGTCCAAGTGCATAAGCCCCTGAGTCAAATTGAACCCAAACACAGTTAGCACCTGGACAGATTTACACCTGCACAAAGGGAGATCAAGTGTCCACCACCCTGCTCAGAGATGGGTGATTAAGGTAGTGGATTACGATGGATGATTGAGTTTCAGGGCATGACTCTGCATGTGTGTTAACGGACAGCTAAAAGTACAGTACAGACTTCTCAGGAAATCAAGACTCTGTGCCTGTTATCCCTATCTGTCAATACAAGTGATAATGCTGGCTTTCACGCACCCTGTTTACACAGTAAACCATCCACGGCTGTGCAGAGGATGAGTCTCATGTATAACTAATGTAATGGTTTCCAGCTTCATTTGGGACCTCCAGGCAGAGCCGTAATCCAAATAATGCTAAATTGTTTTGCGTGGGGGTGAACGATTCGATAGTATAGGAGGCCGAGAAGAATCACCCCCCATGTAAGAGCTTCAGGGCAAGCATTAGGCAAGGAGGTCCTGGCACCTCCACGTGCTCTTTAACTGTCCCATGTTGCTTTTGATCAAACGGGCAAGTTTGCCTATGCACTTCACTAATATCTTCTTTAATCTTCATGTTTCCTGGTTGACATTTTGGGCGATTTCATGCTTCTGTGATCTCATTTGACTAACTTCATGTGGCATGAGTTTTTGCACGCATAAAAAAGTCCTATTTTTGTTGAATGCCAGTTGAATTCTAAACGGCAGACTAGTGACCATGGGTTGATGTGAAGAAAAAGGAACCTGAAATGAAAGAGAAGTGATACCCAGACCTCAGACAACTCTATTATGCTGATTGAGAATAATGGAGAGGAAAGGAGCTGAGACAGCTTATCTGTCAGTAAGTAGGGACTGGATTTAGGTTATAATAATGACGTCCTGGAGTGTGCTTCATGGCACACCAGCAGATCAACAGTCTCATGGGTTGGCTTCAGTGGAGTTTTTCATATGATTGAAGTTTATCCATTGTTTGCAATGTCTGAAAGGGCTCCCTTGGTCATAGGTGGGGAACGTGATAGTATGGAAATGCTTTATTGCCTTACATTGAATGATTTTCCCTAATCTATAGTGGAAGTACTCACCCAAAAAATGTAGGAAAGACAGCAGCACAGGATGGTGGCAAGTGAATAAACTTGTGGCAGGGGAAAGCTGTGATAACTGCAAGAGAGGAAGACTAAATAATGGCTCTTCATCCAAGCCCTTTGCATCAAATTTCTTCTGCTGTTCGGAGGGGAAGAAAGAAGAATATAGCTTTGTAGAAGTGAACCACAGTGGTCCATTTGGTTTCAAGGATCCTGCTTTGCACCCATCCAATTTTATTTGTTGGTATAGGAGTAGCCATCGTGTGTGATTCTCCTCTGAATGTAAAAGTGATGATACAGCTTTAGGAGGGCTTTGAGTAAACTTGGAGCAGTTTGGAACAAAGTAAGAGGGAGCAAAATAGGCAAGTCTAAAAGAATATTTGAAGGTTCAAAAGTTGCTTACGGCCAGAAAATCATAAAGAATTGTATGCCAGGAGAAAGATCCTCACAGGAAAACTACTACAATTAACAAAGGAAAGTAAGATTTACAGTGGTACATCTGCACATTGAATCTTCACACTGAATCACAAGAAACGACAAGTATCTAGGAAAAGAAAATGTCTGTCAAGTACTTTAATATATATTTCATGATTTGGTGGTTTTGGATTTGGAGGGAGGGAGGAGTTGATATTTGCTTTCTGGTTATTTTTTTAGCAACCTCATGCAGTTCACTCATGCCATGGGTCCGCTTCTCTCTCAAGCAATATCTCTGGGAGCAAACACCTACATTACTAGTCACTCTGGGCAATATGTATTCCATGTTCTCCCACTACATCTGTTCAATTCAGGGTTGCACATCATCTTTCTGCTGAACATAAGCAGGGAAAACTCAGAGATGTACGTCTGTGACTTTATAACCTGACAAACTGCAAACATCAAGTGTCCATAAGAGACAAAGTAAATCCACATGTGGTCCAAGGGTGGGCCTGGAAGCCGAAAGTTCTTGCATTGCAGTCCTCGCTCTTCAGATTATTTCCTCCATCACCTTGGGTGAGTCACAAAAGCTGCTTACGTTCCTGTACATGGAGAAATTTATTCTTGCACTCCTGCTTTGTAGTTGGTCTCTGACTACAAAATTAGTAACTGTGCCTTAGGTACTTTATTTGGCATCGTGTATCAGAACTGAATAGCTGTGGATACAGTACAGTCCTGATCAATACAAATTATTTGCTCTCAAAGCTGATTTTTATTATTTTTTTATTACATTTCATTTTATATCTAGCCAATTGGCATTTCTTAAAGATTAATTGGGACCTTTTTTCCAAGATCTGTTGTTTTTAAGTTTGAATTCCTATTTTAGAGACATTTGAAGCTGGAATATATTGACATTTTACCTTTCAAATCAAATGAGTGCTTGTTAAGTTTTTCTTTTCTCATTTTTCAATTCATGGCGTAGTGTGTGTAAAGGACACACATAAGGAGACAGGGCACGAGGAATGTACATTCTGTTCATCTCCCAAATTTCCTGTGAAGTTCATGGACGCTCCAGGGACATGGGTGTGTTTTTTAAGCTAAGCCAGCGTTGCAGGTGCTGACAGAACAGAAACCTTCTGCATGCCTTATAAATTAGGCACAGAAAGAGTTTTATAGAAGTGCGTGTTAGCCAGCATGGAGGTATGACTACACGCACATACAGAGTTCTTTCTCACTCCATAGAAATCAATTGTATTGCAGTTTGTGTATCTGTCCTCTTCTGTGCTTATTTATCATTGAGGCATTGAAGGGTCTGATGGTTGTCAGTGGGATAAATCAAAAGCCACACTGTAACTGTTGTGGTGCAGTATTTTCCACCATTGCCTCTACAGTTAGATATAATCAGTACTGAATTTCCAAGTTTATTTACAGCATTCGAGGTTAGGAAAGCGGTGGTGTATTTTTTATGTTGTCTGATATTTTCCAGCTGTTTTTAATATGTGCATCTCTTGAAGGGCTCTGTATGAGTCATCAGCTCAGTACGCAATGCTTACTTTTCATTGTTAACCTCTCATAATTCACCTTAGCAGTGCTTGCTGCACTTTTCAAACCGAGGCGATACTAACAAATCCATTATGTTAAGAGACGATGTAGTACGCTGCTGCTGGAAGATATGGGTTTTGAATTATGCTTACTTTACACGGTTCAACATATTCTTCCATTTGGAGAGACGGCTATGCTTATTAGAGCAATCACTTGACAGCCACTGCCATAGTGAAGGTCACAGTAGGAGACAGGGAATATTTTTCAGGACATTTAGGCAGCAGAGACAGGACAAATCCTTTAGGTCAGACTTGTCCATTGTATCAGGTGGGAGGATGGAGGCTGTAAATGACACTTTCCTCTTGTCTCTCTTCTCCCTAACTCTTTCCAAAAGCATTCTCAAACAGTATGGCTCTTTCCTCATGCATGAAGCATGGGGGAAGCTGACCACGAAGCATCTCTCTCTCCTCTAGGACAGGGCAGTGAGAGAGTGAATCATAAAAAAACCTCATTTAGAAGGGGAGATTATCTGGATGAACGTTCTAAGCAGGGCCTTAGGTTAGGTTATCCAGGACCTTGTCATGACAGGTCTTGAATATTTCATCCACTTGCCTGGACAATGCATTCCAATGCTTTACTGCACTCGCAGTGAAGCATTTTTTTCTTATATCCAGAAAGCATTTTCCCTGAAACACTTTGTGTCCACTGCCTCTTGTCTTGTCACCATGCATCCCTGTGCAGAGAGCACCTCCACTTCTTTACAAGTACCTCCTAGATATCAGAAGCCCATGACTAGCTACCCCTGAGCCTTTCCTTCTCTAGGCCTAGCAAAACCAATTTCTTTTTTTTTTTTCTTTTTTAAGCAAAACTAGTTTTCAGCCTTTCTTCATGTGTCAAGTTCTCCAAATATTTAACCGTCTTGGTGTCCCCCCACTGGACCATTTCCAGTTCTTCAAGGTTTCTCTTGAACTGAGAGGACCGAGTCTGGCCCCACCACATACAGAGTGGGATGATCATTTCCCTTGATTTGCTCACTATGGGCTTGTAGATGTTTTGCTTTCACTGCTGCAAGAGCACATTACTCCTTCATCTTCAAATTGCTGCCTCTCCAGACCCCATGTCCTTTTCTGCAGAAAATGGAAGGGTTTTTATGGGCCAGTCCAGTTCAAGAGCTACCATCCGATCAACACCGGTGGTGACAGTGTTGGTGTCAACGACGTAATACTTTCACAGACTATAACATCTAGGACTTTGACTGTGAAATATTTAATGAGTGTTACTGGGCTACATCAATTATAAACTAAAGGAAGATCCTCGTGGTGGCAAAGCCGAACCCTCAAACATTAAGCAGCAGGTAAGTTTTGAACTACCATACAAACACAGTTCTGTCCCTGCTTGGGTCCATTTTTAGGACCTGTGCAAAAATTAGACTGTGGACATATAATTAAAGACTAAGCACATTATGTACACCGTGTCAGGCATCCAATTAACATTTGTACTGCCTAACTAATACTTGAGCTTCTTTTTACATTCCTCTAAGCTGCTGGGTACTGGTGAAATGTTGTGACAGTATGTTTCAGGTTAATTATGCATTATTCAGGTTTTCTTTTCTAAGCTTCAAATCATTGCCTTTTAGCTTAATGGAAAGACGCCTTGTTGTATGACTGACCTTTTTATTATTCATTGTTTTATAAAAGCCCCCCACTGTCTGCCACCCATCCACACTAAGTGGGCTGAGCCTTTCAGATCTCCATATCCGGAATCTCTACTTTGAGGTTTTTCACTGTGGAAGATGTTTGATTGCATGCCTGAATCTCTTTCTTCTACTGGGTCATCTGTATTACTGCCTGCCCTGTTTCCTGTACAGTTAAACATCATCTTTGCTTTCCTTCCTTCAGTCAAGCTTTCTGCAATTATCAGAAGTCCACAGTGACATTCCTCACTTCCTCTTAAGTATTTAAAAGGAATTTAAATGTTATCATTAAGAGCGGCATTTAAAAGCTATTAATGTGGATGGGTATTTAACTATAGATCAACTCTGACTGTTTGTATTTCTCTTAGAGAGAAAATGACTTTGATTTTCACTCCCAAGACTGGTTTTGAATGATTGAGGAAGCTGTGCTTCCCCACTGCAATTGAAAGGACATTTTGATGGCTACAAAGTGGTGGTGAGGAAAAAAAAAAAAAGAAAAAAAGAAAAAAAGAAATAACGCCACGTTGGAAATAAAACTGGCATTCACTATTTCTCCTTGTCACAGATGTCAGCTTACAATTCAGACTGGAGGTAGAACTAGGAAACATATTTAGTGTTAGGAGCAACACTATTGTCTACACCATAGATTTTCCCCACTTTTTGTCAATATTCTTGCCAATACTAAAGGCGCCCACAATTCTATGTGTCTCCCAAGCTGTGTTGCTAAGGGACAGACTGTAGATACACGCTGTGATCTGCCACAAGTAAAGCTTAAAATGCTAATTTGGTCTGGTTATTAGCACATTGCTGATACAAAACTGCAATGCATTTTTGGCCATGAAAAAACACAGTCTGTATTCTAATCCCAAATAAAGGTTTTAGGATTAGTGATTTTAGAGTACCATGAAATTGTAATAATGAAACACCAGTCTGTGCTGTAAGAGGCTGTTGAGAATTCAAGTGCGGTGCTTGTAATTTCAGGAGATAATTATTTCTCTGATAAGATCTTCCATGTAAGAGACTTTGTATGTTTTTGTATTGGTTTCCTGTACAGACAAATAGTTTTCACTTTATTTCCTAATTATAGAGTAATGCAACTTCCAATATAGTTGTCTTTTGCCACATAGTTCATACACATCATACTGCCATTTGCCTCGTAATTAAATAACTTCGGTGCAGAGTAAGAAATAACAAAGGCAAGTTGCTGAAAAGAAGCGAAGTACCTAGAGAGTTGAAAGCAGGTGTACTCCCTGGATTCAGTCAGAGAAATAAGGTCTGGAGGCCTTTGGAAGATAAGGGCTACCTGGAAAAAGGAAACGATGCCATCAAGCGATTCTGTGATCTCACAAAGCTTTTCACGTGGAAAGGCAACTAGAAGTTGCAACAGGTTCACTCACACACAAATAGAGCAGCTGAAGCTAAGGAGTGCAGCAGATGGCAAAATATTACCCATCAGTTGTTGTTATTGTCATATTTGCATAGCCCCTGGGGTCTGAAATTCAGATGCCACCATCTACTGCTGAACTGCAGGAAGAGGCATAATTAATTTTCACAGATACTGTTCATGGTAGCATGGATACTTCTGAAATTTTGCTTGCAACTCATTCAAGGATAGGAATAAAAGTAAAACAAACTTTCATTATGTTCACAATGCTTCTAAGAAGAAAAGAATTAGCTCTTGTGTCACTGGATTACATAGGACAGGAATTCTGGCATGGAAGAAAAAATGAATTTAAGAGCTTGAGTTTCGGCCTATTTCTATTTTGTAATAAATTGAACTCCTTAAAGTGAAACCGGAGAATGAAGCTGTCCTGGATAAGGAAGGACAATAAAGAGGTGAAAATATGTCTTTATTCAGTTCCAAAGAAGCTTTAACTACTGCAGGGAAGGGAAAAGCCTGAAGATCCTGACCTTGCACTACACCTAAATGTGACTGTATCCTGGGCAAGAGCCAGAGCCAGAGCTGGGAGATGAGAGAGAAGGGTGCAGCAGTTCAAAGAGGGCACTATCCCAAAAAAAACACAACAGGACAGGGACAACATGTCAAGGGACAGCAGGATGGTTGCTTAGGGCACAACTTTCCTCCCCAGCCAGAGTCAGCCCCTCCTAAGTGCTCTCCTACTCTGAGACATCACTAGGGCAAATATGTCCTGTTGAGGTCACCTGGGGAAATGGCCCCATTTCCTTAGGTTTGTGGAGAGAGTCTGAAGTACATATTTCTGTAGCGGAATCCTGTAATTCCATTTGGTATCTGGATTTCTTCATGCCAGCAATTTCTCACAGAAAAAAGTCACTTTATAAATATGTCATCAGCCTACCTTATTGAGGTGCTCAGTATACAATACAGGATAGTAGATTGTGGCAGCAGTCTCACATGAAAAAGAAACTCATTTGTGTCTTGTAATAACTCAGCAAGTATTTCTAAGAAATGTGCCACTTTTTATTTGAAGGCACAATGTGCAGCTTTTCAGGGAAAATAAGCAGGAGGTGGATGTTAGGAGCAAAGACAAGGTCTCTAAATAGTCTCTTGTAAATAGACATGAATGTGCCATTGATGTGCTTCAAGCCATCCAGAAGTGTGTAAACATGAGTAACTCATAACTGAGGTTGAATAAATATAGCCCATCTCTCCATACAGCTTCTTGACAGCTTGAAATTCTGCGTTCAGTTTTGGGCCCCTCGCTACAAGAGGGACATTGAGGTGTTGGAGCGTGTCCAGAGAAGGGCTACAAAGCTGGTGAGGGGTCTGGAGGACAAACCTTATGAGGAACGACTGAGGGAGCTGGGGTTGTTTAGCCTGGAGAAGAGGAGGCTGAGGGGAGACCTTATCACCCTCTACAACTACCTGAAAGGAGGCTGTAGAGAGATGGGGGCTGACCTCTTCTCCCTGGTGACAAGTGGTAGGACGAGAGGAAACAGGTTCCAGTTGCATCAGGGGAGGTTTAGATTGGATATTAGGAAACATTTTTTCACTGAAAGGGTTATTAAACATTGGAATAGGCTGCCCAGGGAGGTGGTGGCTTCACCATCCCTGGAGGTGTTTAAAAAAAGGGTAGATGGGGCACTTAGGGATATGGTTTAGAAGTGGCTTTTGCAGGGTAGGTTAAAGGTTGGACTCGATGATCTTAAAGGTCCCTTCCAACCTCAGCAATTCTATGATTCTATGATTCTATGATTCTACAAAATGAAAACCTTGCCTGCCTGCCAAAGACAGAGAAGACAGGGACCAAGGCAACCTCAACGCAAGCAACAGGGTAAAATGTGTGTCAGGGCGAAATTGAGCTCTTTTGCTTTCTTCTAGATTTTTCTACCACACTTTTGTTCAGTCTTCTTGAAAAAAAAATTATAAAATCAGGGAATATACTTTTTTATTTAGGGAATGCACTTGACATTAATACAGAGGCCTTGAAGGACTGGCTTCTGTCTGCCCTTTCTTTGTCCCTCAAGCAAAGACCAGCAATCAGGAGAACAGTGCTAGAGCCTAACGTGCTCCAGACTCCACAGGAAGCAGCTTTGTTTAGATTATAAATGCAAAGAGATTTTCCCCTACACAGGAGGAACCTCAGCTTCCCCAGATAAGTCTGACTGAAATCTGTGAGATCTGCACATCGTGTTTTCATGTCACTCACCAGGCTGTGCCTTCTCTCTCTTGCATTGAATTGATGCAGAAATAAAACTAGCCCTGGCTTGTTGTTGTTTTCCTAAGGTGAAATTCTCTCTCTTATGGCTGCCTTACAGTAGAGGTGTCTGTAAATACATCTAACTCTCATTCCTGTTGTTTAAAAACATTCTGCCGACAGTTCTGCTCTCTGCATCCTCAGCTGCGAGCACAGGATTAAGAGGGATGGTCTTAGCTATTTTACCTTCCTTTCACATTTCAGCACTTTTTATTGTTACAAATAATGCAAACTCCTTAGCAGTCATGCAAGAAGCTTGAAGTCTGAAAGAGGTCCAAAAGGGCAAATAGTAAAAGAAAACTCATTAACAGAAATTTTTGAACCTCAGCATTTTAGTTCAGACGGGGTTAAGTTGTGGAAGAGAATCGGGACCAGCTTGTGGTTTTATTTACTTGAGCTTGTTCTGTTTCTTATTGATTGAAAATTGATGACCCTTGAAAACATTTTGCCCCTCCAAACTCCAAGCCTTTATGGAAAATACAAAAATAAAATCCAAACCGTGTGAACCAATATTCAACAGCTGAATGATATTACCACCTACCCTCCCCACACCTGCTCAAGCTAATATTTTCAGTCTGTCCCAGTCCTCCATTTCACTTTTCCCTCTGCCAAAAAGTGAGATAATGTCTTTTGGTGTTCCAGGACAGGAAGAGAAAAGTGAGTCAACTCTGCATGTCCAAATTACTTGATGACCACATTTCATTTTTAGCTGCCCTCATCTACATTGCCTGTCTCCATGAAGAAAATACAGGAACAGAAATGCTTTTCAGCTCAACCAAGGGACACTGAATCAAAGTCCTAGCAATCCTGAACTGTACAGACTAATACTTTGGAATAAAAATGAATCCTCATGTCTAAAATTTCCTGTCTGAATCCTCCAGCGGAGAGATTCATAAGTTGTATCAGGGCTGGTTTAGCTGCGTGCTACAGGGAGGAGTATATAAAACAAATTCCTCATCCCATGGAAAGCGGTGTGTCATGTGTCCTTCACTTGAAGATAAGTTTTGCGTCTTGCCATCCCCAATGATTCAGACCTCTCAGGTGTTTGGACTTTCTTTGCTGATTAGATGAGATGTCCATTAGAACTTGCTGTCAGCCAAAACTAAGCAGCTGAAAATATTCATATGATGTATTAATCAATTTAATTTAGCATGGTCTATTTGTATGTCATAATGACTTCCTAAAAGCCTTGCCTGGTGGCACAGAAAGCTCAGAGGGAATACTACAGTGCAGAGGCAAGGAGGGCACTTCTAATTAATAAAAGAAATTTCTAAATGCCATTTTCCTGACTCAGCACTCTCATGATTGCTACGAAGAAAAAGTACTTATAATTCCCAGTAACTTTATTCTCTTTTCTCATGGCTTTCTACCTCAAGTATTTGGACTTTTTCTCCCCCAAATGGTACACATTATGACCCCCACCTTTCCTTGACACCTTAAAGCTGGCAAGTTATAACAATAGTAAGAATATTTTATAGCTTCCCACTTTTATTACCACTAAATGCATCATTAAGTGTAAATTGATTGCAGCAGAGTACATTAATTGTGACAGCAGTACGAAGCCCTGATTTTCTGCTGATACCACACTGCTTTCAGGTTGACTGCAATATTACTTCATCAGAAGAACCTGACTAACACTTGTGGGTTGGCCCACTAGCACGAGGATCCAAGGGGCCCTGGAGTCCTAAAATACAGTGGGATTATGTTTTGCAAGCCTGTAAAATCAAGTTTAGCATCTTTCTCCCAACAATTTCTCTTCTCAGACCCACACAGACTCTTCCATTCCCTTGTTACTCAAATTCCCATGTCTGTGGTTTTGGATGGTCCCATGCCGTTTCCTAGATTCTTTTGTAGAGTCTTACTTCACTCTATCCATAGATTGTTGTGGTGGACAACAATTGTGTCCTACATGAAGACTTTACAACCAGTGCATCCTCTCCCGGCATAGGTTGTGGCAGTATAGACATACCCAAGATAGCTTTTAGCCAGTCTATTCCAGCACTACAAGCGCTCGTGCTGTGACCCTTGGAACAAAGCACATCCCAGAGCCTATCCCAGTCCCATCCCACACCCCTGTGGAGCCCCAGGACTCCTGGGGACAGCCAGGGTTGTGATGTGAATGACAAAAAAAAGGCTGCTGGACAGCATCTTGTTAAATCCCACACCTAGAAGAAAAAGAGAAACAGGATTATCGCCTTGGTCTGTCTAGAGATGAAAGAGAAACTAAAGGAGCAGCGATTGTACTTTCAGTAGCAAAATACCTCCCTTTTTAGAAGACTTTACAGTTCTAGCTAGAGTCAGAGAACACCCCTGATATGTTTCCTCAACCTGACCACTCTCAGTGACTTCCCCCTCTGAAGTGGTGCTTTCTCTATACATAAAACCAAGCAGATTCCTAGTTGGGCTGAGATGAAAAGGTATCATTCCCCTCCTTATCGCTGTCTCCAGTAAAAGCCTGCTATCAGGGCTTAGCTGCTGATTGCTGATGTGCACATTGCAAGGATAGACTAGCTGCAGCCAGGTTGCTTATAGAGAAAACTCTGTCAGAAACCTGTTGTGTTGTCAACACTATAAGAGAGATGACTCAAGCACCAGGAGGAGATGTACTTATCTTATTTACTAAGGTAAATAAGTGCAATTTGAGCTCAGTCCATTTCTTGGCTTTAGTTTAGAGATCATACTCAGGCTAAGTCCTTCTCCAATATTGTATCTAGCAATAAATAATACAGGGAGCTGTCAAGCTCAACTCTAACATTTTCTGTGATCATGAAGTGAACCCTGCAGTCATGTTTTCCCTTTGAGAGTGGACTTTCACTCCTCAGAGTGACATTTGGAATCATTCTATCCACTCAGTCTGGAGCGGTAATGCTTGAGCAAACCAGATTCTGCTGTTGTCCAGACAACACCACATCACTGTGTAACATTTTCATCTCTCCAGGAATAACAGCACAGCTTCAGACCTTCGCTTTTGTCTTGTGAGAGTTCACTTCTCTGGCTGATGGCTTTTGACCAGGAGCATCAATGAGTTTGTTTGTACTCTGTTTGTGCAAACACGTCCTCCTGCAATTTCCTGAAGTAGGGTAGATCTTTAAAAAGTTAACAAAATGTCTCCTTAAATAGTAAACGGCTCTACATTTTCTTTCAGGCTAGGTTCCTAGAAAGAACATATCATAGTGGTACCTTAACTTCTACAAATTTTAGATTGGTATAATATATATTATTTTTAAAAATGCAAAACTTAAACTTCTCCCTCAAAAGAGGTTTTTACAGAAATGAACTAAACTTGTAATAGAGACTTGTAGTATTTCATATAAATACATAAAAATATATCTAAATAAATAAATAAAACAAGTTAGTGGTAGAAATAAATCTTACTATCTAGATCCAAGCCCTCTCTGAGATCAGTTTTGAGCAGAGGTCTGGGTATTACCGGAACCTTCCAGTTAACTGTTTGGAAGGTTCTCATGTAATTTCATGTGTGAATACTGAAATCGCAGATGCTTTTTCGGTAAGTGTATGGGCATTTATCATTTCTGTTTTCCTTGCAGCGAATAGAGAAACTATGATTTCACAAAAGATCTTTTTACATTGAAAGATCATTCCAAAAGGTAATTATTGACCATCTCTAAAATCAATGCCACCTTTGGAATATTCTTTGAAATTTACTGTGGAAAAGTAGTAATAATAGGTCATCTCTTCACTTTTATTGCTTCTGTCTTAAAGTTAAAAAACACTTTGAATTTAAGAATTATAGTGAACCATAAAAACTTTTTACACCAAATTGTAAATCCTTCTGGTTTATTACAATAAACATAAGGGTCTGACTTTCTTGGCATAGGTATTTTATTACATCTATTACTAACAACAGATGTCAGCTAGTGAAATACAAATCATTGGGGGGAAAAAGTTATATCATTTTCAGTGGGTTTTACAAAAAGCTGAGTGTTTGAGAAGGTCATACACCGTAGGAAGTGGTCCTTTTATATATATATACACACATATAAAATAAAAAGACATTTTCTTCTTTCTCTTTCACTCTTCTATGAAATCTTTTCCCCCAAACCTTTCTTGAACACTTTTTTTCTGTTTTCCAATACTAGATCTGACATCAAATTCCTTTTTTTTATCTTAAGCATTTAAGTCCATTCAACAAAACCATACAGAGGTTTTCACAGTTCTGCTCACCTGATGATTTTTTTTTTGTATTAAAGAAAGAAAAGGAAATAAAAACCCCAGTGTGTAAGTACTTTGCAAACGGCGATATTTGTTTGGTGAGAGAGTGGCTTCAAAGGGACTGAACATAAACAAAAATTGACTTCTGTCACTACAGACTTTGTCTCATTCTTTCTAGGCTGGGATACGTTTCCAATCTGTGTGGGGAATTAACTCCTTCAGTTTGAATTTCTCCCATGCCAGGACTCACTCACAGAGGAATGCACCCTATGCCTCCCATCTCAGACACCACCACCACTGCAAATCAGGGTCTCCCTCTTTCAGGCTTCAAGGGGAAACAAGTTTTGCTTCTACTGTCAGCTTTGCATGAATCTGGGAATAACCTTAAAACCAGGCTCACCTTGCAGACACCCTATGAATATTCAAGCCCCGACAACAAGGTTACTTCAGCTAATCTTTGGTTTCTTTGGTGTTTTGTTTAGATTTGGGTTGGCTTGGGTTTTTTTGTCAGAGATGGAACTGAGATGAAATGTAACATTTAAACTGAGGTCAAATTTCTCTTTCGGGATGGACTGGGACATGCCTGGTTCAGTAGCGCTTCTCTGAAGTTTATTCCTTAAAAAAAATTATGGATGCTTAGGTGTTACTGAACAAGCAACCAACAGTAGAGATGGAAGTCTGTGGCTTAATGGTTGGAGGGCTTAGGTCCACTTTTTAAGTTCTTTCTCTCCTTCAGGGGGTTGATACAACAAAGGAAATGCAGTGATAGACAACCTTCTTGTTCCAGTTTTTCTGGTGCTCTCATTCACCAAAATGTGTCATTTTAAGGTATTTGTATTCTGAGATTTTTTGCTTCCCCTTACCAGACATTAATGCCCCCTCCTTATCATGCTCATGGGTCAGGAGAATAGACCTTCTTCCCATTACTCAGCTGCTTCAAACTGTAAGATGGCCCAATGGCTTTTAGCAATAGGAGTGAGCCAGTTTATGGGGGCATCACCTCTGAGTACAACATCTAATTTGGCAGGGCTCAGCTGTTGTAGGAAGAGGAATGCTTTCCCCCTGCCCTTGACCTTGCTGTGGAATAGGAGAGTTTTGGTTTCAGTGATCTGCTGCCCACCCACCCACGGTACACTGCATAGAAGATCCAAGATGACATTCGATCGACTGAATGCAAGAATCTGCAGCATAGACATCTCAGAGCAAACTACTCTGAGTTCTACAGTCAGTGCAGAGCTGGTCAACAGAGAAAATGGAGTACCCAGAGTTATTCAGTCTCGACTTGGTTGCCTCAGCACCTAAATATCATTTGAGACTCCCTGAACTGGGCGTGTCGTGCCACTCTAAGTAAGCACCTACATTTGGTCAAAAGATTCCTGTTCTAAACTTCCCTGAATCTCTTGACCTGTTCCTCGTGAACTATAGTGGAAGCCAATGTTCAGGTAGAGACACGTGGACTGAGGACACCCAGGTTAGGTCTTGTTTGAGACTAATATACCTAAATATAGATAGCTACCACTAGGCATGTGAAAAAGCACTGGGTTGCTCAGACATCTGCCTTGCATCATCAGTGATACCCTACAGTATCAAAGACCTCTATGTAGAGCTGGCTGATGAGATACAGGCTTACGGGAGATCCATACTCCTCCCAGGTGGCATGCAGATGCCATGGAAAATAAAATTCACCTAAAATTCATCTAAGTGTGGGCTACAGCACCACACCCTGGGTGTCGATGGACTGTGATAGTTTATGAGGATCTAGCCAGTACATTCAGAGGAGTCTAGTAAGCAATGCAGCTAGTAGATGCCTACTTCAGTGTGAGCTAAAATCTCCCAGAGTTACATAAAATAAATTCTACTCAAAACTAAAGAGTTGAAAAGGTCTAGAAGGGAGATGAGAGGTTTTGTTCCATGGGTGTCCTGTCTCGGTATGTCCATTTCAAATCCAGTCAATTCCAGACTCTGAATAGCAGTCTCCACTAACAGGCTTTCAAGTACATCCAGGTTTTTTGGTTTTTGTTGTTTTTTTTTTCAGTTTGGGTGCTCTTTTCCCACAGCACTACACATTTTTTAAGGGGTTCAGTGCAGACTCCTCATCCACTTGTAATCTGTCTGTGGCACAAGAAATAGAGGGCAAAATTGTTTCTAATTCTGCAGTTCAGAGATCTCTGCCTTTTCAAATCCCGAGAAAGAAATACGCTGTAAATTGCATACTGCAATGGCCAGAAAGAACATGTAGTCATATAATCAGACACAATATGACTGTAAGAAGGCATTGGACTGCATCTAACTTATTGAAACACCAAAGTTGTCTAAAGCCTCATATCACCAGGGGTATCTTTCAGACCAAATACATGCTACAACCTGTAAAAATTAAGCTACTCATTATAAACTTAATCTGCAGTCTGAATGGCAAAATTGAAAAGCACTCAAGCATTAAACTGTTCTTCTTAAAAGTAAAATAATAAACCAGTATGGGTAATAAATAAATAGCTTTAAAGATTGCTTGGAGCAGGATAGCTGGGCTGAGCATTTCAGTGGATTTTGTAATTTATTATGGCTCTCAGTAAAGTTGAATGTCTTCAGTAGCCTGCTTTTGCCACTAGCTGGTTTGTAACCATTGGCTTTGAGGATAATCCTAAGCATCCTTTCTGTTTTCGGTTTGTTTATTTGTTTGGGTTTTTTTTATTTAAGAAAGTTGGGTAGCTTTGTCTATGTGAAGTGCTGCGTGGAGACCTACTAACTCATCCTTAAAAAAAGCCTGGTTGACAGCAAAGTTAATGAATTCTTAGTAATAAACTTGTTTGTTTGTTCATTGGCCAAAGATCTTTATTAGGTTAACTCTATTCTATTTGGTTCTCTTAATGAAGGTGACCTTGGCTACAGGTTTCATAAAATAGTCAATGTATAGAATGAGAACAATAGAAATAAGCAAATATGTATTCGTCCATGTCCCAGACTCTTAAATCTGACATGGTACAATATATTCAAAGTGGTTAAACTTCACCTTGCACCACTATATCTAAAAAAAGATATCTTCAAGTTCTTTCATCATCTTTGATAATGTGTGCAACATCAGTTGCAACACCTTAACTTTCAACATACAAGGCTTCATCATATGATCAGTTGTTAATTTTAACGAGATTACTGCTGTATGAACTACTCTTTTTTGCCGAACTGTGCTTAAATGCTTAAAATGGGACAATCTGATGGTGGCTGCAGTGCTGGCCATAGGCTGGACTCTGAAGTATTTACTCGGCTGAAATCCTACCTTACCCCAAGTGAGGCTTCATGGATTTCAAGCAGTAGGATCCCTCATTTACTGAAGATACTTTGCAGGATGAATTAGCTGCGTGTATCACTTTTTGAGATGTCTGTTTGGGGCTTTAATCACCGCTACATTTGTGGCCCCATTCTACCACATGACTAAGACATCATTATTCTGCAAACAGTTCTACAACATGCATGAAATCAACATTGAAGTACTTTGCTGAATAGTGATGAGGCTAAAAAAGAAAAAAGATAATAAAAATCTGGCTGTTGCCATTTATCTGAATGAAAAGGGATGGTAATCATTTGCATTTACAAATGATGGCTATGCTTTATGCCCAGAACTTTGCAGTAGAGAAAATGCTGTAGATGAGGAAAACGGATTATCATGAACTGAGTAACTAAGATCATGAAGAGATTACAATATATCGGGGATTCTGCTCCATGTCTTTATCCAATGAACAGATAAGATTCTTGAGTTCAGAGCCAAAAAGCAACATAAATAAAATGGCAGTTGTTTGTCAATATCAAGACAGTTTGGCAGCACAACTCTCCGACTTTGAAAATAACATGGTTCCACTATTCCACTCTGCGTAGGTCTAGAGACAAGCAAAGTGATGAATCGCTGTAGTTTAACCGTTTGCCCGCAAAGCCACATTAACTGACCCTATGCTTGTTCCTGCTGTGTTGCAAATGGTTTGTAACATAAGAAAGATCTCTTTCCTCCTGATACCTACATTTTGCTTTCAAAAGAGCAGAGAAACCACTTCCCATGTTGAAGTTGTTTACACAGCTCTGCTACTTACTCTATCTATAATTGATATAAACTAGTTGGATGCTTTTGCAGGTTAAATGCAATTAGGCTGAATTTCAACTAAAAGATCCATACAGTTTTCCTTTTTTCCTCTTAGTTTCGATTATATTTTCACCTTCCCGGTAAGTTCTACGTTGAAACAACCCCAAAAATTTCCATGTGAAGCTCTTTCACTTTCCTCTCTTCTCCTCCTAACACGTCTAATCATGTGCAGTTATGGATAGGGCTGTTGATTAGTTATGATGTGAAACCCAGACCACATTTCCTCAAACCGTTTGTTGTCCTGAGTCAGCTCTTCTGAGCTTGAAGCTTTAACAAAAGAAGTCCCAAATAAGGCAAATTGGCATGTCATTTTTGTCTTTAACAACAACATTCTTCTCCACTTCAGCTTTTTCTTAACCACAGATATTTTCCCCCATTATCTGGAATTTATGCTAATTTTTGCCTAATTAAGCAGTGGCCATTTACTGTTCACTATCGTTAGGTTCAGTTGATCCCAAGGAGGGTGGAGTGACCAGGCACCCCAATTAAGCAGAGTTCACTGCAATATATTCTACATGAATGGAGGCAAAAGAGGACAATTTCATATGCTAGGACACATTTCCCAAAGTGCTGCTGAAAACCACTTCATCTATTTTTTCAAGACAGACATTCTCCCTTCGTCCAAGTTCCATGATGATTCTGGCATTATTATTTGTGAGACAATAGCCATAGAGGTGACACTCAGCTGTGGATGTGCTGTCTCCCAAGTCTCTTAGAAGAGGCTGCATGTTCTCCCTTGAAGGGGAAGGAGACATCAAGGCTTAGCAGAGTCCTTAAAGAAGTCTGACAGGAAAGTAGATGCTGGATGAGATAACAGGACTGCGGGCTGACATATGCAGAGAAAAATGAGATGAAGACACAAAGTATTTCAGCAAAACTCTCTTTAAATTCTATTTAAAATGCCTTTGTATATCTGGCTCCCTGAGTTCAGGTCCAGCTGCAACCATTTTAAGAGTCTGAAAACACAAACAGGTTCAACATGATCCTAATATGAGCTGATGCCTGTATGTGCTGCATAAATGCATATGTATGAAAAACACTGTGGCAGTCCAGTGCCTTACAGTCTTGTCAAATTATAGACATATGACAAAGCATCTTCCTCAGAATTAACGAATAACTCAGGCAGTGCTAGTAAAATTTGGAAGAGGAGCAGTGGGAAGGTAATAAAATGTTGTTCCCACACCCATGTTGAATGTAGAATCACAGAATAAACTATTGAAAAGGATTTCTGTTGGTCTTCTACCTGCTCCTGCTCAAAACCAGGGCAACTTCAGAGCTGAGAGGTTTCTGAGGGCCTTGTCCACTTGAGTTTTGAGTAACTCCAAGGATGGAGATCCCACAGCCTCTCTGGACCCCTGTTCCAGTATTCCTATTTCATGTTCTACAACTCATACCAGTTGTCTTTTTTGTATGCACCTCTAAGAAGTTCTGTCTCCATCTTCTGTATAGACATCCATCAGACAGAGGACACCACGTCCCTCCGTAGCCTTTTCTCCAGGATATCTCTCTATTACATCATGTGTTACAGACCTTTAGTGAACCTTGCTTCTCTCTGGTAGACTCTCCCTTGTTTTCAAACTCTTTCCTGTGCTGAAGGCACAAAATGGAACTAATTTTACCGATTGGGTCCTCCCATTAACCTGAATGTCTAAAAAATTCCTATGTTTATTCTTCTTTAACGTGGTCTCTGAGCACAGACAGTCGTTAAGTTAATCATTATCAAGAAGCTTTCAATGAGAAGATTTATCTAAGAAACAAGATGCTGCCAAATTATTAGATAAATCTCAATGAAACAACGAGAGCTGAATCAGAGGCTTGTCTCACTACTCCAGTGTTATGGCTGACAGACAAGCCAAGAAATAGAATAATATTCTCCAGTGCTTCGCCACTGTGAATGATGTCTCTCAAACTCAGTGTGATTTTTGATCCTGGGGACTTGACAATAAAATGGCTTGGTGGTTGCATCAGGGCTGTCGCTGTCTGAACTCCCTGAGGGCTGAACGCAATATCAGGGCCAGCAAAGGGGGCAGAGAGCTCATCTGCAATTGTCAAAAATGCTCCAGAACACAAAATCCAGGACTTTTCTGCTTCACGACTAACTGTTTAGGCATCAGGTTTCTCACAGGTTGTTGTGAAGGTGCAGATACATCCAGCTTACTCATTCCATACAGGCTTTAGCAAATTTGGGCATGTAAGAGACCCTGGGAATGATTCAGTGAAAAAGACAAAAAAGCATAGAACAGGAGAATATCTGCCTAGGACAGGGCAAGAGCCAGCGGTGTGTTTTCCACTCCTCCCGGGGACAATGGACACTGCACTTCAGGGGAAACTGCTTTACCTGCTGGCTGTGGTTCCACCCTCATCAATATCTGGCTGGCGTATGAAGAGCCACAGGACAGAGAGGCCAGGACTGGAGCTGACTCAGTATCAATGCGCCAAAAGAGACAGAATGGATTTGCACAATATCCAGGGCATGCACTCAACTCTAACCTAGCAGATATGTATGCCATGAGCAGACAGGACATTTGTCACCCCATCCATCCTGGTTCAGTCACCTGTTTACTGAGATAACAATATCCATGTTAATATGGATCTCCATTCGACTATCAATACGTTACAGCCAGACCTTTCCCTCAGAAGCTTCCCATCATCTGTCTTTGTGGGATGGTAAACCCTGGAGGGAGAAGAAGCTTCATCTCTGGTTAGCAGCAGCAGCCAGTTTGTATATCCATCTGCATTGGAGAGCACTACATAGCTGCTGTGCTGATTTAGGACTTCTGAGGGGTCTGAGCCGTGTTGTACCTGCTGGAGGATAATACTGGCCATGAGAAGGATGTCAGCAGTGGTTATATTCTGACTCATTGGTTTAGATTTATAACTTATAACTTTACCACTCCTGAAATAGCATGGGCTGGAAGCTAGCTTTTCTGCTGTACTTCAGACTGTGCTTGTGTTGACATTAATACGTGGGGCACCTTGAAATCAAAACCAAACAATTTTATATGGGAAGACTGCATTACTTTGTCTCTCTAACTTTCAAATTACAATACAGGCAATATCTCATTAGCGTGTTCCCCAGTTGAGGGAGAATTGCCAGGAGATTTCCCAGTGACGTTCTAACTCATTTTAAGTGATACAAAATGGTGTTTTTAATAGTTTCATCAAAGTAGGATTTTTACTTTTTTTTATTTTATTTTATTATGAGACCGAGAGGATGACACTTCCTAAGGCTAAAGCAGGAGTTAAATTCTTCTGCAATAGGAGCTCCTAATGACTTTGCACAACGTAGCATAAGAAGAAACAGTGTTTTACTTCTCCCATTCAATACTGTATTTCTCTGGTGCCCATCCTGAGGTAGTCCAATTCCAACACGAAGGAAGCACATTCTGTCTCCCTGCAAAAGTTGATTAATTAACCAGCAACCAAGATATATTTAAAAAAAAAAACAAAAAAAACCCAAAAAAAACCACCAAAATCAACCAACCCCCCCCCAAAAAGCCAATACAAAATTAAAAAAAAATAATAAAAATTGACTTGCAGAGATGCTTACAAAGAGGACTGTATTGCTTCTTTTTCCTAAAGATGTCTTCTTTACCTAAAGCTCCCATAAATTTGAACTTGCTTTCAAATTGTGGAGGGTACTTATGTGTGGAAGTTTTGCAAATCAGATAGATGCTGTTCAGTTTAAAGCACAGGACTTAAACCGACTGAAGACATCATCAGCTGCCAGATTTTCCAAGACTTTCTCTGTGACCTTACCTTCTCTCTGCCTCAATCCTGTAAAATGAGGATGGTTTCACTGCCTCTATTTTTTGAGTCTCTTTTTTATTTAGGTCTTCAGTGCAGAGGCTGCTTCTAGCTCTGCATTTGTACAATACCCTGGAAAACAATACCCTGAGCTCAGCTCATCCCATTAAATAAATCACAGCAAACATTTTCCATCCAGCCATTAATAAAAAGCATTATCTTTCCTCCTTATTAACTGGATGTCTTTCATTATGAGTTAAGAACTCTTTTCTTCATCTTTCTTTTGCAACAGTTTGCAGATAATGTAGTTTGAATATTTTTTTTTTCCAAAATGGATAAGCAGAGAAAGACAAACTTGTTACCATGCCTCAGCAAGACTCCATTTAAGACCTCGATGATACAAACAAACCAGAAAGATGAATGTAAATGGTGTTCCAATTAAGTGGGACCCAGGATGTCTCCATGGGTACATTATAGGATGCAGTGGAGGTGGTAATGTTGAAGAGGTAGCTAGGAATAGCCTCCAGCATTAAAAATTTAAGCCTGCAACTCATTCACAGCTGTGACTGTGCATGCACTAGGAGAGAAATGACACAATTGAAAACAGAATCGGCATACGTCTGCCAAACTCATCCTGAGGAAGAGGAAATTTAACCCCCGTGTTCCCAGTAAGAGTGAGAGTTTGCTGCAAAGTTCGTCAGATCAGTCTAAAGGCAAAAGAAGAAACGGCAGAGGCTGGTGGAGGAACAGCAGTAACTACTATGCAGTGTGGTACAGCGGGGCTGAAAACTTGATAGTGGCCTCCCTGAAGGCCAGACTAGTCCTGTAAACTGTGGGTGACAGTCATACTTGTACATAGCTGCTTGTGGGTGGCAGTGCATTGCAGGCCTTCCAGGATTAAACCCAAAACAATTAAAAAAATATTTTAAAAGTGTTGTGGCTTCAGTAATTGTGTGACAAAGCTTAATTTTGCTAGGATAGAATGGCAGAGGGAACCATCATCCCTGCTTTAAGGGCAGATGTTGAAACTAATCACTTGCAAGACCTCCCACACAAATTCAGCCAAGTGACCTAACTCCTTGCTTTGTGCTTTGCTAGGTAAGCCTGCTCCTTTTTGGGGGACCAAAGTTGTTCTTGATTTTATTGATAATTATCCATTGTTTCAGGCATTCTTTTCCATGCATGAAATGCATGGAAAAAATTTCCACGCATTTCCATTTTTTTCCTCCTCATTTAGTCTCGATGAACCATTTTTTTATTGGGATTTAATTTATATGGTAGGGATGGTCACCTCCTCCAGATTACTATCTTATTCTGTAATTTTCAGGTAGAACATTTGTCTTTCTGGAAGAATATCAGAGCTATCATGTCTATGTTTGTAGCCCATTTGGATTATTTCTTAATAGGAAAGGGCCGCCAAGCATTCCTTGGAAAGCCCAGCAATTCCTTTGGTCAGATCAAACATGTCTGTTTCTAAAATTAAGATATGGATCAGATCTGGATTTGGTGTGAAGGGAGGGGGAAACAGCACAGGCTCACCTCTGTCTCTTGTTAAGATGATAGCCCTTGCTAGGGACTGTTATAACTAAAGACAAGGTTGTCTGTAGGATTCTGCCATCACCAAGAATACAAACCCTTCAAGACATATGTCAGCAGCCTGTTACGTTGACAGGAAACCAACCCTACTGGGTGGGATGCTCTGAAATACCTGATATACCCATAGTATTGGATAACAGCGCTGCTGTCCTCCTCTGAAAGGCAGGGGAGAAAAGCTACACCTGTAGACTCAATAGCTGATGAGGCAATGGGTTACTCATTTGAGCAAGAAGAGCCCAGTACTAAGAAGGGAAGACCAACCCTAATGAGGGAAAGGGCTGTCTCTTTACGGAGACAAGCACACAGTCAGGGAAGCCTGGGCAGCCATAAAGAGAGGAAACAGCAGGACCATGTGTCAGTATTTGGGTGTGCGGGAGATGGACTGGGCCTGGCTCCAAAGGCTGCTTGTAATATCCTGAGTATCCCGAGACTCATCTTTCCTTGGAACCTCCTTAAAGGAGATGTATTCATTTGTGATTTTACCTTCCCCTGGGCTATGTTTACACATACATTTAGGAAGGAGGAAACTGCACTCCCGATGAACCTTGTGTTTGCTGTGGGTGCATTGTGTTTCTGCATTTAGGATATTGAAAAGTCTGGCTCTCAATGGAGCTCTCAGATGAGCTACCCTCATTACATTGTTATTGCTACTCTTTTGTCTTTGGCTCTCTATTGTGTATTGCAGCTCATGTGAACATTGCAATAAAATACCAGTTCATGTGGGCAAAAGCATTGAGCTATCAATTTTGTCACGAGCTGGATGTGCTTACTATGATGAAGCAATCCCTCGTCAGAGGAAAAAAACTCCAGCCAGAGGAGGTGGAGGAAAGCGTTCAAGTATCCGAACGCACATAGGGAGGAACCCTGGCTTACAGTAACCTACCACCAGAAACTACCGGAAAGACCATAGCAACAAAAATTCCACAGAGCTTTCGTTTATGTTTGCAAAATCAACAGGACCACAAAACTGTAAAGATGGAATATTAAACAGCACTTCTTTTACACTCAGTTCTGAAGAAAGTGTAGGCAGGAGATGAACCAAGTTCACAGAATATCTGGATTACCAGAGCACTTCTACCTGCCCAAAACATCCCCTCATTTTAGAACTGCAAATCAGAAATATTTCTACCAGAGGCAGCAAACTAAACAGAATTGAAATAAGGAGTGGAGTCAGAATTTATGAGTTCTAGTTGAACTTGTTGCAAATGGTAGATGGGCGCAGAAGGTGAAGCTGAAGCATGGTTAGAAACAGCTCAGACTGGAACGAGGACATGTGTTCATGTTCTCTGCGTCTATTTCTTCCCATGATACAACAGCAATGGGTTACTTTTTATATCTTGTGTTAAAGGTTTGCCTAAAGCTGCATCCTGTGACATGCTCAGGGCAGCCACCTCCCATTCAGTCCAGCCTGAAGCTTTACAAGAGTAAAAACACGCAAAAACATTTGAGGTCTTGCTCTGTACTTTCCCAGCCCAGTCCTTGCAGCAGCCTTCATTCTATTGTTTTTGTTTTTCACAGATGATTCATCTCCAACAAAATTAAAGATGTAGGCTCCTTCACAAGGCTGCAAGGTGGTCAGGATATTTATTTCCTCCTCTTTAGTTCTGAGTGATTGCTGTGCCCTGACTACTGGGAAGTACCACACAGACACTACAGCAGGGCTCTGTTCCTGCCTCTCCGTGGTAGGTGCCTCCCCACATGTTCTGGGAGAAGGCAAAGAGTTATCTGCAGATAACAAAGACACGAACACCTCTGGGTAATCTTCCCCTCACGTTCAGACTACAAGGACCACCCTGTCTCAGAGGGGTATAGGAGAAGGGTGTTCAGACCCCAGGGAAAGTGGAAGTAGCTTCAGGAAGAAGTTGCTTTCTCTTGGGCTTTCAGATCCCTCAACTCAGGTCCTGAATTGAGACCTTTGCCTGAAGCCAGGTACCTAAGTCCTGTGTATAAACTAAGGAGAAAAACATGTTTTTGAGCGCAGGTTGATTTAGGGATGTAACTTAGATTCTGGTTTTAAATGTATCCTCAGTATCACATTAATCAAAGACTTGATTCCAGCTCTCATTGGACTGCTTGGCTGCAGGAGTGGGTATTCGAACAGATGTTTGGGAGAATGGAATTAAGCTTCAGCACCCTTTCTGACAGGTGATAGCCTATGAAGTTGGTTGAGACAGTGACCAGCTTAGGATCTTTAAATTAAAAGAAGTGGAAAGCTCGCCCTAGAGGAAGGCTGACTGAAAAAGGAAGGCTAGAAGCAATACTGGTGAGTGAAAAGAGAGAAGCTGTCTATTTCTGAGTAGGAGGAAAAGAAATCTCTGAAATCTGCACATGGGACACAAGCCTGAAGGAGGTTTAAAGGATTTCACATTCACAAGCCCACAAAAAAACTTTGAAAAGCGTTAAATTTAGTTACATAGAAATCTTATAACTTTTGCCGGTGTGGTTCAAATTCAGATATTTAGTGCCTCTCACACAGTTGTAGCCTCTAAAATTAACAAATACAGGTGAAGAGTCTCTCTGCCTTTACAGCCAGGTATGTTAGCTCACAGGCATGTCCTATGCCCTGAGTACAAACACTAGCCTGTGTTTTCAATGCAGTGTTATTACCTATAAATGTAGATCTATTAACATATACAAGGAAATTCAAACCATGGAAGATGTAAAAAGTGGCCAATGCTCTTCAGCGTGTTACTATTACAAAGTGCAAGGGAATGAATTTGACTTCGCTTTGGTTATTTTGGGATTTATAACATTGAAGCTCAAAGGAAAATAGGGATGAAAATAGCTCTTTTTAACATGGTAATGTGTCCTGGATCCATTTGCCCAAAACTTCACCAAGTGGGAGTGCTTCTAATCATTTATACCAAGCCTTACACAGTTGTCACTTTGACTTCAGTACAGACACTTTTGACTTTGAAGAAAATAAGACCAGAATTAAGTCCATGATGTTCTCCAGGCTAGCAGCAGTCCAGGTAACATGAATGGTGCATTCTTGCTTCACAAAGACTACTCCCTCCTCTAGCCTGTACTTTGACATCACTTTGTTTGACCAGTCATCTGATTGACATTACTCTCTGGTTGCATTTCCACAGTGGATTCCTGAGATTGCGTACCATGGAAAGAACTTCACCCTTTCTTAGAGGAAAGCTACTGCTGGGGTCTCACAAGTAGCATATGCAGCATTTGTTTCTTAGTGTATCATATTTTTAATCAAAAAAAAAATCAAAGGAAAAATATTTGGGATTCTTGAAGGCCAAAAGTTCTCAAGCGCACAGCGAGTAAATTATTTTATCCATCAAGGGACACAACCCTGCCTCCACAGGTTCAGCTCAGGTGCTGTACTGGCTTTTTGATGATGTGCTGCACAAGGTTTCTCTTCATGCAAGGGTACCATTTATTACAGTGCTCATTGCTCTGCACACCATTGCAGTGAGGTAAACATCCTTCTTTATGATCTAAGGGCCTAAATGTCCTTTCCTTGCATATTCGGAAGTGCTTGTGACTGATGCAAATGTTTCTGAGTATATGTGGGTTGACTATTTTTGACCCTGATGGGTGCTGGGGGGTCACATTCCCAGCACGGCTGCCAGTCCAGTTTGAAATCTGCCCCTCCATCAGTTGCAAGAGCATTCCCACTGCCACAATCAATAGCTTTTCAGCATTGTGTTTGTTTCTAAATCTGTTGCAAAACATGTAACTGTCTGGAATCCACACTGTATAATGTGGATAAATCTGAACACCCTTTTCTTCCAGATAGCTAAGGAGGAACACAGACTCCACATTAAAATTAAGAGGACAGGCGATAAATCTCAGTCTGTTTGCTTTAGCTTAGAAGTCCAAGAGAGGGGATGATCCTATTCAGCATCACTTCTAATCAAAATAATGTCTTTCAATCAAAGCCATCCTATTTGCTTTAATACTAATTTCAAATAAAATAAATCTTCTTCAACTTGAAAAAACTATTTCTTTTTAACAAGTTTATTTGTGAACTATTTTTGTGTATTTTCTTCTCTGCTGTACTTGTGAAGCTGCCTGGAAATACCGGTATTTCACTTTTCAGAAACATCCCTCAGGAAATGAGATAGACCATTGAACTTCTAGCACTTGACTGACCAAAGCAATTAAGTAAAAATAAAATACAGATAAAACAAAACATAGTGTACACAGAATAATGAATGTCATCTGGCCTCAAAGTTACTCTACTAAATGAAGATAACAGCTTTATAATTAAATGACTAAACACCACAATAACAGTTAAACATGTTTCCTCTCTAGAGCCCATGATGGTGATAATAAGGTATTTCTCATATTACAGCAATATTACATACCCTTTTTGTAGGACTGTGAGAAGCATGTCAAAATAGATGCTCCCTGGCCTGAAGAGGGATTAGGAAGAAAATAAATCTGACATCTATTCAAAAATTTCCTCAAGAGGTGTTATGAGCCTGACATTGTCTTCATGCAATACAGACTCATGCATGGAAATATTTTAAATATTTATTGTTTTAATATCCAAAAAACACCATCCCTTAGACATCTGCTCAGCTTTGAAAGAAGAGGATTATTAAAGTGGGTGTAAGAATTGAAGTATCCTTGATAGTTACAACAGCTTCATAATGATAATTTCTGGGAAGGAAGGGACGGTTACTCGTGCTCACCGTGTCCAATGTTCTGAGAGTCCTAGGGATGCAAATCAGGACTTTTTTTCAGGATTTAAAGCAGCCCTTGAGTTTATAATGATGCACCCAGAGATAGAAATCACTCCACTTAAATAGCCTGCCATTTCCTATGTCTTCCTCTGAAGGATATGGTTCTGGCTTGTGTCAGTAACAAGTTACCAGAATAAATGATCAAGGCCCAGAGTCAGGACTGTAGTTCCCCTGTCCCACACCAGCAAGAAGGAAAATGGCTCTGAGAGGAGGTAGCTAGGCATGAAATGGATCACCCAACATGGAGTGAAGCAAAGGGAAACCTTCCCATGACTTTGCTGAAATCTTTGACTGACCCCAAAGTGCTGTGAAAAATACTTGGAATGTTGTTCCGCAGGTAAATTGTCCAATGACTTCCCCCTCAAGAAAATAGCTAGGACTCAATCATGCCAATAAGCCAGTAAAATCCTGTGGTTTTATTTACTGTTGTAAATTAAACATGATCAGGACAGCTCTCTGGAGCTAAGGCAGACTTGTGTGGAAAGGCACTCTCTTATTCCCCAGGAACAGACTGGCTTACTGGAAAAACATGTGAACTACCTACTGGAAATGGTCCTCAGCTTGTACTTGGCCCAGGGGTTAGGAGAGTGCTTGCTGGTTTGGGCCAAGATTGCGCTAGGGGCCATTCCAGCAGCATGTGGATGATTGCACTCAAGTGCCTGTGAACGTACCCCGGCACTGTCTGATTTACTGGGGGTAGGCTGTAGAAGTGAAGGTTCTTGCCTTTGAGTGTGCTGATAGGGTGAGCCCACTTTAAAAACTGGGGTGAGATCTGAGCTCCTCCATCATGGAAAATATCTGAGGCATATATTGGCTGAAAAGGTCTCATTGTGAGTAATCTGTGCTCCACAGGGGATGGACAAGCGTCACTCTGCTGCCCAGCACTGACCTGCTGGGGGCAGGAGGCATATTTATTCTTTAACAGAGATCATTCACTGCAACGCACCTCCAATGCGCTGTGACATCTTGTGACTCCCGTTGTGTGCCTGTGTGATGCAGAGAAATTGGATTCTCTGAGACGGGTTTGTTCTGTTTTGACAAGGAAAACACATGGCACAATCAGTATCTCAGTCCCTCTGTTTGTCACAGTGGCTTTTCACACTGTTCAGTTGCTCTCTGCACTGAAGAGTGCTCCAGGTGGCTCTTCACAGACGTCTGTGACAGTGACAGATTAGGAACTTCTTCACTGTTTTGATATCAAATGAGCCTTGCATATGCCTCCTGTTAAACATGAACCTAAACAGCAGGCTTAATAAGAGTAGCAATTGGAACACTCATCTGTGTGTGATTTCATTTCAGTCATGATCCTGTTAGTGTTGAAATAAATCAGATGTGTCTGTTAAGTCCAGCCAAAAATCAGGCAACTTATTTAGTAACATAAGTAATGATTTTTGAACCCTGGAGTTAGGGCTATCTCCAAGGAAACGCACAATGGGGAGTAGGTAAAACTTAGGTGCATAAATCCAAACCTTTCTCATGCAAGACTACTTCACTCTCTGCTTTCACTGCTCAGATACCTCAGTTGTATTTCCATGTTTCAGTCTTTGCAGGACTGGCCAGGTCCATGGGCTACACAACACCTTGTCTGTCTGCCCTGAAGAGACACCTTTCATGAAAGTCTGTCACCAGACTTCACATGGGTTTAGCTGTACCATCCTGTTTCTCAGGTAGATGTGTGGATCTGTTGCCTATCAATTAAGAAAGGAAGCAAAAAAGGTAAGACCCTATGTTTTGGCGATGGGGTAAAATATGTGATCAGTTCTTGGGGGACAGGAAGGTTCCTCTCAGTGAGACCCCTAAGCTCAAGGCTGCAAGGAAATTTTCACATATTCTTTGCTCTAAAGTCGGATCATAGATTCACACAAGTCTGGAAGGGACCTCTGGGTGTCACCTACTTCAATCCTTCGCTCAAAGCAGGTTCAACTTCAAAGTTAGTTCAGGTTGCTTAGGGAGTTGTCCAGTTGAGTCTTCAGTATCTCCAAAGACAGTGATATCATAACTTTTTTGGGTTTTTTCCCCCCAAGAGAGAATATCTTCAGCAGGAGGAATGGAAACCCCACTCCTCTCCATAACCCGATAGGTAGATTTTGTTCTTGGAGGTAGCTTCGAATAACTCTATGCAAATAACTTTGAATAACTCTGGAACCAGCTCTCCCACATGATGTGCTCAGCAATGAAATGCATATAAAGGTGTGTCACAAAAACTGTTCTCTAGTAAAAAATCAGACGATGTCTTGAATTGGTGAAGGTAGACTAGAAACCTTTAGCAGAGAGTGAATGCTGCCCAGATAAGCATCCACATCTCAAGGAGAGGCAAGATTAACATGTGCCCTTTTCTCCAGTGTTTTGTTCTCCCTAGAGATGTCCTCAGTCAATTTTATGGCTGCTCTAAGGTGCCTGGCTCCCCTCTTGACACTATGTGGAGGGACCAGACACCCATCTCCAAGGTCTGGATTGCAGTCTAGTAGCCAAATCTTGGAAAGAGAAGTGTCTCTGATTCAGTTTTATACTCTTCAGCCCTTTGGACCTAATCCTAAGAGATTCACTCAGGCCTGTGCTGTGAATTGACTGCAGAGCTCGGAAGAAAATTCAGAAGCCCTGGCTTTTCAGTGTCAAGCACTGAAGCCTTACTCCTCTGGGTCAGGCAATGAACAAGCTAGAAAAGCCTTTGAGGCTCTGAACGTGATTAATAGACCTAAAGCTCCAGCTTGGAGCCAGATGGAGAACACACACGCTCCTGCTCTTTATGTTTGCATACGTACAGGTGCTGCTCCCAAGGAGCTTGTCAGCCGCCTGCTGTCAGGGAGCTGACAGATCTACCCTAATGCTGTTTGACTAAGTGTGCAAACATGAAGTGGAGATTAACCAAGATAGCCCTTTAACAACACCATCAGCCGAGTGATGATGCTGACGGATGGCAGGAACTGGGCAGGGTTAAATATGTATGCAAAGAGAATTTTTATTGCACCTTTTGCAGATTCTTCCATTCACATAAATATATGCAGGTGTACCCGACCGCACATTTCTGTCACCGACCTGACTACCTATCAGACACCGGGCATGAATTCCTGGCAGCTGGTTAACTGCTTGTGCCAACCTGCTCGCAATTTACTGCATGATGGTTTGATTTACCGTGTTTCCAAACCTAAATCTCATCTGCTTCGTCAGGCCTGTCCTGGCGAACCCTGTACCAGACCAAGGCCTACTGAAATACCTTAAACATGTTTTCTAATAGGTAGAGACTCTTCCGTGCATTCCAGTAAATTACCACGTTGTCATTTTAACTCTCCATGGCCTTGACAGCTCTTGCTAGACACATTTTGGGCAAATATAAGGCAGCCTGTCAGACTAACAAGGCCCTGGCAAGTTTTGAGCAATATAAATCCTTTCATGAAAGCCAGCGAGAGTGGGAGCTGACAGGAGAGACAAATGCCTTCTAATGGCAGTTGTTTGAGACAAATTAACAAATACCAGAAAGCGGCTTTGATCAAATGAAACAATGAGATAAAATCTTCCTTTATTTCTTTATTAAAATGAAGTAAAAAATCTGAGGCGTAGACGAAACAGGGTGAAATGTTGGAATGAATGTCGTTGGATGTGATATTTGTCTTTCCTAGGTAAACATTGGCTCCCTTAACAGCAGGATATTTATTACAGCAAGTGATGCTCTGTGCTGTTAAATAAGTGGTTCTTTGCAATCCCAAGTGAGATAACGAGGTGTGTGTAGCTGCCTCTAAAAGGATGATCCAGTAGCCAAAGCTTTGACCCCATGCAAGGGTCACCTGAAAGCCAGTCTTAGCTCTGCCAGCAACCTGCTGTGGGACTTTGGGAAGAAATTCAGCTTTCTTGCCTGTTTAGTACTAGCCTTGTCTATTCTGCTAAGAAACTAGTGATGCGAAGATCTTCCCGTGTTTATGCAAGATTTCTTGCTGTGTGCCTGTATGAGACCCAGCAGCGTTGCCATGCTCTTATTGCACCTCTGAATGCCGCTGTTAAAAGAGAAAAGGTGGAAATCTATCCAATAAAAAGTGCCAGAGTTGATTGGCATCACTTGGAATAAAGGGGTCTGTGGAAAAAAAATGGTGGTTCCTAGCAGGAACTTATTTTATCACTGTAGTTGCTGAAATAATTGGTTTAGCTGCTTTCATAGATTGCCTTTAATCAAAGTAAAATACTTTCAAAAGTAATGACATTTTTAATAATTAATAATTTCTTCTACAGAATTAGCAAGGTGTCTTTTCTTCTTCACCTTCAAGGGTAAAGCTTGATTTCTTTGCTCATATTAAGCTCATATGCATATACATGTGTATATATGTACATATGTATGTATGCATATGTACATCAGGGCAATGAGAAAAAAAAGAATGGTGAACAGAATTATATGCCAGGGAACTAAAAAAAAAAAATTTTTCTTTATTCATTACACTCCACTCAGAGAGGAAACTGGACTTCCTGAAATATCATCACTTCAAGAAATTTCCAAAAGGAAAGCTTTGTGTTTCGTTTGTGAGGTTTTCTTCTTTTGTCTAGATACTTCTTTTTGTCTGCTCTGTGATGGTACTCTCAATTTACTGCCGCTGGGGATGCTTTCCCATCTCACAGAAGAAATAATTGTGGCAGGAGGTTTGGTACTTGTGCGGGGCCGTCCTCGGAGCCCACGCCAGCTTTTGAGGAAGTTGACATTTGTGCTGGGACCACAGCTCTGGTGACTCATCTCCAACCATGCAGACAGACTGCAGCCTCCCCCTCCAGCCACCGTTACATGGAGTACTGGACCAGACCCATCCCCAGTGATCAAACCCAGTCAGCGCCAGTTGAACACCTACACAGCAGGAGATGGAAGGAGGTAAAAAGCTGCCTTGGCAGTCCCCCCTCCTCCCCCTTAAATCCCTGCCTGATGCCTTCCAGCGATGTAGAGAAAATTAATTTGGGATTCAAGCATCTGGAGAGTAGTGGATAAAAGATGCTCTAGAAGAACATATTGTTACAGATGTTCCTCTCCTTACTGCTACAGCAAGTCAAGATAAAAACATACTGCATAAACTGCGACGTGCCTGAAATCTAATGCAAACTGTTCCCTTTCAAGCAAGCCGTAAAACCCTGGAAGCTCAAAACCCTGGAAGCTCAAACTCTGTCCTGCAGGCAGCTGAAGAGAAGAAATGCTCTCCTTTTTTTTTTTTTATTTTTTTTTATTTATTATTGTATTATTAAAGATAAAATTGTGCTTGAGGGCATTCAAAAAATGTGGTGCTGAGGAATGTGCATGAAGCAGATAACAGCATTTCCCTCCACTAGGAGGGAAATATGTATAATAACAGGAACTTTATTCATTAACTTGGAGAAAATGATGATTACATTAGTGAGGCTAAAGGTTATGAAATACCTTCTGCCATCAGATAAAGGATGCTCCAGTCAATGCTGGGGACCAGGTTTTGGAAGTTCCTACTGGAAAAAATAGCATATGAAGGCAGGAGCAAGAGGAGGGAAGCAATTCCCAGATGGTAACTCTTTAATTTTTAATTTGGAAAAGTTAATATTATTCCAAGTTTGATACCCTGAAGAAGAAACCACTTGAGGCAATGCCATATTCTTGGCTCCCTGGTGGGTTAAATGAACTTGTAGTCGCAATGCTTTTTATTTATTTAAGGGACAACTTGTGCCTTGGACTGAATGTCTGCTCAGGAGCAGTATAATACTGATCCCCTTAGGCTGGCTATTTGATCTGGTATGTGATCTGATACGTGTCTGCTACTTTCCCAATCCCTTTCTTTGTACATATACAGGGAAAAATCAATCAGAATTGTCCCACATTCCTTCAGCAGGGGAACCAGCAGGAGTTGACCAGAACAGGCGTATCATGGTAATATTCTGCAATAAATAAAAAGGGCTGAGCTGCCCCTTGCCCAGGATTTCGTAGGAGAATAAATCCTATCTGTACCACTAGTTCTGCCACTGTTATGTCTGGAGTCAGAACACTGCATTGTGTGGGATTCATTACGCACTATGGCATTTCTTCCTTCATTTAAGTCCAGACCCTCTGTCTCTTACTCAGGCTGCACTCAGCAGGCTGAAAGGAGTAGTGTGTTAATGGCATATCATTCAGGCTGGAAGAGGGGAAGGTTGGAAAGGAAGAGGAAAGCTCACAAAATGCCAGCTCTCATTTGGCTCTTAACAAAGTACCTGGACTCATAGAAAAAAAGAAAACAACTATCTGTGATGAGTGTCAAATGAGCAGAGATGATCAAGGTGCTGGAGCACCTGTGCTATGAGGACAGGCTGAGAAAGCTGGGGTTGTTCAGCCTGGAAAAGAGAAGGCTCCAGGGAGACCTTACAGCGGCCTTCCAGTATCTGAAGGGGGCCTACAGGAGAAATGGGGAAGGACTCTTTATCAGGGAGTGTAGCAATAGGACGAGGGGTAACAGTTTTAAATTGAAAGTGAATAGATTGAGATTAGATATTATGAGGAAATTCTTAACTGTGAGGGTGGTGAGGCACTGGAACAGGTTGCCCAGAGAAGCTGTCGATGCCCCATCCCTGGAAGTGTTCAAGGCCAGGCTGGATGGGGCTCTGAGCAGCCTGGTCTAGTGGGAGGTGTCCCTGCCCAGGGCAGGGGGGTTGGAACTAGATGATCTTTAAGGTCCTTTCCAACCCAAACCATTCTGTGATTCTATACTGAGGTCCATGTAAGAGGGCTACAGTCATCAAATCTACCTGGGTCAAAAGCCTATCCCACCTGGAGTAACTCCAGCTCCCAGGAAACTTCAGCAGAACAGAGGAAAGCAGTGCCTTTGTCAAGAGGATTTTCTCTACTGCATTGCTTCCAGGCTGTAGTCGTACAGCAACATTTCTATGACCAGTCTAATGTCCATACTTTGATTTTACTGAAAGACAAGTTTCCTGTGATTTTAACTTTGACTATAACTTTCAAGACTACAAGTACAGTTAAATTCTGCCTCTGTGCACTACTTTATATAGGTTGGATGCTCCATAAAGATACGGAGATCTTAGCTCCTTGAACTATACTTGAACCAAATACTTGTTTTGTGTCCTAAAGGTTCAAGTCACGTATTTATTTCATTTTACTCCTGGCTGAGATGTGGAAACCATTCAGTCCTTACCAGCAACCCTGCCACCTCGCCTTTCTGCAAAAAGCACATTTTCTTTTATTCTGGCAGTGCTTTATGAGACTATACTTTTGTGCCATGAGACATTGCTGCTTTATGTGACCCTGGGGCTGGTGACGTGTTGTACACTGTCCTGCCTATGCCTGAGTGCCACTTGTTGGCTCCCAGTAGCAGCAGTGACTGTGTGCTGGGCACTCTGGACTGAAAAGGACTTTCAAAGTCACCAAATCCAGCCAGCCGCTGTTGCAGAGAACTATAAGCCTCCCATAAAACTGAGCAAGCTCCCTCTTGAATAGCAGCTGCCTGGTTTTGCCTTAGCAATACCAAGACTTCACTAGTCCACTGATTTTTTAGAAAGTTTCCTTTAGTTTCCATTATCCAAAGTTAATTTCTTCCCAGTCATCCTTGTGACAACAAAGACTTCTGGTCAAAACAGTTTCCTGTCTTTCTGGTGTTCACAATTCTACATAAGTTATCAGCAATATTTATCCCACGGGCTGTGTCTGTACTGGTCAACATCCTCCGTCTGTGCAACAAGGTAGGGAACTTAATGTTATTTAATATATCACTCCATTATGAACTGTGCATGATGAAACAACGCCTAAAGCAGGGAACAGGACAACACATCAAGGGAAAGTTTTTATTTATGATGCCATAGAATCATAGAATCATAGAATCATAGGGTTGGAAGGGACCTCTGGAGATCATCTAGTCCAACCCCCCTGCCAGAGCAGGGTCACCTAGAGCAGGTTACACAGGAACACGTCCAGGTGGGTTTGGAATGTCTCCAGAGTTGGAGACTCCACCACCTCTCTGGGCAGCCTGTTCCAGTGCTCTGCCACCCTCAGGGTAAAGAAGTTCCTCCTCATGTTTAGGTGGAACTTCCTATGTTCCAGTTTGTGCCCATTGCCTCTTGTCCTGTCCCCGGGCACCACTGAAAAGAGCCTCGCCCCATCGTCCTGACACCCACCCTTTAAGTATTTATAAGCGTTGATAAGGTCACCCCTCAGACGTGCCATCCATGATTCACTGGGTGGAGTTCTCCTAGAACAGGAAACAAAAACATAGTGCATAGAAAACAGTGATAAACATCAAGCTGATAAATGCTCCTAATTACTTTAGAATAGCTTGCTTTTTTTCCCATTAGCCTGCTCCCTAACCTTTTTGTACTAAAAATAATTTTCCATGAATCACAACTATATCATTGTAATGAGTGTGAGAAAACATCAGTTTATGTAAGATCAAGTTAAGTAACAGGAAACATCACATTAAGTATAACCTAATTATACTTTGTTCCACCACAGAAGGGACAGCTTTATTTTCCAGATAAGAGTGAAAAGTAGTGTATAAACATGGGAAACTCAGGGAGAGAATCACAACATCTACTATTAGGCTCTACAGAGTCAAGAAGCCAATTGAAACTACCTAAGACAACAGTTTCTCTGCTGACACTGCTGGGAGTGTAGTTCTTAACCAAACACCTACATCAAATGCCTAAAGCTATGCAGCTAGACTCCTTCCTTTCCAATCAAAAGTAAAACCAAAAAAGGCTTCTTTTCCAGAACAGGCCTTCCTAAAGCAGCGGCCCAGAACTCTGAAATATACCCAAAGGTCCTACCATTTTAAAATGTCAATATATTTGTGCTCCTGGAATTCCACAAGGGCATGATGAGTCATAAAATTTATGCCAACAAAGACTATTATCAGTGTCTTGTTCACCTTCGTAATTGACAGGGGTATAAAATTTAACTCAGTATTCCCTGCATTGGACCACAACTTGTGAGTGAGGTACAGGATTTCTTTTGCAAAGATATTTGATCTTCACCTGCATGAATTCTTATCTCTCCTGCAGCCAGTCTGTAAGGCTGAGGAAATGTTTGTGAAGTGCTTTGAGAGCCTCCTCGGGGATGCAATGTAGTGAATTTGCAGGCAAACAAATAAAAGGTCGATTTCGATCTAGTTACTCTTACGTTGTCTTTACTCGGAGACTTTGCTCATAATACAGCTGGAATTCAAATAGGTGATTAACAAATCATAGTGTATATAGTACATTAGTAAAATGTGATACTTTCTGTCTTTCAATAAAAACTATTTAGACAGGATCAAATTCTGCCATGAATTACACCCGAGTGAAACCAGAACGAACAGCTCTTCAAGTCAACAGAGTCACTATGGATTAATGCAGAGAAGTAAAGGTTTTCCAAGACTACTGTCAACTCATTCAAAGCTTTTTAAACCTCCACGGTTATGTGTATCAATATCTCAATAATGTGCTTGGAAAATCATGCAGCTAATTAACAGTAGAGCCCCCTGAGTGAGATATAATTGAATTGGAAAGAAAAGGTGCTAATTCCCAGGGTAGGAAAATGTAGTACAAAGAGCTACATGTCCAACCAAGATCCTGTATCAGAGGGTTGACAGCTCTATTTATGGGCACAAATGTGACTGTTAAGGACGCAAGTGAGTTAACTAATTTGGAAATCTCTGTGATATTGGCACAGGACCCTTGATTGCAGGGTTTCCTTGCTGTCAGTATTGATGTCAATCTAGTCCATGAAGCACAGTTTATCTCACCCCAAAGGAGAAAGTTCAGATTGACTCCACTGTAGTGCAGATTTAGATGACTTACTTTAGTCAACTTCATCCACTCCTGGTGCCCACATTTTTCAAAAAAGAGCAAACCCCACTGTCTCACCCCGACTTGAGCATGACTCATGCATCAAAGTACAGTTAATTCCTTTTGGGATGATGGACCTCCCAAGCATTTCACTAACTATTCTGTGGAACAGGACACCAGTGTTGCCTGACAATAATAGGTAACACCTGTAAATTAAGTGATCTAGAAAAAAAACTGTTGTGGTTTAACCCCAGCCAGCAACCAAGCACCACACAGCTAATCTCTCACTCAACACGCTCCCTCTCCCCGCCTTGGGATGGGGAAGAGAATTGGAAGGGTAAAAGTGAGAAAGAAACTCATGGGCTGAGATAACAACAGTTTAATAATTAAAAAGAAATAATAATAATTAAAAAAATGTAAGGAAATGAGGAAAAAACCCAGACCAAAGACAAGTGATGCAAATGAAAACAATTGCTCACCATCAACCGACTGATAGCCAGCCAGTCCCTGAGCAGCGGCCACCCACCGACTTCCTCGCTAGTTTTATGCTGAGCATGTCGTCATATGGCATGGAATATCCCTTTGGTCAGTTAGGCTCAGCTGTCCCAGCTGTGTCCCCTCCCAACTTCTTGTGCACCCCCAGCCTACTTGCTGGCAGGGAAGGGTGAAAAGCAGAAAAGTTCTTGACGCTGTGTAAGCACCGCTCAGCAAGAACTAAAACATCAGTATGTTATCAACACTGTTTTCAGCACAAATCCAAAACATAGCCCCATACAACCTACTGGTGAAACACTGGAACAGGTTGCCCAGGGAGGTGGTGGAGGCCCCATCCCTGGAGACACTCAAGGCCAGGCTTGATGAGGCTCTGAGGAATCTGATCTCATTGAAGATGTCCCTGGTTACTGCAGGGGGGTTGGACTAGATGACCTTTAGTGGTCCCTTCCAACCCAACACATTCTATGATTCTACTATGAAGAAATTTTGTTCTATCCCAGCCAGAATCAGTACAAAAACAATCAAAGGAACTGGAGCTGGTTTTTCTAGAAAACTTAAAATTTTAAGAGAAGTTTTGACAAATAACTGCAGATATATTCTCCGTGCCCAGTGAGTTGAACAAAGATTGTCTTAAATTGAAGCAAAAAAGGAATCCACTAGACATTAAGAAAACCTGTCTAGTGAGTAGGACAGCTAAGCACTGGCACAAGCTACGTGAGAGATGGAGAGTTTAGAACACACTGCAATCAGTGGTTTGGGTATAGCTAACACCACAGTGAGTATGGACTGGAAGACAACTCACAGTCCCTCCGGGCCCTGTTTTCTCTGATTCTGAATGGTTTTCACATTGTTTCGGAATGAGATGAAGCAACAACGGAGAAAAAACAGTCTCCTAGTACGCTGCTCTGATTCCTAACAAATTGCTTCCCATTAAAAGTAACATTTTCAAAAACTTGCGGCAATCAATGAAACAGCTGTACACATATATATATAGTATTGACATGACTGAACAGACCATCAAAAGAGCTTTACAAGAGAGATCTTGATTTAGAATCATAGAATGGTTTGGGTTGGAAGGGACCTTAAAGATCATCTAGTTCCAACCCCCTGCCATAGGCAGGGACACCTCCCACTAGACCAGGCTGCTCAAAGCCCCATCCAGCCTGGCCTTGAACACTTCCAGGGATGGGGCATCGACAACTTCCCTGGACAACCTGTTCCCGTGCCTCATCACCCTTAAAGAATTTTTTCCTGATATCCAATCTAAATCCACCCTCTCTCAACTTGACGCCGTTACCCTGTGTCCTATCATCACACTCCCTCATAAAGAGTCCCTCCCCATCTTTCCTGTATGCCCTCTTTAGGTACTGGAAGGCTGCTATACGGTCTCCATGGAGCCTTCTCTTCTCCAGGCTGAACAACCTGGAGGTTTTCACATGTTTTAATTTGTGCCCACTGCTTCTTTCTCTCTCAGTGGGCACTATTTAGAAGAGTGTGGCCCCTTCTTCTTCATTCCAGCCCATCAGGTATTTATACACATTGATAAGATCCCTCTGAGCTTTCTTTTCTCTGGACTGAAGAGTCCAAGTTCTCTCAGCCTCTCCTCATGTCACACGTACAACGAAAACTAACAGTTATGGCTCCTGAATCTTAGCTCTGTCCCATCACCAAAACCAAGGCTGCTGCAAGTGTGTTCCAAGTTCTGCTGAGGACGCAACGGCTGTATCCTTCACAGACCCGACTGTGAATTAAAATTAGTGTGGAGAACGTGGATGTAGCATTAACACAAAGGATGGAGGAAGGCCTGGCAGAAACGTACCATGGCTCATTGTATCCTATATAAGGTATGAAGACTAGTCAATCTATTTTTAATTACAGCTCAGCCTCCAAGCTAAGGAGTTGGTATGATTCTCGTGCTTCAATTGTATCACAATGACAGTGAAGTATTTCAATCCTAAGGAAAAGATAATGTATCTTCTATCTGTATGCTTGATGCATTGTGCTGCCCCCTCTTTCCTCCACCCTCTACAACAACGTCTTACGTGTGTGCAGCTGTGATGCTTAATTCACAGTATTGTGCAGCCCTGCCCTTCTCCTGCCCTACATTCAAATCAGTTTTCAAATGCTGTGACTCCAGGCACTAATGTTTTAGACAAGCTTGAAGCAACTGAGACAAGGCTGTAAGCTGGAAATAACGTGCAGCAGCATAGTTGAGTGGTTAATCAATACATGAGCTGTCAGCTTTTCAAATCAAGGAATTAACAGCCTTATTTTGCAGTAAATAACATTAGTTTTGGGGGGAGAAATATAAAAGCTGCTAACAAGACAAGGCCTGAGTTTGGGTTTTTTTAAAGAAAGAAAAAAAGTAATGAAGGAAAGAACTGAAACATTAACATTTGAATCTTTTGGTATTCTTAGTTGTACAGGTTCTAACTAGTCTTGAGGAATTATGATGGCAAATTTACAACTGAAGGGTACTCATCGCAGCCTGATGATGGGGAAGAACCAAAGATGGCCCTGACATTAGAGCTGCACACACATCTCTACAGCCACAAAGGATCTCTGACCCCAGCATAAACTGGAAAAGTTTGGAAACTACTATATCACATGCCCATTATAGGGAATACTTAATTACAAAAAGTTAAAGAGCATTCATAAACCTTCTTCCTTTCCTTTACATCAAAGTGTGATCTTTTTTTTATGTCAAAAACTATTAATACTGCATTTGTGATTTCAAATTCTCAAAATAAAAGTAAGACTGGAAAAGTTAAGAAGCATCACAAGCCAGTTCAGGCAGCTGTCAGATGCTTATTTCTCAACCATATTCCCTACCCCTGCAATCCTACCCACAGTGGGCAATTAGTTAGTTAGGGCCACCTGTTGCGAATAATATTTCTTCTATCTGAACACTGTCATAGGGGAATGGCGCTCTGCGTGGCTGCACGACCGAGTGGGAGGAGAAATGTACTAGCGATGAGGTGTTATCTGAGCCCTGTGACTGCTCTGCTGTGCCCCTGCAAAATTTCCTGCCCTGCTTTGTGTTGGCAGTGTCATCATCTGTAACAATTAACTTCTCTTGTGTTCTGTCACACATTCCACAGGGACTGGGCATTGTTGTTATTGTAAGCTTTAGTACCTTGACTGGGGAACCTCTGGTGATACCCATCATGATCTGAGCAGAGCAGCCTCTGAAGATTTCCAATCAAAGAAAAACCTCCCAGAGAGAGGATCCTCTGCTCGCAGTTGCTGGTGAACAAGGAGAATTGATTGAATGCTCCCGGCCTCATCTGCATGTCTATAACATGGTGATGTGAGAATTTTTGTTGAAGTACCATGAAGTTTTGAAGCTGAAGTGAATAAAACATCGTCTTTCACATCTGACAATGGATGGAAAAGAGATCTGTATGTAGCTGCGTCTGACATAAGGGTTCATCCTAACCTTTGGTGCAGCCTGTGGTCACGAGCGTGTCTGGGCAGCTGGGAAAGAGACCATATCAAATAGTGGCTGCCTGTGGAAAAAATAGTGGCTGCCTGTGCTTATACACGGTTGTGTAGGCAAATGGTTCACTCTGTAATGAGCTGAACCTCTGCAAGGATTGCAGAGAGGTGGCTGATACGAAATGGTAATAGAAGCAGGGAAGATTTAGTCTTAAACTACTACTGTAAGTAGTGATGGGTGATGGATTCTGGAAAGAGCAGATCTACCCAAGCACCAGTTTAAGGCTTAAAATACTGTTTGAATTGTTTGGTAAGAATCTCTAGATATTTTTTTCCTGGTAAATGTATCATTTAAAACTACCATTAATGGTCTTTCCTCTTATTTGAACAAACCACTAACGTAAACACAGGTTCTATAGCCTGCTTAGTCACAATATATTGAATAAAAATGTAATCTGAGCAAAGCAACATTTACATCACCTTTATTAAGAAAATAAGGGGTTGACACTATACACACTTTCATCACAGGCATCCCAGAACATTCTGGAATGTCTGTAGCTTATTTTCAGGTTTATCCAGTTAATGGATGGAGAGTAAAGCGTGACGTTGTCAGGCAGAGACAACCTCAAACACTTCTCTGCAGCTCAGTTGATGGCATAGCCTGGGGAATGCTGTTTGCCAGCGTAAAAGGCAAAAGCCCCATCACAGGAGCCCAGTGTGTGATATTAAACTTTCTGTAAAAGGCCACCCTCAAATTAGGCCCATTATCTCTGACATACAATCTCCACACAAGTGAAATATTTAGTGCTAAGAGTTTATGGCATTTCCCTAGGCAAAGCTAGGGAAAAACACAGCTTTTGCTTGCAGAGCGCAGCTTGGCAGCCTTTCTCAACCAGTTTGACCAAGACCATGAAAAAACTCCTGTGCATACAGTCTCCCTTGCAGGATCAGAGCATTAACACACAGGGCTACAGAGCTGATGAAAAAAAAAAATAAAAAAAAAACGTACCCTGGGCTTTACAGCACTTCACAGCTTTGGTGTGTGCCCAGTGTAAAGGACAATGAATTATTGTGCTGCCACAAGGGCACAGCGGGACCGTTTCTCTAGAAAGCATGCCTCTTCATGTGGCAAAAAGAGAAGCACAACAGCCTCAGACTGAGGCTATAATAACCTGTATAATGAGATGTCCCTGACATTATCATGGATCGTGTCCCCACAGCTAGGGAAGGTCTCATGGTGCAGAGTAGAGGGGGGGCAGAGGTACTGGGAGTGTTCTCCTCAGAGTTAATGTCTGAAGAGACTTTGTTTGTCCTATGAAGAAAGAACCTACAGGACCAAAGATCCATGGCTTTAGGTAATATAAACGCACACAGTGAAAAAGAGTCCCCAAAGACCCTTCTGCAGGACGAAAACTGAGGCAAGAGATGAATAATGACTTGTCCATGGAGCTGAATCCAGGATTCCAGGATTCCACTTAGAATCATAGAATCATAGAATCATAGAATCATAGGGTTGGAAGGGACCTCTGGAGATCATCTAGTCCAACCCCCCTGCCAGAGCAGGGTCACCTAGAGCAGGTTACACAGGAACACATCCAGGTGGGTTTTGAATGTCTCCAGAGCTGGAGACTCCACCACCTCTCTGGGCAGCCTGTTCCAGTGGGCACTTCTGCCTCTACAGCTTATTCCTACCTGACTCCTGGACTGACCCACTGGCTGGTCTTTAAAACAATATGGACCTTCTGGATGAAAGTTATCGCTATAAATGTGTTAGCGTTAACATTAATCAAGTCTTGAGAATTTACTGTGTTGCTTTTATTTCATGCTTTGCTTGGAGAAAACGCAATAATCCTTCCTTCTACTGTTTCTAAATAAGAAAAGGCAAGGATCTCACACTTGCTTCTAATTACAATGCACTTTACTGTGCAGCCCCAGTGAGGGGAAAAGGTTTTTGAAGTCTAGAGCATTGAGTGAAAATTGATCGCTAATTAAATTTGTCTCTGGGAAGTTAGCTATAACTAAAATGTACTGAGTAAAAACAATCAGATCACTGTTTTGCTAGTGGTACATGTTAAATAAAACCTGCATTAATCAGGTACTTTGAAATAGCTGGGAAAGCTAAGCCTGGACGTGGTGTAAGTCCTATTTCAGGAGGCATGGACTTTAACGAGCCAGTGCAGCACCTCTGTGTACTTGTGATGATCAGCTTCCACGAGAGACTCACCACTCTGTCCTCCTTGCATGGGAAAGGCCAGTTATGGTGTCTCCAGAGTTCCACAGAGCCAAACACACCCACTCGGGTTGAACAGGGTCTTTTGGCTCTTTCTGGGTTCCACTGTGTGTTTGGGACTGGGTTTTCAATGTGCTGGGGGAGCTAAGAGGGAACTGAGTAGGAAACACAAGGTATGCTGTGCCTTCGCTGTCACAGGACACCATTCTAAGATGCATTAAAACATGACCCCAAAGGTAAATCAAGATCCAGCAGAACACAGCTGTAGCAAGTGACTTTATTTGATGACTTCTCATTTAATAGATTTCAAAGGTGGTCATGATTTTTTCTATTTTATGTGGTTTATAAAAAAAGTACCTAGTTTTTTCCAATTACGGTTTTTATTTACCTCTGCTTATTAATATAGTGGCAGATGGCACAGGCAGGTACATGCTAAGGTGGATGTACAGATGGCTCACTCTGTCTTGTGGTGCCTCTGACAAGATAACAACACGAGGAACTGCAGGATGCTACAGATTACAAAGGGAAGTAATGTATATGCAGATGGCCTACGCTGGCCCGTGGTGCCACTAACAAGACAGCAAAATGAGAAACGGCAGGACACTATAGATAGCAAAAAAGGTAATAGCTTGACAAAATTGCTGTCAAAGTTAGAAATTACCAGGGCAACCATAGCATAAATACCAAATAAGGGTATGAAATCAGCAAAACCAGGGCTGATGGGGAAAAGGTACATAGAAGTGAGCTGGTTATTTGGGAGGGGATGAGAGTGGTAAAGGGGGAGATCTTGCAGGGGAAAAAGGGAATATAATGTGAGCCAAATCACGTGCTCACAGCTCCCTGTCAAGCAGCTCTGAGCCTGACCAACACAGCTTGGAGCAAGACTGTAAACACGTTTTTACTCCAACTGTGCTTGCATCTGACTCTCGTGTGCACTCAGGAGGGATCTGGATTCTTTCCCCATTGCTGGGACGGAGCACCTGGAGGATGTGGCTGGACATGCTGATTTCCAAATGGTGTGAAAGTCAGAGTGTTGACAATCCTGTAAAGAAAATTCCCTTTTGTAACTGTTGAGGGTGATTTTGATGTTGTGTATACCCAGTCTGTTTTTTAATTGAGGAATTAATTTTCTTTCATTCAAAGAAACCTAAGGCTCACCCTGTCTAAGTTCAGCTTCTGATGATATTATTATTTATAAACCACAAATGCCCAGAGGTGGTGGCATAGCACAAACAGGACAGTGAGTTTAGGAACAGAAATATAAATTAATGGTAAGAATGCAGTCAGCAGTACTATCCTTGTTTTGTATAGGAAAATCCACTGGGGATATATCTGAGTTTGTCCTCAGAGGCCACTTTGAGATTACTGTCAAAATCAGACTTGTAGGCCAATATTGGACCTACAAGAAGGGGTCTAGCAGATTACAAAGCAGTCTGGCAGGACTAGAGCTTACTGCACCCAAAAGTTTCCTAATAGGATCACAGTTCACTACAGGAGACTTATTGCCAGGGAGAAGGATTCCTAAAGCACAGTAGTAGGGTCAGGGTTGACTGTGGTTGTGGTGTGGTGGGCTGCCATGCACAGCTCCTGTTGTGGGACTCCGCCTCTTCCCAGGTTCCCTGGCCAAGGAGCTCATTTCCCATAGGAAGGTGGGACTGGAACAACCCAGCTGTCTGCAATCAAAGGCAGAAAAAAACCCTACAGAGCAAACGCACCATGTCTCCTCTGGTCTCATCACAGGCTACAAAACCTTTCTGATTGTTCTGGAACAGTTCCTGGCTATAAAGAGGCCATGGTAAGTGAACAGTAAAGGTTAAGGAACCACCAACATCCCATTTCCCCACCCAAGAGGGGAGACAGTAGGAAACTGTGTCCTAGTAGACTGTATCGCAGCAGACGATACCCCAGGCTGCATTTAAAGGAAGGGCCACTGAACCATTTTCATGAGTATTCCAGATGCCCTGAGACTCCTCATGTGCTGTGTGCTAGAGATATGTGGATGTGCTACAGCATGAATGTAAATACAAGTTTATCTCAACACCCATTGCCTTTATTTGTTGCAGAGTTCAGTGCTCAAGAGTCAAATGATTTTGCAGGTAGTAACTACTGACTTTGTATTTGCAAAATGCAGTTTTAGTTCAACAAGCAAAATGAGGTGGACTTGTCTGGAAGGAAAGGATTTTCTTATTCTGTCCCACCTCCCATTTTCAGTGTCAATTTACTGGTTTCTGTGACCATGCTGCTCTCTTGGCAAAATAGGCTGATTTCAGGATGCAACTCTAGTGACAATAACCATAGTTTTACACTGTACTTAGTGGACTAAGTAAGGCAGTAGGTGTCTTTGTTCTCCCCATGTAGTGCTAGGACCTTCTGGGCAATGATTCAATGCTTCTCAGAAGACAAGACCCTAAGAAGATTATAAAAATAACTATACAGTGACTTTGTCCAGACAAAACAGTCATTGCTCTGGGAATTAATTTAATTGCTTGCAAATTAATAACAGTTTCTGATCACTCATTCATGTAAAGACAAAAAAGAGAAATATAAAAAACGACTTCAGCAAACAACATTCCTCCCCTTTCTCCAGGACCATCTTAAGTCAAAAAAGCTATTCTACCCTTTCTACCCTTCCCTCATTTTTATCACGGGTTACACTAGGTCTGTCCCAATCCCTTCAGTGAGGTGAAGGGGCACAGGAGGTTGGGGTCATGTCCGTACTAAATTCTGTCTGTCTTTCTGTCTGTATTAGTTTCTGTTTTCCACCCTTTGCTTCCAACTGGTTTCTTTATGACTGAAGAAGTTCTTTACAATGAGGGTGGTGAGACACTGGAACAGGTTGTCTAGAGAGGTGGTAGAGGCCCCATCCCTGGAGACATTCAAGGCCAGGCTTGATGAGGCTCTGAGCAACCTGATCTAGTTAAAGATGTCCCTGCTTACTGCAGGGGGGTTGGACTAGATGACCTTTAAAGGTCCCTTCCAACCCAACACATTCTATGGTTCTGTGATTCTGTGATTCTATGATTCCTGCGAGACCTTGCTTCCTACTGGCTTTCCTCCACTGTTCCCTGCCTTTTTCTGGCTTTCCACTGCTGTACTTTTCTTTGTGTCACTGCCCCAGGGTAGATTGTCCATAGGCTGCAGTCCCTTATGGATGTACCTGCCTCTTTGGTCTGACAGGGCCCCCCTCTGAGGTGTGGTTGCCCACCTATGATGTCATGGCCATGACAGATATTTCGTTCTGAAATAAAAGCACCTCTAGGGAGAGCATGAGCCTCTTTACCCCCGGCCACGTTAGGCAGGATTTCTCCCACTGACACTTGAGTTCCTCACTAGAAATGAGCTGATCTTCCCTAGCTGGGCTTTGTTGGGCTGAAGACTACCTAAATGACATGCATCAGTTGTTGCAATGTGTTTCTTGGTGACCTTCACCTTTTTTGGAGGTTGGTGCTTTTCTGTCCAAATGCCTATTGATGTAAGTGTGGTCAAATAGACATGCAACTATTTAACTGTGTAAATGGAGGAGGAAAGAGAAGGTGCACGAGGCAGAGCCCCAGATGTTTTTGTATCTTTAAAGAAGACTACCTGCTCTTGCACATGAAAACATGGAAGTCATTCCTCTTCGGTGTACAACCATGCCTGTGTTTTTCTGTCATTGGTAGTTTTAAAGGTAGGGGGTCGTGTCTGTGTCTCCCTTTAATGGTCCTCCAAAGCCAAAGGGAACTAAATAAAGGAAGGTAAAGGAATTGTCAGAAAAAAAAAGGAGTGACCGGCAATTTGTAAAGGGAATATTTGGTTACCCCCAAGATCCTGCAAACGCCTTCTAGTGACATTTCACTCTTCTGCTGTGTTTCAGACCAGTGGCTTTCCCAGTCACACACGGCTATTCCCAAGCACAGAACTGGGCTTACTTATAGGCACTAGATGTATGACAGCAGCGTGGCCACCCATTCAGGCATCCCGCTTTTAGATAAACCTTTTCTGGGTTTTACTTCTCTGTTTGCTTTAGAAAATAAGGTGCCTGTTGACACAGAGGTTAAAGAGGTTAACAAGTATTAAACAGAAAGACAGAAGACAGTTTCACAGTTCCTCATTTGAGGCTTTAGCTTCAATGTTTTTGAAGGAATTTCCAGCAGCACTAAATAATTAGCTGTTATACCAGCCACAGCATCAGAGCTCATCTTCACAGCTGTAATTACTGCATGCTTCTGACACCATAGATATTACCATTAACCCTGCATGTGAATCATCATCTAATTTATTGTCTGAGCTGAAAGCAATTCTGTCTTTCCAGTTGAAAATTTGCAGCAGTGCTTTGTCATGTTAATCTTCAGGTTATGATCTCTCCTCCATATGCATGCATTGCCTTTCCAGATGGAGGCTTACCGAAGCACCTCCTGCTGTCAGCCTTCATGTGCAGTCTTTGACAATTTTGGACTTTTTCCTAAAAGCAAGGCAATCTCTATTTCCATGTATAATGAAGAAGTTCATTTAGCAAGCATTGGTATTTACAGCACAGAAGGAAGGCTATGCTGAGAGACTTGAGATGCTGAAAAGGCTAATTATTATAAATCTCTAAAAAAAATAAGAGGTCTGTATAATGTCCTACGTGGTACTGCGCAGTTGACAAGCCTACATGATGCTGACCTGCTGTTGGTGAATCTGCAAAAGAGGCCCCTTACACCACATCAAGTTCTAAAGCTCTCCAAAGAGATGGGGCAGGGACCTGTGCCACGTGAAAGTACCACAGCAAACAATCCCAGCATAGGCTGAGGGGTAATCACTGCTCCTTGATAAAATATTTCTAGAGCAAATTTGTACAAAACAAACTTTTTCATAAGAAATGCCATGTATACTAAATTGAGGGGGTTTTAATGGAAAACGTTAGCTATCAATTGAAATTAGTTTCAACTGAGGTTAAATATTTAGTACCAATTTCCTTTGATATAAATTCATTTGTCTAATTAAATCAAAATATTTTGTTGCAAGGAAGAAAAAATGCAGTGTCTTGGGGCTTTTTTTTTCCTTTCTATGTGGGTCTGTCTGGATAAATTATGCTTTCTGTGATGCTTCACAGGCTCTGTCTGCACTGATAAATTAAACAGTGGCAGGAAACATTTCCAGGCAGTGGACCTCAAACATCTTTAAATGGTACTGTTTGCAACATTAAATTGTTAAACCTATCTCTGGTCATGGTCCAGGCTCACTCACTCTCTCCCAAGCAATTCCCAGGCACAGGAAGGAGTTAGAGTGGGCCAGGGACTGTTTCCTGGCAGGTGGGTTGGATATAAACATCAGGATTTGGAGGTTAAGAGAGTTTAATAGTTATATGGCTGCAAACTGTTTTCTCACAGTTCGGTCCTGAACTTCCCACTAAAGTTTACTCATGGAGATTCATAGGGACTTTTCTGAAAGTCTCTGGCTTTTCTGAAGTCCTCATGATCCTTAACACTTTCATCCTCACATTTGTCTAGAGATAATAATTAAATACCATCTAAGGTCATTCAGGAGATCTGTCAGGAGTGAACCTGGTTCCAGGTAAGTCTTCTTGGTCATGGTCATTCCACCTCTCTAAATCTGTGCTGAAGCAGAAACAAGCAGCCAAAAAGGCCTTTTGAAAACATCACCATACCTGATTACAGCTGAAGTTTTTGTTTGTAACACAGCAGAACTTTCTGATTCACCCAATCCATACCTAGCCACTCAATAATCCTCGTTTAACTAGAAAGAAATGGCAATATTGAATGGCATCAATATTTCTTTCATTTCTCAGGGTCATCTGCTGGTTGAAAGAAAGTTAATTCATATACTGTGGCATTTTGTGAAATTCCATTTCACACCTTGACCTCTACCACAAATCAATCCACAAAGGAATCTTTACTTATCCAGCTGCACATGTTTCTTACGTTCTCCTGGAACTTAGGTTTTTCACCTGTCCTTCTAGACATTGTTCTGTATTGGAAAAGTGACTCCAGAATCTCATAACAGTAATAGAATAACTTCTGGGATTGAGGAAATCCATTTCTTCCAATCATCCTGAACTCTGTTACCTGGTATGATGGTGTATGGGGGTCGAGTTCCATTGGCCCTCCCAGTAGCAGGCCTAAGGAGCCTGTTCATCGTGTCCCTTCTCCACCACACCCACACACTTCTGTCTAGACTCTTCAAAGAGTATTCAGCAAAGACATAGATATGTTTTCACTCAGGGCTGAGGAGATGCTTGGTCTGATGATCAGCAGCAAGGCCAGCCCAGTATTGATTTCGTACAGATTGACAAACCACTTCATAGAATCATAGAATCATGGGGTTGGAAGGGACCTCTGGAGATCATCTAGTCCAACCCTCCTGCCAGAGCAGGGTCACCTTAGAGCAGGTTGCACACTGTTTGCACACTTACTCATGGAAGATTATTTTGCAGTTAACAGAGGTATGTGCAAAAATAGTTGTCCAGTTTTTGAACAAGAGTAAGCAAAATACTGGGGTTCATCAGAAAGACACACCTTTGGCAAAAGCCCACCATGGCATTATAGCAAGCAACAGAAGAGATATACCAAAATCCTTTCTAGGAAATCTTTTTCTGTTCCCAGAGAGTTATGAAAAGAGGAAATCTGTTCAGAAGACGGTTAGAGCATGATTTAATGGTGAAAGCAGATGTTTGGTAGAATATCGGGCAGCTGCTCTAGACAGACAAGATCTCTTTTATGATGGTCACAATGAAGGTACTTAACTAGCAGCAAGTATCAAGACTGTGTGTGCTTCTCTTGTGCAAACAGATTATGGTGCCTAATCAACATTCATAAAAAAAGAAAAGTTACAAATGATTAATCCAATTATTGGCAGAACTCACTGAGAGTATTTAAGTGTAAGATCTCAATGAGGATTTTTCCTAGGTGTCCTATCCAACGTCCGAGGTGACACAAGCAAGTTCTCCTGGGCGAAATCTATCCAGTGTTACAGAACTGTTAAAATGCTTAAAAATATAGATGAGGTTGAAAATGAGAACATAAAGGGCAGTGAATATGAGTTTCAAGTTAAAATCTGTCAGTGACTGATAGGAGAGGCAAATGAGTCAATGATAATATGATTAAAGAAAATAGAACGGTATTAAAAAAGCCCATCCTGGGAAAAAAGAACTGATGGGAATTAGAATTGCAAATGAATTACAAATGAAACTGCAAATAGTGAATTTTAGACCCACGACCTAAAATAGTAAGGGTGAAATAGAATGCTTTTCCTCAGTAATAAAACAAAGTGTAGGGCCTTCAAATTAAATATTTTCCAAAAAGTAGACTCAGGCAACTTCCACCCATGAAATTTTTGAAGAATTAGTTAACCAACTTCATAAGAGTTTATCTGAACACATTTTTAGAAACAGGGAAATTCCGGTAGTCTTGGGGATTATCTGCATAATATCAGTATTTGAGAGAGACAGAGATTAGGCAGTCAGATTTCCCAGAATTTCCCATTTCCCTACTGAAATAATGCCAGAAGTAATCAACAATGCTATTGTTTCCTTCTCCGTCTTTATTGATATTGGTCATCTCAGTTACCATCTCTTCTTGTAAAACAGGCTTGATCAAAAAAACCTCTTCTCTTTTTCCTTTTTTTAAATAAATTATTGGTATGATTCATAAAGGTATCTGGTGCGACTAGCTTTCCCTATACCATTTGAATGGGTATCAGATAGTATTTTGTCAAAAATCATTTATTTAGTGAGAACAGAAAAGGGATGTACTAAGTATTAAACACCGAGCACAGAAAAATCAAAATACAGCTTTTAAAAGGAAAATATTCAGGGTGTTTCTCTCTGGGTACCCCAGGAATTAACTGATGGCCCAATATTATTTGAGGTGAGGGGGGAAAAAAAAGAGAAAAATTATGGTAGGGATCAACTAATTGATTTTGCCTGCAAAATTTGCAACTGAGAAAAGGTTGGTGGAGTATCAAATTACATGAGAGCACGGTGCTGTTACTGTCTGACCTGCAGTGCTTGAAGAGATGACTGAAAGGCCACAAAACATGTTTTAACACAGACTCTTCGAGGTCCTGCACATCATATCCATGGTGTTAAGAGAATGGGAGATTGTGGAAAAAGTCACTGTAGCCTGAGACATCTACAATTAAGTAGACTACTAAAGACAGTCATTTGGATCTCTGGTGACTGATAGGCACATGCAAAGGGTGGCTTATTCCTGTCCCCCTGTCTGAGGTGCTTAATTAAAGATGAGCAAACTATTTTCTGTAGGAACCTTTCTCTCTCCCCTGACTGGAGGAGGATCACTGTATGATCTGCTTAGACTAGACACCAATGACTAATGTTAGGAGACGTTAATCCTACCTTTTGCCTTTGTAACTGGAAGACATACATTCAGGTTTCTATAAGGCTGAGTATGGGATGCAATTGCCTAAGCGTGGGCACTAGCATTATTTAAGCATCTTCCTCAGGCTTCAGCTGAATGGAGTCTCTGAAGTCCCATGGTGTACCAGAAGTCAAACCAATGACTGAAATGGTTGAACGACCTTTTCTGAATCTAACCTGCAGGAAATTCTGAAAATTCGGCACAATCAAACCCTGCAGTCAAGGCCACGTCACAGGAAGAGCAGAGCCCCTGTACACCTCCTCGATGGATATTATTAGAAGGGCTCTGTGTCCTGTGCCTTGGAATTAGACTCGTACACTAATCTGCGGTACTTATCTTTATCACTATCCCTCTTTCCACAGAAAATTGGCCTTACACATTTCCTGTATCCTCTCAGCCATTACAGAGACTCCTGTCTCTCTTAGGCATCTGTATTTTTGATGCTGGCATCCGTTTGGGTTAAGAAAAAGAAACCTTTCAAAAAAAAGAGATTTAATACTTATTGGATATATTACAAATAAATTAATAATATTGAATCCATGCCTTTTACTCATTTATAGAGGAAAATGGCTTCATGTTAAGTTAGCACATTTCTGAATAAAGTTATTAGACCATTGTAAAAAATCTTAATTATAAAGAAATCACAAACCAGCACGTGCACATACATTTTTCATTTAAGAATAAATAGTTTTATATGCTTCTAAATAAAGTCTATCAAACAATTGTGCAAAGTCTGCAACTACTAAGTAAAAATATATGATCAGAGTTAGCTGCATTGCTCATAATATCTTCCAGAAATATGCTAGAAAATTGAAGAAAGTGAGGAAGAGTAAAATATCTTATCTTCCACAGGAAAGGAAAAAAACAAACCTGATATGGGGTCTTACAACAAACAGCTTCTGCTTATTTCATCCAATTAGAATAGTATTTTTAACTTTATTATCTTTGGCAGAATCCTGTATAAGTAAAATAGGAAATTTAATTTTCCCGAGTTAATGGGAAGGTTTAAATAACTGTATAGCCTTTTGTATAATTATTAATAGCGTAAAATTGAAAACAAAACACCTCAAGAACTTGTGGGTTTCTTAAAAATTTATTCAGCATTTTGCACATTCTGTACATTTAGCAATTAACCATTGGGTTAATTTTAATTCTTTTAAGTCCTATCCCAGATCAATCTATCCTAGAGAAAAATGTGACCTTCTGTAAAAGGAAATTCGCCATAAGTATTGAGATGCTATTGTCTCTGAAAAAAACTCTAGCCCCTTCTAACAATATCTGCTGGTGCTACTCAACAGTATAGAACTAGTAATAAATTTAAAGACAAACAAAATTCCTCTCATTGCAGGACCCTCACTGAAGCCAACTGAATCCCTGGTATTTGGGACAAAAATAGCAGAATTTGATCATTAGCTCAAATGACAAAGAAAGCAAACAAAAAAACCAACCAACCAAACAATGTATTTTACACAAATTATGATATTCTTTTCTAAATACATGTTTAAGAACAATTGATAAATTAAATACTTTATTAAACCAAAGACAATTGAATTTCTCATATTTATATGAATTATCTTCACTTTCTCTTCCCAAAAGATTATTTCTAATCAAGTTATGTCTTTCATGATAAGATACTCTTGAAGTCTCCGGGGCAGATTATTCTTTCAGTGATGTTGGTATTATTCATCATAACTCAAATTGAAATCAGCAGTATTGTGCTGAATTGTTTCTAATCTGGCCAAGAAATCTAGAATCTAAACTTTGTCATCCTACAAAGACAACAGCAGGAATAATTTCACAGATTTCAGTTAGTAACACTAATTTTATATCTTTCAGCTGCAGACCAAAAAAGCTTTTGTTAAGCAGAGATACACAGACCTGATGCTCACAAATTGAGGTTTATTTGAAGGCTGTTCATTTACCTTATTGTCTCTGGACAAGAAAATATGTCAACCCTTTCCATTATGAGAAATAGCTCTTTTCAAAAAGAAGGGTCAAGCACTTGGCACTTTTCCATTCTGATTTTTCTGCTCTGCTTTAGCAACAGTCTTACATGTTTCTGCTTGAGGAGGATTGTGGCAAGATTTGTACATATAAGGCAGTCTCTGTAGCTTTGCCTTTATTCAGTCAGGCTCCAAGACAATCCACGGGGATTAAAAACTGCAACGCTCTTAGGGTAAACAACAGCCGGCCAACTTTGTATTTGCCTGTGAAGATCTACTTCAATCCTGAGGGAGGACTTGTTTACCAAAACGTTTGACTCTTGTTTTCCAACTACACCAGTTAGTCTAATAAAACAGATTACATCTACCTATAAATCTTGTTTTGCCCATGTCCTGGGGCAGTTCTGTTATGGTAGTCATGATGTAAGCGTGACATGGGCTCTTTTCAGTGGGTCCCAGTGACAACCCAGGAGGCAGTTTTCATCTGAACATCGGGAGACTGTTTTTTCCTTAGAGGGTGGCTGAGCACTGGCACTGGCCCAGAGAGATTGTGCAGTCTCCACTGCAAGAGATATTCCAAAGCCATCTGGACAGGGTCCTGAGCAACGGGCTCTAGGCAGCCCTGCTTGAGCAGGCGGGTTGGACCACATGACCCCCAGAGGTCCCTTCCAACCTCAACCATTCTCTTAGTCTGTGATTCTGTGATAGTAAAATGACTATAAACTTTCCTTAACAATTCTCTGTCAGGGTAGCTGTTTTTTGGGGCTAGGAAAATGAGAATGGAGGCAAGCTGTTAATGTCTCATGGTTTCATGTAAAATGGTCTGAGTCCTCTTCCATTCTGCTTTTAGCCAGTTTTGTCAACTCAAGTATATATAACTCCATTAAAAGAAAGCATTTGCCTATAGTTTGGATATTTCTTTTCTGTAACTTGCATTAAAAGCCACAATAGAAGTTGTCATCGCAAGTCTTTTACATGGAATATGAAGAGGCAAAGATGCCAAGTCTTTCTTTATACCAAAATCCTCTCACATGTTTTATTTCCCTCAAAACCTATATTGTAGTTTTCTTCAGTGAATAAAGTCAGACATGTAGGCACAGACTTCCAAATATGTGGAGCACTAGCAGAAGTCCGAAGAAAAAAAAGAAAACTTGAATATTTTAATGGGTTCTGAACACATGGTTTTTATTGGAAAGCTGAGGGTTATTCAGATGGGGCTGGATTTGGTCCATCTCTGTTTTTAACCAAAATGGAAGCAGTCTGTGTGCCAGGGTGCTTTTGTTCAACTGGACAAAATAGCGCCACACACTGGGCTTTGACGTTGTTGTTGCATGTCAATAAGCACTCTCGTCGGCAGGGTTTGGCTCCCTGCACCCCAAACACTCTAATCCTACTACACAGGATACATCCCCGATTTCATTTAGCTATATAGATGTAGTTTATAATAACGGGAACGTATAAAAAGTGCAGTTAGTGTTGGCTCTTCTCACAAAAACAGTGCAGAATACGAGCGTGAAGGCCGGACACTACTGATACCTATTTCAAAACTCTCACTGGTTTAAGCAAAGAATTTCAGCTTGGGTATTTATCCAAACTTTTTGTGTGTAGCTAAGCTGGTTAGAGATCTCAAGGGTGCTTATTTCCTCATAGCGTAGAGAATTTGTCTAATGGGGATAGAAATTTATCTTTGCTGCACAGGGACACTGCGAGGATTGATTAGGTAATAACTTGAAAGCACTATAGGAGTGAATAGTGCTGTGCTATATAAATGCTAAGTATTGTTATTTTTTGTTGCAAAAATACTTCAGGAGAATCTGACAGGTTCACAACTAAGTTCTCAAACATAAATACTAAGATATGTCCATCTTTGATTTTGTAATTCCACACACTGGCACTGAGGAGAATATTATGATAGTATTACCTGAGATTGCTTGTTATTTTTGATGAGGTAACAAAACACTGGCAGCAAATGAGGTTTGGTGAGGTATTTTCAGTGGTTCATTTTTAAAGTATAACTTCTCCTTGGATTTTTTTCCCCTCTTATACAGAAAGGCTGTGTGAAGGGATACATCTTCAGGGGTACTAGAGAACAGAGAGAGATAAGAAAATGCCTTCTACCCGTCCTCAACACAGCACTGCTTCATTAGGCTGTTTGCTTGTGGAGCTCTGCTCTGCAACAGGTACCCTTCCTCTTCAACGTATTGAGGAGGCTGGTGGATGTGTAAGATGCGGGAGGTGGTTATTCCTCCCATCTGCTTGGCGACCTTATCACCTGTCTTCAGAGGACACCATGGGATGACAAAGCTCCCTATGTATTTGTCAGAAAACAGGAAGCGCTTACAAAAGACTGATATAAATTAGAGACCTGAAATGGACATTTTGAATACTTCGTTTTCACCAAGTTTTCAGGTCTCTTCCAGCACTCTGAACTCTGCTATGAGACCACACACCCGGGGGTTAAACTTTGTCCCATACACAGCCCCTATATGCAGGGGTTTAGGGGCTTAGAGGTACACAGTCATGCTTCTTAGGGGAAGATCTGTAAGAAATGCCTTTGCCATGCACAAATCTGAGGAGGAGACTTGGATTCATCTTACTCCATAGGTTCTTCTCATGGAGGAGCCAAAAGATGTTAGACTCCCATAGCATATCTAGAAAGGACAACTCCATACCTGTCCATCCTTTGTAAGGTAGAGGCCACCAGTCCTTAGAAGACAGAGCTAAACAACTCCTGAATTGACCGAGGAAATGCTGCAGACTGTAGCTCAGCATATTAGAGAGAACAGGTTGGGGATTTTTTCATACCGTATGCTATAAAACATGTAATTCAGGAACTTCTTAATCAGTACTAAAGCCATTGCCAGCTGTGAGCCTGTGTACCTTTGTCAGGAGAGCACAGGAGACAGCTGTGAGCTAAAGTCTCTTCAGCTGTCCCAGCACAGTCCACCACCAAATACATGTCATTGTGATAAAATTAAGGAACTAGAAAGAAAAAATAAGAAAAATACCAAAAAACCCTAAACAAACCAAAAACAAAGCAGGGGTGCGGGAGGAGTGGCAGCCAGTCTGCAATCTGCATTTCAGCATTTTTTCCAATTGACTATAGAGGGAATCTGGGACAACTTTGTTTTTAACTCAGGATGTATTTAGGATAAATCCACACCTAAGTTACTTAAGTTAGTCAGGCTCATGAGCAGAACCCAAAGTGTGTAACTGTCTATCTTTGTTTTAAACCCAAGAATAAGACTCCCAGCCTAATGACAGTGGCTACTACTGCAATTTGTAGGCTGTACTGAGGAACGTGCTTTAATGACCCTCTCTCTTATCTTCTGTACTTTTATATGCTCTGGTTGTAAAAAGTTCTGGCTAATTCCTAGCACTCGTTTTAATACTTTTGTTTTCCCGTCTTGTTTCTCAGATATTGCATAGAATATTTTATTCTTCCTGAAAATAGTTATGACTCCCCTGTGTGTGATATTGAACAATCATGCTTTAATCAATGCTACTAAATCTGAAGTATCTCTTGTGCCTCCAGGTATTGACTGTACTCTGTTCACTTATTTCATTTCTGTAAAACGCTGCAGTATTTTCTGCATACGGGATCAATCTTCAGGCTCAGATCTCTCTAGTTATCACCACCGTTCAGGTCATCTAGACCTAGGCTCATGAAATATTCTTAAATCTTTTCCCCTGTTGACAAAATTACATCTATGGTTGTAAAAACTCCATCAAGTCTCCCCCCACATAAACCCCAGCATTTTTTGTGGTCCATATTTACATCTTTATAGAACCAGAGAATCATAGAATGGTGGGAGTTGGAAGGGACCTTAAAGATCATCTAGTTCCACCCCCCTGCCATGGGCAGGGACACCTCCCACCAGACCAGGCTGCTCAGAGCCCCATCCAGCCTGGCCTTGAACACCTCCAGGGATGGGGCAACCACAACTTCCCTGGACAACCTGTTCCAACCTGTTGTTGCCTTCCCAGGAGTTATTCCTCTGGTGTTACTGAGACTGTTATTCAGCCTACAATATTCTAACGATGCTCTTAGTTCAGCCATGCAGTTGGTTGCTCAGCTGTGTGATTATTTCCAGTACTATGCTATCAGAGAAATTCTGTTTATTGGGACCTGCGCTTAATTCCAGACCTCAGTGGCAACCTTGTTATCACTGCTGACCCGGGTAATCTAAAGCTGGACTCCATGACAAACACTCCAGTACAAATACAACTACAGGTATATTTGCAGTTTCTGAAGAAATGGCTGAGTCAGAGCTTTGGATCACAGCTATTGGGAAGAGCAGTATCATGGGACTGCACCTGAAAATACATTGTACCACCATGGCTATTACATTGCAGTTCACTGTCTACTGTAGCAGTGCAGATAGGAAGAAGAATAAGTAGGTAGATGACAATCTGATTAGTGAAATCTCATCTCCTGTAACCCCAGTGAAGATATCAGTGTAGCAATGAGAAGCTCTCGGTCATGGTGTACTTGTTGAAGGGGATACCACTGAGAAATCAAAGTGTTCAATATTATCACGGTCTGGTACAGAATCACAGAATCACCGAGGTTGGAAGGGATCTTCTTCAGAACATCTAGTCCAACCGTCCTGTTCAGGCACGGTCAGCTGGAGCAGGTTGCCCAGGATCACGTCTGAGGAAATGCAAAGCAAAGTCTCAGCGACGGTGTGATGTGAAAGAAGTATCAGGGACCTTGAAAATAAACAGGAAAGAAATGTGGGCAAGATCATTGAAGTATATTTAAGTTAAAAAATTCTCTGATAACCTCTGGTGAAACAAGCTATACAGGTGCAGCTTTTCACTAAGACAGACACAGCAAAGACAGATAACAAGATCATTTATTAGTGTCAGAAATGAAACTTTCACCAGAAAGAGATTGTGATTCAACCCAGATCTGCACAGAGTTGAATTAACAAAGTACTTAAGTATTAGACAGTTTCAGGCTTGTTTAGTATGCAAGAATCGACTGTTATTCCTCTCAAAGGAGAAGAGACATTCATGAATTGAGGAAAGCATGCTGTTCAGGTTGCAAAACACTGGAAGACTAGAGCCCAACCATGTCATGACAGTCAAGCACATTCTGTTTGGCTCAAGAAGGTGTCATATGGATATTTAAGTTACTATGAACCACGATGTCCCCTCCTTAACCTAATGATATGGCAATTTATGAATTATTCTTTAAATTTGTAAAACAAATGACAACCCAGTTATATTGTAGGGAAAGCTGTCATAATTTAACATTGATTGAACGATTTGCCTTGCAAAGCAATTGTTAGCGATGAGTTTCTTTCTTTGGAAAATTAAAAATATGCTTGCTCAAAAGAATGTAGATTTTAAAAAACATTGCTGGTTTCTGTGATTAAATCTCAAGTTTTATTTTAATTGTAGATATTTACAGGAAATCTCTAAATACTGAAATTCAGGTTTTATTGGGTACTTTCCTATGTTAGTAATTTGCAGTTTTGCTCTGGTTTGTCTCAAAAAGTGATTAAGACTTAAACACAAGCTTTTTAAATATGAAACTGTGACACATCATTTATTAAGCTAATTCTTAGAATATTTTAATCATAGAGATATTGTTTCCTGTGGAAAGTTTTAGAATGTTCATGAAGTACTTTTGTTTTAAATTAAGAAAGCACCATATGCACTTTCAAAAATCCTAAAAAATTACTTGTCAGTATAAAATAAAACTGCCCCATTGTTCTTTCAAAGTGTGAACTTATTGTTTGGCCATATTCTGAGCAGGTGAGTTAAAAAGATGAGTTAAATACATACTGTGTGTCTTTCCATTTGTGCATATATTAGTACTCCATGTTGTTCATGAATTTGGCAAGACAATTTGCTAGTGAGCACATGCAAGTTACTTTTCTGAAATTTGTGAACTGAAATTTCTCATAAGCAAAGCAAGAATGGATAGAATAACATGACAACTGGAAAATTAAGAAGCCAGTACAAAAACAGCCTTTGAGATATGGTGGAGAGCATTGTGTGAACTTCTTATCTGGCCTCCCATATGAGCCAGTCGAAAATCTTAGCCAGTGAGAGTGTTGTCAAGTTGCTCATAGCTCAATACCACTTGGTTAATAGTCCATTATCAAGCAAAGTCACCAACTGAAAATTGTAGCTCTATTCTTGCTTGCGAAGTGATGAGGTCATAGGAGTAACCATCCTAGTATTTTATTTTATTTTTTTTTGGTGAATAATGCCTGGAATGAAAAAAAATTCATGAAGTGTCCTGCTCTGGCACTGCCTTCTGTTTTGGGTGGAGTTTCCCTGTGAACAGTCTGCAAACCGTGTCAGTCTCCACAGGGAACGTGTTACAGACAGGGCACACAGCAGAAACAAGCTGCCTGTCAACAACGCGCTGCTGTGAGGAGAAGGTTTCCTTTCTCCTCCTTCCAGGGCATCATCTCATGCCAAGAAGCCTAACAATTCCTATTCCTTATTATTCTTCAGTACTGGGCGTGCACCGGGAAACCAACCACACACCAAAAAAAAAAAAAAATCAGTCTTAAACTCTTAATCTGATATGCATGAATGGCACTTCATGAAGAGTTTAGATCCCAAGAACAGGCACTTGGAAGGGGGAGGTGTAAAAGCCAAACTGACTCCACCTAAACCTCCAGAGATCTGCTAGCAGGAGATGCACATGCTAATCAGCAGCCGAGGTGCTCTGCTTTTGGTGTCCTTCCTGGCTCTGCAGAACTCAGATGCATTCTAGACTTTCACAGGGACTTTTTTGGGAAGAGTGCAGGCATGACCGGTCAGGATTTAGCAAACCCTTTTAATAATGAAGCTGCAGCATTTATCTCATAGACTTTTCTCCAGATGGTGTGGCCACCAGCTACAAAAGGCCAGATTTCACTGTTCGCTCTGCATTCCCCTGTCCTTACTCTCTGCTTGTCCACTTACGCTCCTCTATCACAGTACAGAGGAAGGAAGCCAGGAAGGAAGAAAAGCAAGGATGAAGGAGGGAAGGGAGGAAGGGAGGAAGGAAGGGAGGAAGGAAGGAAGGAAGGAAGGAAGGAAGGAAGGAAGGAAGGAAGGAAGGAAGGAAGGAAGGAAGGAAGGAAGGAAGGAAGGAAGGAAGGAAGGAAGGAAGGAAGGAAGGAAGGAAGGAAGGAAGGAAGGAAGGAAGGAAGGAAGGAAGGAAGGAAGGAAGGAAGGAAGGAAGGAAGGAAGGAAGGAGGTTTTCAAGCACCTCAGGGAAGTATTCACTCACTCTTTTTCTATCTTTTGCCTGATTCTCTTTGTCAGTTTACTCTTCTTCACTGGGCCACCAGCTGTTACTTATTTCATCCCTAAAATAACAGATTTTGTTCTGTTTTCTCAGAATCGCAGATCCTACTCCTAGTAAAGTGGATAAGCGTGCTTCTAGTGAAGTTAACAGTAGTTCTACAACTGACCTCAGTGAGAGCGGAATGAAGCCCTTCATTACTGAAAACCTGTAATTTTTACACAGTGTGGTTTTGCTTTAAATTCCACATAAACATGTTTTTGCCAGGTATATCTATTTACGTATATTAAAATGTGAGAAAGTTGCATTCCAATGTGGATGCCTTGAAATTTATGTCATTCCCATGATTTTTATTTATTCGCTGAATTTTTGTGCATGTGGAAAAATTAGTAATAATAACAGCTATTTTCACTGTGAAAGGCTTGCAAAAATAATGTATAATTTCAGCGTTTCCCAATTAAATGTGTTTGAAAGCTTCTGACTACAATGCCCTCTTATTCCTATTTGCAGATCTATTACTCTGTGAAACGAAATAACACTGCATTAAAAATGTACCCAGTTCTGTTATCCAGCTCATAACTTCATAACACTTTTTGCTTCCAGGAATAACTCTGGTAACTACCAACAATAAATGTTCTTTGCCACTTCATTTTTCTTTCCCAAAAGCAAAGCTGGTAAAAAAAAAAAAATCCCTTAGACAATGACATCTGCAGCACAATCTGTCATGCAATTCCCTTGGAGTCAACAAAAAACAAACAACTCATTATCCAGACTGAATCATCAAGCTAGATAAGGAACAGCTTGCACCCAAGCACTTCTTTCTGCACGTTGCTCAGCTACTAATCCTCTTCCATTTGAGAGTCTCTTATTTTGCTGTCTCTTTTATGTCTGTCTTTTGCTTTGTGCTTTCTTTTTGCCATGCTTTCCTGTTAATCTCTGATAATTCCTGACAGGCCAGTTGTTTTTCTTTTGAGGAATGGTTAGGGTGGTTGAAGCCGTCCTGGTGTCCTTTGTGATGGGGTTGTGCTGGTGTAATGTCAAAAGAAACATCTCCTCAAGTGGTCCCTGACTGAAGACAAGGATGTTTCAGTGGAAGAGAAACAAGGACAGTTGCTGCTGACTTAGGAAACATGGTGAAGAACAAAGGTAGGTAATGCTGGGTGTTCGATGGGTGGCATGCTCCCACCTCTCAGGGGGACCAGTGGTTTAACCACTGCATTAGGCCTCTGTGGCTCTAAAATTCCTTTTGATATAGAAGCTAGTAAACCACAGAGTAATGTTGTGGAATCAAAGCATCTCACAAGCAGCATAGCCCAAACCATCTTCCTCTTCTGAGCAGAGAGCTGCCCCTAACTCTTCTCATAGACCGGGTTGAAGAAGTGGACTGAGGGTTTCTGTGGGGTTGCAATAGGATGTTCGGAGCTGCAATTTGAGCGAGTCTTTCCTGTCATGGCGTGACTTCATACATAGCTCTCTGAAGCTACAGGGAGTTTTGACCCAGACATACATGAGCAAGAAAAATATAAATTTTGAGCTAAAAAATCTCACCTGTACCCCTCGCAGATCCATTCTGTACATGTGCTTTGGTCACTGGTTGGGAACAGGCTGTCACACTATGTCTGAGTGGGCTAGCTTCTCAGAAAAGTCCCTTGATACTTTAACGATCAGAAATGTTGAGTTTTTCACTTATGTTTTGTTAGTTTTATTTTATGCCTCATCCATATGACAGTGCGTCCAGAAACTCATTCCAAATCGGTATATTATGAAAGTGCAGAAGACCTCAGGACCTACACAGACTTTGCAAGGCATCTGTTGATTTTCCTGGCCTTGTATCCGGCCTCCAATCCTGCACGCTTTCCTTTGACACCCAAAGCTTTCCCCTAGCAGCATCGTCTCTGTGCAATAATCAGGTTTGACATGCTGACCGTGATAAAACCAGGGAGCTCACTTTCCTTCATGTGGCATCTCTGCACCTCTGCCTGGACGAGGCTAAAGCTTTTTTTCAAAACTCATTTCTCAGGGCATGCTTAGTGAATCGGTTACTTCAAGATCCAATACATGTACCCACTTTGCTTTTTATGCTCAATTGCTCACTACAGTTAAGAATTAAAGCTGTCATGGTGATCTGGGCAGCTAAGGGACTAAATGTTTACAAAGGTCCCAGTACCCAACAGAATTTATGCAGCTACTACTGTTTGACTTATTGGGGGAGTCAGGTTCCTAAATACCTTCGAAGCAGCAGAAATTTTTGACAATCTGATTTTGGTGTGCTAGGACTCAGATTTTATGGATATTTAGATTGACAGATGTTTGTGTCTCTTCCCCACAGGTAACACTAAGTAACGTATTTGTTTTACACTAATATATAGCCAATATTGTAGCTTGCCAGTGAAACGGAGTCTGGGTTTATCAGTCCGACTTTTAGTTTAATGTGATCAGTTGCAAAACAGTTCTTATTTGACTCAAATAAATGGTCGGGTTTCTGTTTAGACACTTTAAACTCATAATGTTTATATACCAATTGCAATCTAATAAGATTGTTATTGTCAATTATAATTAGAAAATAACTACTGTCTTATTGCCATCTTAATTGGCATTAACGTTGCATATAAATTATAGCTGCTCATTCAAGTTTAGCTGGAGCTTTCCTGGAGTTCTAAAATATCTGTCCTATATCTTAGCAAAGGAACAAATCTAGAAGTGTTTTCGAACTATTTCTTCTCATTTGTCTGCAGCTACTTCTATTTGAAATCTTGGTTTTGCAGTGAGGTCCTTCAGCTGTTACGATATGGACAGTGGCCATTAATTGTAGATAAGGCAGTGAATAAGAATAAAATAGAAATTGCAATTTTTAGCATCAGTCTGAATGAGATCCTGCTAGAACCAATTTCTTGCTTTCCTTGACAGTAATTAATATATTGACTTTCAGCACTAGTAAATTAAGGAGTCATGCAATGGCACTGTATTTTAAAAATATTTCATTTATGAAAGCTAGAGTATTTAGCTGAAGATCTACTAAGTCTCAAATTACTTCAGCAAGACGGAAATCACCTCTGACTGCAGTGAGGTGCATAGGAAAGCGGTATGCACCACTTAAATGTGAAAAGAAGTCCTATATGCGTCTGAAATGATGCACAGATTTTTCGTTAGCTCTCTGAGGGCAGGAGCAATTTCATCAAATTAAGCACATTAAGGCCTCAGTGTTTTTCCAAATTGTTGCCATTTACTTATTTTCTCAAACTAATGAGTACACAAGTAAACACAATAAAAAACCAAAGCTGACGCATTTCTGATGCTCTTTTATTTTGACAATTGTTAGTTAGTAATTAGAAATGATGTACTCAGTTGCAACAGTTCTTCAAAGGGCATTTGTAATTATGGATGTATTTTCAAAAATAAAGGGAGAAAACGACCTCATAACTGATGCAGCAAGAAACATCCTTTTCAGAGGTTTCTAGTCTATAGATTAGTGCTGAGGGGATCAGCCTGGCCATCTTGTTGTGTTGTGTTTATCTCTTTAATGATTTTTTTCGTTTTCATGATTATGAAAACCTGTTTTTCAAAACTTAAGAAAACCAGTGGAATACAACTTGTATTTGCTTTGATGTCTCCATTAATATTTTTTCACTGCTTCTTTCTTCCTTTTTCCCTGCCTTCCCTTCACCCCTCTAATTCTGATTGCTAAGGAACCTGATAAAGTGAGGAAACAATATTAAATTACTAAAAATTGTTGCAGAGAAGATGACCTGCCTACCACCTAGTATTGTGGATTTAAAAAGAGAGAAAAGGGGGTTTATGATGGCTGTGAATGCGCACAGCTTCTGGGAGCAGTGAATCAAGCTGGTGAAGTATTGAAGAAAATGCAGGGCACTTCTGTCCAATATCTGGAAATGAGTGCAGGATCTTAGATGGCGGCGGTTTCATGTTTTGTAGAATATGTGACATAAGGAGTTTGAGGATTATGTGGGATTGTGGCTACCTGAAATCTGGAGGACATGGAGTCAGGTAAAGGAAAAGAAAAATAAGGATTTCAATAGCATCGGAGTCAAGGCAGTGACAGCTTTTTGCAGGTTTAGAAAAAGACATTTGAAATTTGAAACACAAGAAGGGATCTGGAGGAGGTAATTTTTATTTTATTAGCTCTGCTATCATAAATAATGAGGATCAGAATTATTCTGGATACACAGAAGCAGATGGCAAAAGCCAATATTTGCCTCAAAGAGGAGCCTGACAACACAAAAGGCATAAAGACAGGAAGGATAGAGGAAGGACAAGCAATAATCTAATGTACTCTCATAGTCTGGCTGCATGCACTGTGTATCTGCCTGTCTGCTACCCTTGTTAAAAAGCCACCTTCCTGACCCTTGGAAATGGTGACATGCTGGGACTATTCCCATGTTTCCATGGGAAAGATTGTACAGCGAGGACTCAGGAGCATGGTTGTTCCAGGCACCAGCAGATACCGACAGTTTTGAATCATATCTGCCTGTAAAAAGAGGAAGTTATGGCCTGGGAGTACATATAAACTCCTGTGCTTTAAAGAGAGGTTTTCTCTTAATCTCCTCTGGGCTTTAAACAGCTCACAATGAAAAACTGGCACCAAAACTGAGGGCAAGCAAAACACACAAAACTACCTGTACTTCCACAGTGAAATAATGTACACTTGAATTATATTTACTATTCTGATTTTATGTAGAGAATGCACTTTCTCCATTTATGAAGAATATTCGGTCACTAAGAGAAACTCCTGAAGTAAATACAAGCTATAGATTTAAGTGCTTACAGTTTCTAAAGAATGACTCTTTTGAAATGCAGCTAACAGCTTGAAAAGCCTCCTGTCTCTCCTTGTGCTTTGTAGGTGGTTTGAAATGAACCTCCATGGTCCTAAGACTTTCTCCTTACTCTCTGATGTTTTCCAGAGTGTCTCAAACCAATATGTGCTGCAGGACACATTTCTTCAGTGTAAGCAGAGAAATTTACTGTAGCCAAGTACGCGGGAGATATTTGTGATTCAGTTGTTGCTGAAGCCCCCAAAGTTGTCTACAAGGATGCGTCATTCTGAACTCTTAAGGACCAGGTCACCAAAACCAGACTCCATCAGGAGACACCAGCACTCTTGTTTTCTGTTGTTCCTGCAAGCACCTTTTGGTCTTGATGCAATCCTCCATGGCTGAAGCTCTGCCCATATCAGCAGCATCACAAAGCAACGCGCAGGATATGCAAAGCAGAGGCTGAGTGGTGGTGTTGAAGGTGACTTTTTCTGTCAAGTACACAGGTGTAATCACACATGACGTGTGAGCTAAGTAAGCCAGAGTAATGAAAGTTGTAGGAGGACCTGCCTCATTGAGGCAAAAGGGATGGTGGACTAGTTCCATTCAGTACACAGGATGGACAAGACCTGCCTGCTCCAAAATACCTGCAGTTTGGCTGGCACAGAGATGAGAGGGTGTGTGCCTGGGGGTATAAGAAGTTATATGGCCAGACCACCAAAGGCAGGACACATACTGGAAAACACAGCTTTTGGGTTTTCTTTGAAGCATGTATTTGCTGCATATGAACTAGGTGTAAAAATGTAAGACAAAACACCCACAGTTCTTGACTACAGTTGCCATCTGAAGTCTTCTTCAGCTGCTTGTCTGTTTATTTAGGAAGCTGGAACCTTAGTATCTCTTTCTACCCAAGGGTGGAATGACCTGGAGAGTTCTTGGTGATTTGTTGTCTTTGGGTCCCTCTCTGTCATGCAGGATGGCTGCTCCTTCCTGTTCTCTGGGTACCTTGTCTATTCTGGCCTACGTTGCCACTCCAACTTTCTGTTTACCTTCACCTTATCTCTACCCCGCCCTATGTCTGCATTGTCTGGGCATTGGGGATCACATCATACTCCAAGAGATTAAATCACTGCCTCTCCCTTCTACCCCCTTCTCTTCAATATTTCCTTCTATTCCAACTAGAATATCTCTTATTGTCTGACTGACTTCTGTTAACCCTTTTGGAAGACACAGTGATAATTTTCCTATTTTATAAGTCATGTATCTTAAGAAACAATAGTTTTTTCAATTAAAATGTGTTAGTTCTCAGAACATTCACTGTATATTTCAAACAACCACTGCATCTTATGCAAGGTAAACTGAAATTAAGATTGGTGTGTGGAGGATGAGTAACATATCCAAAAATACATTGCTAACCTTGAGAGGACTCCTGTGAGGAACTTTCCTATGTGGATTAGCCAGGTGCTGGTTTTCAGGAAGAGCTTGAATTTTATCTCCCACTCACCGAAACTCTTTGAAGTCCCCTGGTGGATCAGCTGTAGGCAGGTACCATTTTAGTCATCATCTTTGATCACGAAAGCTTTCATGCGGCATTGGGTAATGAAGGCAATCAGGCACAGCATTTCTCTGTGACCAAACTGCTATGAGCAAAAGCGAATAACATCCCACAGATGTGGGGAAGGCCTTCCCCCATCTTTGTTGTTCTTTAGGACATGAGGGGCACAAGGGAGAAGGTGCCAGTACCAACAGGCATGGGCTATCAGAGAAAAATCCTGCATGTTGAGGGTCAGATTAACTATTGTTAGTCTGCAAGCATAGTGTCCACTGGGGCTGCCCATGCCCTTAAAGCGTGCAGGTCCTGGCATACCATGGAACAGGTAGCCGAAGGAGTTGTGGCTGCCCCATCCCTGGAGGTGTTCAAGGCCAGGCTGGATGGGGCTTTGAGCAGCCTGGTCTAGTGGGAGGTGTCCCTGCCCATGGCAGGGGGCTTGGAAATAGATGATCTTTAAAGTCCCTTCCAACCCAAACCATTCTGTGATTCTATGTTTCTATACAGTGTCATTAACACCGTTCAGCAGCAGTGCCTAAGGCAGTCGGCATGTTTTCTTCAAGGTACCATATATTCCAAAAGTGGGCTTGCAGTGCAGCAAAGAGTTGCGCACTTTCAGGCTGTTCTTAGAGGATAGCAGAGTCCTCTGACTGACATGTTTAATTGACTTGATTGCACTGGATCATCATACAACTCAGCTTCACACTAGAGACTTGGTATCCATGAAACCAAAGAGGTTCAAAGTCGTTTCTTGGCTGAATGGAGAAATCTCACTTTAGAGGAGAAATCAGCAGATAAGGTTTATTTTGTTGACTATGCAAAGCCCATCACTTAAACACTACATTAAGCTAATGAAAGTGGTCCTGTGTTTCCTGGGGAGGATTGTCGGGGAGTGGATCGCCATCAGGCAAACTGTTCTGTCTACAATGGAAAGAGCTTGGCATATACAAGGACAGGAAGCTTTCAGATCCTAACAAGTGTTCCCTGAAGTGGCTGGCCTTTTTCAAAGTCTAAAAGATCAAAGAATATGATCATGGAGCTATGTTTTTCTTCTCCTTAGTCGAGCCTTTACAGAAAGTATTGTCATATTTCATATCTGTTAAAAAGAGCTCCAAATACCTGTTCTAACAGAAGTTTTAATTCGTATTTTCTGCTTTCCTCAAGGAGCCCCTGGGCCTTCAGTTCCTGCACATGCCTTCACAATTCTCAATGACATCAGTTCCCAAGATATAATTAGGAAATGTTGCTCCATTCATTAAGCATCACAGCCTAAATCTTAGGAGCCATGATGATCCCCATGCAGAGTCCTTATGCATCTTGCGGAAAGTTTTGCTATATAGCCTTTAAGTTGTCATTCAGATGGTGGTCATCCAAGCTTAGACAATGCCAGTTCTTAAATTTTAGCAGACTTCTTTTATACCTGATTGCCAGCAGAAATGGAGACAAATATTTAATCTATGTCATATTGGACACCCATATTGAAAGGGTAATCCTGGATTCTACGTTAGGAGTATGTTGCTATGGAAATGCCGGTGAAATTGAGCTGTGGATTTTACAAGAAAGGAAGCATCTATCTATGTTTACTTAATTATTTCTTTGGTCAAATAACAGCTTCAGGTTGCATCCAAATCTGACAGACACACTGAAAAACAGTTAATCTAGAATGAAAATAATGATTTATATCCATCCACCAGTTTAGATTTATTAGGTGGTATATCTATTTGAACTCTCCACCTTTGGATAACTTAGATCACTGTGTTGGATCCCAAAGATCTGAGCTCTTTGTCCTGTCCAGTCTGTCACTGCTGGTCTAAAACCACCATTGTTATTTACTAAATATAGCAAGCACAGGAAAATACGTGTCATTTTAAAACCAGAAAATGTTCTGATTTTAATAACTCTCCTTCAAGTCCACTCTTTCCCTGAGGCCTGTGTTCACATACACTGAATTCCTTTCCCTCATCAGGCTTTTATTTCTGAATCTTACTTCAACTTAAGGGGATGAAAATCTTCCTTCCACCTCTATTGGTAAAATATTTCCTTCCTCTTTGTATGACTTTTCATCTCTCTCTCCTCTAAGATTTCCTGACTGTCTGAAAATTATCGTGGGCCCCTACAGCTGATAAACTCACTTTCCAGGAAAGGAGCCAAACTGTTAGTGCTATTGCATTACTGTAGTTATGCATTTGAGTCTTAGCCTTTTTGTTACAAGCTTTAAAAGCAGCAGTTTAACATCATTGAAAAAGAAGTAAAGAGAAAAAGAAATAAAAGGAGAAAAGAGAAAGAGGAGAGAAATTCATATCTGAACTTAAGACTGTAGTCTAAAATAGACAGATGGAACTAGTCCTTTATGCCAGATTTAATAATCAGTGGATAGTCAATTTGGTCAGAAGCCGCACTTATCATGCTCAGCAGCAGGAAAAACTCCTCCACAGTCTATAATTCAAGGAAGTAGATAGGGGTGAGCCTGGCTAGAACGGTACCATGGTGAGATGATTCCCTGCATGGCTGGTAGGGCTGGCATTGCCTCCAAATTGCAAACAAGTTGAGTTTTCCCCTACAAACAGTCTGGAAATGTTTCTTTTTTAAAGACAAAAGCCCTGCAAGTACGTGCAGTCAGAAGCCCTCAAAGCCTGGCCAGGTCATGGTGTTGACTCCCAAGATCTGAAGGTCTCCATACCCCACCATGTTTTGATATGGCTCGGTGGAAATGTCACTGTGTACAAATGCAACTGTGTCTTGAATTCCTTTAGTAAAGGCGTTACCACACATGTCTGTGACAAAGGTTGTGCTGTTTGGAGGGACAAGTCTAGGGGAGAGTACAAGGATGAAATGCTTCTGCCCTCCTTGCTTCCAGTCTCCTCCCACAGAATGAATTATGTAGTGGACTCTTTATGATCCTCTCAACACTTGAACCTATGTGATACAAAACTGTTGAACACAACAGGACACCCACCTCTTCTCTGCCCTTTCACCACTCAAATAAACCATTTAGCAGTGCCCAGTTTGCAGCAGGACTCCAGCTAGAAGTCAAGGAAGATCCTACTGCAGGAGACTAGAAGATCCCTTCCAGAGCTTCTCAGGAGAGGTGTTCCCATAGATCCCTGCTGGGCACCTGGCAGGGGCTGGTTCTCACACAAGGTTTTCATGTTGTTCCACAGCCTCCACCTCCTGCCTGCAGTACCCCACGCAGTTCTGCCTCTGCTTCCAGTGTGAGTTAGTCTGTAGGGGTCCTTCTGCTTTTCTTGTGGACTCTGGAGGCCTGCAGGACCAGGGAGTTTATGGAGTGGAGGACTCACAGTTATTTCTGCATCCACTACACTTCCAATGGTCTGATTCAGAGAGCTTGTTTAAGTCTTCATTCTTTATTTTACTATTTATGCTCTTTAACAAAGAAAGCTATAGCAAGAAGACTATACATGTCAAATATAAGTCTGGCAAATTGCTGGGAAGGCACCACAGCGTAGCTCTAAATCTGTCCTAGCATACAGTGTAACAAAGACAAAATCCCATGAAGCACTGTATGTCTCTGACCTTCCACAGACTTCTCCACTTTGAAGGATTAAGCCTGGGATGGGCACGTAGCCATGTATCACTAATGCACCACTACTTATGATCTGAGGTGGAGGTGGCAAGTGGAGACAATCACCAGGCCCCAGTTGGCTTTCAGACATACAATAGAAAACTCCGTTCCAGCTCCGAATAATGTTCACTTTAAGTTTCACATAGTAATTGCTCATCATAACTTTGCAGCTCATTAGCAGAAGCATTTTCTTTCAAACTTCATTGTATTGTTCTTTTTTCATGGAACTGTAATATATAATGTCATGGAGAAAATGGAAATAGAGACATGGTGTAGTTATATAGGGCCACCCAACATAGAAAGTTTTTTTTTTTCTGAATGTTACATCTATAATTAAGCCATCAAACCACCTAGGAGAAATAAAACTGAGCCTTTTAATTAGCTTCTTGAATAGGAATAAATGCTTCATTATTCTTAACCATATCAAGCTGAGAACATTATTAAAGTCTGAAGGAATAATGAACAACATGACAGGAAAGACATTACAGCACATGAGGAATACATTTGCCTACTAAGCAATCTGCATAAATATGCCTATCATCACTATCTAGGAAGACAAAAATACCAAAGCAAAGAATGAAAACAAAAAGGATAGTATGGGCAAAGCCTTAAAGAAAATGATATGAAGTCAGAGGTAGGGAACATATATTTTGTCATCTGTATGCTGTTGAGCGCTGAAAATTCAGCTGCTTTGCCAAAACTTGTCTAAGATGCCTGAGTGGATTGGCCTGTGTTTGCACTCTATATTTTTTTTAAACTTCATTCTGTCTGCTTTGGCTCCTAGGCTTTGCCTCTCTGAGATATTTAGAGGGAGAACATGCCTCTCCAGAAGATGTAGAACAAAACAGTTCAGGGGACTTTTGGAAAAATTGCTCTGAGTCTGTAGGGAGGATGAATAATCTTTACAGGTTTTCAGAAAACCTCTGACTAAAGGGAGGTGTTATTCACTCTCCTTAGAAATAATGCCAAGAGCACAGAAACACTTTCACAGCAAGGAAAACTAAAGGTACACATCTGATCATTCATAGCTGGATATGTTATCCCACAATCCCAAACAAAGAATGTTCTGAAACTCAGACCCAGCAAAGTCTGTATTTGTGTCTTTAAATTAAAGCTCACTCATAAGCCATTTCTACTCACCAAAGCTCATTAATTTCAACTGTATTCAAACACAAGCTCTGAGAGCTGCACTGCTGTGGGCTGGGGCACCTGCTAGAAGAACTTCACTGGATCATAGAATTGCCATGAGAGCCAGACTCCAAGGTCTTAACTGTGTGGTTGGAGCATGTAGACAGTGGGAATTTCACACAACTTTCTGTGTTCTGACAGTGCTCTGAAACTGCTGGATCCAACAGATGGATCCACTGTCCGAGAGGAAAGGAGGAAAGGATGGTGAGTTGCCTTCTCCCCACTCTGCTCCTCTCCCTTTGTCTCCATCCTGTTCTCTGCCAAACTCCTGCATGGCACTGCTCTGTGCCGTTTGGGTGGACCTGAGTTTGTGCCCTGGACATCCAGCTCCACTCCGGTGCCAGAAAAATCACATCTGTGCAAGCACCTAGGCACCTCTGCAGTGGCACAAGCAGGAGCAGAGACAGGGAGAGAGGGTGTTAACGTGTCCTCAGAGTGGTGTCACAGGCCTCTTGCAAACTCCTGCTTTTAATGGAGGTGCTGTAATATTTTGACACTGCAAGGACCAAGAACTAAAACTTTTAAAAGTATAGAGGGAGGAGAGCTGTCCTATTTGCCATTCACAGAGCCATTGAATTCTGATAAAAAACATTTCCCAGCAGAAACTTGATCAAAAGTTGACTCCACAATGTGGTGTTTGTCAACCTTTGCTCTGGATTTGACACTGCTCCTAATCAGACCAACAACATGCTCTACCTTCTAGCTACAGGAAATTCTATCTGCTCTTTCAAGTTGAAAAAGGGGAGCATTTTGGTATTTACCTTTGGCATTTTTGCCTATGAGACAGTGACAATTAGAGACAATATTTTCAGAGTAATTATGTCTGCTCCAGCCGTGATACTTTGATTTCTAGCTTTCTTTGTTTCTCCTGTTTAATTTTGTTTGAGGAGCTATGGAATTGTATATATTTAAAATGCAGTGATTTCAATAAATGCTTCATAAGGTTCAGGCAATTTCTCAAAACATGATCTTCATTCCTAATTAATGTAGTGGGATAGTACAGCTAATGTATCAAATTTCATGCTTTTGATCCCAAAGGGGATCAGGAGATAAGGAGCTCTTGAAACAAAGATGTGATTCATTATGTGAAGCAGAAAATGAAAATAATCAGATTCATGGAAATGAATTGTGAAGATGATATATGCTGAAAAACAAATAAGATGGGATGAAAAGCTTGAAATGTGCCTGTATTTAGCAGAAAGGAGGGGCAGGAGCCTGAAAAAATATACTGTCTGGTTTTATTTATTAGCCTTCAGCAACTGCTATCCTGAGATGTGATGAGAAACTAGAAAAGAAAAAAAAATACTCATCTAGCAATTCCATTTGAAATGAGCTAGGAAAAACTTGTGTTACTGTTATTTTAATTATTTTTTTTTTTCTCCCTGAACTTGAAATGTGCTCTCTTTCTCCTTTTACCATCCTAAGTTGAAACAAGCAGTCACATTCTTGTGTTCTACAGAAAAAAATTGCCATAAGACAACTAATCTTTCCTGCATTCTTGGAATTTCCCCTTCTGTCACCTTTTACCGAAGACTTTGTTGTATTTTCTCTTCTGCCATATGCTGGATCAACTTAAATATCTCTAGTTGAACTGCTGCACTCCTTAAAAAGTCTACATTTTCCATGTCTTTTAATTGCCATTCTTCCAATCTTTGTTTCCCTGTTCTTTATCAGCTGTCCATGTTTCCTGCCTTTTTTCAACTGTTGTATAAAAAACTCTGAAGTAGGAATTACACTTTTCTTGTAGGACATGGACAACAGTGAGGTATTTCTTGAATGACAAAACATGGAGGCATCAATAAGTCTCTCAGTACTTTCCCATCATTGTCATTCAGAATGAGGGTGAAGTAGTCCCTTAGGAAGCGTTTTCTTCACTTTTCCTAACACGACTATGTCTATGGGTCAGGTGCTTTGATGTACCTCTATATTAACTAATATTCCCATCATTTTGTTAGATTTTGTGCTTTTCTGGGATAGGCTGGAGCCTTCAATAATATCTTCAGTCCAGCTGTAATTTCTATTCCACCCTCTCTGTGTTGCCACAAGCATAGTTTTGTACACAACCACCAGTAAATCTATACCTTTTGTTGCCTGGGCTTTGCATACAGGCTTCTCATTTGCTTCACTTTCTTCACCATTGCCAGATTAGGCACTGCTGTTTCACTAACTCTTACACTTTGAAATGATTGCTTATATCAATATTAATATTTCCTCTCTTCTTTCACTCCATCCACCCATTCAATTCTTCAGTTCATCCACCAACTAGACTTTTTTCAGTCCATCCACCTTTGTTCACTGCTGTATCCTTGTTCACCTGAGTTTCCTCTTTCTTACGCCTTGCAACGATGTATGAAGATTAGATGAACTTCATAATCTCTTTCACCGATTTCTTACTTTGAAGTTCTATGAGATTAGTTCACCCTGAGAGCTCAGTCCTACCAACCGTCATCCCAGGACATTATTTTCTCTATTCCTCCTGCTGACTCCATCATCTGAGAAGATCCTTCTTTCTCTAAATACAGACCAGTGCTCTGACATCTTGAAATCTTCATTGTTTTAATATAACTTTGTTCTCTGTTTCTGGGAACTGGAGGAAATGCATTGAAGAATGCATTTAAGTGGATAACTTGCACTTCTTAGATGGTCTTCCTCAGATAGTCATCTTTGTTCTAGTCTCGTCAGTATTCAGCAGTAACGTGTCACAATGCTCCTGGAATTTTTCAAATGTCATGGGTATGTTTGTCTGCCTCAGGTCCTCGTCTCATACTCTGGGTTTGACAAATTCTGACTACCAGCCTCACTTGTGAAGAAGAAATGATATTATACTCCTCCTCTGTTGTATTTTTCAGGGATACAGCAGTGTGGGAGAAAAAAAAGTCATCAGTAGAAAAGTTCTCCAACACAGACAGAGAAACACTTTTTTTTTTTTTTTTCTGGTAAGAGCCAATGGACTATAATATAAGAATTAACACTGCAAAGAAACATAAGTTGAAAGATCAGACAGCAAGACAGAAACATTATGTTCAAACACTTTTTGAATTAGAATTGCACATTAACCGTCTGAATGTGGCTGTGCAGTGTAGCAAGATGTGTTATCTGTTAGAGTAGAGAGCTATCACAGATTACTTGAGTCAGCACTGCATCCACCAGCAGTTCTTTGTTTCTGCCATTGACTTTTTTTAAAACTCCAGCACATTATGAAAAAAGAAGGGAAAAGAGTTTTGATGTTTGGATTGGAAAAGGAAATGTAATAGTCAGTGTACATTTGAAATATGCAAACTCTTTTATAGCTTGAACTACTATTCAGTGCCCAGAGATTTACATTTCTGGAGGCGGTTATGGGGGAAAAACCCTACACATTTTCTGCTTGCAATTTTTCCAGGCTGTCAAAATTTGACACGTGTATCTTTTCAAGCCCTTAACCCAATGAGTTAAAACCCAGCAAAATGGCCTTATCCTAAAACTAAAAGTACTGTTCTTACAAAATCTTTAGGAACGAGTACTGCAGCAAATCTCATGTGAAATGTTCTTTTTCATTAATTACTTATTAGGGTGATTCCTAGGAGCACCCATTGTGTGAGGTGCCATGATCATATTGCCAGGTGCAATACATCCAGCCAGCCTCGTATATCTCATCCTTCCCCCAAAAAAGCAAGCAGTGGTACTCACCACCAGCACAGATGGTGATAGTAAAATTCAGAAAAAAAACCCTCACTTTGTTGACTTCTGATTTAGTGAGTTTGGACATATTCCTGTGCTGGGAGACGTTGCACTAAAGGATTTGCAGTTTTAAAGTGAAAGAAGTCTTGAATTTCTTTACACACATTTGAGGGATACTGCTCTCACTCCAACAGGTCTTGGGTTTACTCACATATAAAATCACTGCAAATAAGGAGAACATCCAGTTTTTATGTTTTATCTCTAGAAGTATGATGTTACTTGTTATTCACCTTCAAGCAGGAAATTCATCCTCGTAATTGTGGCCTCAGTGAAATTGTTGCATATTTTCCCCAAAAAAGATAAATCCTATTCTCACTGGTAGCGATGTAAATCATCTGGGAAATTTCACAGACTTGTCAGGGTTTAAGGATGGATAACAGAATCTTATACTTCTCTCTAGAGGAAGAAAGGTCTAAAAAAATTCTTTAAAGAAAAAGTATTCTCTCTTAGCTAACTAAAAGCAGATGAAAAATTAAAACCCAGATGTCATCTTCTCCTCAGGAAAAAAAATATCTTTGAGGGTGTCTACATTTTTTGCCCTAGATGTATGATTTACTATACAACAAGCCCTGCATGCCATCTTTGTATTCAGCTCCACTGATCAAGAAAATAAATTAGATTCCAGAATCTTTGTGCCCATGATAATGGCTTCGTGTAAGGAGCCATTAATGCTGTAAATTATACTCACAGCTGTTAGCAACATGTACATATCTTGTTTTCTCTCTTTTAGTTCAGATGAATGTCAATTAGCTCAGCGATATTTACACTAATATTTTATTTATTGGGTGCAATTGTCCATCTGTTTCAGTAATGATGGAAGTTACAATGGTTCTGCTGGAAGTAGAGGAATTAGACTTACTTACTGTTAACCTTTCCCAGGAGGTAAAAGAAGCCATGTTCATAATTTTCCTGCATACAGGCAATAGTAGAAAGGGAATGTGGTACCTCTAAGAGGTATGAGAAATAATTCCAAGCAAGGGGGAAAAAAATTAAAATCCTATGTTTTACGTGTGAATGTGTCATCTGAAAATAGCAGTAAAAATAACAACAAATTCATGAAAAAACGAACAACATTATAACTGAGTTAAGTACACTGAGTAATGTTGAGCTGAATTCAGTTTTGTAGTATCAAGTTTTATCTTGGGGAAAAAAAAAACAGAGAAAAAACACCTTCATTTTTGATCACATAGAAAAGATGCTTCTAGCCATCCTACTGGACTTAAAGTCAGCCTGGGAAAATCACAGCCTTTAGGTTTCCTGCTCTGCTCTTTCACTGGTTGATAATCCACCAAACTCCCATGATCTCAAGGGTCAATTTGACGCTTCCCATTTTGTCTCATACTTGTCTACATATATATATGCCCATGTTTTTGTCATCTCCTTTTCAGGTATGTTCTTTGTCCTGCATCTTCAACACTAACATGGCCCTGAAAAAGCACAGTCTCTTCTGAAGAATCTCTTCTATTCTGATACATACAGTATTTATTCAAGTCTGGTATTTATCAATATGTGATATTTATGTTTTGCTCAGATTAATCAATTGCTTATAAGCTACCCTTCAGACACAGATGGTATGTTCCCTCTCTACTGTACAAACTCTTGGTGAAGTCATCAGACGTATCTCCAAACCATGAATTTTTCTACTCCAGCTGGACAGTTAAGGTGACAGTTGCAGTTGAGCAAGTGACATTTCAAGTCATAGATTTATGGTTTAGCCCCATGTTGCTTTATATTTTGAAGTTTTAACATACAGAATTTCTATACTTACGGGGGAGTTGCACTCATTGAAGGAAGACTGATATGGGTCCCATCGTCATTTTGCAAAATGCGACTTTTCCCTTTTACAGTTGCTTTTAAGGGTTCTAGCCTCAGGGGTGATGGAAAATATGAACTGTCCTACAGTTTGAGAGGGTTTTTTGTACATAAGGGCTTAAAGCATGTTGATTTACTGTTGATTAACTGAAATTAATGAGGTGTTCGTGTTTGGCTCTTTCTTCAGGATCTATAAGTTAACTGAATGATAATTAATTATGAGTAAATAATTTTTAAATGCATATTATTTTTAAAATGATACAATACAGAGGATCCTGAGAAACCGGAATTTTTTCAATGTGACTTCCATATGGAACAAAGTCCAAGCAAACTTTCGAATGGATGTGTCATTTACTGTTAGGCTAAGATAGTGTATTTTATTTTCATGCAACTGCATTGATCAGGAAAATAAATTGGGTCCAAGAGTTACAGGTTTTGTTCTCCCTTAGGATAATGGCTCACTATAAGAAAACATTAACGTAGTAAATCATAGTCAGAAACGTTGACACCATGAAAACGTCTTATGTGCTTCTTTTTGATGCAACTGAGCATCAATTAGTTCAGTGATATTTGCATAAATACCTCTATTTTCTGGGTGGAACTGTCCATCTGTTTCACTAAGAACTTAATTACAAGGTTTTTTCTGGGAAAGAAGAAATTAATCTTTCTGAATGTTAACCTTTTCTACAAGACAAAGCAGTCATGTTGACTAGATAACAGCAATTAAATAGGATCTGATGAAATATTTTGTCTTGGAAAATAAGATGTTCATTAATGAACATGAAATCTATTTCCAAAATATAACAAAGGATCAACATTAGATTTTTAGGCCATAATTCTCATTATGTTGACTATCTCAGCTTGATAGATGCCTTCTTTCTTAAGAATGATGCCAAGAGTTGTGGTTTGGTTTTGTTTTGTTATTTAAAGCACATTTGGTGCTAACAGGTACCTTGCTGAAAGTCTCAGGAGAGACTGAGGGCAACAGCTGGTCAGTCACCTGCAAAAGCAACTCCACCATCTCATCAGAGTAGAGGCACGATGATATGGTGACATACATGGCCTGTTCCGCCCTTATCTGAGCTGGATTCTACTGAAAACTCACAGAAATAGCTGTTTGCACAAGTTTTCGTGTGGTATTCCAAGGTTATTTTTCCTCTTGAGCTCTCTGTACTCCTTTGGCTTTCAACATCACACACAATTCCACCCTTTACCAAAGTTACTCATGAACAACTGAGGAACCGTTGCTATTTTTTTAATGGATCCCTACCTGAATCGGTTGCTGTAAAATACTAACTACTGTAAAATACTGTAAAAATACAGCTGTAAAATACTGTAAAATACTGTAAAATACTAGGTATGAGTGTCCACCTTCCAGTAACTGACCTGTAATGATGAGAAGGGACCAGTTGCCAAGAATACTTATAAGATATCTCCTTTTATCCAGGAGATAAAGGCCTTTGTTCTTGGAACTGACAAGTCAGAGTTATAGTTTCATTTCCTTGTGTGTCATCCATTCTGTAATTGTGAAGCTTTTGGCTTTAACGCGTGGATTTATTCCATCTCCAACCAAGATTTGATCCATAATTTACCCCGAGAGCTTGAGTTGCCTCTTGCCTCCAGAACTATTAAATCAAGAGTAACTTTGTTAAAGTTGGTGGACAGTCAGTGCAGTTGTAAAATTAGTGTATGTGAAGTAGAAAGTCAGACAGCTAATCCAGACCCAGTTCTGAAAACTTCTTCCTTGATTTTCCAGCTAATTTTTCACATAACTGATATTGTGCAGGTTGCTTGAAAGTTCAGTACTTTCATAGTTGCCCTCTTCCATGTCTTCTACATGTCAAAGTGCTACCATAGACAGGATAAGTATATAAATATAAGTGTCTAAATTAAGCAGTCTTTCCCCTTTTCCTCTGCCCCAGTACAATGAGGTATCATATACCATGATTTTGCTGAGGGTCCTGTCTCTAGTCCAAATCCTCACCAGCAAAGTCTGCTCAGCTTGGAAATCTGGTTTAACTACATTGCACCTACCAGAATAAAGGAAATTTCCCCTGTAATGCTGTATTGGGAAAGAGAACATCTATGCAAAATACCACAGATGCAGAGTACTTGTGGACAACGTACCAAAAATTCTTTAAATTCCTCTCATGGTAATTGCTACCAGTAATGAATGTACTCAGGAAAAATAAAACAATAAAACCTCACCACATTTTCTTCTCGCACATTTCCATTGCTACATGCAAGTACAAACACGGGAGATTAATGGAGGAGGAGATCGCTGCACTAATGAAGGGATAGGATGAAATATTAGAGAATAACAAAAGCTCATACGGGACATAATTTATATTTCAGAGTAACATACTGACACTACTGCAGATAAAGGCTTTGTTCTCATTTCCATTACAATAAGTTTGCTAGTATAATTCAGTTGTAAAAAGGGGAAAAAACATTTTTCAAATGTTGCCAGGAGGCCCAACTCAGGACACCACTGAAGAAAATCCAAGTTTCACCAGTTTAAACCTGGCCCTATGGGCCTACTAGGCTGTTCTTACTCCATGCCTCAGTAACTCAAAGGAGAATTTCTTCCTCTGATTTGAAATAGGATTAATTCCTTAGTATGGTAGCATAGATCCCTATCCCAGATTTTTTCTGCAACATATATATATATACAAATCTAAATTATCTTCTAAGGATGAAATCAAGGAAGGACTGGACCATTTCCAGCTGCCTCTGGACTCCCTGACTCCAAGCAAGCACCCTGTGTGCCTTCTGTAACACCTTCCCTTTTTGCTTAGAAAAATGTTTCTGTTCCCAGAAGTCACAGTTCTTCAAAATTGTTCTCCCCTGAAGATCTTATATTTACAGAATTAGGCTTTGCTCTTTCTTCCTGGTGTTTCAGTGCTTGTATCCTGTCCTAATGCATCTATTTCCATATGTGGTAGCCTCATGTACATTTAGCAATCAACAAAAGTGCTTCAGAAACCAACTAAAATGGGTTTCATACATCTTTGTTTTGTAGCCCCGGGTTTCCTGGAAATGTTAGCACTTAACATACCCCTCCATATTCTTACAATACCTTTATTTCTGCAGTTATCGGCCTGTAGAGTACCTTGTCATCTTCCCCTGGGAAGATCACAGCCTGCCTTGCCCAGTGATCAGCACACTAAGAGGCAGTTAGCATTCAGATAGGTCACGCACTTTTATACTTCTGGTTACAGAAAGGTTTCTATGAGTTGAGTGAAGATTTAATAGCGTTTTTTCCCAGCCTTAAGCAAATGACATTGAAATTACTCATAATATCAGTATGCCGTTAGGAACGGAATTGATTAATTGGCTAGTGATGGTAAAGCACTATGACAATGTGAAGTGCTATGCACTTGGTGCTGTTGTGATAATTAAGACTGATTCTTCTCAAATTCTTTTCTCAAGGTTTAGACCCACTGTTAAATTAGCTCACTTTAACCAAGCACTAGCAGAGCTGCAGTATCTGCCCTTATGTGTACTCCTATCCCATAGCAACAGCCTGATAATTACATTTCATGTAGCCTGTAGTAAAATTTGGTTCACTACATTGGTCATTGGGTTGTTACTGCAAGACAACATCAAGTGACATTGAAAGAAACCGTCCTTCACTGTCCCCATTGCCATTCAGTGTCCACACTCCCTTTTCTTTACTGGTTGAAATATCTATACAACTGTGTGGTAAAGCAAATTAGGGAATTGATCCAGTAGAAAAACAAATTATTATTATCATTATTGTTGTTGTCGTTGTTGTCATCCTGAAGACTGGTTAGTTTTCAGCTCTATCTTTTCTCTAAGCTCATGTGAGGTTTGGATATGATCAGCCCAGAAAAGAGGAAAGGTAACATTTCTTCTTTTAGTACTGGTGGCACCTTAAAGCATATGTTGAACTACGCTGTGTCTCACCTTAACCTGAATTTACTGTTGGTGAGGAGAACGCAAAGCACAGGAAGTTTGCTAGCCTTAGCAACTTCATAGTGTGGTTGAGCCCTCACCACTCAGGATGTTTTGGAGGGGGCTGAGCATTTTATAGCGTCAGTTTCTTTAATCGTCAACTGAGAGCTTTATGAACTCACAGAATCACAGATTCTCAAAATTTTATAGATTTTTATTTGAAAATTCCAACATGCCTGCATGTTCTATTTGTCTTATGTGATTTGGCAAATGAAGGCAAAAAAGGATTTACATGAAACCAATGTGACTTCTCGTTGGAGATAAAGCTGCTTGCTTTGGCTTGTCTTTTGTCTTTTATAAATCAATTTTAGGTAACAAAAAATAATCCTGAATATTTTATATATTTAAAAATAAAGGTTTTCTGGGTGAACTTTTTGCATCTTCCATTTGAATTGTTTTAAAATCAAAATGCAGCTTCTCATGTTGCAAAGCCTGTAGTCACAGGCTTTGTGGCTTAGACGATTTAAACCACAAAAAAGTGGAATTGTATTTGTGGTTTGCCTGAGAAAATGTCAATGACTTTTTAAAAGTTAAAACTCAACTAACTTTGGGGCTCTTTTCATTGATTTTAGAGGGATATGACCTGAAAACTTTGAGCACTCGTGAGTGTCAGACTTACAGCCAAACTGATTTGTAGAGTCCAAGCTATCAGAAGATTTTATATACTTAAAAATATTTACCTGCAGAATGTTTATATGTTTCTCCCAGTCTCCAGATTGCTCATTATGCTAATACGAAAATATTAGCATAGTCTCACCATCATTCCAGTGGACTGAATTTAATCTATCCAGTTAAACCACAAAGCAACCAGAATCCATAGAGTCTTGCTGTAGCTGCCCAGGTTGTTTCCTGTGAATGCAGAAAAGGAGTAACTACAAAAAGGTTTAGAAAGAAGGTTTAAAACTCAGAGCAACAGCATATAAGAAAATGTAAGTGGAGGCTATGGATTGGTTTACAGTAAGTTTTGCCTCAAGAAGGAAGATCAAAACCAGCCTTCCTGTAGGAACAGTAGTGACAGCAATCTAAAGTATCAGGAGATCCTTCCTACCATGAGGTTTCCAAAAGCTTCTATGTAGATTATACAGGACCTGATCAGCTGTATGCATGCCACTGGCAGAAAATTATGTGATTAGATAACTTTTACTGGTGGACACTTAAGCTGCATGAAGAATTTAGGTTCCTCAGCAACTGGTAAAAAGTTTTGAGTATTTAGATTTTGGACATATGCCCCAAAGCAGTAGGAATAGAATCATAGAATAAATCCTTTTGTTAATACACCCTCTCTATGCATTCATTTTCTGCTACATGAGGGTCATTTTGGAACAAACCTCCGATCACAGGTCAGTTGTTCTTGATTCTGTCTGCAAGACTGCTAAATATTTTAAAGATTTCTTATCAATTTGCTCTGCAGTGTTTCTTTTCTCATGAGTTTGCTAGTTTCTCTTTTCTTCTCTTAACTATTAACAATTGAAGTGGCTTTATGCTTTGTAAAGTGCTATGAGTTAGTACGTGTGAAGAGCATGCTATAATTCTGCAGTGATGAAATGTGTAATATCTGCACTGTCTGGATATTGTGGGGGGAAAAAAAACCCATGCTTTCTCATTCTAGGTTAAGTATACTGAGGTTTTAAATGCCACGTCTTCCCATAAAGTGACAGTATTCTGCTGAAGTTCACAGACCTGTGCCAACTTGTGACAGCCAGGGATCTGGTTCTTGGTATGGAGAGTTCATTAATATATACAGTTTTAGGCTCTTTAAGTGTCACAACCTTGATTCTGTTATTTCTCTTTTGACTACCAGTGTTCATGCTCTACACTTTCTTGAGTGAGAAGGATCCAGGCCCTTCCTCTGATTTTTTGTAAGTGTAACCCCAAAGATCTGAGAAGAAGAAGCCTTTGGAGCTACTTCATAGGTCATGATTGACATCAGTTCCTTTGGCCCTGGTCATTCTTCTTTCTTCTGTAGTGAAAGTCATTCCAACAGGGCTCCAGAGGCAACTGCTGTATGTTTCTGAGCAACATGGACACTAAGACCCAAACTTCCCAAAAAGACTGGATTTCTTTTTCAGGGGTGTGAACTCCCAAAGCACCTACAGAAAATGCTGAAGCACTCTTAAGGGGTATATGCACTACAGTGCTAATGCAAGTGCATATTGGACATTCAGTAAAACCCAACCAACAATATGATGACCCCATGGACCGGGTATCCAGACCATCCACTCAGGGCTAACACAACACAGAACACAGAGTAGACTCCCACCTTTCCAAAACTGCAGCTGGAGGCCAGGTAGGACACCTGAAGGTATCTCAAATGGCATTGGATGCCTGTGTACCGAAAACAGAAACAAGACTTAGGTGTGTAAGTCAGTGGATGTAGAACAGTTCAGCTCCCCCTGCATTAGATACCCACTGACTGGCTAGCTGAATAACTCGCTAGTCACCACTGCTTGTGTGGACCAAGAACTCTGTTCATTTGCCCATATACAGAGACCTGAGATGCCCTATCCCACTTGGCCTCCAGACACCCATGAGAAGAGTGCAGGTCTCCCATTGCTCCTGTGTTGTGTCTTCCAGCCCTTAGTGATGTATTGGACACACCAAGGCACCTCAGATAACACCAAACATCTGTGTTCAGTGATCATGTGATGATAGAACTTACACAGAATCAACATTTTTATGACTTTTGACAAGTGAATCCAAGTCAGCTTAAAGCCATTGTTTTCTTTGCAGGATTCACACCTTAATTACTAAATTATCCAAGGTAGAACCGTGTAGGTACGGGGTACCCATTGAGTTAGTCAGGTAGATTATGTCAATGAACATTAATACTCCTATCTGAACTGGATACAAGACGTTGTTCCCCTTATTGCTTACCACCAAAACTGTAAGGGGATGATACAACTGGATCATATAAAATAAACAGACTGAACTCGCACCCTTGCCACAGATGCAGAAAACTGAGATGATGCTCATGAGAGCTCCTAGAAGCCAGCATCAGCAGACTGAAGTAGTCCAATGTAGCTGTGTGCACATATATATGCAACAAAACAAAACAAAGTTCCTAGGAGAGAGGGATACAGTCCTGCCAGATTCCAGCACTGTACATACACCCGCTAGCTACAGCTTTCCAAAGACAACCGTTTTTTCATAGTTGTCATCCTTTGCATGCTTATCAGGTCCAGATTTGGTGACAGTAGGTTCTGCATCTTCTCCTTGCTTTTAGCTATAACCCAGTGGGAAAAAAAAACAACAAAGTTGTCTCCTTGGATTACAATTTATTCTTTTCTGTTAGGAAGAATACTCAATTATTTTCCTTGTGCTATGTTTGGTACACAGGTGGTATAGAGAAGCTACATAGATGAAAACTAATGCATAAACCTGAGATGGATAAAATGTGTTTTATTCCCTACAATTTACTGTAAAATATCGCCTTTCCCTTTGACTATTGCTCAGGCAAGGTAAAATATTTTCCCATCATTAGTTCCTTTGATACAGTTTCTAAATGACTCTTTATAACCTCTAAATGACTGTGACTCCTGACTGAATTCCCAGACTTGTAATTGCCTATTTCTAGCATCACAGCACTCAGGAATGGGATGGTGTGACCTGGGTTGTCTGACCTATACCGGATAGCTCTGAGGTTATATCTATACTGCAGGATAAAGACAAGCCTTAAGAATCAGCTCAAACACAAGAAGTAGTGATAGGATGAGGGGTGATGGTTTTAAACTGAGAGAGGGGACATTTAGACTAGATATTAGGAAGAAATTCTTTACTGTGGTAAAGAAGTGGTGAGGCACTGGAACAGGTTGCCCAGAGTTGCTGTGGATGCCCCATCCCTGGAGGTGTTCAAGGCCAGGCTGGATGGGGCTTTGAGCAGCCTGGTCTAGTGGGAGGTGTCCCTGCCCATGGCAGGGGGTTGGAACAAGACAATCTGGACTTGAGCCTGGACTTGAGCACTGTCTTGGAGCTTGGATTTCTATTGGTAGAATCTGAGCATCTAGTACAGAGCAGTTTGGCATCTCTGTGTCTCAGATGATGCTCATGAGAGCTCCTAAAAGCCAGCATCAGCAGACAGACCTAGTCCAATGTGACTGCATGCACATATATGTGCAACAGAGATGAATGTCCTACATAGAACAACATTTTGCCTAAAGGAAATGCTATAGTCCTAACCCTGCAGGCTTGATTCATCTGTCATTTACACCAGAGTGGGATAACTGACTTCAGCAGATCTTACTTGAAAATAAGGAGTGAATCAGACCCTTATTCTCTCACTATAAGTGTTAAATCTGTTGGTTGGGCGGTTAGTGAATGGTTCGAAGCAAGAACAGGAACATATGATAGTGTTAATATAAGTTTATAACCTATTTTATGGTGTTGGTAGATTTTCATGCTTTTTTAAATGCAATGTTACTACCTTTACACATTCTGACACCTAAGTCAGGGGAAGTACATAATTGTGAGGCTTTTATATGCACTACTCTTATCTAAAGATAACCAGCCATGCATTATCAAAATTACCATTCTAAAACCTTCTTTGGAAGACCGAATATCTCAGGCCAACAGACACAGTGAAGGGAGGAAAGCAGCTATTTTGCTGTATTTTCTTATTATACCCAGGTTTGGTGCCATTAGAAAGAGCTCATCACCTAAGAAAATGACACAAAATTGAGATGACAAAGCAAAAAGTGTCATAATCAGAAATATTTGCACTTCCAGCAGTTCCCTTCATCTTGATTTATTTCTAAAGAATTCCAACCACATGGAGGGACCTCAAGCCACTCACACACTTTTTTCAAAAAAACCCAGGACAGTGTGGTAGCTCCCATTACCTCCAAAACTTCTACAGTTACCCTCAATTCCCCACTCCGTAACCACGTGACTGAAGAAGAGCCTTCATGATGCAGCCCACTGTGTATACCCCTGCAGAGAGACACCTGCTTTTAGATATTTATATATTTATATTATCTTCATATAGCTTGTTTTCCAAAATCCCTCACTCTGACAGCACCTCTCATGAATGGCAGAGATGAAGCAAAGCCACCTCACCCGCCTCAGCTCCAAAAGCGATGACTTTAACTTGCTGTGTGGCAGCTCGGAGGGACACATCTCCTACTGGCTGAATTATGCCTAAGTCTTGCCCGTATCAGCATTATGGGGCCATGAAATAAGGTGACTGGGGGGGCAATGGAAAACCGCAGGTTTGACTGACTGCCCTGATGCATGAACCTGAAGAGTGGAGGTGGCGAGGATGGGCCCCCGCTTCAATAGCAGCGAAACCTCAGGTTAGCTGAAGGTAACCACGGACCACTGTTAGAAACCAATTTAAGTGCTTTCTTTCACCTCTAAGAAATGGGGTCGGGGAAGAGGGGGACTGGGGATGGGAGACGAAGGGGACTGAGTCATTCTCATAAAGGTGTCTTTAATTCTCAGCTATGTTTTGCCGCGACAGAAAGTACAAAGTGCAACCTTGCTTGCATTTCTGCTGCACTTTTAACATCAGGCGCTTGATTAAAGTCATTACCGGGTACTACACTCTTTATGTGGAAAAGCCTGAAGGCCTCCCACAGGAATGAGCCTTTGCTCGGCTCCTCCCGGTGTCCCAGCGTGACTATTATTCCATTGTTGTGTTTTCTATAGAAGACAAATATTTAATGACTTTTGATAGACACTTCAGACTGTATCTCTTTGATGTGTGTTTGTGATTCAGACTTGCTTCCTTCCTTTTGTACTTTATTACCAAAGGGGAAAAAAACACTTCCCGGCAGGTTTGCAGGTTCTAATAAGCCCCTCAATTCCCTCGCACCAGAGGTCATGGCAGTAGGAACAAGAGTGATTGCTCTTTATGATTTTTTTTTTTCTTTTTCAGTACTCCTGTCCCATTTGAGGCAGGGCTTCATGGGCAATTCAGGACAGCTGGAAGTTTTAATAAGCCATAGTATGAAAGATAAATCAAGTGCAAATAAAAGCATTTTTTAATTGCATTCTTGTTTTCGACATTTCTGCTTCCCCCATCAGTCTCTCCACATACAAAACTTTCTTATGACCCCCAGGTTCCTCAGAGAGAAACAAACATCCTGTCACTAAATGTCTTTAGCCATGGGTCTGCTGCAACCACATATTGTATTGTACCATCTTCTAAATGGGAAAAGAGTCAAATCCAGCCTCTTTTTGTACAGCTGCCTGCCAGGAGCCAGCAGGCAGCAGAGATGCCATGCGGGGGATGGGAGAGAGCATCGGTCTCAGTGGAGGGGATCGCTGGTCCTCTAGGAACAAAGCGGTGAAGCATCTTCTCGTGGATGGGATGCAGTCAGGCTGCTCTGTGAGTGTCCAGGGATTAGAGCTGTCGTGCGTTGGTTCGGTGGGTTTCAGCTGTGCAGCATGTTCGGTACAATTTGCCGTGATAAATCTGTAGCTTCCTTCAGCAATGAGACGCAGTGACTGAGTTTTGTCAGGGCAAAAGCATTTGAAAGATACACAGACACCTCTCTGCATTATATATTCTGTTAAGCAAGTATAAAATTCATGTGCTTGCTGGCATAGCCAGATGTGGAAATATGATTGATATTTCTTATCTGGGAAAATGCGTTGGAACTGGAGGTGCAGCTGTGTTAGTAATCGCTCTAAAAGCTCTAAACTCCAGATCATTTTTCAGGTAAGACGGGAAATTTTTATTACTATTTTCCCCTGAGGAACCTGTTTCAATTTAATTATTCAGTCCATTCTTTTCAATTTGCCATCTCCTCTCTGTCAGTTTCAAGAACCTAGAAGAACATTGCCACGTGTACCAGGTGGGCTCACATCCGAGAGCCTTGTGCTCTACTCTTGACCCTTCTGCCTGTCTCAGGAAACAGCTTAGGCTTTTCTCCTGCAGGTTACACAGGTGACATGACCTACATAATTTCATATGGCACTACCGTGTGTGTAAAATCTCTCCATGACTGAGAAGCATTTGCTCCCTTTGTTGATGATGGTGGTATTGTGATCCATTCAGATCACTTTAAGAATTAGAGCAGAGAGGCAAAATCTAGACCTGGATATACAAAATATCTGCTCTCAGGCATACTTTGATGATTGATGTGTCTTCTTTGACAAAGTGTTTATCCTCACAGCCTAGACCCAGGCCCACTCAGATTTTGAAGCTTTTCCACTGCCTTCTCTGTATCTTCTACCAGCAATTTACCTGAATGGACTGGAGAGGCTGGGATTAAATGTTTATTAAAATCACTGTTTCCTGTCTCCAAACAAATGCGTAAGGACAATTTTTGTGTTGGACACATTTAATCAAGGAGTTCAGATTAGGTACACTGGTCCCAGAGGTGTTTTCCCGAGAGAGACACGGCATTCTGTGAGCTGTAGCTCTTTTTTTACAGTTTTTCCTACCCTGTTAGGGTTCACAGAAGGTGCCAGAACAGCAACTTTAGTCATCTCTAAGGACCCGCAGAGCAAAGGTAGCAGTAATTTAATTGTCTACACCATAACCCTGTGCAAGCCACAAGCATCCCCAGCACAGAAGCAAATCACACGTTCAGCACACCCTGGGCAGAGGCTGACCTGAGGCTCAGGCAAAGGGACTTTCTGTACCATATTTCAGTGCAGCCATAGCCAGAGCAAGCGGATTTTCCACTACAGCCTGTGTCTGGCTTGATATATCTGTCTCTGCTCCATCCCTGCTTCAGGTTGCTGGAAGAAAGCCTTTGCCTCAGTCCTGAATGTCCCTGCTCCCAGTGAGCTGAGACAACAAGCCTCAACGTCCACCTTCCTTTTAGGCAGAAAACCTATAAAATCAGTGGTTCCCATGATGGCTGTGTCTCATCTCTGCGTCCGCTTTCTCCTCCCAGCACTCTTAATTTTCTCCTCTTTATCCTTTCAGGTTTTGGCAGCTACAACACAGTCTTTTCCCACTGCTTTGGCTGTACTTTCGGTGCCTCGCTCAGCTCTCTGTCACACTTTTACTCCCTGTCCCAGATTCTCTATCTCTCCTCAACCATTCTGCTCAGCTCTTTCGTCTCCCTTGTCCTCCCTCTCATTTTTCAGCCTTTTTTCTCTGTCTGTCCCTTTCCTGGCACTTTTCTTGCCGCTTCCTTGCACTGAAGTAGCATCATCATTTCAAACATTGCAATTCTCTTTCAAGCCTCCTCCCACCTCCTCATCTCTTCCTCCGCCTCCTCATTTTCAGCCTTACACTAACCATTCTTTGCCTCCCTGACCTTCTCTTGGCTAAAAATTGGTGTTCCTCTTCAGGAAACAGCCTCCCTCTGAAAAATATGCAGGAATAAAGCAGCTTTATTGCACTAAAAAAGAGAAATCTACAGTGCTCTGTAGGATTATGTGTTACACCTTCACTCCCAGCCACCTGTTTACCCCTTCTTTTTGGTATTGAAAATAGGAAGCATTTCAGTTTATCTGGCAACTTGGATTGACAGGGTTTTTAAAGGGTCGAAAAATGTGGTGGTATGTTTGACATTGAAAAAAACCCTACAAAAAATCATCTGAACTATCTGTTTTTCATGACAATTTCCATTTGGATAAAATACACACACCCACAAAGATGTACAGGTACATAAATGTACAAATATAGTTTAAAAAACAAACAAACAAACAAACCAAAAAAAACCCCACCAACCTTCAAATATCTTTTTGTTTAAGTTTTTAAAAATATGTTCATTCTGACATCAGTATGGCCCAAGTTATTTTTCTGTGGTTTGTCACCCCTTTCCTTAACTCCTCCTTTTCATTGTATCAGACTTTATACTTGTCTCATTTAGACTGTGACACTAAAGGAGCATGAACTGCCTCATTCTCCATAAATTGAAAGATCATTTTGGACGCACTAGAGTATATGACGATAAACATATTTATCATGTTACATATATACATACACAGACAAATGAGAAATAACAAAGGAGGAGTTTGTAAATGACTCAGCCTACCAGCAAGAGTCCAAGTATTTCACATCACACTGGCTACAAAGGCCTCTGGTGCAACCCTGCACTTGAACATGTGCTTATTCTTATAAGTATTACAGTGGCAAATCAGGGTACATAAAACACAGTGGAAGTTAAGCATGTGCTTAATTGCTTTCCTGAAATACGACCTCCACCTGAAAACAGCAGACTAGAGATGGAAAACATAGTAACCCTTATGCACTCTCCTCAACCTTGTCATTTTAGAAAGTGTGCCTAAGGAGGAAAAAAACAAATCGTGAGAGATCTGTATTTTTTCACAGCTACTTGGTGAGCAAAGTGTAGGGAATTCCCAAATGTGTCACTGGGCTTGCAGGAAGTGATTATCCAAAGCAACAGTGAGCGACCTCAAACGGATTAGGCACAGGCAATGTGTATATTTGTGTATCTCTGGTGGATATGATGGAAATAGCATATCTAAGAAGGCACATCTAATATGTTTCTGAGCTGGCAGCTGAATATTTTCTTTAGCCTCCAGTGATTTATTCAATAACAAGCTGTTGGACTCAGACAAAAAAAGGGATATGAAAATAAAGTGTCTCAAGAAAGGTCAGATGATCGCTAAACAGCAGAGGTAATACAATGTCAAGGTTACTTGGCTGGAGGCGAATCCACTGATCTACAGTTTCATTTACTTGATTCCCAAGAGGTGTGACCTCTCCCTCCCTCCTCACCCTAATGATGTGCAGTCAGGTTAATTTTTCAAAGTTCTCTCTCGTTTGATTCTCCAGGAATAAGCTTTGCATTTAGAAAAACAGCTTCTTCTTCCTCAAAGCCTTGAGCCTCTGAGTCAAAATAAATTTCAGCTTTCAAAGTTTTCTTAAATATTTTCTTAAGAGCAGGACCAAAAGGGACCTGAGCAAAGACTCTGTGAAACACTTAGAAATGCAGACAATTTATAAAGCCTTAAAAAAGCATATTTATTTATGTACAATTCAAGGTACTCAGGGTGCAGACTGTGTAAAGTGGTAAAGTCAAGTTTTGCAAAACACAAGGGCAGTGTAGCTCCGTCTGCGTTGTCTTTCAGAGAGAGCACAGCCCAGCTCAGAGCCAGTAGCTTGCAGTTCTAACTTGGGTCTGCAATTATTGCTAATGGTGACACCTGGAAAAAGAATCACAGAATCATAGAATCATTTAGGTTGGAAAAGACCCTTGGGATCATCGAGTCCAACCATCAACCCCACTCTACAAAGTTCTCCCTTACACCATATCCCTTAACACCACATCTAAACGAGTCTTAAACACATTCAGGGATGGTGACTCCACCACCTCCCTGGGCAGCCTATTCCAGTGTCTGACCACTCTTTCTGGGAAGAATTTTTTCCTAATGTCCAGCCTAAACCTACCCTGCTGCAGCTTGAACCCATTCCCTCTTGTTCTATCACTAATGACCTGTGAGAATAGACCAGCACCAACCTCTCCACAATGTCCTTTCAAGGAGTTGTAGAGGGTGATGTGGTCTCCCCTCAGCCTCCTCTTCCTCAAACTAAACAGTCCCAGCTCCTTCAGTCGCTCCTCATAAGATTTATTCTCCAGGCCCTTCACCAGCTTCGTTGCCCTCCTCTGCACTCGCTCCAGCACCTCGAGATCTCTCTCGTATTGAGGTGCCCAGAACTGGACACAAGACTCAAGGTGTGGCCTCACCAGTGCTGAGTACAGGGGGACAATCACCTCCCTCCTTCTGCTGGTCACACTATGTCTAATACAAGCCAGGATGGCATTGGCCCTCTTGGCCACCTGGGCACACTGCTGGCTCATGTTCAGCCGCTTGTCAATTAGAACCCCCAGGTCCTTTTCTGCCAGGCAGCTCTCCAGCCACACTTCCCCAAGCCTGTAGCGCTGCATGGGGTTGTTGTGGCCCAAGTGCAGGACCCGGCACTTGGCCTTGTTGAAGCACATTCCATTAACATTGGCCCATCGGTCCAGTCTATCCAAGTCTCTCTGTGGAGCCTCCCTATCCTCATGCAGATCAACACTCCCACTTAGCTTGGTGTCATCTCCAAACTTACTGATGATACACTCTGTGTCCTTATCAAGAACATCAATAAAGATGTCAAAGAAAGAAGTGCGTAACTCTCTGATGTAAGAAAAGACACCACAACGTTGAGAAAAAGGGACTGAAAAGTGTTTCTGCTGCTATTTCTGTTGGTTGGCTTGATGGTTTAACCCATTGCTTACACTGAGATACTGGGTTGTGTTATTTGCTATATCCCAGCCACTCAGTGCCCTTAATAGACCAAGAATGGTCCTTATTCAGGTGGTATAACCAAGCTGTCCTCCTTGGAACTTCCCTGTCTGTTACAAATTAGATTAATGGAGACACACAGAGGGCAGCAGAAGGGGAAAAGGACAAACATCAGAGAGAAGAAAAGCAAGAACGGGAGAAAACACATGGATTTTGAAGAACTGTAGGATCTAAGCAGTTAAAAGCTTGCCTAAAAATGAGATAGGAATGGGAGTACGTATCAGGTATTTAAGAGCTAGACAAAACCACTACAAGACACTTTTCCAAACCCCTGACATACTGAATGCAGGAAACAGAAATATTACACTGAAGAGAAATCCAAACAAACACAATAAAACATCTGAACAACGTTAATTACATCCTGTAGAATGATGTGTTTAAGAGTATGATTTAAGCATTCTACACTAAGCTGTTTTTTTACCCTTTAAGACATATTTTTTTCCTTGCCCTTTCTCATTACATGTTCCTAAGAAAAAGGAGGCAAAACCTTCTCATGGTGTTTTGAAAAACTAAGATGATAGTTATTTTTTCATGAGGACACAAAGCAGAAGGCAAGAGGAAGAAATAGGTGACTCTTGTTTCATCTGAACCAAAAATAAACTTTGTTTGTGGTGTGGGTTTTATTTGCTCGTTGCTTTCTAGAATCATAGAATAGTTTGGGTTGGAAGGGACCTTTAAAGGTAATCTAGTCCAATGTCCCTGCAATGAGCAGGGACATCTTCAACTAGATCAGGTCACTCAGAGCCCGGTTCCACCTGACCTTGAATGTTTCCAGGGATGGGGCATATATATTATGAAACTATACAAACAAAATGATGGGTCATGGGCTCCAGGCTGCTGGGGATGATAGTCCACACTAATGAGAATAACTCTACAGCATGGTAGGCTGAGGAGATGTCCTGTTACCAGCCCAGAAGCATTAATAGATGAAAGTGAAGGACATTCACTTAAATTCGCTGATATGAGAAGGTATAAAGAGAAGTTGTTTTGATCTCGAACCAGCAAATGTTTGGCCTAAGCGCAAAGAGAATTTTTAACTGAAGTACATGAAATATATGCTCTGTGTCATGATAGCGGTGTATGTTTAAATAAAAGGAGTAAAAGGAATGTTTTGGTTATAAAATAATTAACAGGACAGTTAAGATCAAGGCACAGGTTGTGAAGGGTGTGATCGGTGCCTGAAGTCTGTTAGGATATGCCCACGCTGTGGGTTTTTTCACTTGCTGAAGCAAACCACTGGGCTGAAACAGCAGCTGCCAAACTGCCTGCATCTCTCCAGAGGGTACCTGAGGGGCCTTATTCAGCATGAAATGCTGCCTGACGAGAACCACCCGTCTCTGCCATGCCCTGCTGTCCACAACCTCCTATGCCTATATGCAGCCTTCATCTCTAACAGGTACTGACCTCCAGCTGTCTTTCTCCTGCAGATAACATCACAAGGCAGAGAGTAATCCAGGCACTGATGGGCTGTTGATTCGTATGTAGACTCACATAATTTCATTAGAAGTATTAATCAAAGAAGGTGTCACAGAAGCTGTGCCTAATAGATGAACTCCCTACACGTAGGACATATTTACAAGGCCAAGAGATAGGTATGAAATGAATAGTCCTCCAAAAGAAAGAGAGAAGGAATAAAAAGTGTAAAGGAGACATATTTAGTGATCATAATATTAGTATTTATAATATAGCAATGCCGTATGAGAAGATTTTGAACATCCAGCAAGACGCAAGCAAAACTTAATACATTATCATGTTGACTGCCTTATAAAAGGAGACATAGAAATCAAGTCAACTTTTTACTGACTTATTGGTTACAATGGTGTAGGAGTGCCCTGTCACAGGCATCCGTGCACATTAGCACCTTATTTTTGGGACATCCTTCTGAGGCCATAAAGCTATCTGAATATTTGCCACCAAACAAGCTTTGGTCATGCATTATGAGTCAAGGGTTGGACAGCAGATGTGTTAACACTGACATCTCCAGAATTCTAAAACTGACAGCACCCACCCGTCAACAGTAAACAATAGCTAACAAGGACAGCATGAGTGCCCTCAGGCAACAGTAAACACCTATATAGTAAGTTATATCATAACACCTATGATATAAAGGTACCATCCTCTTTCCCTTTTTCCTGCCTTGTAGATTTGGAAGGATTGAACAGACCTGATTTCTTTTCTTCAGTTCTGGCAAACCAGAGACAGGCTGGACTGGCATCTCTCCTGGCACTGGTGGGGGAAGTCTGGGAGCTCTCCTCCTGACACCCATGGGGGCCTCCTGCAAAACAGATACCTGCATTTTCAGATTGCATTTGTGGGACAATTATTGTGTACACACAATACTCACAACATTACTTGGGGTGCAGGTGCTTTCTGTTTTCCTACATGTGGTGGATGGAAATTAGATCTTTCAAGGGGCAGTGCTCTGTCAGATATGAGAGGCTTAAATGCAGTTCGAGTAGAACGCAATATGTGAGAAATTGCAGTCTCCATGATGAAACTCCTCTAAAATAACAATGAGAGACCATCATGAAGTTACCTTGATCCTTGATAATGAGGAGATACACTTCCACTGTCTAAGGCAGAGCACAACAGCCCTCCAATATGCAGTGGAACCCTTTTGCTCTTTTGGAGCATGCTCTCAATAACACATGGACATGATATCTCTAACTCTGCATGGATGCCCTGTTAAAATACCTCGGGTACAATACATTGAGAAAACACTTTGTCCTTCTCCCTAAAAATGTACACAACCTGTAATTTCAGTTAAGAAAACTTATTTGAGTTGATTGGTACCATTCCCAGCCCCCAGACAGCTTCACTTGTTTTTTCTGATTGCTTTTGTAAGTTTTTAGGCCCACAGTCTTTAAGGAGAGTGTTTTTCTTCCTATCTGATTGATAAATATTTCTCAGGGTCTCCTGAGAGCCAAATCCCCTTGTATTTGGAAATCTGATTAATAGAGTACTAAATTTCAACTAAAATCAAATCAGCAATACCCAGTGTGAGATCCGCTTTCCCTTTACATCTGCATAAGTTAAGCTTGATCTGTTGCTCTATTTTGCTCAAGGGTTTGTTCATTTGTTCCTTTTTTATGTATTTTTGCCTGTGCTAGTGACTTTAAAATGATAAATTGACTCCCCTGTCTCCCCACCCCCATTTTTTCTTATCTTCTTGTCCTTTTGCATGCACTTTCTTTATCTCTGTGTGGGGTCAAATCTCTTGTCACGTAATTTACATTCTTCAGGAGACAGCACTGGTAATATTGTAATAGTTTGTCACCAGGTTGATAGGTAACAGCTCTGGCTTTCTTGTCATAATAATCCTTTTTTGTCTCCATTGTGCCTTTTCTTTGGTTTCTTCTTGTCTATTTGCTTTGCCTTATTAAATGCAGAGCACTCAATTTCTGTAATGTGTTATATTTTCTTCTGAAGAAATTTTTGCCTCCTACTGCTTTTTCTTCACTATGTGCTCAATCCTCTTCAATTGTTCTCCCAAATACTATCTCAAATATAGAAAGACCTGAAATGTCTTGGGATACTTCCAAAACAGAAAATACTGTAGGAAGGAAAAGCAGACAGTGCACTTACTTCATCTTTAATAAATATACACAGCTCCCTTTACAAGTGTATTTGTCAGTCTAAATGCTATAGCAAATCTTTCCTTTTTGTTGTCATTGATGGCAGAGATGTTAGCCCAACCTTTAAGTGGCCTGTGAGTACCAACCCTATCCTGAAAAATTCACATTTAGTAAACAAGAGGGAGAGAGGGAAGAAGAGGAAACAGGGAGGGAAAAAAAAATTCTGAAGTCCCCAGTTTAGTGTTAAAGCAGGGAATATACATTATCCACCAAGCCATGCAGTAGGAGTGGCTTCAAACGAGCTCATGGTTGCCTACTTAATGTTCCTGGTTTGGGGTCTGCATATTCAGAGCGTGGGTCCGCATAACCAAAGTCTTTCTGGGTTTTACAAAGGCTGTCAAAATCACAAAGTAACTGAGGCTGAAAAGGACCTGGAGATCATCTGGTGCAAATCCCTTCTCAGAGTAGATCTAGTTAGAGCAGGCTGCTCAGAGTCTTCTCAGTTGTTTTATATATTTCAAAGGATGAAAACAGTCCTCCATTCCAGTATTTGATCACCCTCATGGTTAAAATTATTCTAATTTTATCTGAACGTAGTTTCCAAAGTCATAATTTGTTTCTGAATTGCAACTTTTGTGCATTCAGAAATTTCTTGTCCTCCCCCTGTGCACCTGCAAGAGGAGTCTGGCTCTACTTTCTCTATGTCCTTCAACCAGGCAGTTGAAGTCAACAGTAAGGATGTTGGCTTCCTCTTTTTAACTTTGAATAGGCCCAGTTCTGTCAGGATCTCCTCAAATGTCAGGTTCTCCAACCATCTGACCATCCCTTTGATTCACTGCTGTTCCTCAATGTCTTTCTTGCACCAGGTATCCCAAAACCAGACACCCCAGATGTGGTCTCACAAGTGCCGCCTTCAGTGCAAGGCCATACTGGTGACTCCTGTTAAACTTGTCATTCACCCTGCTGCAGCTCAGCTCAGTTTCATGAGTGTGAATACCACTGGCCTGCAAATTTATGTCACCTGCCTCAGGGGATTACACTTAGATACAGGCTAAATACTGGGAACCCTTACCTGGGACTTCGAGTGTACTCTTCTGAAAGTATCCTTATTTTCTGTGCATCTGAAGGTCTGGACATTGGAGGTAAAATGGACAGGAGAGAAGAAGAAGGATGGTGGGAGGCAGATGAGTAGGTGGGGATGAATCTTGGGGAAAAGGTCAGATTTAGATGCATGAAAAGACCAACATACTGCACTGGTCCTCCCATCCAGATGAAAGCATCCTCAGGCCATGTCCATGCCTAAGACCTACTAAATTAATATGCTTTACACTCATCATATGTAAAATATACCATACTGGGAGTAACTAAAAAATCTACACTCCTCAGGATGTTATTAGACTCCAGCTGAGAAACCAAATGGAGTTGGACTGAGCCTACTCAGCATGGGAAGAAGTGAGGTTATGATTGATGTGTTTTGCCCTTTTACTGTGGTCTATCTTCTCTCCGATTGTTTACCCTGTGAGTAATCACCTTGGGACGATTGACTGAGCACACTTTAGATCACCATGTTTCTTAAACAGAAAACCATGTCTGAATCATATGTTTAATATTCCTTTCCCAAATTGGTTTTCAATGTAATTTACTACTCAAAACACATAAATCAACTGAAGATAACAGAAGACATCCGTAACAAGGAATTTTACTTGTCTGAGCTCTTCTCTTCATCATCTCTGCATGACTTCACTGAGTACAGACAATAACCTTCTCATTTTATGTCATGCTTCTTTATGTGTCCTAAGGCATATCACTTACGATTTTTGCTTCACGTTAAAATAATGATGTTGATTGGGGTGGGGTTGGGCATGAGTGGGATTTTTATTTTGTTTTGTTTTCCCAGAGAAGATACCTCATTGCATGCTGTGATTGCAAATGATGTGAAGTACAACAGGCCAGTCCAGGCAAGGCACTTGGGTACAGCTTCTCAAAATCCTCAGTGAAATTTAGCCTTCTGTAAGTGCAGGGCAGTGGACTACGTGCATGACATCAATGTGAAATATAAACATCACAAGGATGGAAAATATGAGTAATGATAAGAAAGCACACAATGATGAGAATGTGCACTTTAAAGAAGGAGAAACAATTTTGTTAATAAGAGCTTTATGGGATTTTAAATTGTAGAATTGCTGAGGTTGAAAGGGACCTTTAAGATCATCAAGTCCAACCATAGAATCATAGAATTGCTGAGGTTGGAAGATGTTCTTAAAGAAAGCACTTCTGTCTTAGCTGTGTCTTAAACACTGATGCATTTGGTAGAAATATTTCTAGTGCTCCAAATGTGAATTTACTATGCTTCAGTGTGGTGATTTCATGGCCACATAGGATAACTGCTGGTGTCCAAGGTTTCCTTGACTCTGTCTGGGTACAACACCCGTGCTGACCAGGGCCCTGGCTGGAGGGGATCACTGTGCATGCAGGAGATATGGAGGCAGAGCCCGGGCTGACTGCTAGAAGAGCTGGATGGAGGTGTCTCACAAGGTTGTACGGGGTTCATAAAGGCTGAGCCTGCTTTGGTCTGGAGATGCCCAAAGGGCTGGCAGTGCAGTGTGAGCAGGGTGCTCCAGCCCCTGGGAGCTACTGAGCAGAGCAGCACAGACATGGCCACATAGTCCAAGTAACTCAGACTTGCTCTTCAAGGCTGTGAACAGACTCAGAAACAGGAAACCTGGAGTAGGAACTCAAACTATTGCTCAGGGAAAAGTCTCTTGGGAGTCATTTAAGTGTCAGTGTCCAAGAACATTCCAATGGGAGGAAAAAAAGAGATTAAAACTCTTAAATAATGCAAGCATAGCTTTACCAAAAGCATGCAGTAGAAGTTCCAGTCAAACATTTGATACATTCACTGGGGAAATCAATCTATTGTGAGCTTCCTATACAGGCGAACTGTATTTTGACTTCAAAATGAAATGATGGAGTAGCTGAAGGTGGTTTTTCAATTGATAAGGAGCATGACAGCTAATTGGTGCAGAAACAGTCAGCAAAAGTAATCTTTCCATATGATTTGAGATCACTTTGGAGCTACTAAATTAATATGTATTGCTCTTCCTACAGTTCCTGGGTCTTATGCATCACGTACTTGGTCTTTACCATGAGAATTTTAGTGAATCTAATAACTTCAGCCTTATAAATAAAAATAATCCAATGCCTGAAGGTTATAAATAAGATATATCAGTATATGCATAAAATTCTATGTTAAAAAGGCAGATAGGAGAAAATAAGATATGCCCAGAAAAGACTGAGAGACTCAATTTGGGCCTAATATGGAAGAGTACAAGAATAATTCATCCTTACAGAAAGATATTACCTATGTAGTAGTGCAAAAGAGAGATACTGCCAGTTTCAGCTGCAATCAGTTACATGAAACTCCAACTGGGAATAGAGTTTAAATGAAATTCCGAAGGAAAATGGATCATCTCAACATTCTTGCTCAGAGCCTGCTTTCCTGTTGATTTCAGCTGTGTTTGGAACAGGCACTTAGAGAAGAATGAAATAAATTCCAGTTCCTTGGGTCAATATGTTGGGTTTGAGTGTGCAATCTGGGATCTTGCTATGCTACAGAGGTATTGTTCTCCACATCTATTATCCTACTAATTGTAGCAAGGTCGTACTCCTATAAAATGGACATCTTTGTGTATTCTGAAAAAAAAAAAAAAAAAAGCATGATTTAAGACTTATCTCATTAGCAGCTGCAGTGAACTTGAAACCTTGTGGTAGCACATGGAACATGGTACAGTATTCATAGGAAGCCTGCTGGCATTGTGCCACTGATATTCAACATAGAGAGAGTGTTTTGGGTTCCCCCCCACCCCCCATTGTTATTTCCAAAGCCTTTTAGACACAGCAGCTCCCTCTTCTCCAAGTATTTTCTTGATTTGCAGGCAGGGAGTTGTCACATGCACAGATTCTGTCACTGCTCCTCATCACTGGTCCCTCTGGTAAAGCAAGGTCATTGCCTGGGAGAAGAGGAGGCTGAGGGGAGACCTTATCACCCTCTACAACTACCTGAAAGGAGGCTGTAGAGAAGTGGGGGCTGACCTCTTCTCCCTGGTGACAAGTGATAAGACAAGAGGAAACGGGTTCAAGTTATGTCAGGGCAGGTTTAGATTGGATATTAGGAAACATTTTTTCACTGAAAGGGTTATTAAACGTTGGAATAGGCTGCCCAGGGAGGTGGTGGATTCACCATCCCTGGAGGTGTTTAAAAAAAGGGTAGATGTGGTACTTCGGGACATGGTTTAGAAGTGGTTTTTCTCAGGGTAGGTTAATGGTTGGACTTGATGATCTTAAAGGTCCCTTCCAACCTCAGCGATTCTATGATTCTATGATTCTATGATTCTATGATCAGCTGGAAGTCCCACTCACTAAGGCAACCATGGGTGGACCCCTTTCTGGAAGAATTTATCAGCCTTGGATAATGCTGTCTTTATATGAACAGATCCAATGGATACTCACTGGTATCTAATATCTTGTGTCAACTTTGTCATAACTTTAGACCCACATCCTGGATCTTCAAAGAAGGACCAGTTTATCCTGAGAGGAAACCACCATGTGAGGGGTTACTCTTCCACTGGGAAAGTGGGCACCCATGAGCCAAAGCCCTACTCCACGCGTCAGTCTGCCTGTCAGAGTCCAAGCCCCCTGTTAGGTAGGACTGGAACAGCACTTGCTTATCTGGACCAGGATCTCAGCCTGGTGTCTCAGGCTGGTGTCCCAGGGAGACTGTCATCTGAGAGCATCTTCCATGACAGCTGTGACTTGAGCAGCACCACAACCTCAGGCACAGCACTGGGCCTGTTCCTGGTGTCTTCCCTGCTGGTTTGTGCATCTGAGTGGGCCAAAAATAGTATCTATAAGACATTGACATTCAGAGATCTAAGTTCTACTCACTGCTGGGATCTACCTGCTTCTGGAAAACCACTGTCAGTTCCCTCTGCTTCCTTTTGTGCTTTCTGTTTGGTTTGTGAACTTCTCAGAACAATGCCTGATAGACAAGGTCTGGTTTTCCAGGGCCTCAGTAAGTCCCTGTAAGAAATCAAGAACTTTAGCATTAAGTATACAAAGCTTACAGAACTCCTCCTCCTCCAAGGGCTTTAAATCATTCAGGCTAATCTAATTATTTCACCAAGTAGTGGGATTGTCTCTTTTTATGCAAAACCCCTCAAACATTGTAAAGACTCCAAGTTATCTGGCCACCTTCCAGTTAATTAACTTAACACTGAAGGAAGTACTGAAAAACAAAATTAAAAGCCATCCAATTTCTAGCCATCCCAATTCCTCACAAAAAGTAATGGCATTACATCTGTCTTCACTCAGAATATGAAAGCTACTTTCATATGACCCTAACTCCCCTTTTTTATTCCACGCTCTTAATCACTACTTGATTAAAAAAAAAAGGCACAAACCCAGACACAACTGATTTCAATTAGACAGAGAAATAATACAGGCATTTACTTTGCCAAAACTCAAAGAAAATCACAGAATCAAAGAATCATTTAGGTTGGAAAAGACCCTTGGGATCATCGAGTCCAACCATCAACCCCACTCTACAAAGTTCTCCCTTACACCATATCCCTTAACACCACATCTAAACGAGTCTTAAAGACATTCAGGGATAGTGACTCCACCACCTCCCTGGGCAGCCTATTCCAGTGTCTGACCACTCTTTCTGTGAAGAATATTTTCCTATTGTCCAGCCTAAACCTACCCTGCTGCAGCTTGAACCCATTCCCTCTTGTTCTATTGCTAATGACCTGTGAGAAGAGACCAGCACCAACCTCTCCACAATGTCCTTTCAAGGAGTTGTAGAGGGTGATGTGGTCTCCCCTCAGCCTCCTCTTCCTCAAACAAAACAGTCCCAGCTCCTTCATTCGCTCCTCATAAGATTTATTCTCCAGGCCCTTCACCAGCTCCGTTGCCCTCCTCTGCACTCGCTCCAGCACCTCGATATCTCTCTCGTATTGAGGTGCCCAGAACTGGACACAATACTCAAGGTACAATACTCAAATCATCTGGCCCAGCAGATTGTATTGAAGCTCCCAGACCCAGAGTCCCTGAGCAGCCAAATAAAAGTTATGATTGGAAAAACAAGATGAGCATGTTCCCTGAGTGGTTACCCACATGCTTGAATCCTTGTTGGATCTAGGGACACAGGGAATTCAGGCAGCCATGCAGGTACAGGGCAGTTGTGTACTGATCGGGGGGTGGGCTGGGTGGCATCTACTTCTGTTGGCACCTTGATCATGCTTCTGTTCATGTGCTGCTTGCAGGGGGTCTGGTCGCATGTGTGAAATTAAGAATGCATGAAAATCTTTGCAAGATGGCCATCTCAGTTAACTTTTTTCCTGCACACCTGGTAAGACTGCTAAACTTCAATTCTCAAACTATACCTCTGTTTTCGATAGGCTCATGTCCTTTTCGGTAGCATTTTTTTTCCAGGATCAGGTTTAATATACATGAGCTTGGTGCAGATAATATAAGATTATAGTATCTGAGCTGCCAGCACTATTTCTCCCTCTATACCATGGAGGTGGGAGAAAATTGGCATGTCAAAAAGTAAAAAGAATTATACCTGCTAGAGCTGGTGTAAGTCAGGCTTCCCTTGTCCTGTGCTGGGATCCTCACAGCTAAAGTTGATAAAAAGCCAATGGAATGAAAACTAGACCTAGACGGAGGAGAGTCTGTAACTGGCTGCTGAATCCCTCCCCCTCCAGTCCCTGGGCTCTGGGTCTTGCTCTATCCAAGGAACACCATTTGACAAGCTCAGATTTTAAGGACAGTCTCTCTCTTGGTTTTTAGTAGTATCTACACCTTCCTGTCCTAGGCCACATCCTCAGAGCAAAGCAGGATCTAAGAGTCTATAAGAAAACCCTTTGGACCCTGCTCTGCCACCAATTTATCGCAGCTTGCTTTCTGTATGTCAGTCCACTCTCTTCAACCTGTGAAGTGCGCGCAGACCTTCCTTCTCTCCCTGATGCTGGGAATGTTTGTGCAGTCCCAGGGAGACGTGACATGTTGAGTGGGACACAACCGCTCCTGTGAGCAAGGCACTGATTTATCTCTGGCCACATTTCAGCTCGGCTCTGTGAGATGCACACAGCAGTATGAGGGAAAGCAAAGTGTTAATGCCAGTCAACAGAAAAACTCCATTTTTCCATCACGCTCGCTCATCTTGGGGGAGCTCACAAACAATGAAGCTCACATAGGAAAAATCAATATTACATTAAATGACATATGTAAAGAGCTTTCCAAAGTCAACACCAAGTCAGGCTAATAAGCTACAGGACAGTCTTCCTGCACTATTTGATGCAATCTGAAATGTTCTTCTGTATGCACAGGTCTGGAATATGATGTCTTTTCAGTATTTCCTTTATGCTTTTGACTTTAATCCTCTTCATTTATTGCCTTTTGCACCCGAGACTGTTCTTTTCTGCAGGAAAAACAAGCACATCTCTGTCCTTTCACATCTTCCCAAGGCATTAGGTGTAAGGATGTGATCTCGCACCACTGAGATCAGGGGTGTGCGGCTGTCGAATGAATGCGCAGACACATCAAACTCATGCAGAAAGATACACGTGCATTTACCTCTCACTGATCTTTGCGTTCAGTACCCTGAGGCACTCTGCACCCTTCATTGCTGGCAAGTACAGCTGAAGTTGAAGGAAAATGGCTTTTCACAGGTTATTCTTCAACACGGCATGCAACTGCAGACACACATGCAGTGCAGGACACGGCATCTGTCATTTTCATGCAGTGCATGACAGAAAGCAGATGGTCCTCAGAAGTGTTTCAAGATCTGAACTTCCACCCATTTAAAAAGAGGTCTCTTTCTACGGCCATGTTGAAGACTGGTGCCCTGGGCAGAACTTCGATCACTGCCACTTTCTGTACTTCCAAATGTAGATTCTCTAGCTGTCATGGTTTCAGCCAGGACGGAGATGACTTCCTTGCTGGCAGCTGGTATAGTGCTGTGTTTTGAATTTGGGATGGGAATAGTGTTGACAGCACACTGGTGTTTTCAGTTGCTCTTAAGCACTCAAGGCCTTTTCTGCTCCTGGCACCACACCACCAGTGGGCAGACTGGGGGTGCACAAAAAGTTGAGAGGAGGCACAGCTGAGACAGCTGACCCCAACTGACCAAAGGGATATTCCATGCCACGTGACATCATGCTCAGTTTATAAACCTGGAGGAAGAAGGAGGGAAGGGGGGCACAGTCAGAGTTACAACGTTTGTATTCCCAAGTAACCTTTACGTGTGATGGAGCCCCACTTTCCTGAAGATGGCTGAACGCCTGCCTGCCCGTGGGAAGCAGTGAATTAGTTTTTTGTTTTGCTTTTCTTGCATGTGGGCTTTTTCTCTACCTATTTAACTCTTTTTATCTCAACTGATGAGTTTTTCCTCACTTTTACTCTTCTGATTCTCTCGCCCATTGCAACTGGGAGAGTTAGCGAGCGGCTGCGTGGTTCTGGTTGCCAGGTGGGGTTAAACCTTGACATCAGCCTTCTCTGTGCATGCTGTTGAACCCTGGAGGCACTTGAAACCTATTAGGTGCTTATAATCATTACATTAATAGTCTCTGAAGATGTGTGTTGAATATGTTAGGAGATGCCTGTTAAGGCACTAAATGTCCATCTCACATCTAAACCCTTCAAGCTTTCCAAAATATTCCTACACCTCTCCCACCTCCGGGGCTCAGACTGGAAAGTGCTCTCACAGCAAGTTTATTACTTCAGGTCCCATGTAAAATTAGGACAGACCCACTGTCTCTTTCATCTGACCATTTGTTACTTAGAGACCTCATCAAAACATGCAATCCACATTCAAATCCTTTTCCTTCTTAAATCCACATTCTAACCCTGGGTGACAGGAAGATAAGCATAGATGGGAAATATATACAAGAACAGAGGACAAAGTAGGGATTCATGTGTAATCCTGGAAGGGAGATCAGCCTATGCTTTCCTGGGGGAAAAAGGGGCAGTCAGATTTAGTGGACATTTAGTCAAGAGGGTTTTGAGGTGAGGATCTGCATGCATTTCTGGAAATAACAAGGGAAGTCCAAGGGAGTCATCTTGAACTAGACCCAGATCAATGTCTGGTCTTCCCCCCGCACACTGGCAATTTTGTCTACTCAGCCTTGGTGAAAATGGCCTGGAAAATGCAAGCTATCCTGAAAGTCAAGAGTCTCTGGACAGCCTCCAAAAGAAAATGTGCAAGGTAGAACAGTGTTAACTCATTTGCTCTACATCAATTCCTCTACCATGACATTTACCCGCTGCTGAAAGAGGTCCCAGGACTCTGTATATCACTTTTGCCTAAGGCAAAGACTGCCTCCACAGGAGATGAGCTATTATTGTACACAGTGGAACCAAGCCTGAAGTGATTAGGGATCATCTGTCCTACTAAAAAAATAAAATCAATGTTTAATGACCAGTTCAATGTTCCACCAGAGGAAGCCAGGTTCCCTCTGTATACAGCAAGCTCATATGATGACCCCTGGGTGAAATCAGTATCCTGCTTAGTCTTATTATTTTACTTCCCTGTGCCAAGCATCTTTCAGCCTGGCTTTCGTCTTATCACTGTATTTCTTAATGTCGGAGCATAAAGACATGATGACCCTAGGGACCTGTGTGGGGTACACAAGCATTTCAAACAAGAGCTTTGTGGGTCCTAGGGGGAAATATTTCTATTTATTCTTTTTCTGATCATGAGAGGATCTCTCTAGCCACTGCCCTTATTACATTTCCTTTTACTCAGCATCACAGCCCAAAACCAGCTGGGGAACAACAGCGTCATTTCTTTATCAGTGCTGCAGAAATGTCCTCAGAGATGCATGGTTTTGTGATGGTATCCATTTCTGCTAAAAGGCACCACAACCCTACCCAGGGAGGCACCTTTCACAATGGATAAAATGAACATTAACACTAAATCACGCTTACACAGTAGCAGACTGCTAGGATTTACACCCTGTTCCTCATGGTACGCTCTAACTTCCCAGACCTTTTAAAGTATGATTTGCAGCTCTGATAATAGTGGGATGACTGGGTAGAGCACTTTTACAACACAACGAGCTCTTTTTCTGCTAGTATAATCATCTTTCGGTTGCAATTTTACCAGATTGTATCAATTCCTAGGAAACACCAATTAACACCTATTTGTACAGAAAAAGCCACAAATTGAGAAGTGCATTTACAAGGGTCTGACATAAAACATGAGCATGATTTCCATATGCATTTCCAAAATGTAAGATAAGATGCATTGTCCTTATGGGGTGGAATGTTCCTTAGTGTTAATTTATAATCCCTGCTGCTTGAATAGAAACAATAATGGAGACCTAAATAAATTTGTTTTCGGAAACAGCTTCTTTGACTCCTTAGGTTGTCTTTTTTACCTACATGGAGACAATGTAAAATGCTACAGCCAGGGTGAATGAACAGAGAGTTTGGATCTGATAGTCTTGAACACAGTGTGCATAGATGCGAGGTGGTAAAAAGTCAACAGGTACCATGTCTTTTTCCTTGTTTGCTACTGTGATTCAGATTGCTTGACTCTAAAATATGCGATCCATTTGCAGAAACAGGAAATGCTGTCTGAGAAACCCAAAAATTAGTTTATCTGTTGGTGTAGAACCCAGTGAGCCGTGAAAATTTACATCAGCTGAGGGTATAACCCCCAATCTCCCAATTCTCCTAAACGGAGATGTCAGTTTATTCCCCCAGTTTTGTGAACAGGAGGAAGAAATAAAGGAGTGGAGGATGAAGGAGAAAAGCAAGAGAAAAAAACAATCTGTTATTTTGAATAAATTGACAAAGCACCTAAATGTTTCAGTTTCTCCACAGATTTACGTGCCATGTGTTGGACATAAATGTGTCATAGATGCAGAAAATTCAAGATAAATTGATCCAGTGAAATATTACAAGCAAACACAAGACGGAAAGCATATGTGAGATCAGAAGATATCTGATCCAGTGTCAGAAGACTCCATAAACATCCAGGGACTGCAGAAAAAGTCCACTTGCTGTATGCAGAGGAGCTGAAATTAAACATAAGCCAACATAGAAAAAGTATTGTGGAATGATTTTACCACTGTGCTGTTCTTTCTGACCTAGATGGTTCTTTGTTCACAACAACTCTCGCAAAAGAAAAACATAAAACAAAACCAGAAAAAAACGACGCTTACTTGGTGTTTCTTCCCAGCTGGGCTCATAAAACGTTTCTGACTTTCCCCAGTGTATGTAGACTTGGTTTTCATGACTGCAATATGTTGCATGAAACAAAGGGCCAAATGTGGGGGAAAAAAATATATTTTTCAGCGGAGGAAACATTTCCTTACAATGCAAAATCAACATTTCATAGCAACTAAGAAAAAAGCACCCTTCTCCACAGCAAGGTCAAAAAGGGATAATGCAGAGAGGTACTGAGCTACCTGCTACTTTGGCACTGGGCAGCCGTAAGACCTCAGTTAACCTCACAACACTAAGTTTGAGACTTCGCAGCTGCGGTGATGATGGTGCAGAGAGAAAGGCACTCACAGATGGCCGTGGAACAAAGATCTTTAAAAGGAATTGTGTTCAGCTTATAGGTATGTCTGTTGTGTAGTAAGATTTCAGTGTAAGACTTTCAAAATGTGTAATAGCTGCTGTCAGGTGCTGGGTATTGTCCAAGGTTTTGAGAGTCGTGGGACTTATGGCCATTTTAATTACTAGCTGTTAACATGTATTTATGTATTTCAATGATGTTTTCTGTGAAACTGTCATTTTACCTGGTAAAAATAAAAATTGTTATCATGTATGGGATATCGTGGTCCTTGGGATGAAAGGTTCTGTTATCGATATAGCGAATGGATTTCAATATAAAAAAGAAATATGCCTCTTCTGTCAAAAGCTTCCTGTATCCGCAGACTTAGAGATGGCAGGGAGACACAGCATTTTTGGAACAACACTTCTTGTCCAGACAATTTTTTTCCTGTTCAACATAGCCTCTAAATTAACATATAATTGTGTACATTTTTCCTTACTATTAGTACTAAGATGCCCAATGGATATTCATTTAGTGAGTTCCCGCTTTTGTCCTGAACTAGAGAAGTCCTAACTCTGCTAAAATAAGATACAAGAATGCCCATTTTCCTCATTCTTCTTCCACAGCTCAGTTCACTTATGGACTAATGGATAACAATAACCATGAAAAAATGTGGCTATCAAACCTATCTTCCCTGGAGATGTAGCCATTCTCACATACTTTATTGTCACTATATATTTCTTTGAATGTAAAAGGCTCCCTGTACCAGAACCCAGTAATTCAGGTAAAGGGTTGTCTCTGTAGAAATAGTTTCAGTAGAGGTTTTCGGGGGTTGTTATACTCAAATGTGCTTAAAAAGTCATAAAATTAAGCAATACGTTGACATACTTAATTTAATAGTGGTGCATGGGGAAAATTAATTTGGAACTTATATTATTCATTGCCTTTAACTCCTTGTATGTTTTGCATTTCTAAAGAAAGAGGATTTCCTCTGCTATTTTGCTACTAAAATGGATGAGGTCAGAGATTTTCTTTGCCCAGAGACCTATCTCCTTGCACCACTATGTTAAAAAAAAAAATAATTCCTTTTAACTAGATTTTCCATGCCCCGACAAAGTAATGTGTACATGAATAGTACTTAGAGATTGCTGTATTCATTCTTTAATCTCTTACAGTGGAGTCCTGTAACACATCGCAGTTAAGTCTCTGTATTGATTTCTGGGATATATCAGGTACCAACAAAAGCACTATCAAAACTGAACACTCTGATAAACTTGTTGGTTCTCAGCACTCTTTTAATCATATGCATGAGATGATAAAGGAAAAGTAAAAAACAGCACAAAGGGAGGGAAAGAAAGGTGAACTCCAAAAACATTGTGAGATTAAATCCAACACAGTAGTGTCCTTTGGCTGTTCAAGAAAACTGTTCAGTATCAGATATTTATCAGTGATGCACAGGAGCTGAACCACTGTTACTTGGCATAGACTCTCCATGGCTTTTCCTAACATTGTGGATGCTCTTTGCCATGTGGAAGTTCAGGTCTGAAGTCATGCCTGTTGTAGGCATGTTTTCTCTTTTTGGCAGGAGCCTCCTGTGGCAGACGGCTGAAGGTGTTTAAGCTTCTGGTTGCAATGTCCAAGGGCCGTACTGTACATAAAAAGCTACTGATCTGTTTCATACAGTAGCTGTAGTCAATGATGAAAAAATATTTCTGGTACAGAAGCTGGCTGAATATGAAATATTCTATAAGCAACTGGGAGAAGTGTTACAATCAGTAGCCTTTGTTCTTGTGGGGGACTTCAATTTACCAGATGTCTGCTGGAAATACAATACATTGGAGAGGAAACAGCCTAGAAAGTTCCTGGAGTGTGTGGAAAATAGCTTCCTGACACAGCTGGTGAGGGACTCAACGAGGGAAAGCATCCCGCTGGACCTGTTGTTTGCGAGAAAAGAAGGATTTGTGGGTGATGTGAAGGTTGGAGGCCACCATGGTTCCCATGTACTGAAAGATGAGCCTGGAAGGAAGAAGGGCGGCCTGGCTGAACAAAGAACTTTAGCTGGAACTCAGGAAAAAAAAGAGTTTATGACCTTTGAAAGAAGGAGCAGGAAACTAAGAAGGACTACAAAGATGTCATGAGGTTATTCAGGGAGAAAATTAGAAGGGCTAAAGCCCAATTAGAACTTAATCTGGCTACTGCAGTAAAAGATAATAAAAATGTTTCTGTAAATACATTTACAACAAAAGGAGGGCTAAGGGGAATCTCCATCCATTACTGGATACAGGGGGAAACATAGTAACCAAGAGTGAGGAAAAGACCGAGGTACTCAATGCCTTCTTTGCCTCAGTCTTTAATAGTAAGACCAGTTGGTCTATGGGTACCCAGCCCCCTGAGCTGGAAGACAGGGATGGGGAGCAGAATGAATCCCCCATAATCCAAGAGGAAATGGTTAGTGACCTGCTACACCACTTAGACGCACACAAGTCTATGGGGCCAGATGAGACCCACCCAAGGGCAAAGAGGGAGCTGACAGAAGTGCTCACCAAGACACTTTCCATCATTTATCAGCAGTCCTGGTTAACTGGGATGGTCCTGGTTGACTGGAGGTTAAAAAATGCAACACCAATCTACAAGAAGGGCTGGAAGGAGGATCCAGGGAACTACAGGCCTGTCAGTCTGACCTCAGTGCTGGGGAATGTTATGGAGCAGATCATCTTGAGTGCCAGCACACGGCACATACACGACAACCAGGAGATCAGGCCCAGTCAGCATGGGTTTATGAAAGGCAGGTCCTGCTTGACAAACCTGATCTCCTTCTATGACAAGGTGACCCACTTAATGGAAGAGGGAAAGGCTGTGAATGTTGTCTACCTAGACTTTAGCAAAGCCTTTGACACCTTTTCCCACAGCATTCTCCTGGAGAAACTGGCTGCTCATGGCCTGGACGGGAGTACTATTTGCTGGGTAAAAAACTGGCTGGAGGGCCAGGCCCAAAAAGTGGTGGTGAATAGAGTTAAATCCAGTTGGCAGCAAGTCACAAGTGGTATTCTCCAGGTCTCAGCATTGGCAACAGTTTTCTTTAATATCTTTACCAGCGATCTGGACGAAGGAATTGAGGGCACACTCAGTGAGTTCACAGACAGTACCAAGTCAGGTGGGGGTGTTGATCTGCTTGAGGGTAGGAAGGCTCTACGGAGGGTTCTGGACAGGCTGGATTGATGGGTTCAACGAGGCCAAGTGCTGGGTCCTGCACTTGGGTCCCAACAGTGTCTGGAAAGCTGCCTGGCGGAAAAGGACATGGAGGTGTTGGTCAACAGCTGTTTGAATGTGAGCCAGCAGTGTGCCCAGGTGGCCAAGAAAGCAAATAGCATCCTGGCTTGTAACAGAAGTAGTGTGCCCAGCAGGACTAGGGAAGTGATCATCCCCCTGTACTCGGCACTGGTGAGGCCCCAGCAGAGGTTCACTTTTGGACCTCTCACCACAAAAAAGACATTGAGGTGCTGGAGCATGTCCAGAGAAGTGCAATGAAGCTGGTGAGGGGTCTAGAGAACAAGTCTTATGAGGAGCAGCTGAGGGAGCTGGGACCGTTTAACCTGGAGAAAAGAGAAAAGGAGACCTCATTGCTCTCTACAACTCCCTAAAAGGAAGTTGTAGCGAGGTGGGGGTCGGTCTGTTATCCCAAGTAACAAGCAACAGGACAAGAGAAAATGGCCTCAAGTTGCTACAGGGGAAATTTAGATTGGATATTAGGAAAAATTTCTTCACTGAAAGTGTTATTCAGCATTGGAACTGGCTGTAAAGGGAAGTGGTTGAGTCACCATCTCTGGAGGTATTTAAAAAATGTGTAGATGTAGTGCTGAGGGACATGGTTTAGTGGTGAACTTGGCAGTGTTAGGTTTGTGGTTGGACTTGATTATCTTAAAGGTCTTTTCCAACCTAAATGATTCCATTATTCTATGATTCTATGATTGATGATAATTCTCAAAGAACATTCAGATAGGACTAATTTTCTGCATAGAAAAAATATAAAATAATAATAAAAATTAAATAATAATAATAGGAATTGGAGAGATTTACAACAATTCTTAATCCGGGGGCTTTATCTGTATAAGATTCCTTCAGAACTGATAAAATCATTGGATTTAGCCCAATGCTAAGCTTCTCTTTGATGGCCAAAGTCTTCTGGCAAAATTTAGTTGCATTGAAAAAAAAAAAAGAAAGAAGCTTCCAAACGCTTAGCCTCAAGGGGCCTCAGAATCTATCTGTTCCTCATGGGTTTTCACATTAAGGAACCACTTTCTGTAGTTTTGTTGGTGGAAATATAATGACACATTTCATGAAAAGCTTTCTCTTATTGATGTACATTAAGAATTCTCCAAGCACACCACTGAATTGCCTACTCAAAAGATGCAGGGAAAGGACTTTTACCATACAGAATCCAATTATCAGATATTTAGGTGCCTACAAATTTATGTGAGTTTGGGCCTGTACTTTTGGCTGTGGGTTTGGAGATTGGCATTTAAATATGACCTGTCTCTTGTTAGACTCTGAAGGACCATTTGTTATTCATCTCTAATCAGCCTGCCAAAAGAAGAGAAAACTCCAGGCCATGACAGGTAGCAATATTCTATAACACTAAGCATTCAGTTAAAAATAAACAACAGAAGTAACTTGTTTCAACAGAAGTAACTTATTTCAGTAGACGTTTGTAAATTTAATTTAGTTGTCAATCATCTAGTAAACTTTAACATTACCTTGATATTGTCACCACTTTTCTGCAATGATCATTCACAGAATCACAGAATTTCTCAGAGATGGAAGGGACCTCTAGAGATCATCTAGTCCAACGCCCCTGCTAAAGCAGGACTGCCTAGAGCACATTACTCAGGACTGCGTCCAGGCGGGTCTGAAAGTCTCCAGAGAAGGGGACTCCACAACCTCCCTGGGCAGCCTGTTCCAGTGCTCTGTCACCCTCACCGTAAAGAAGGTTTTCCGTGTATTTGAACGGAACTTCCTATGTTCCAACTTGTGCCCATTGCCCCTCATCCTGTCACTGGGAACCACTGAAAAGAGTCTGGCTCCATCCTCCTTTAGATTCTTGTAAACATTAATAAGGTCTCCCCTCAGCCTTCTCTTCTCCAGGCCAAAGAGTCCCAGCTCTCTCAGCCTTTCCTCATAAGGGAGATGCTCCAATCCCTCAGTCATCTTTGTTGCCCTACACTGGACTCTCTCCAGCAGTTCCCTGTCCCTCTTGAACTGGGGAGCCCAGAACTGGACACAGTATTCCAGTTGTGGCCTCACCAGTGCAGAGTAGAGGGGGAGAAGGACCTCCCTTGACCTGCTGGCCACACTCTTCCCTGTGCAGCCCAGAATTCCATTGGCCTTCTTGGCAACAAGGGCACATTGCTGGCTCATGGATAATTTACTGTCTACCAAGACCCCCAGATCCTTTTCTTCAGAGCTGCTTTCCAGCAGGTCCACCCCTAACCTATACTGTGCCTGACATTCTTCCTCCCCAGGTGCAGGACCTTGCACTTGCTTTTGTTGAACCTCATTAGGTTCTTCTCTGCCCAGCTCTCCAGCCTGTCTAGGTCACGCTGGATGGCAGCACGGCCCTCTGGGGTGTCAGCCACCCCACCCAGTTTGGTATCATCAGTGAACTTGCTGAGCGTACACTCTGTCCCCTCATCCAGGTCGTTGATGAATACGATGAATACGTTAAACAATACTGGTCCAAGGATTGACCCCTGGGGTCATTGTTGCTGAGAAACAATGGTTTCATTGTTGCTGAGAAAGTTGCTATGAACCACTTCAATATTGGGTAATGACTGAAAATGGCTTTTTAGCATTCTAAGGAAGTGCTTTCGTGTGAGTGAGCTTTGCAAGAGAAAGCCATCCCCACTTAAGCTTCTTTAACATCCGTTCTTCCTGAGATCAGAAATGTCACTGTAAACTGTGCTTTCTCTTGGCCTAATTGGTAAAGGTTTTCATATTTAGTAATATGAAATAATTCATCAATAATTCATCAGAGCAAAGTAAAATGTATAATGTGAATTTTTATATAAATTTATAATTAGCAGATTATGAGGTCCTTTCCTGAGATAATTTGCTGCTGAAGCACAGTTGCCCTGCTATGGATCTGTGATTTTGGCTTTCGAAGTCTGTCTGGTCAGTGCTGGCTTTGGTGTCTCCGTAATGCTCCACTGCATGATGCAAGTGTTGCCTTTCTTGACTGAGGGGACCCTGGAACCTAAAATGTTGTTCGTACAGAGGACATCAGAGTTCAGTCCAAAATCTGATGCTGCCTAGGTTTTTGGCATGTTTTTAGGCAATTTTTGATATTTTGAAATGTCAGTGACAAGTCAACTACTAAAAGAGGGAAAATGTTTAGTAAACTATACAGAGTAGGATGAAACAAATCTGTGAGCCAGGAGGCCAGGACAGAATCATAGAATCATAGAATCATAGAATTGTTGAGGTTGGAAGGGACCTTTAAGATCATCGAGTCCAACCTTTAGCCTACCCTGACAAGAGCCACTTCTAAACCATGTCCCTAAGTGCCCCATCTACCCTTTTTTTAAACACCTCCAGGGATGGTGAATCCACCACCTCCCTGGGCAGCCTATTCCAATGTTTAATAACCCTTTCAGTGAAAAAAATGTCTCCTAATATCTAATCTAAACCTGCCCTGAAGTAACTTGAACCTGTTTCCCCTTGTCCTATCACTTGTCAGCAGGGAGAAGAGGTCAGCCCCCATCTCTCTACAGCCTCCTTTCCGGTAGTTGTAGAGGGTGATAAGGTCTCCCCTCAGCCTCCTCTTCTCCAGGCTAAACAACCCCAGCTCCCTCAGTCGTTCTTCATAAGGTTTGTCCTCCAGACCCCTCACCAGCTTTGTAGCCCTTCTCTGGACACGCTCCAACACCTCAATGTCCCTCTTGTAGCGAGGGGCCCAAAACTGAACGCAGTACTCGAGGTGGGGCCTCACCAGTGCCGAGTACAGGGGGATGATCACTTCCCTAGTCCGGCTCACCACACTATTCCTGATACAGGCTAGGATGCTGTTGGCCTTCTTGGCCACCTGGGCACACTGCTGGCTCATATTCAGCCGACTGTCAACCAACACTCCCAAGTCCTTTTCTGTCGAGCTGCTTTCAAGCCACTCTGCCCCAATCCTGTAGCGCTGCATGGGGTTGTTGTGTCCCAAGTGCAGGACCCGGCATTTGGCCTTGTTGAACCTCATACCATTGGTCTCAGCCCATCGGTCCAGCCTGTCCAGATCCCTCTGCAGAGCCAACCTACCCTCAAGCAGATCAACACGCCCACCCAGCTTAGTGTCATCTGCGAACTTACTGAGGGTGCATTTGATCCCTTCATCCAGATCATTGATAAGGATATTAAAGAGAACCGGCCCCAGCACCGAGCCCTGGGGGACACCACTTGTGACTGGACACCAACTGGATTTAACTCCATTTACCACCACTCTCTGGGCACGGCCATCCAGCCAGTTTTTTACCCAGCGAAGAGTACACCTGTCCAGGCCATGAGCAGCCAGTTTCTCCAGGAGAATGCTGTGGGAAACAGTGTCAAAAGCTTTGCAAAAATCCAAGTAGATAACATCCACAGCTTTTCCCTCATCCACTAAGTGGGTCACCTTATCATAGAAGGATATTAGGTTTGATAGGCGAAATCTATCTCTAGATAGACATCTCTAGAAATCTATCTCTATTAGTAAAGCAGTATTTGTAACCAAAAAAGGGAGAGCTTCATCTGGAGACTGTGCTTCTGAAAGGCTGGGAAGAGCAACACATATACCTGGGATTGTCTGCTCTGTTAAAATAAAACACTTTCCTTTCCAATGACTATTTGAACAGCAACAAAAAAATACAAGATTCGTAACCTGTAACTAGTTTTAGAGATCACTGCTTCTATTGCACGTCTGAGAAGCCTAAAATGCTCAGAAACACAGGTATTATTTCCAACTGTATCATGCTGTCTAGTAAAATCTCCCCGCAAGTCTTTCTTTACTTGTGGACTTGACCTATAACAGTTACAGCTTTGCTATCCCTAGAAAGAGATAAAATCCCATGGAACTGCATGAATAACTTGCATAGATCAACTATCCCCTTGGACAAAGCAACTGGCCATCTGTGGTTCCAGAAAAAAAAATTAACTTTGTTCCTCCTATTTTCTGTAGCAGCTGAAGCCCCAGTGAGAGAAATGTAGCATCTATTCACATATTTTGTGCACAGTTAGCGCCATGCCTTCCTATGAGGAATTTGCAACATACAGGAATGGGAGCAGTAGAAAGTAAATTGTATCTTCTGTCATTGAACAGATAGTCACACCAATATCAAGACACATGCCTGAGATTTCATAAGATGTCTGTAGCACAGCCAGCAACTGCTCTATATTTATCTCAGTGACAGGCCGCAATATTATCCATTAACCCAACTTTTTCAGGTATGAGTTAATACGGAGTCATCTGAATGAGAAATGAATGCAGCATGTTGATTCTGCAACTTCAGTTAGAGATTTCACATTTCTTTGTTTCCTTTTTCTTTACTGCATTAAGACCATCTTAAGGATGGAGAAAAATATTACAGAAATCATTCACTACATTTCAAGGCATAAGAAAAACATTGATGTGCTGTTTTGGGCTGGGATAGAGTTCGTTTTCTTCATATTAGCTAGTATGAGGCTATGATTTGGATTTGTGCTGAAAATAGTGTTGATAACACAGGGATGTTTGTTTCAGTTATTGCTGAGCAGTGCTTACACAGTGTCAAGGGCTTTTCTGCTCCTCACCCCACCCCACCAGTGAGTAGGCTGGGGGTGCACGAGAAGTTGTGAGGGGACACAGCTGACCCCAACTCACCAAAGGGATATTCCATAACATATGATGTCATGCTCAGCGTATAAAGCTGGTGGAAGAAGGAGGAAGTGGGGGGACACATTCGGAGAGATGGTGTTTGTCTTCCCAAGTGACCATTATGTGTGATGGAGCCCTGCTTTCCTGGAGACGGCTGAATACCTGCCTGCCCATGCGAATTAGTGAATGAAATCCTTATTTTAATTTGCTTGCATGCGTGGCTTTTGCTTTACTTATTAAACTGCCTTTATCTCAACCCACGAGTGTTCTGACTTTTACCCTTCTGATCCTCTCCCCTATCCCACCAGGGGGGAGTGAGTGAGCGGCTGTGTCGATTAGTTGCCAGCTGGGCTCAAGCTACAACCATTGGCAACACTCTCATTGCCTAGATGAAAAAAGGAATCTCAATGCAATTAGAAGACAATGTGTACAGTGCAAAAATGGATTTTGCTAAAGGCAAGCATACTGGCAAAGTAGTTTGAATATTTAGGTCAAGTTTGTTTCTTGATAAAGATTCCTAGAAAAGCCCAGAATCCCTGGCTTTTATGTTTATACTACAGAACCTTTTTCTGCAATTTATTGCTTAGACTTCATATCCTTGGGTGAAGATGCATCACCTTCATTTCATCCATGTATTTGTTACTTTTCTTTTCCTGTTAACGTTTGAAATGAGGCTCTGAGAAGAACTGGGCTGAGGCCTCCCCTCAGCCTTCTTTTCTCCAGGCTGAACAACCCCAGCTCCCTCAGCTGCTCCTCACAAGACTTGCTCTCCAGACCCCTCACCAGCTTTGTTGTTCTTCTTTGGATGCACTCCAGCATCAAATGATGTCTTTATAATCAAATATTTTTATAATCAAATGATCATCATGAGTTATTCTGGGTTCATGAGGCAAAAAAGAAAACTCCTACAGGATGGAGGATTTTTTTTTTTCCCCAGCATTGTATTTTTGTATTTATAGGAAAAGGAGTCATTACTGTAGAAGAGATGGCATTTGATGACACTATCAACCAGAAGAAGATCTCAGGGAAAACAACTGCTGCTGTTATGGCATGTCCGGGGATGTTTGACCAGCAGAAAATTGCTCAGTAAAGCAATTACTGCTGAGCTTGGTTACTGATGGGATTTGAACATTTATTTCTTAGGTATATGTATGTTGTACATCACAATCCAGTATTCCAGGATCAGGACTGTATACTAACTGGTTTTTAATTGGAGTGAAGTGGATTGGATTTTGCTTTGGTGTATCTGAACTCAGCCATTAAACTATGGGCTTTTTTACTTTGCTTTCATTTTTTTCTTTATCTACAACTTGTTGCTACAGAAAGATATCCCTAAACAGGTCATTCTGCAAAAGGATCTGAACAGAGCTGACTAGGTTATTTCATGATTGTTAGAGAGGGTCATAGACTGGATCACCTCACTCAGGGTCCTTCCTCTGGGTCCCACAAACATCTGTCTAGACAATGGCAGAACCACCTCTAACAAGAGCCTTTGCCTCTCAATGTCACTGTGATGAGCAGCATCTCCAAGAAACGAGTCTACCCTTACCCAGTGAGCACCTCAAAGATGAAGCACTTATTGCATCCAGACTACATTCAACTCAATACTTCGAGGTATATGTGGATTGCAGGAGTGAGATTGTACTCCACATGCTCTGAGCACAAGCATCTTCTGCCAGCATCACTCTTCCCACAAGCAGCTGTGGATGTAATAGTACTCTTTTGCATGACATGAGCTTAGGGTGTGACAACTCCTGTGAGCATCAGTACTATCTATCATGAACCAATTACTGATTCCGTCTAAAGAGGCATCACTTGTGTGCTGTGATTTCTCTATAGCAGTTCTTCCAGGAAATCAGATTGGAAAACAGCTTGCAGGGTTGGTTTTGATATTTTATACACATTTTTTTTCTGGCAGATTTTCATCATGGAACCTTGAAACCTATGGGGTTTTTTTCCAGGTTCTCAGATATTAGGGTGTATAAAATACCAGGTCTTGAGTTTGTTAAGTAACAGAAAAATTAAACAGAATGTGTTTCCATAGAAGAGAGAGAAAACTCCATAAAAAGCAATGATTTACTTTGAGCTTTTTCCATCTCACAGGGTTATCAGATACATCTTGGAATCAAAGAGAAAATATCTTTACAAAGGACCAAGAAAAGATTTCAAATTCCAAATTATGAGTTTGCTTCTTCAAGCCTGCTTAACCCACAAGAAATATGCAGGATTATGCTGGTTCAAGGTAAGGTCATAGCATCATAGAATGGTTCAGGTTGGAAGGGACCTTCAAGATCGTCTTGTTCCAACCCCCCTGCCATGGGCAGGGACACCTCCCACTAGACCAAGCTGCTCAAAGCCCCATCCAGCCTGGCCTTGAACACTTCCAGGGATGGGGCATCCACAGCTTCTCTGGGCAACCTGGGCCAGTGTCTCACCACCCTCTCAGTAAGGAATTTTTTCCTAATATTCAATCTACATCTCCCCTCTTTCAGTTTGAGGTCATTACCCCGTGTCCTATCGCTACAATCCCTCATAAAGAGTCCCTTTCCATCTCTCCTGTAGGCCCCCTTTAGGTACTGGAAGGCTGAGGTCTCCCTGGAGCTTTCTCTTCTCCAGGCTGAACAACTCCAAACCTCTCAGCCTGTCTTCATAGGAGAGGTGCTCCAGCCCTCTGATCATTTTTGTGGCCCTCCTGTGGACCCGCTCCAACAGATCCATGTCCTTCTTATGTTAGGGACTCCGGAGCTGGATGCAGTACTTCAGGTGAAGATGGAGAAGAGAGGGACAGCAAAAGACAAAAATTTCAACAAGGGCGAATTTGGTAACTCCTTTCATATGGTCCTTTCTCATAAATGCAGGAATCACGTCTTTGTTTAAATTTTATTCTCATGCCTTTGTTAGAAGTTGCATCAATGTCAGTAGGACCCTGTCAGTAAATAAGGCAACAAGGATAAGGGCCTGACCTTTAACATTCTGTTTCTTTTAAAATCAGCGTTCAAGGATGATTTATATTCCCCTCCATTTTCCTCTTTTTCTTGCTTCACAGCCAAGTATCACATGATGCACACTTAATACATGATCCAGTTTGAGGAGTGAGCATCTCTGACAAAATACAGTGTGTTCTGATGATCCAAACTTTTTACAGACATGAAAATCAGATGTTATTAGGCATAACAACAATCATCACATCAGCTTGGTTGCTACCCTAATTTAGGTAAGTGAATGTGTTTCAGTTAATACTCAAATTTCACATAGAAGAAGAAAATAGCTGAAGCACCAAAGTATTGCGATCCTGCCCTTCTCCTGCCTCTGCATTTAATACCCAAGCAAAAAGTTCTAAGGCATTGAAAAATATGGAAACAGGGGATGATGCCATGGAAACATGGAAACTCCTCCTCACATATACCATCCAGATGCGCCAGAGCTCCATGGAACCAGATGGTCTTTTATTTTTAAATATAAATAGTTGAACAGCTGCTTTGGAAGCCAAATGTGGACATTCCAAAGAGGAACAACAGTTACTCATCTCTCATACTCTCTATACCTTTACATTTTACTCAGAATATGTGATATTCTGTAGTCCTCCTGGTGATTGACAAAACCAAGCTGTTATTTCTATGTACCATCTATAAACCGTTTGGTGCTTATGCAGCGATCAGTTGGTGTCTCTGGAAGATCTTTGTACAGATCATCAGACCAGGTTAGCATTCATCTTTGAAATCTGTGAAGTGAAGCAGGTACTGGCAGAAAGGTCAGCAGCTGGGTACAGCTGTACAGAAAGGTACAGAACACTGCTACACATCTGGATTTGAGTAAAGGAAATTCTGGTCTAATACTATGTGGATGTAAGTCCTACACTTAAAACCATGTTCAATCACAACTTTCTTTTGCCCCCCAAGTACAAGAAGAACATAGAGAAACTAGAGCAAATTCAGTGGAGGGCCACCAAGATGGAGCACTTGCCCACCTAGCAGAAGCTGAGGGACCAGGGCTTGTTCAGCGTGAAGAAGAGATGGCTTTAGGGGGACCTAAGAGCAGCCCCCAGTATATATGGGGAGGTCATCAAGAAGATGGAGACAGGCTCTTCAGTGGTGCATGGTGAGACGATGAGAGACAATGGGCATAAGTTGAAAGGAGAGAGAAAACTAGATATAAGGAATAACTTTTCACTATAAGGGCAGATGAGCAGTATGGCAGACTGCTGAGAGAGTTTTTGTTATCTCCATCTTAAAAGATTTTCAAGACTGTGCCAGATAAAGGTCCAAGAAACCTGGTCTGAGACATAGCTGACCCTTGTTTGAGCAGGAGGCTAGACAAGAGACCTCCTGAAGGTCCCTTCCAACCTGAATTATCCTACAACCCTATGACCCTTTATGAATTTCTGGACGGAGGTACCCAATCCCCATGCTATGATTGTCATCAAGAACAGCAGAGCTTTTATTTCTCATTGTGAGATGGTCTTGCCATGTTTCCACTGCAAAAGTTAGCTGTTCCTGCATCCCCTGGTGGGATGGCACCATACTTGTGTCCTATCACTGCCTTTCTCTATCCTATCACTGTCCTGGCTCAGAGAGACTCCTAAACTAGTCAGCTGCACAAGGGGGCTTTCCATCTCCCCTCACTGAGGGAAAGTTAAAGAGAAACTCCACTTTATAGTGTTACAAAACACAAAATAGTAGTTTACTATTGTTTTCCCACTTAGTTTGGTAGGGTTTTTTTTAAACGATTCATTCATTATACACAGAATGGGCAATATTTAATATTTATGTCTCTGATAGAAGCAATTGAGAGGAAAAGCAAAAAATTAATTTGCTTCCATACAGGGTTTAATTTTCTCGATATGCCCATTATAGCTCTGTGGTCAGTGTCTCAACGTGTTGTGATGCAGTTTAACATTGTCAGGAGGACGGCAAATGAAAGTAGCATTAATTTTGCTCAATGAAGCAAAAATGGGTTGCCATCCGTTCTGAGGCTGAGTGTGGCCAGTGGTTACTGGCCTGAAATAAGGTTTCCCAAACTCTCACCTCCCTGATCATCACCGGTTAATTAGAACGTGGAGACTGGTGCTTCATCACACTCAAAGAGCTTACAAAAGCTGGAGGAGTATGTTTAATAAACTGCACTGGACGTTTATACATGTTTATTTCCATCAGCTTCTGTTTGTAGTAAAGAATAACACAATTTAGCTCTGTCTAACCTAGTTGAGGTGAGGATTTATCTGAGGCTGGTATCATCCACAATTAGTAAGGCTGAAAATTACTATTTCATTGATTACTGTTTGGTTTGTTATTTTTTTTTCTTCTCCTTAGTAGAAGCTGCAACCAGGTTTTATTTTGCCCCTGACTGGGCTCAACATAAGTCACGTAGCATGCCCACTTTGCTGCTAGCCTTTCTGGTTCATTGGGGAACATTTGCATGTGGAGATAAGGGAACTCAGCTCAGGTGCTGTCTTCTGCTGCAAACCTTTTGAATGAAGAAAACCACGTTTGCATAAGTGGGCAGTTAATAAATCCCAGCCCTTGACACTTATTGACTAAAGCTCCAGAATAGGCAGATACATTGCTACTGGCTTATTAAAATAACAATTTGAAAAGAAATCCCTGTCTCAATGCTGGAGATTTGTGATCTGTCAGGTCTGAGATCTGGCAAGGAACTACAAACAGGTTAGGCTAACGTTTCCCATTGGAATATTTTTTTTTTAATAGGAAAATGTGTTTTCAGTGATCAAAACCCAACAAAATTATAAAAATTTCCTGTGTACTAGGGGAATACCTCAGCTCTTAAAAAAAAATCTATCAAAACATTTAATTGCTGGTTTTATTGGTGGGAATAAAACCATATTACAGCTGCCGTTCAGGACTCAGGAAAAAAGCTCACAGTTCTGAATTGTGCCACCTATTCATAGGGTGACATTGGAAAATTAGTTCTCCTTTCAAATTCCCCATCCAAAAAAAACAGGAAAGTTGTTCTTCATTGCTTATGGGCTGTTGAACGACAGAAAACACTGCACATCTATGAATCGGGGTTGCTGTAAAACTGGGGAATGTGAAAACTGGGCAGTTAAAACTGTTACCAGACTTGTGTGGTTGTGAAGGATGGTATTGTTTGTTGTTTCTGGATCATCTCTAAGAAAAAAATAATAAAAAAAAAGATTCCAGGTGAACCAGCATCTGCAGTCTGAAGACTTCTGAGTATTAGGGCCTCCTGGCATCTCAGTTTTCAGGTTTACAGCCATATAAGAGCACCTAAGGAAAGCTCAGACTTCATATTCCTGATATTTCATTGGTTCTTTTTCCATAACGAGAGACAGAAATCCCATCTGCCCTTTGGAAAGCCCTCCCAAAGAGGAGAACAAGGATTTGCTTTATGGGTAGAGGAGGAGACAATCATGTCAATGCTGGGTGGTGGCCCATTGATTTATTCTTCTAGAATAGGAAGGATACCTTCCTTTACATAAGACATTTTTCTCTTGAAATTCAAGAAGAGATTAAACTTGAGTGCTTACAGCAGGAGCCTCTCCAACTCCAAGTAGTCAACATGGATTCACCAAGGGGTGAGGAGCAGCTCTGAGGAGAAGGACCTGGGGGTCCTGGTAGGCAGCAAATTATCCATGAGCCAGCAGTGTGCCCTTGTCGCCAAGAAGGCCAATGGCATCCTGGGCTGCAGAGGGAAGACTGTGGCCAGTAGGTCGAGGGAGGTCCTTCTCCCCCTCTACTCTGCACTGGTGAGGCCACAACTGGAGTATTGTGTCCAGTTTTGGGCTCCCCAGTTCAAGAGGGACAGGGAACTACTGGAGTGAGTCCAGCGTAAGGCAACCAAGATGATTATGGGACTGGAGCACCTCCCTTATGAGGAAAGGCTGAAAGAGCTGGGACTCTTTAGCCTGGAGAAGAGAAGGTTGAGGGGGGACCTGATTAATGTTTACAAGTATCTAAAGGGTGGGTTTAAGGAGGACGGAGCCAGGCTCTTTTCAATGGTTCCCAGTGACAGAACGAGGGGCAATGGGCACAAGCTAGAACATAGGAAGTTCCATTCAAATACACGGAAAAACTTCTTTACAGTGAGGGTGACAGAGCACTGGAACAGGCTGCCCAGGGAGGTTGTGGAGTCCCCTTCTCTGGAGATTTTCAAGACCCACCTGGATGCAGCCCTGAGGGATGTGGTTTAGGCAATCCTGCTCTGGCAGGGGAGTTGGACTAGATGATCTCTAGAGGTCCCTTCCAACTCTGAAGATTCCGTGATTCCATGATTCCGTGAAGGGGAAATCATGTCTGACTAATCTGATAGCCTTCTATGATGGCATGACTGGATGGAGAGATGAGGGGAGGGCAGTAGATGTGGTCTACCTTGACTTAAGCAAGGCTTTTGACACCGTCTCCCACAGCATCCTCATGGTGCAGTTTAGGAAGCGCGGATTAGATGAATGGACAGTAAGGTGGATAGATAACTGATTGAAAGACAGAGCTCAGAGGGTCGTGATTAGGGGCACAGAGTCTAGTTGGAGGTCAGTGACGAGTGGTGTTCCCCAGCAGTCAGTACTGGGTCCAGTCCTCTTCAATATATTTATCAATGACCTGGATGAGAGGACAGAGTGCACCCTCAGCAAGTTCGCTGATGACACAAAGCTGGGGGGGGTGGCTGACACACCGGAAGGCTGTGCTGCGATCCAGAGAGACCTGGACAAGCTGGAGAGTTGGGCAAAGAGGAACCTTATGAAATTCAACAAGGGCAAGCGTAGGGTGCTGCACCTGGGGAGGAATAACCCCATGTACCAGTATAGGTTGGGTGCTGACCTGCTGGAGAGCAGTTCTGTGGAAAGAGACCTGGGAGTCCTGGTGGACAACAGGATGACCATGAGCCAGCAATGTGCCCTCGTGGCCAAGAAGGCCAATGGCATCCTGGGGTGCATCAAGAAGAGTGTGGCCAGCAGGTGGAGGGAGGTCATCCTCCCCCTCTACTCTGCCCTGGTGAGGCCGCACCTGGAGTACTGTGTCCAGTTCTGGGCTCCCCGGTTCAAGAAGGACAGGGAACTGCTGGAGAGGGTGCAGCAAAGGGCTACCAAGATGATTAGGGGACTGGAACACCTCTCTTATGAAGAAAGGCTGAGGGATCTGGGTCTCTTCAGTCTGGAAAAAAGATGGCTGAGGGGGGATCTTATCAACACTTATAAATACTTAAAGGGTGGGTGTCAGGAGGATGGGGCCAGGATCTTTTCAGTGGTGCCTGGGGACAGGACAAGAAGTACTGGGCACAAACTTGAGCATAGGAAGTTCCACCTAAACATTCCACTTTGAGGGTGGCAGAGCACTGGAACAGGCTGCCCAGAGAGGTGGCGGAGTCTCCAACTCTGGAGACATTCAAAACCTGCCTGGACGTGTTCCTGTGCAATGTGCTGTAGGTGACCCTGCTCTGGCAGGGGGGTTGGACTAGATGATCTCCAGAGGTCCCTTCCAACCCCAGCCATTCTGTGATTCTGTGATTCTGTGAACTCCAGCAACAGTAGAAAAGTCCATTTGTCTCTGATTTTAGCATTTCCCTGGGGCTGGTTAGTGCAGCTTACTTGGAGACAGGAATACAGAAAGGAGGGAGCTCTTTTTCATTTCCTACATTTGCAAATACACCATTGTGTTGCCACCACCCTTTCTGAGAATTTTTTTCAGCACCTTATCTCCCTGACTCCTGCCTTGACCTACATTCTTTCGACATTTTTGTGCATACCATGGGAAAGCTGCTGAAGGCTGCTCACCACAGGGCATTTGTTATGCTGCTGTCGATCGCAAATAATTAAAAATAACTTTCATTTCTAAGTATCAAAGTGTGCTTATGTCATGCTGATGCATTTAACTTTTTCTCCAAAAAAAAAAATAGAAATTGTTCATTAACTATAAACATAGGAACATCTAGGAACATATCTGATTCATTTTGTGATAGCAAGTCTAAGGCACAAATGTTACATGACAAGATCTTGCAGACAAAACAAACTGTTTGGTTATCTTGACTCACCAGAGGGACCCTGAATTATAATGCCGAACTACTCATCTTGAAAAGGCCCTTTCTATCGCTGTTCATCTACATGCCTCATATATTGCCCAATTTAAGTAGTCCATGAACAAGAAGCCCTCTCAAGAGTGATGGTGGGAAGCCTGGGAACTCAGTCTTTCATTCCATTGTGAAGGCAATTTATTAAAAGCTTCTTTTTCTTCATTGTATTCCTTCTTTGGTATGGCACTGTATTTTATTATCCACACTTGCATCACACTCTCCTCCTCTCTGCAGGTATAATGCTTCATTTATAAAATGTCAGCATGGGCTTTTTTGACCTTTTTTTTTTTTTAAACAAGATTTTTCTTTGTATTTTGTTAAAAGCAGCACCTTTGCTTAAAAATAACTTTCACTAAAATGGAAAGAGAAAGGTAGAGGGAGAAATAGTTTCTTAAGGTGTTTCTACAACCCCAAGTTGAAATGAAAAATTTTATTTAGAGTCAAATAAAATTTCATCATCTTTGAAATTAATAGAATCTTTAAAAAAATAGAATCTAACATTAATTTTAACAGAAACAATTTTTCTACAGGATTTTTCAATGTCCTCAACTGACTGGAGGGAATAATACTCTTCCTGTGAAGACTTGCAGAGCTTGAACGAGGGGAATCACTTGGCATATGTTTCCTTTCCACTCACACAGATGGGACCTGCTGCTCACAAGTCCCTTTTGCCTTTCAGTCGCATACCACTATGAAAATATGGACTATGTTTAAAACATTAGTGCAGCTGATGGACACTTTAATGAAGGCTTTTTAAAGCTTTGCCAAACTGCTTTTGAAGCAGTTGACTGAAATGTCAGAACTTCCTCTCATTAAAACTCCCACTTCAGCTACATCCCTTATATTTCAGAAAATCTTTTTTTCACCACTTCCACTTGGATTCCAAGAATAACTTACTGAAAAAGGTTATTTTCCCTCATGAAGACCTAACTTGTGATATATTCCACTGTGACAGATAGTATTTCAGAATTATGTTTATTTTTTGTTTCTGAACAGTAATATTAAGTTACAAACCATGAGTCACTATGTGTTTTTCTTTTTTCATTTTCACAGATGAAAATTAATTAACTATGTGAAACATTTATTTATTTTTAAAACTTAAACTGTCTTCGTTTCTTCTCATGGGATTGAAGATAGGGGGTGGTCGAATGTTTCTCAGCTGTATTAGTGCCAATTTTTTTCTGCTAGAGTTGGCTGCTCGTTGTTGAAGCCCATTGCACTTATGCTAGATCTAATTCTGCTCCACTGGGGGTTGTGGGATGCTGCCAACAGCCTTTGTGAACAGCCTTTTCACTCTTAAAGATAGGCTGGTTGTCACCAAAACCTCCATCAAAAAGGCCCACCACCACCCGCATTCAGGACCAATGCCTCCTAAACTTTATGCCCTTCTCTGACTCTGAAATTGGCCATTCCAGTAAAGCTTTGCTGATATGGACTTTACACAGAAGGAGAGTTTATAATCTGGGTGGGTATGGACTGCGTCTGAGAGAGCTGTTGTGCTATGGAATATTTTTTTCCCGTCCAATGATTTTGGAGTTGCTGTTTTCTCTGATTCTCCATCAAATTTGGGACAAAAATATTCCATCACTGCTTTTTCCCTTCTCTTTCTTCAGTTGACTTGTAATTTCATCTTCAAACATAAACTCATCACTCCTGGTGACACATCCTGGTGACTTATATCCCAAAGTTATTGGATCTTATATTTTAGTTAAGTCTCCAATCAGTGTCACATAAGCCAAAATGAAATCCACTTCCAGCTCCCATGATTACTAGTACTACAGGACAAACAGATCAGTTTTCTGGCATTTGGCAAATGGGACTCTGAGTATACACAGGGAGAAAACAAGCTGAGTAAGAGAACCTCACTGCTACCTTCTTACTCTCTCAAGCTGAATTGCACTCTCAAGTCAGAGCCAAAAATTGTTAAAGACTTCAGAAACATAAAAATAACTCCAGCGTCTTTCTTCCATTGAGTGTTTTGATAGAAAACTACTCTTCCCGTCTTTGAAGACACTGTTTGTTAACCTTTTCTCAACATAAAGCTTCCTTTTTTTAATGCTGTAAAGAAAAAAACATTTATGTGGAGGCAAAGTGAAGACAAAATTCTCCTGTTTCTTTAAGAAATACTTTCCCAAACCTTTCTAGGGCAAATTTGCTTAGTTTGTCCATTTTTCAGCCTGTCAACACATCCTTTGTCTTCTAATTGTGCCATCTGTAGTTTTAGGTTTTTACAGTTGTCAGTATTCCAAAGACTGAGTTTTGCAATTAATTTGGAGAAGAAAAGTACTCTGTAGTATGTAAACTCAGGACTAGGACAGCTGAAGGGGAGGGAATACTTGGAATAAACGATATCCAAGAATTTATTCTAAAAGAAAAATAACTTACAGGTTCTCTTGTTTTTCTAAAAAACATGTTAACGGGCAGTGTTTGGCTTTAATGATGTCAAGATAAAATCAGCATAGTGAAGCATTTGAAGCTGTAAGCCATGACTGTACATGATTTTTTCCACTGTAGATTCAAATGTGAGTGCTGCTATAGATTTTGTACTATATCAGTGAATCTACTGCTATACACATATGCACCGCAGCATCCTTTTCACACAGGCTGTGATGTAGCCATTGTATTCCCTTCTGATTTAGTCCAACTTTGGAAAAAGCTAGTCGATCCCCTTGGGAAGCATGAAGACACTGCATGGCTTTTGAAAGCTTAAAATACCTACATACACTGCACACAAGACAAGCTGCACCTTATGATGCTGAGGACCACCATAGCACCATTTCAAAGCTCAATGCACCACGCTTCTGGTGCACAGCCTTTGCTTCTGCTTCTCAGGATTAACAATCTGAGGTAGATGGTTTCTCAAGACTGGGGTCCCTTTCTACCACCAAATCCAGCAACAGAATTAAGCAGGTTTTCAGAACCTGCTCTGAGGTCAGAGGAGGGACTTCTCTGGTGGCAGAGCCAATTTAGGCTAATCCCAGATTTGGTCCATGGACCTAAATATGATGGCAGCTGGCCATTTGTTCTCACTTTCTGAATCTCATATTTTGCAAAGATTGCACCTATTTTTGCGCAAGGAACACTGCTTATGAATGCTTGTTTGGCACATGCTCCTCTGTACATGAACAACTGGGAAGTTATACTTTATTACACGTCTTCTAGTACCCAGGTTTTTTCACTCCAGCTTCTGGTGACAAATAAAAGACTGTTCTTATCTGGGATATTTCATTCCTGCTTTTCAGTCCCAAATCGAGCCACTGGTAAACAACCAGGAACAAGACATAAGTTACATCAATTCCCCAGCCACTTCACCTCACACTCACCTTATCTGCTTCAAGGTAGAAATTAGAAGAAACCTCACTTCTCTTATTCATGTGTGCACAAATGCAACACGCTACTAATGACTGTCCCACCTAGAAGAAAGGGCCCTTCTCTTGCATCAGGAATTTCATTCACTCAAGTTGCAGTATCTCTAGCTGTGGATTTAAAAGCTTAAACTCTTCTGATGACCTAACTAGGGCACTCTGATATTGCATTTTCTGTTTTTTCCATATTAAATTGCTTTTGTAAGCTACTTTGGGGCTGAGAAATGACGATCCCAAAATCTAAGACATGTTGGAATTAACTCTTCATCTTTAATGCGAAGATCAGGTAATCCAGCATTTTGCCTGTAACTCAGTTCTTCCATTGTGTTTTGATGTACTTAGAACTTTGGGACTGTTTTTTGGATGAAGCCAACTATTGGCATGGTGCTGTTATTGAAACACCATGGCCTGACATGGAAAAGACTTCTTCGGTCATCTGTTCTTTCTCATTGCCAAGACAGGATTAGTCTTCACTATTGCACATTTGGCTAATGTTTTGTTCTGTTTGGTTTTCTTCCTGCCAGGCCATGAGTTTTGAAGATTTTTCCTGGGAGATGATTATTCAGGCTAATAAAGCTGTAAAATCAAATTAAAACTGAAGCTGTTCAATTGTGACATTATGTTTCTCACGGATGTTCTTGTGCCTACTGGTTTAAGCTGTGGGTTCTTAGGTTTTCTTTTTTCTTTTTTTGAAGTGCTCTTACATTTAAAAGATGGCAAGTAACCAGATGTCCGTCGGTGTGGGTGCTGCAGATGCTGCCTCATCAATCTGGGCATCACTTTGTGAACTGAAATGGGAGCAGGACCAGCAACCCACAGGCTTGTGCTGATCTCACAGAATTATCACAGCCTGGAAGAACAAACCAATGGTTCAGAGCCAGCTCACCAGGTCAACATTTCAAGCTCAGCCAGAAAGGCTGTAGGTATTATCACCTGACAGTTTTTTGGCAAGCAGATCCTCTACAAAATGAGCTGATGGACTCGGGCCACTCCAAAGAGGTGCTCACATTTTGCAAAAATGTCCTCAGATAGTCCAAACCAGCACAAAAACACACACAAACCTAACTCACAGCAGAATTCATCTGGCCAGCTATTCATGCCCAAAAAATGCTGTTTCCTTACCCAACAACTAAAGCCTAAAACATGCTGATAGCCCCTTTCTTATTATAGAGCTGAAAGCTCAGGGCAAGATGATAAAAAATGTGAAGACAGGACATCACCCAAGGAAAAGGATGAGCTTGGGAGATTGGATGAGCTTGGGAACTTGGACTCATTGCTGGAGAAGCCAGAAAGAACTGCTTCCACTGTTCAGCCCAGTTGCTTCAGAATCCCAGTTTCTCCTAGAAGGGTTTCTCCAGCAGCCAAGGGTAAATCCTACAGATGGAGACAAACCAAGCAAAAATGGTTTTCACGGAATTTTTCTACAGTCTATATTCATACTGTCAGGGACTCAGGGACAGGTTATGCAGAGGTAAGGACCTTTGGTTCTCCTCTTCCATTCGCTTCCCTGTTACAGCCTTGGGGAGAGTGTTGCAGCTTCTCTACAGTCCTCTGGCTGATGCAGAGAACTGCAAAAAGCTGTGGCACAGAGTGGTAGGAAGGGACAGCTCGTGGTTCCCCCAGTCAAAGTCCTGTGCTACAGACCCATCTTAAGTAACCCTTGCATGACCGTACGGCTTCAGCTCCATGACTGTACTATGCTAATGCTGGCAGGAACCTTGTGACGCCACCCACTGCATCGTCTCATGACAGAGAGCCTGTGAGCATGTTTTTTGTTTCCAAAACTTTTAAAGATGAGACTCTGATTCAGTTCTTTAGCTTTGGGTACCACACATGTAACTTTGAGGCAAGATCCCAAGAGAAAATAGTAGCTGCATCTGCTGCCCCATCTGCAGTCTTTTTGGAAAATGAAGCAGGAGATATAATTCAGTCGCAGTTCCTAACAATGTAGCCTCTTGACTTTGTCCTTTGATTAAACTGTAAAAACGTCTTCCAGGAAGGGTCTGCCTTGCTCTTGTCTTAACAGACCCTGTGGCAGATAGGAGGTTGGGCCATTCCTGCTAAGCTAAGGATGAACTTTCTAGCACCTACCTCTACAGTGAATACCATCAGATGCCATTTCTCTATAGCCTTGACAGGGAAAATGAAATTCATAAAAGGTAAGTTATTCAAAGCAGTGTTGTCTAAGCTAAAATAAACCAACTATTTAAGTAACAGAAGGACCAAAGGATTAGAGCAAAGAAACTGGATGTTCTGTTATTGTGCCAAGAGCGAACAGTGCTCCACAAAATGTCCCTGAGCTCACCAAACCAAGGGCACTCAGTACTGAAGTAGAGCACTCAGCACACTGAAGGAGCAGGCTCTAAATGTGCTCTTTATTAAGACGATAGACTCCAAAGAAGGTACAGAAGGGAGTATATATTTAAAACTGCAGAATTATGAAAAGGTGTGAATAGCTTCATCAACAAATCACATGAATATTAATATTCATATACTCATTTATAAAGCAATCGCTGGTGAATCAAGTTGGTTATCTTCAGAGCAGGATGCAAGGATGTTTTGTTTAATCAAGTGTTTTTTTAAACTGGATTATAAATTCGGTTCCACCCAAGCAAAAAAGCTCAAATAGTGGCATTGAGATCTGAATGAGTCAGTTCTGAAAGGATCCAATATTGCAATTTATCATTTTGTTTAACCCGATGATGGCACTTTATGTTGTTGGCTAAGTTAGATCCCTAACACTAGTGAAAAGAAAGGAATACCTGCAGGGTATAAGGAATAGGCTGCAGATCCTTATATGAAACTTCTGACGTTTGCTCATTACTACTTGATACACCAAACTATGCCAAAATTAATATTATTGCACTAACTGCATATTCAGTGCAGAAAGATCAAGTGAATGTTGAATCAAATAGATCAAGTGCAAAGGAGAATAGCACACGAAAACTGAGAGGCACTGCATTTGGTGCAAGTATTGCAGGCTCCTACAGGAATGTTATCTCCATGTCCATTTCAAATATATATATAAAGCAAATCCTTGTGCTGTTATTTATACTTCACAGTGCCTTGACACCAGGAACAATTCTGCTTTAAGCAGTTTTCTGTGTCTTTTTCTTTCTTTTCTAAATCACTGAATCTTTTGAGCCATGTAAATTTTACCACAAGGTTTTCAAAGCTGGAGACTTAACGAAATAATTAATTTTTGCACAGGACTATAAACAAATTGTCAGATGTAAAAGTACATGCTGAGTACATTTGAAAGCAATTTGACCAAATAAAGCTTTTGGGACCTCATTTTTGGCTATGTATAAGAGGTAATTAAATGCCGAGAGCCAGATTCTGGACATGCGAATATCACATATGACTCAAACCAAGTGGAATTCAGGGTGTCTGAACTAGGAAAGGCTGCTTACAGTTGTTGCTCTCAACCATTCTGGAGATCCCTTAGAAAAAATCCCAGCTCTCTCAGTTTGAACCACTGCCTAAGATGTCCTCAAGCTGACAGATGGTCTAGGGGCATGGTTCTGCCCTCCACTGTGGTTCTGGCATGTACAGAGGGGTGCCTCCATACCCAGGAGCTTACGTAGTCCTGTAAGTATGCTTGGACGGTGTCTACCAAACACTGGAAGAAGGTCCTCACAGATGACGACTAGAAAGGACAATGTAGTGCCTCCCATCATAGTAGCTCATCAAGGATCAAGAAGACCATGGTCTGGGGGAATTTGCATTCTTGAATTTACCTTCCAAGGAAGATGCTTTCACTCAATGGTCCTGGCCTCTGCTGCAAAGACGACTGCTTGCCTTCTTGTAGGGTACTAAGAGCTGAAAATGGAACTGAAAGCTCCCTACTGCCGCCAGAGTAGAAGAGCAGTTTAATCATCAGGAGAGGACATATAAAATGTGCAAGAGACATTATCACACTAGTAATCTGCCCGATCTGAACCCTTATGTCATGTAAATGATTAACCCACGTAGTCCTTAGAGGTCTTGATGTTATCCCAGGCAAAATAGTAGTTTATCATGCAGGACTTTTCTTTTCCATATGTCTAGGTTTTTTTGCTTTGCTTTTTCCCCAATAATAGTTTTGTCCCTGAATCCTGACAGGGGGATTAGGGAGCACTACAAGGCATGAATTCACAGAAGAAACTCCATTTAGGATTGCTAAGAGGGCAAAGAGTTTGAGCCTTCCCTTAAAGTATCTTATTGGCCAAGTTTAAGAGGTGTCTGCACAGCGCATGGACCTCTGTGTGTCCTGGATGTCTAACAATACCCACACCTTGTATGAAGCTTGAACAGCAAGAAATGTACTAAGGAGGAAGGTGCCTTATAGATAGGTACCTGAAAATTCAACACTGTGATAACCAAGTTCCCTTTTCTGAACCCAGCCACCTTTTCCATAATTGGCCAGAGCCAAGAACTAGCACTGCTTCCTTCAGTAAAATAACATAATGGTTGTGGCTGGAATAGGTCCCTAAAAAATGATGTGGTTCTCTTTCCAGAGAGCCACAAAATCTGCATTTAAAGTCAGGCTGTGATGATGGGTAGAAAGTCATATGCATTTAACCACTTTCATTTATAAAGGTAAGAAAGAAGTAGCATAACTGCTTTTTATCACAGATTGTGTCTCAAAGGCCTTTAGAGGTGGGATGTGTGTGCATGCATGTCTCAAGAGGGTGGGAAGGTCTTTGTTTCACCGGCATGATTTAGTGATATCCAGGAAGAAAGTACGAGGAAAGCCAACTCTTGATTCTCAAATCAAGAGAGATTTCAGAGCGTTGGCTCTATAGCAAAGGGTAGGCTGTATTTGGAGTGGGGGAGAAGCACAGCCTCCAGGTCTTTATCTCTGACCTATACAATTTTGAGTTTCTCTTCCTCTCTTCTGTCTCAATGAAAGATCTCTATTCTGTAGCAGTCACGTAAAGAGCCTTTCTTTTGGCCCTTGCCCATGCTTCAGCTATTGAAGAGGAGAAGAAAGAGGAGGTCTTGACCTAAGAGGTTTGAGAACAACCGAATTCGATTCATCAGATTTAATCAAAAGGTTTAATCAAAAATCATGAGGCACCATTCTATTGACTTCACTGGGCACAGGATCAGACCCGATCTGAAATAATAAACTAGGACTCCCAGGCTAAATTGTTCCACTATTTTATTCAGAATTTTTGCAGGACTTTAAGAGCATTAAGGGAAGGTAACCCAGAAAGCCTAGAAAAGAAAAGAGTATTGTAGTGCAAGGAAAGATAAAACAGAAGCACATCCATCAGCTGAGTATGGTTTAATTAGATGAAATCCAAGATGCATCAGCAATAATTTAAAAAATACTCTGCACACTGGGGGATGAGGAGGTGATTTACAAACCCATTGTTTGTAAATGCAAATGTAAGGAAAAAAAGGCATGTAAGCAAAGCTCTGTGCTGCTTTCAGAAGCTTACAAGTAATCCAAATTTGGGTTAGAAAACATGATACTGAGATAATCCTTGTATTTGAAAAATGCAATACTCTGAGAAGAGGCTGAAATTTAAAGGTCTATTATTTACTAATGAGAATGTAAGAGCTCTTGAATATTAAAGAGCTGAGAGAAGTATGAGAATGAAACGTATCTTTGTTGTATGAGAGGGGAAATATCTGTAAGAATAAATCAGTATTATTATACCTTACATTTGTACTGCTATGATACAGGAATTGGGAAATAATTTCCCTAAAGGAAGTGACATATAATTAGTAGGATATGGTAGGAAGTTTAATTATATAGGGTTGCAGTGACTTTCTTCCATGGAAGTTGAAATTACTGGTGTGTTTTGTGAAAGGAATATAGGAACTTTTCTTAACTTCCTGAGCTTATTAAGAAAAAAGGTTGGGGAATGATTAAAAAAAGAGACTCTTCTCAGGAATTTACATTCAGGTTTTAGGATCTGTCTGCTCCTGAATTAGAAGAAAAAGATGTTCAGAAAAAGCAAGGGAGACTTATTAAGAAGGATTAAATTTTATTTTTGAAACTGAGTATATTAATGAAAGGTCACGACATCAGTATGACTAATTCAATCCTAAGAGATCTGCCATTTCTGGCATGAAAAGCCCCATTGCACAGCCAAGCCTCCCCAAAGTGTGCTCAACATATGGGACAACAGTTGAAAGTGTTCATAAAAATAATTCTACTGAAGAGATGCCCTTTTGGTAGAGCAATCTACCATCACTGCTGTGATAGCAGGGTTTCATTGCTTGTCTTGCAGAGATCAAATAGCCAGAACTTGTTAAGAAAAAGAATATTCTTCTAGACTCAGATATCTCAGTGCAATTAACATCTGAGTTTCTATTTCAATAGCGCACTTCAATTGCAGAGAAATTTTATATAGTGTGATATGAAGAGCTTCTACCCACATTCCGGAGGGCTGGGAAGGCCAGGGCTGTATGATTAAAAAACAAATTATAACAAAAACTGATGAGAAAGTTGCAGCGAAAGGCAGCTAAAGTGGAGATGTGAAGCCACCCTTGGGCCATCTCCCCTAACTTTCCAGTTACAATGGAGAACAATTTTTCATCCCTGGGTTTTCAGAGAAGTGTCTCTGGCAGAGGCAGAAAAGGACTGAATGAAAGTAGTTGAGAAAGAGAGTGAACTGGAGCTCTGCGGGAAGACAGGTCAGCTCAAGGAGATTTCTACTGGCGGAGATATTCAGGCTCCCTGTCTCCATTGCAATGCCAGGCTGCAGTACAGTACCTCCTTTCCTCCCACTGTGATACAATGGCCCACTGTCAGATGACAACTTTCCTTTTGGCAGCAAATGTTTTGCTTCAGTGGATTTTTCTGACTAGGAGCCTGCAAACACAGCGGATGCTTATGTTCACCGTGGGAATATAAACTTCCTTCTTCCAATCCATTAAGCATGGTCTGCAACAATGTCCGCACCACATCTTATTATACAAATACGTGTAATCCATCAAACAATTCAAAAAAGTAGAACTCTTCAAAGTTTGTATATCTGGCTTATAAACTCTGTTCGCTTTGTGGAATATGCACAGAAGGCAAGTTACCTGAACAGTTGAAAGCACATCATAAATTACGTATGAATCAAAGCAGACATGGATGTAAAAAAACAAACCACATCTCCCTTCCCCCAGAACAGAGATGGGGATTACACTAGAAAGCCGTAGAGCATCCAACGTTATGTTGTGGGTTATGGCATTGGATCTAAACTATTGGAATGAATGTTCTTTGGGATAAAGGGGATTCAGCAATTTTTCATTATCATTAATCTCCCAAAAGCACGTCTAAGAGAAAAATAGCAGCCAGTAGTTAATTAGACATCTGTTAAAAAAAATAAAAAAATAAAAAAATTCATGTTGTGGGTTTGGTGGGGTGTTTTTTTCTGTAGAATTAATACATGTGAAATGTGCCAGACAGCAGGGGCTAGAGATGAAAGCTCTCTCTTTGCAGAGCAAATGCAGCCCCATGTGTGTCTGTGCCAGGCTAGGACAGGTGTTTAGCCTTCTCCCAGTATGGCCCTTGCCAAAAGAAAATTGTTTCATTTTAGGATCCTCTCCTAAAAATGAAGTGTGGTCTTAAAACCCTTTTCAGAAGAGCAGCCACAGCTTGAGGTATCACGTATGTGTACTGCTGCCTTCATCTGCAAATGTAGAAGTAAACAGGCAGTGACATACTCTAGAGACTGCTATTTCCCAAGCCTGCTAATTCCCACTGACATTATTTTCTAAAAGCCTGTTCCTCCCTCCCAAATGAATGATCTAATTCATAGGTTTGTGGTCCCAAAGGTTTCAGACCAAAACATCTGAAATCTCGAAATGTCTGGCAGATCAATGTGCACATCAGCAAGTTTTTAAGTGCAGGTGCTGTGAAGTCAATATTGTTTCATGGAGCACACTGTGGAGGTCTTACTTATCACAGCCACTACTGATGGGAACCTCTGTAGCACCAGAAGCCCTCATCCTAGATGGACACTTTCCTGGGGCTCTGTATTCACAGGCAACCACTCTATACCCAACACATTTCTTGGGAATGGGACACCTCACCCTATCTCTGCCTATCCTACACATCAAAAGCTTAATCTCTTCAGCCAACCAATCACACGTGTGTAACTATAAAGGAAAAAAGCCTTACTTCTAATTCCCTTTTGTACAAACTTAAGCACAAAATGGAACATCTCTGTAAAGTCAACTTTTTCTACTATGTAGCAAGAGCGGGGCTATTGCCTGCCCCAAGGAGTTTACTCTCTAAGGGTCATACCTGAGATCTAAGGGTTGCACCTCTGACGTAAGGGTGAGAGATACACATCAAAGTAATGTGCTTTGTTTAGGCTGCGTTACAGTAACATAAGGATTATCATCTCACTATATAAAAATCTCTGTATTTGTATATATAATATATTTATATATGTATATTTAAACAAATTGGGAAATGTATCTGAAAATCAGGATTGGTTTTGGTTTTGGTTTGTTTTTTTTTTCTCTCCAGTCTCAACAACGTAAAAGAATCATTTGATTAATTAGTATCCCTAAAAAGTCATTAGTATCACCTCCAATAAACTGTGAGGCATTCATGTACCTGTATGCCAAACTTATTTGAAGACTTTATTTCAAGAAGCTGCAATGAGAAAAAGTTAGAGAAATTACTTATGAGATCAAAACTTGAAATATAAGCTTCATACCCAGGAGGTAACACTGATGAAAACGTGATAATTATCAGCTTGATTCTGCAAAGTCTTAATTGTCTCCAAATCCATGTCAGTTCTGCAGGATCTGCTGAGCATCTTGCAGAAGCGAAATCCTCTTGCAAAACATGATTACCCCGGCACTGATTTTGCCATCCTCGTTGCTGATTTCTGAAGTAAGGTGGTGGTCAGAATGAGCTGTTTATTCTCCTTCTTTTAGCTAAAGGAACATCTGAAAGAGAGTTGGGCATAATTTTGCATTAAGGTTGTTTGCATGTACCATGGAAACTGCTCTAAAGATCATCTCTAGTAGGCAATCTCATCTTTATACAAACTGCTCGAAGGTATCTTTCTGCAATTCGCATTGTCATTTTCTTTGATCTTTATTTTCTTTTTCCCTAGAGTAGATTGCCAAAGACAGAAATACCTGTTAAAAAATGCTAAGAAAAATGCAACTTGAATGAGGACACTTATCTCTCTGAATGCAATGCTGGTAGGACAACACATTGAAAACCACTGATCGCCCTATTTTCCCAATTCTTCAAAATGACTAAAGGCCTTGTCAATGACAAACTACTAAGCTTGACCTTAAAATCTGCTGGATGAAAATAAGAAAATTCCTTACAAATCTTGCTCCATGATACTATTTTTCAAGCAATGGGAGGCACGGTTCTGCCACAAGTAGCATAAATACGATTAGATAATTTGCTGTCCTGGCGTTATGCATAAAATGAAGTTTGCTTTTAAAACCTTAGCACCAATTATCTTTAGCTATTAATCTCAAAATTAAAAAAAAAAATAAATCCAGCATTGTATCACAAATTTAGTGGCTGCAAAACCCTTTTGCACCAATGATTCATAGATTCTCACAGCTGAGGACTGTTTGATCAGTTACTTTGACATCCTATTATCAGGCACCTTTCAGTCTTTTACTTCTATGCCAAGCTCAGTAAGTTGCCTAACCAGCAACTTCCAGGAAATTTCCCATTCTTTATTTGAAGACATCACAGATGGAAAATCTTTGCAATCTGCCCCGGTGGCCAACTGGCCTTGCCGATCAAAGTTTGTTTTCACTGTAGTTTTCCTTGACATTAGTTCCCAGCTATTAGTCTACCTGAGGGGAACCAAAATTAAATTATCCTCTGTGGATGATGGAGGGAGAAAGAAACACTACCATCATGCCTTCACTCTGTCACATTAAAAATGGGGACATGGATCCAATATTCCTATTCTGTAGGAAAACCCCTTACCCAGAAGGCAGTATCCAGAGAAGGTGACAAAATGCTCCCTATTCAGCCTGTTGTTACAGGTACATCCACCTAAAGAAGGTACAAAAATTGCTTCAGTTAGTATAGGATAATTTAGACCAAGTCTGCTGTTTTTTAAGCCATAAATACTGGGCTGAGACTGTATCTGACTCTCTCTGTGGCCCTTATCTAAATAATCAGCTCAGAGCCACATAAGGACTGAAGAGCAGAGGTGCCATAGAGAGCGTCATTGTTGTCCCTTGCTGGCGAGCATGCAGGAAAGTGCTCAAGGGCCACCTAAAAGCAGTGAGGATCTGCTCAGGGACAGGAGTAGGTCCTTTTTCTGGGAGTGGGACTCCATCATTAAAAACAATGGTCCCTCTCTCTTCTGCTTGTGAAAGTTTAAAAAAGTTTTTAGAGTAGCTGTGCTTTGGCTGATGCTAGGGAGAAAAACAGCCTTTCAAAGGAAATATCACTACAAAATCCTTCCCAAGGTAGCACCGTGATCACTTCAACAGAGACAACAGAGAAGCAACTCAAGGTGGAGGCACAGAGTGCCGGAAAACTTGTCTCCAAACCAACACAAAATGAGACAAAACCTCACTCAGCTCCCTGAGATTGACTGGGACCCCCTTTAAGTCCACTGATTTCAATTAGTACCCTGGAACTAATTTCTCCTCTGATCTCCAGCGCACCTGAGCTGCCTTGCTGGTTTATTGGCCCCCTCCTTTGACCGCAATTTTCTCTGGCTGCGGGCCAGAGGGAACATTAAGCAACTGAATTTCCAAATTTAATTATAGTGTTTAAATAATGATACAGAGCATTGATTCCATTTACTCACAACAGCACAAACCAGCTTTAAGTATTTAACACTTAGGGCACTTCCTGTCTTACCGCTCTCCGTTTAATCACCTTCTGTCAATTTGAAAAATCCCTGAGAGGCTGGTCTGCTTTATACCTTTAGAGAAACTGGATACCCCAGGCATTACAGCAGCTTTTATTTAGTGTTTTATGTCCTGGAGAGAAAGATTTGCTTGAAATGAAGTAGGTGGGGTATTTGAATCTTTATATTGCGCACTTACGACTCTGAAACTGCTTTGGTGCTGGCACAGTCTGACCTGAGTTTATAACTGGTGCATTTATAAACGCTTTTTGCTGGTCTGGCTCCACAAAAAGGACTCTGAAGTGGGGATACATTGGTCTTTGCAAGGAAATTAAAGTCTAGAGGGCTCAGAGTATGTTTGATGCAGGTTGGTCACGTGTTTCCCCGTACCAGGGGACAGCCCCATGGGGAGTGCCAGTTCCTGACCGCATTGCACCCTCACAGCCCCAGGATGCTGCCTGCAGGTGTCTGCTGCGGGCAGCTGTGAGGTGTTTCTAGTCCCCAGGTCCTGCGAGGCCATGGGAGTGCTGTGTCCCTGGCAGCTGCTCTGGAAGATGAGCTAGCCTGGGACAAGCTGAGAGTTGCCCACTCTCCGCTTTCCAAGTATTTCTGTCTATCTCCAGCAAAAAAACATCCCACAGCTATAGATGACAGCAATGCTATGGCACACCTATGCCACAGAGCTCGGAGCTTTCTGGTTTAATGAGGCTACGCAGGATGTTGCTACTAGGCTCACGCTTTCCCCTAAGGCTCCAGCCAGCTCAAATTGTCATCTGCCAGCTGCAAACAACATTAAGTAGGGCAGGAGTGTTGATCTGCTTCAGGGTAGCAAAGGTCTACAGGGAGATCTGGACAGGCTGGATCGATGGGCCGAGGCCAATGGTATGAGGTTCAACAAGGCCAAGGGCCGGGTCCTGCACTTGGGTCACAACAACCCCAGGCAGCGCTACAGGCTTGGGGCAGAGTGGCTGGAGAGCTGCCTGGTGGAAAAAGCTGGGGGTGTTGGTTGAGCCAGCAGTGTGCCCAGGTGGCCAAGAAGGCCAACAGCATCCTGGCCTGTATCAGGAACAGTGTGGTGAGTAGGACTAGGGAAGCGATCGTCCCCCTGTACTCAGCACTGGTGAGGCCCCACCTCAAGTCTTGTGTCCAGTTTTGGGCCCCTCACCACAAGAAAGACACTGAGGTGCTGGAGCGGGTCCGGAGAAGGGCAACAGAGCTGGTGAGGGGTCTGGAGAACAAGTCTCATGAGGAGCAGCTGAGGGAGCTCGGGTTGTTCAGCCTGGAGAAAAGGAGGCTGAGGAGAGACCTTATCGCTCTCTACAACTGCCTGAAAGGAGGGTGTAGAGAGTTGTGTGTCAGTCTCTTCTCCCAAGTGACAGGAGACAGGACAAGAGGAAATGCCCTCAAGTTGTGCCAGGGGAGGTTTAGATTGGATATTAGGAAAAATTTCTTCACTGAAAGGGTTATTAAGCATTGGAACAGGCTGCCCAGGGAAGTGGCTGAGTCACGACCCACTTTCTCTGCTTTACATTTTCCCTCGCTGCTCTTGGCATCTTTTTTTTGGTGCTTTGGTGATGCTGTTGGCATCATCATTTCTGTGCCTTGCCAGTGATACAGGCACAGCAGGGTTGTACTTGTATTTTCTCCATGTGCCAGTGCTGCCAATGAGAGGTTGGGAGGAAAGGAAAGCATGGGGACTAGGAGGGGAAGACAGATACAAACGTATTTAAATTTGCGACCTTCCCTTCTTGGGACTGAAAACACAGGGTTTCTAGCCCAAGTTTCCCATACCGACTTGACCAAAGAATCCCCTTCTTGTTCTCTCTGCCACGTTTGTTCAGCCGCTCTCCTAGGGGAGGCTAATTTTGCAGCTTCCTTGAACTGATTAAGAGCAGCTTTACATTAATAACAGTGTCCTCTTGACAGCTCTTAGTGCTGATTTGCTACACTGCTGTGGCAGCGATCCCAACACCTTATCCAGCAGTCACAAGCGGTGGTGCTGCAAATCCCCACTGCAGCTGAGAAACATCCCATCCTTGGTGCCCTGGTTGGTCCCACCAGCCCAGCAGAAGACAGGTCTCTTCCCTCGTCCCTTGTGGTTGCTAGTAATGACACAGCCAGGCTGGCGCTGCCCTGACAGCCCCGCGCAGGGCTTGTTGCACCCACCTGGGAGACGCTTTTCTTCCCTACTTACTATTCCATGCACCGCCTGTGAGCATTTGCTGCCACAGAGCTTCACAAGTGATCTGATTTGCTCATTGGCCCCCGAGGGAGAGATTCACTCACTGCAAACATCACTTCTTTCTGTCCTCTCCTCCTCCAAGATACATTAGGGTCTCCCGTCACTCAGGGGATGTGCCATCGTGCTGCAGACTGCCTAAGAGCGCATTTTATTTTATGCTTTCGGACATCTGCAAGTTTGCTCTTAGCCTTACTGGTTATTAATGGTTTCTTCTACCTAGCGGGTGCCCTGTGCCTCCTTTGACTTGGCGGTAGGAGCAGAGGGGGCTGAGGAGCTGCTTGTCATGTCCCCTTTTTCCGAAGTTTCACTCCCCACATGAGGGCAAGGAAATTCCTATCAGATCCAACTGCTCATTTTTCTGTTGGGAATGCCTTAGCAGACCCTCTCTGAAATATGTTCACTTAGATCAGTCTGGTGTAGGTTATTCAGCTGCCCCTATCCTTTTTGCCGAGTTTCTCTGTTATCTAAGGCACCATTTACTGGAATTACAGTTTTATCTCTAAGATGAGACAGGCCATCCTAGATCTGCCTTTTTTGGGCAATCACGTCTTCATCGCAGCTCTGGAATAAGCCATGGAGTCTAAGTGCTGAAATCATGTCTAAATTCCGTATACCACATTATATCTTAGATGCCAAAAATACCTTCTTGTTGATGCGGCATTTTTCTCCTCTGAACCTGAACTCCAATCTTCCGTGTTACTAGTTGGTCTCTGGTTTTCACATCAGAAAGATTAGGAGGCGGTAAAGCGGTTTATGAGGTGATTTTTTTTCCATGTAACTACTTTCTATGTAACTACTTGCATTTGCAAAGAGATTTTTAATTCTCAAAAATAAGTATTAGTAGAAAGGCGGTGGGGAAAGCCATAATCTGAGTTTACCTTGTAGCCTTATTCACGTCCTTATGCACCTCCTTCCTAAGAATAACAACTCTTTTTTTTTTTTTTTTTTTTTTTTTTTACTTTTTCCTATGCAATTACTTTCAGAACAGAGGAGGTGTAAAATGCTCCCATTTCACTTCAGGGCATTTTATATTCACTTACCGCTCAGATGTGAATGGCCACACCAGGAGCACTGTCTGGAGAATCACAGGCAAATGCCCGTTCCTCATCCTCCTGCTTCCCAGGGCAGCTCTCCAACCTGAAATGATGGAGGGCTGTCACAGGGAGACTGAGGTATGAACAAGCCCTTCATCTCAATGGAGCCTTGAATCTTAAGATTTATGTAGGTGGAGGAAAAAACTTTTCCCCAAAGGCTTAGGCATGCTCACATCCTTTGTAAATGCAATTACTGTCATGGTATGCTCCACTCGGGATAATGTAATTTGCATGAGAAGTGGTCTATATTTAGTTTAAAGACAGGCTGTTTATTGAGTGTAATATGAGGCTCAGACTTTACAGATGAAGACTACAGACCACGGCTACAAGTTATAATTGTCCTTGTTCTCTGGGCGCGTTTGACATCTCTGCCTTACACTGAGCATATTCTGCTTGGGCAAATGAAGAAAATCACGACTCCAATTCCATGGGGCAACCTGCAGTGTGTGAGTTAAAGCTGCATACTGCAATTTTTCACAAGGTTTTTGCTGGAAAAAAACTTCTCCAGAGTATAAAATAGTAGAAAACATCAGACTCGTCTATTAGCTTTGAAAAATAGAATGCACAGACACAGCAAATGAAAACTGGAATATGTGCATACGTGCAAGGCCTCCAGAGGAAAAGGCATGGAGGACTGCTGAGAATCAAATGAGGTTCAGGAAAGATCTGATAGAAATTTGTGCTCTTGGGAGGAAGGGAGGGAGACATATATACAGGAAACTTGCATTTTACGCAGGGAACATTATATTTTTCTTCATCCCCATTTCTCTTCCTTCCCAACCCCACGTGCATTCATTCCCCCTGGCCTGTGAGATTATATGTTGAATAGGAATTGGCAATGAGCTCCTTGCGTTGAAGGGATGGCTTTGGTTGGAGCAGAAGCTTGCACAACTGTCCTCTGTATGGACTTCCCTCTGCTGGAGAAATTTGTTCCTTTGGCTGGATACACAGAGGGCTTGCAATTAAGACAAAGATGGGATTTTTTCCTCTTTTGTTTTTAAGATTTCTTTTTTTTTCCCCACATTACAAAAAGGACAAACTGATTTGTTTCTAAATGCATGAAGCTTTTTATTATTGTTATATCAAATTCATTCTGTGGAGGTTCACAAATTCTATACGAGGCTATTTTTACGTCCAGTTAGAGCCCCTGGGTTTTATAGTGTAAGTGATGACACAACTAGCTAAAGTAGCAGGCAGAGAGACATGGAAAACCAGAATAAAAACAAAAGACTATGGAGGCTGCATTCATAAAACAAAATGAGGCAATAAACCAAAAGGAAACATTCTCAGAAGTTGGTTCTTTCATTTCCGATGGCATCAGCTCCCACAAACTGTCCAAAAAATATAGACAGATGTAATCTTTTGCTACATAACATTTGTCAGATAATAAATATAAGCACTGCCACCCTCTCCAGAATTGTTGTTTTTATTTGAGGGACCTGGAAAATAAATGTCCTTCCTGGGAAATATTTAAAACAGAAGCAATTTGCTGTTGTAGAGAAACTAGTAATAATCACTTTGTACCTCAGTTTTTCAGGGCACTCTGGTGAATAGTGAATTTTGCTTTAATTTAGTAACAAAGAAAACCCTCATCTGAGATGAAGAGAGACCTGAGACCAGAGATGGAAGGGGTTCTACTGCATGGTTTTGAGGCGGACTGTTGCTGTTTCTCCAAACACAAAGTTCAAAACTAGGAGCCTGGTTTTAATTGATCATGTGGTAGTGATATCGTGCACAATTTATCTTTGGGTCTAGATCTAGTGCTCCTCAAATTCTGAATTGTTCAGAACACTGGTTAAAAAATATCCCATTTTTGCTGCTGTACCATAAAAACAAACAAACAAACAAACAAAAACAAAACAAAACAACAAACCAACCAAACAAACAAAATAAACCCAACAACATCAACAAAACAGAAAAAAAAGTCTTGAACTGCTTACTTCAATGTCTGTCAGTTTGACAAGATTGGAGGCAGACACTTGCATTGATCCCACAGTGTTCCAGTATGGTTTGTTTTTTTCATTTATAATGCTCAGGCGACAGAAAAAGAAACTTGCTAGAAATATGATTGGACATATAATGAAAAAAAGTATACTTTATGTACATTTATGATTTTCATTAATCCAAATTGTTTAAACTAGTGAACAGGCTTCACAGAGGAACTTGAAGATAAATGGACACTGAGTCTGCTAAGTCACAAGATGTGGTGGGTGGCAGCGTTCGAAGACACTGACAGACTGTGCACTCATCATCCTTTGGCTGCTTAGCTGGGGGAAATGTAAAGCCCATGAAGAAAGAAGAGGACCTCACAAGCTCCTAGGGCTTTTATGGTTTAATTAGTTAAAACCAAACCCATGATTTTTTAATGGAATTCCAGTTTTGTTCTCTCCTGCAAAGGCATCTTATTCTGCCCGTACCACCATACCACTGAGCATCTCCCAGCATCGCACTAATGTGCCTCGTCTTTGCTGTGTGTGGCTCGGTTTTGTCTTGGTTTACAGAGAAGGTTGGTGTGAGAGGTTCAGTGCTACGTTTGCATGTTTTATTGTCTGTTGTTCTTATAAAGAATTATGAAAATTAAAGAAGTTCCCTTATAGCGGGTGTTGGAAATGTCCCCTTGAGTCTTGAGGGAATTAGCTGCTTTTTGGTGATGCCTGAGAGTCAGAACTATTGATCACATTTCTAGAATGGGATTGATTGAAAACTCAGAAATGCTTGTCCCAGGCTGTTTTGTTGCTTGATGATGAGGACCAAGACTTAGGAGTCGGAGCGGCTAGAACAGGTCTGAGGATGCCAAGGTAGGCCACCTCACCGCTGGGGCCACTGTAGTGTCCTGCGTTAACAGGAGTTTCCACACGTGCAGACAGTGGTCGTGTAAGTGGAAGGTAATGGAAGTGTGGACTTCAGATCATCATATGTTAAGAAAGGTTGGGGTCTTTTAGATCAGTGACAGTCCTGACTGTAACATACTCCGCGAGGTGTAATTCAGGCACGCTCTTCCAGGCACAGGTAACTGCCTTCTGCTGTTGTTTTCTAATTGTCATATAGGGATCCCCCACAAAAAAAACCAGATTGTCACACTCTGGAAGATTGAATGTTTGGATTTTTGTCTGAAAGAGCATCCAAGGCATGGATGCATCTGAATTCTCTGACTGTATGGAGAGAGGATTTGACTGTAAAGGGTTTGGAAAGGACAACGTGCCAAATGTTAGCCTAACCTGTGTTAACCCCTAGTTTACACTGGAAAAGCCATCATTTGTTCCAGAGAAAAAATTGCTTTATTTGGCATTACAATGAAAAAAAAAAATACTTTGTATTTCACTGAAGTTCATAATTACTGAACTGAGAGTTCAGATATCATGTATGATCAAAACACCTTCTCTGTTCATTCTGATTATGAGAAATGTCTGCTTCTGATTAAAGTTACTATCGCCTGGTGCCAGGAAAAGTTATTATGATACAAAGCGTCCTAGGATGTCTTCATACACCTATTCTACAATCACAAGCCACTCAGATCTTGACCAGCAGATCACACCTGAGAAGTCAGTAGGACCATCTTTCTCCTGGACTACAATAACACTAAAGGGCTAATTAGCAGGGTAAAATTTAGATGTTTCATATTTAATACAGTGAACCAATATGATATACAGGCAAGTTAGCAAGCACATACAGCATTGTAATAGGAGGAGTGCAGTGGAAGGTCTCTACACTATTCCAATTGTGTCCTTATCTTGCAGCCCCTCTGATACAGTTAAAATTTGTTGGACAGTTTATAGGTAATATTAGTTGTGGATGAACACCAATCTATTAATTAAGTTTTCCCACTAGATAAGCTGTCCTCTTTGTTTGTGGTTTGTACTATGTTAACATCACAACATTGTTCCCCAGCATGGACTGCAGAATGTAGACATTCAACCACTACCCTTTTCCAAAACAATTACTTCACATACCCCAAAGTAATGAAGGAAATGTGAAGTGTTTTCCCCTTTAGCTGTAACCAACAATATAAAGAAAGATCAAAGGAAGGCTTTTCCCCAGATGTCACACTCCATTTCCACTTCATTTCCCCTTGCTTGTTTTGATTGATGCTCCAAGCTAAGGAAAAGAGCATTGTTTTTTCCTGAGCTGATTTTCTCTCTCAAGTGTAAACAAGCAGAGAATGTGTAGAGCTGGGCAGCACAGGAAGCTAGCAGGCTAAAATCAAATGAAGGATATCAGCATTGAGTACGGCCTGGATTCCTGTGGGAATGAGAAAAGCATCAACATCTTCAAGGCTGGCCACCCACACTGGTGGTCTGATAAGTACCCAAAGAGATGGGATATGTGTGACAACCCTATCGCATGTAGCAAGTACAAACACCATATTGTGTCCTCCTCCCTGGCCAGGATTTGGAGTACAGAAGTGCTCAAGTCCAGCCCCAACCCTGAGGCACCTGTCCTGCAGGTGGGGTGAGAGGCGGGTGCCTTGGAGCAGAGCCCAAAAGAAGGGGGCACTAAAGAGTCACCAAGCACTGACATTTCTCTTTGGCCTGGGGATTTGAGGTACCCAAGCCCACCTATCCTACGGACCATCTATCCACCACAGCCTTCTTGCAGCTCCTGCTTGGGTCCAGCTCAGGACACTGAGTTTTGTGGCTGCTCAGGGGAAGAACAGGCAGAGCTGAGTCCATGTGTCTCTTGTAGAGCCCATTGCATGAAGCTGCTTATGAGAGAAGAGTGCGGGACACTAATACCTCTCGAAAACAGTGATTCTCCCTTATTGACACCACGTGGTATAGGCGTAAGACCAGCCACTGAATAATGTAGAATATAATCTCAATACCAGTTAACTAGGAAAAAAACATTAACATACAGGAATACGATTTACCTTATGTCCTACCTGGTGACTGAAGGGCAAGAAAAAGGTAAATGTGCATTAGATCATAAAAATGATGATAGTTTCCATAATAAAATACATTACTGTCATCAGAACCACTTGATATATTTACAACCAAGTCTCCATCGTCCCTTTGCATCTGCTGTGATTCAATTATGATGGTAGCACCAATCTGTTAATATTGTTTTGAGCTGGCTTAATTTGCCTTCCGTAATTTAGGCAAATTACAGGAGGTGAGAAGGGCTGAACGAGTAACCTTATTAGCAAAGAGACCTTCTTACGGATGCAGGCTGAATGAAGGTTAAAGAAAAAAACTTAGAACCAAAAAAAAGGAATGCTGAATAGTTCAGGATGAAAATTCCCCTTTTAGATGGCTGCTCTCATAACAAAAAGTTAATTTACTTGACCCTGTGTTAGTGTCAGTATTTTTATTAGGGATTTTTTTTTTTCTTTTTTTTTTTCTTTCATTGTTTTTTAGGTCAGTATTTTCTTGACAGTATAATATATGGACCTTGCTCAACAGACATTTATTGTATTTATGAATATTGTAGATCATCCTTCCACAAAGGAAAAGAATAGTGTTTCTGAAAATTACTATGTCCAAATTATATATTTTCTCCCTATTTAAAAAAAATAAATAAATAAAATAGGGAGAGATGATATTTATGGAAGCTTTTTTCTTGTGTCTCTTACTGGTGTAAATGCAAAGTGATTTCATTAAAATGCATGAAATTACCCTGGCATAAAATTAATATGGGAGGAGATTTCGGCCCACATTTCTTGTATAGATTCTGAAGTATCAAAACTGCCTCTGCTACATCAAGAGCTGCATTCATGTAATTCAGGAAAGGATGGGGTCTAATGCATTCTGATTATTCCTTTATCAATTTTCACTGGCAGCACTAGTCTATACTATTGAATAAGTTATTATGCTTTGATTGATTTATCTTTCTTCAGGCATGCATTTTATATTTGTCGCAATTCCTGTAAAAGAAAGAAAAGTGATGCCACAAAACATGAACCCCGACTTTTCAAAGCAAAAAGTTATTTGGGTAATTCCCATGGAAGAAAAATTTGCAGTAATTTGTTCTTCTACATTTGACACTTAAATAAAGAGCAGGGGATTTTTCAGTGGAGGGTTGAATTTTTAATCCAATTGCCTTTATTTTCTCTGTCCTCCTCTCAGCAGGGATTGATGATGGCTGCTCTAGAAGAGAACTGATTCAAAACACACTGAAGAGTGTGAAAATATCTCCATTGACCTCCATGTGCTCTGGATCAGGCCAAGCTGTGGTTTGCTTGGCTTCTAGGACTCCTGGTTTCCGTTTTCCTAAATTTCAGCATGAGGTTAATTTGCTTAAAAATGAACAAAATCTCCACTCTCAATGGATGTATGTGGCAGACAATGGAATACAAGCATTTTAGCTGAAAACCAACAACAAAAAATTTTTAAAACTGCATATTTTGGCTTCTGTTTGACAGTCCTCCAATGCTATGACAGAATTCTTCATTCTGTTCTGAACTTTCTCTCTACCTCTGTTTTATCTCTGATTTTGGTAGAGATGGGCAATATTTAACTCTGCCAGCCCTATAGAAAATTGACTTGTTGGCTTAACAAAATGAAAGCTTGGAGGACACACGGCAGCCCACCCACAAGGAGGCAATTACTAGGGAGGGAAAGGAGATGGAGAGCAATATTGTCATGAGAATAAATGAATAAAAGGAAAAAAAAGGTCAAGACTGTCCTGAACTTAGCAATGACGGCAGCTGCTATCTTTGTTGCCATCACTATGGAGGAATCCAAAGTACAGAGGCTGTTATACTGGGGGGACCCTTGGTGCAAGCACATGGTAGTGGGAAAAAAAAACGCATAAAAATAATCAAACTATCTATGAACACTTAGGAGAGAATGAAGTGTCAGGTAACTACGGACTTGGACTTGCCATGTCACTTCAGAGCAATCTAAAGTTGTCTGTGAATGACCAAGAAGCCTGGTTTGGTGAAGAAGCAGCAGGCACCATATATCCAGCCTTTACAAGGGTTTGGGTTTTTTCCAAAGGTTAGTTAGGGAAGCATGGTCCTCAATGAGCCCTTCTAATGTGGGCCACAGAAGAGCTACCCAGAAGAGCTATGGCATTAAACAGTAGCTCAACTTTTAACTGAGAGAAAGTATCTTGTTCCCAGCACCTCATGCCTCGCACTGGAATCCCCTCAGTTTCCTCTTATGTTCCTGTGTTACAGGATGTTTCTGGTAAAAGAGGACATTTGTCAGTTTAAAGTCAAGAAATAGCAGATTTCCATCAACCTTTACCTCTCCACACGTAACATGTGCTGCCCTAGGAGATTAGATTTACTACATGCTTTCTCAATGGAAAGTGGTCAACCCAAACAGATCCTACAAAACTTCTGGTAGCCAGACTGTAGTCAAAGAGCCCAACTTCATTCATGCCCACACATAGGCAAGCAGAAACTTAAGGCAATTATGGTTGACAGCCTTTGCCAATTTGGGGACAAATAATGAAGAACTTCAAGTCTATCAAAAGCACAGTGTTATTGAGGAAGTTAATTATTACACATAAAGATGTTAATACATGGACAGGGATAAACCATAATGCTGTCCTTCATGCAATCCACATAAAAATCCCTAGACTACAGACCACTATTTCATTCGTTCTGCTTTTCTAACATCTGTCATGGTACTTATATAATTTTTTATATTGTGGAACTAAGAGGAAGAGTTGCCTTTAGTTTTATTTTTCAAGTCCTTATTCTGTTTCAGAGAGGTATTTCACCATCAGATTTTAGACTCAAGTCTATTTGGGGTGGGTTGCACATACTCATAATGAACACATGTAATTTACTTGATATCAGAGAGACAAACACAGATATGCTGTATTTATCCAGGAATAAGGCTTTTTTTTTTTAATGATTCAGGGCCTGTTCTGAATAAATAATCTTGCATATATCATTTGTTTTAAGATGGATGAGCTATTGCACCAATATTAAAGATAGTTAAGAATTATCCTCCACAGTATAAATCACCCAGTTGCTGTGAGGGATGTCACATTGTACGACAAAAATGGAAGCATAGGAAATTAGAAAAGAGATTAATGCCATGTTCTGATGCTCTTGCATAGAAGTTATGTATAGTTTGCATCTCTACTGCTTGATCTTTCCATACCTAAAGTAATTGGTTTATGAAACATCCAGATTCTCATAATGAAAGATTAGATACAGTAAACATTTAAATTAATCTGTCTACTAAGTGCGTCCAGAATCAATACCAGGATGTACATTTTTAGCGACTTGAGCTAAATTCCTCACTAATGAGAGGTATATTTTTTCATTTAGTGGAGCTCTTCTGAAAGGCAAGTGTCTGCTATCTCATCTGATCACACCAAATGACCTTCCTCTTTAAAGATAACTTGAGTTTATCAGATTTAAACTCAAAATCCTCTCCTAACAAGGGTCACAGATAAGCACTGAAGTTGCCTGGAAGGGGAGACCTGAGTGTGGCAGCCAGTGACTTTGCTCAGTGTATGGCTACATGATATGCTGTGTGAAGACGTGAACATGCTCTGCCTGTGCTTTGAGCTGGCCAAAACCCCTTGATCATGTGCCTTGATCATGGCACCAAGCAGAAGGAGATCAAGTCCAGTACTGTGTCGACGGAGTCACACAGCTTTTGCATGGTGCCTGGGCTGGATCCTGGGGTCTGAGAGCGCAGGCAGTTCATTGTTCTGAGGTAGTCGCCATCATAAAAGCATGGCGGGTTTCTCGATGCATTATAAAACTACTGGGAACGTGTCTACGATTCATCATCGGTAGTCAAGGAGGGCCAAGAAATCTGGCCGGTGTTTGGAATAAAATGCTGTGTCAAAAGAATTCATCCTCTAAGCTTTGCCTTTGTAATTACAGCTTGCTTCTTAAATACATGAGCTGCATTCCAGCACGACATATCGTACCATCTGCTAGATGCTGCCCTTGGGAGAGGGAAGAATCTGTAACATAAAAGAAAAAGTTCATTTTCCATAACAGTTTTGCTTTTTTAATCCTTAGATATGTTTAAACTAAAATAAATTCAGCAAATCCCCATAAAGAACATATTGAGTCAAAAGCTTGAAAGCTTTCTCTCTCATTTCCTTCATGTTGAACTGGACTCATCTACTGAGTAAGTCCAATTGTAACAGGACGTGGTTTGATGTGGCACCCAATGCCTATAAGTCTGCTTTAAATTGGGAATTAATTCAGAATCACGATACTGAGGCCTTATCAGATCTGCTTGGATCTGTGGCTTAAAATAAATTGGGTCATTACACTATGTAGTATGGTTAATACTAATGAGATGGTTGGTTTAATTACATAAGAAAACAGCTCTAAACACTGGAGGGTGGGATTTATGTTGGGTTTGTTGTTGGTTTGTTTTTTTAAACTAGTAGCAGCAATGATGCTAATGTTCTCTGTTCTAAATGTCTTCTCATAGCACATTTACTATTTAACATGTCTGGTGATACAAACTTGAAAGTGTTAAGGAGAAAAAAAAAATCAGTCAAACAAAAAGCCACCAAACCACACTGAAAAGCTGTACCTGATGCTGAGTTTCTGAAGAGATACATATTTTCTTGCTTCTTTTCCTTGTCAGATTGCAAGTAATACGCAAAGACTTTCCAAGCTCAGAAAAGCCATAGAGCTATGAACTAAGACCCCTGGCCTATTTTTAAATGGAGAGAGTGTTAAACATCATCTGGGAGGGTGAAGTCTACTTACAGCAGGAAGACTGAGCTTTTTCACTGCATACTCTGGGTAGTGAAGGTGCTTTGAGTTATTACTTACTGTCACGTGACTACTAGAAAAGTAAATAAGTAGAAATGATGAACATATTTAAAAACTTTAATAATGGACTACCTGATCCCCAGAAGACACCTTTGTCCATTACCTGGTATCTTTCTGATGAGCTTCATCAATAAGTGCATCTGCACTGACCCTGATAAAGTTTGTAAACCGCATCCAGACCAATGAAACACCAGATATTGATGAGCCAGACGAGTCACATAGTCACCTACTCCACTGAATAAATCAGGCCCGTGTGAGAAAAGATAAGCAAGCACCTAATACCAGCCATACCTTGGGAATGAATCAGCAAAGAGCAACTCACCAATGAGCCCTGCTGAGTCAAAATCAACCTGTGGGCAGATGGGAGATGCCTAGTGAATGCGAGCAGAGAGGTGATCTCACCTGGAAATGGGAAACAAGCACTAGGGAGTTTCATCTAACACTGATGTTCACTGCAGAAGTCAAACTACCCTAATGGATAGTCTAATTTTCCTTTAAAAAGGGTCTGAATCTTTTTAAATATCTTATCAAAAGTAATCTACTAAAATACCTTGGCAAAACTAGCTGTGATTTGCAGGGTCAGTCCACCTGTTTCTCCTCCTGTGAAGACAAGCTCTGGCTGCCAGTGCCTACCCCAAAAGATGTGGGCCAGTGCACAGCACTGGACACACGGAGACCAGATTGTGGTCACAGTCAGTCTGTGATTCTCTGAAGACAACAAAATTTGCAAAATTTGTGACAAGCTCGGCCTCAGCTGCCTCTCCATGTTACTGGTCTCATCTCTAAATGTAGCATCATAAAAGTTGTGAAATGCTGCAGAGTTCATAAATTAAAAATACGAAGTATAAACAGTATGTGCCAAGCAGAATACAAATGGTTATACTTATGCTGTATGGGAAGTGTTGGCCACAGAAGTCCCATAGGCTTTCTGTCACAAGGGCATTAGGTGAACACTAAATACTTCAAGAGCAGAGATTTAAATGTTGACCCTCATCTATGTTTATTAGACCATATGCTTTGCTATCAGGGGGCACGAACATTGCATGCTCCAGAGCTGAGAGCAACAGCCCCATCTGCTCACGCAGCTCCACAACTACTGACTTGTATTTTTTATGTGGACCCAGTATTGAGTGACAACGAGTTCTCCAGGACCTTATCAACTTAACAACCGAACCATCAGTGAGAGTCTCATTGTCTTCCAGAACGTGGGCTTTGATCCAGAATGGTTTTTATATCTATATATTTAAAGTATTCCAACTTTTAGTAGATCAAGATGCATAACAGAATAGATGCAATATTTTATGCAGTGTTTTGGTTTTAATACTTTGGAGGCAAAAGTGAGGTTTAGGAGCTGATCACTGAAGGAATTACATGTTTTGAAAAATGTTTTCTATACATCCCATTTGCTGCATGCAGGATAGATGTATGTATATTTTCACTGAAATAGAAAGCACTGTGATATATTTCTTCATTTCAGTCAAATACAGATGCCTAGCTTGCCATTATAGATGATTAGATAGCTATATTTACTGCTCTGAAATTATACTTAATAACACCATTGCTTTCAACCTGTTTCTTAAGCTCCAAAAGGGAAATTGGTATTGTGGTTAATTATTTTCAGCAATTCTGAATACAATAAAACTGCACACACGTAAGTCTGTTCATAAAAGCACACACCCCACTGCTATAGAACAATAGGCATTTAAAAAAAAATCCTCCTGTTTTATCCATATATCATAAATAATAGGTATTTCTGTGATGGATGCTGTATGGATTAATGTCTTACTTTTCTCAGCAATTGCTTCACACACTTATCTTTAAAATACAGCTCTTGCTAACAGCAAAGAAAGAGACACCTACTCCCTCCCTATGGCCATTTAAAAATAATAGCCTCTCACTATTTGTCATCTTCATTGCAATGTGGTTAGTAAAGGAACAGATAGTGAAGGCTTATTTCTGACTTGGCGTTTGATCATGAAACTCAAAAATCGCAGGTGTAATGGTTGAAGTATCCAGCAGAATATGCCTCGTGTTCTCCCGCTGCAAAGGGACCCGGTCTGCAATATCCAATGGGCTACACCCAAGGACGGCTGAGTCACCTGAAGCCAGACTTAATAGCCGTGTTCATTGTTTTGGTCTTGGAAAACTCCAATTTAGATTCCCCTTTGTTTGTTGCAGATGTGCCAGAGATAAGGACGAAAACCAGCTTCTGGAATAGGATATAGCACTTTTCTTTCCCTAACTTCATACATGAGAGCCATGCACACTCATTATCTGCTCAGAGAAATGGCTAAAGGGGCTTGGTAAAGCATAACCTGTGCTCCTACGTTCATTCTGCTCTGTCCTAAGCCAAGAGGAGGATGCTAGGGAGTGCCAAAGTCCCTCATTTGTTACCATGAAAAGGAAAAACAGAAAGCAAGAAGTACAGCCTGAAAAACAAAACTAAACTAAACTAAACTAAACTAAACAAAACACCACCACCCCTCCAAAAAAAAACCCAGCAAACACCAAAAACCTGGAAAACAATCATCATAGAATCATAGAATGGTTTGGGTTGGAAGGGAACTTAAAGATCATCTAGTTCCAACCCCCTGCCACTGGTAGGGACACCTCCCACTAGACCAGGTTGCTGAAAGCCAACATCTTTTATTTATCAACAGCATCTTTATTTTATCTCAAAGTGACACCTTTCTGTTAGTCAAGTAAAGTTTATTAATGGGTGGGTTCAAAAAACGGGCCTCTTTAGTCTTATTTCACCCTTTCTGACACTAAGTGCCTCCCATTTCCCTGATTTGTCTCAAGCTGGTTGTGGGGCCCTTTTGCTAATCAAAGGTGTTTCTTCTCTTGATGCAGATTTCCTTGAAGGGCGGTTTGTTCTCCTAGCCATTTTACACTGAATTTAGCTAACTGGGTGACAGTTTTACAGAGAGAAAGACAGATGAGATGAATCCCACCTTTGGGGGGCTGACCCACTGCAAATGAATCAGCAATGGACAAATCAACGCTATTAAAATCATATGAATTTCCAGTCTTAATAACTCGAAGGTGTGAGAGAAGAGCTGCATAAACTTAGAAGGAACATTTTTACTTGAAATGATGAAGATGCACAAATGATGTATTTCATGTAAGGCACCTGTTCTCATGGAGTGGCTCGTTTCCTGTACTTTCCCAACAAAATTATTTCAAGCTTCTCTCTTCTGAGCACAAAAGGATGAGCTTGATAGTAGATATACTGTTGTTTTGCATGAGTAGATGCTGCATTAATTTATAAGGCTTTAAAATAATTCTGTTTAGCAGCTTGGTGTAAGATGAAAGCATGTGCTTACTTCTAGTCAACAAATACAAGGTATATAATTTACACAAAGAGATCAACATCTGGCACGATCCTTGCTGCTGGGAATGGTGGAAACTGCACAAGGTATCCCCATTATCCTATCAGCCTAATTTTGCTAAGCTCATTTTAATGAAGCGCAGAAATGTGACTGCCTATTCAGCCTCTCATCCTGGGAACATATTGTAATTAACTGCCTGAGCAGCTGTACGGCGGTAGGAGAAGGCTTTAAATGATGTGACTCTGTTGATATTACTTGTGTTAAAATGATTTTGGAGATTGGAAAGGAAGATCTGATTGCCTTTTATGGCAGCGTCTAAAGCCTAAATGAGTTCTGGCACCTGAAGGAAGAGGAAATAACCTGCAGACTTAACATCAACAGTCTGTAAAATGCATGGGGAAGCTTGATCACCATGATCTAACCTTTGCAATTATTTCAGCCCCTCCAGTTATTGTCACATATTTGATCCTCAAATATTGTTTAATTGATACTATAAATGTTAACATAAACTTGATGGCAAAGGAACAGCTATTCGCTGCGTAAGCCAATACCTTCATTATCGCAAGGAACCAAGATACCACCAATGACTTTTCTCATGAGTAAACAGCAAAGGTTCATTGAAAACCTGCAGAAAAAAATGTGCTTGGAGAAACTATTACAACACTTTATTAAATGGGAGCAAATGGAGCTAGTCAGGCAGACAGCTACAGCCTGTAAGGCAAGGATGGGGCAAGCCTTGGAGACACATTGCAGGTATTAATAAAAATGTTTAAAAATAGTGTCTTCTGTGGGATGACATAACAGTTCTACAAAGCTGATTGCTGTCTCTGTTTCTAAAAAGTAGACTGAAAGAGTAAGACAAATTAGGGTATAGATTCCATCATGGTGGAAAAAAATGGGATTTGAAGAGAGGAAGCCTTTCAGGTTACACTCCAACCGACAATCTACCACTACTGAAATGTGACTTCAAAACAGGGACACCAGATGACCATGCAAAAACAAGACCTAGCAAGAAAATACAGCCTAAATTTTACGTTTCTGATCTCAGAGTCCTAACGAACCATCAATTGCCACCTTTAACAGCCTGCAACACTCTTCTAACTCCGGGAACATATGTTAGGTTTTGAAATTGGGCTTCAGTTTAGTTTTGTGGGAAATCTTTATGCGGCTGAGCTCAGGCTTCCCCTAGGAGGGGATGAGACATGCTCCTTCATGCTACCGGAGACGTGTGCTTCGCTCGCCCGTTTGTTCTGCTAGAAGCAGGAAGAGTGAGCTGAGGATGTCAAGGATGTGCTTCCAAGTGCGTGATCAAGGGGAAGGTGTGGGAGCTCCAAGAAAGACTACAGGAGAGAGCAATATGGTTAAACTTCTCATCCATCTTTAAGAACCTCTGCAGATGTAAGCCTACATCCATTTGAGGGACCAATCCAGTGCAAAGGCTGTCAAGAGGACATGCACCCTGGATCATCCTCCAGTGATCCTGGAGCAGGAGCAAGCAAGGTTGTTTCTTAGTAAGGTCTGCGATATCATGAATATTTTTTTGTTTGCTTCCATCCATGTAAACGAGACATTCTCACAACTCACATTTATAGATAGCTTTTATAACCACATATCTTGGCTAGCTACAGTTTCCCTCCGTAACTGCTTGTTTGCAAAAAATCATTTGATGCATCTTGTTTAAGAACATAAGGTCCCCTGTGATGAAAACATTTCTCACAAGCTAGTTGTGCATTGTTCAATGCAGAAGCTTCTGGGCCTTATTAGCGTTATTATTTGTATTTCAGAGAGCACCACAGAGATTTGAGAACAGTTGTTATCTGGCTGGAAGAATGGGTTTCCCCATGAAGAGTTGCTTCAGGGACATTAAAATCGAAAGTGGAAATGCCACAGCACAAAGCACACAAAGTGGCATTCTGACATGATTATGGGGGAATATAAATTACAACCACATTAGTACTAAGTACTAAATATCAGCAGAAATATTTGTCTATTCCAGATGTAGATTTTAACAGAGATTTAGACACATTAAGTGCCTAATAGTACCAAAGCATTTGTTCTAAGAATGTGGATTTCCATATTTGTGCTGTTATGAGCGGTATTAATTCTTCATTTGAAGTACATTTGTCTTCATCTTTCAGAGTATCCGTTTTCATTAGCACTGGAAATTCAGTCAGAAACATGCTGTATTCATTTCACTGATTGTGATCTAAACTACCCTCTCGGGTGAGAAATGCAAAATACATTTATTCTGCTTTAATTAGACCTCTAAAAAATCCTTGGCAAATGGCAATTTTGAGCAGAAGACGAGAAAGCTATTTCCTTTAGTCTCTCCCTACCATGATAGAAGGATGACGGAGGAGCTAGGAGTTAATAGGAAACATTAACCAAAATTTGCCCTTGTAGCATCTAGCAGTTCAGCTGCTGTTTCATATTTCTTCCATGACATCACACGCACTTCCAGACTTTAACATTTGTCCATAGCCTTCAGGGAGTGCACACCATGGTAATAAGATGAACAGCTTTTAAAAGATTGTGCTAATACCATCAGGGCTGACACAGCGCTGATGTCAGTGGAGGTGAGGGAGAGTGCTGAACTCCTCACCTCTGTTCCTATCACAGGGAGGATGAAAAATGCATACCCTGACGCTGCCGGCGTCGCAAGCTGTCTCCATCTGCCTACAACCAGCAACCAGGATCAAAAGGTGGGGAGTGCCAGGGCCCCAACATCCACACTGATCAAGATTTGAGTGCCGTGATAGAGGAATAGCAATGGTGTCTACCGGGGCAGGGGGGAGAAGGGGTGTTGAAATCTTTCCCTTACTCTTTTGTGGGAAACCTAGATCTGACCATCAGCTTAAAAATGCCATTTTGCTCTCTGGGGATACAGGCGTACTGCAAGATTATTAAACTGCATTGGACCACCCCAGTGGACCTTTATGGACTGGCTGGCCAGTGACGGGTTGGAGAAACACCTAATTTCTCAGCCACACTATTCTTTGTCTTAAATAAAAGGACACGAGCTGATGGGAAAAGCAGTGACTAAGGCATCGCTGAGATATAAATTCCTTCCCAGGCCTGCCCTTTGCCTGCCTGCTGACTCCGGATGAGTCACTGCCGTTTATCCTCTTTCTCGTAGATGCTTCATCTATTCAGTGCAAACCTTTTAGGGCAGGAGCACCTTCTTTAATGGGTTTGTCTAACACCAAAGATGACTGAGTTCCAAGTGCAACTGCGGTGTATAAATAGCAAGAAGGAGGCCAGCTGGCTGCAGAGCGTAAAAGGATTGTGCTCTGCATTTTTTGGCCTTTCCAAATTGTGTAAACTTACAAATATCAAAAGGAAAGAGTCCAAAGGCAAAGGAGGAGAGCATGAGGAGGAGGAGGAAGGGAGGGAAACCACATACTAACGGCTTATAATAAATCACTTGGCAATTCGTCATCTGGCTTCTTTGAGATAAAAAGCTAATATAAAGAAATCAAGAGCAATTATGTCCCAGCCTATGAAATGACTTAGGCTATACTCAAGCCTTCATTTTTCAGCTAATGAAATGTCTTGGGCTATGCTCGAAACTTCATTTTTGATTCTGTATGTTTTTCACTTTGTGTGTTTTGTCTCTTCTGTGAATAATGGATTCAATCATCATTATTAGTTATTATTTTCATTATTATACTCTTGAAGGCACAGGATATGTCTGAAAAGTGACCAGACTGCAGTTGTGGAATATATTGTGTTTTGAGTGCCTTTTATGTGCCTAACGTGGACATAATTGGAATAAGAGGACTGAAAGCTGAAACTTAAAAATCCAGTCTGGATTTTTTTTTTTTTTTTTAAACAACAGCTGCAGAAATTTCTGCCGCAGCCAAGAGAAATAGTAGATAACTCTCTCTCGGGGTTTTTCGGACCAATCTGAGTGTGTTTCCCAACAGCCCAGTGGCCTTGATGACATTCAGCATAGCAGGGCAGAATATTGCTATCTTGGTGTGTGCCGCAGCAAAGGTCAGGCCAACAGGGATCCTTTCTGGGCTTAAACATAAAATACACACAGCAAAAGAAGCTCCAAGCCTGCAGAGCTGGGAGTCTAAGAGAGCTGTTGTAAAAATGTAAGGGTCTTTTAGGGGTTACAGTGAGGTACATGCCTTTTAGTAATAAGGAGAGCATTCTCTTCATAGGCTTGACCGTGACAAATAACATGGAGAGGCAATGGAATAAAATGGATCCTGCCTTAAAAGAAAGAGCAAACAGCTGCCTGTAGGGTATTAATTTAGTTGGACGGTACTTCTGTACCAGTCCTCCTCCTGGAGGACTCTGCAAACAGGGCAGAAGGGAGCTCTCTGCCTTGCAGAGCTCACAGGGGAAATGTAAGATGAGAGGCAACAGACAGGCAAGGAAAACACAAGGAAACCAATACGCACTGTTGGTCAAAATGATAAGGTCACTGGTTTCCGGAGAGGAAGGACCTAAGCCCTGCTCACACAGCAAGCAGGTGATTTAGGGAAGGGTTTCAGAGGATCATAACAGAGTAGTTTCAGAGGTGTCTGTGGGGTTTGTCCTACCTAGTGCAAGTGGAAACTTCAGAGAAGGCACAAAGGAGCTTGCTTGAAAGCACAAAGCAAGCAACTGAGCTGATGCCAAGGCCTGAATGAGGACACGAGGAAGGGGACTGAGAGGAAAAGAGGGTAAAAAATGTAGGCCGTGAAATATTTTCAACTAGTTTCTCCTCGATATACTGTAGGCCAGTGAACAGCATAAGCAGTTTGAAGAGATAAAGGATATCATGAGCAGGGGTGTTTTGAATGGGCAGGAGAGGGGAAAGGGAAGATGCCCGTGTTATGACAAAGGGACAGGTAGATGATGTCCCCACAGTGACAAAGCCAAGAGGTGAGGCAGGCAAGAGGGTAGAATCAGGACCACATTCATGGCCATGGTGAGAGTACACATGAACAGAAGAGATGCAAGAGACAGGCTGAGATGTTAGGTGGGAGATTGATTGTGGTGCAGTCTTTGTGTACTCTCCAGCACAGGATTTATTCACAAAACAGCTGACAGGACAGATGTGCTCTTTTTGATGTTTTTGTAATACATGTTTGAGGAGTCCTGCAGCCAGCCAGCTGATCCAGCCGCTGCCAGCCATAGGTGGGCTGTTGGCTCATCGCAGCAAGCGAATGCAACTCTATTGATTTAAAGATGTATGAGTCTCGGGCTAGAAAATCATTGTGTTCAATGGTTTCTTTATTGCATTTAATCATGGGAGTAGGTTTTCCATTATATTCAAATGACATTTTTTCCTTTTCTAGCAGACAGATGAAAAAGCACATAACAAATGCATGCCAAGAGGCATTTTTAAACAAGTCTGCACAATGGAAACAAACTTTAATAACAAGAAAGGTCAGTCTGGCAGGTTCTTCTCACACACAGGTACGCAGTGCAGAACTTTCCAACTGCTAAACTGTTACTACAGTAGTGCTCAGGACCAAATGAAACCTGCCTTTGCTCTGTCCTTCGACAAGGTTTATTAGCCCAGACAGAAATACAGCCTGCTTTTCTCAGAGCAGAGTCAGGTGGTTGTTTCTCTGTTCTCCTGGTCTCACAAACCTTGAACTCCCAGTCATGCATCCAGAGGGGTGGAGTGCGTGTTCTTGGAGCATGATGGCTGAGGATGCGAGAGACAGTGACTTAAAACCCCTCACATCAGGAAAGGCTAAATTCCTGGTTTGTGGGCACTGTCTTCTTCACTATCATGGGTTTTAACACCTTCAGTTCTCTCAGCTATACGGATGTATGCATGGCAGAGGGCACCTGCAAATAAAGCACCATGGACTAGAAGCTCTCATGGGTCTTGGATGGAATTAGACGTTGGTGCCCAAATCTGAATGTCAAGGGATCTTGAAAGTGACATGGGCACAAACCTGATCTGAATGGGTGACAGGAGAGGTGTGCAATGTTTGCATTTGTATAGACAGGGACCTTTGGGGCTGACCAAAGAGACACGTGGAGACACAATGGACAATAAGGAGGATATTGAGACAATTGCCACTTTGAAGAGGTGGTCTGAGTGGTATCCAAATTGTGCAGAACATTAGTCTAAATTCAGTCTTAATTTAGGTGACTTCAATCTTCCCTTCACTGCAATTACATGGAATTGAATTGTGTCCTGCACTTACTTCTGCAGTAAGATCTTCAGAGACACCAAGTTCTTAGGATGGTATCAAAACACATTTATCATCCCCCTATATTTTCATTAGTTTTATGACTGCGCCTTCCTAACTTGATGCCCTGCTCCCATTAGTCCTGACATAGAAACAGTTGATCTGAGAGAAGGACCCTTGCCTGCCTTCTTCAATAGTTTTGTTTGGGGTTTTTTTTACATTTCTAGATCTTGTACTTATTCTAAATTTGGAAGGTAATTATTTGAATCGGTTCTTTCTTAGCTTGTTGTTATTATTTTTCATATTTAGCTCTCAGTGTAATCATGGGAAAGAACTGCATTCTTGATCAAATCTGTTTGCTTTTCTCCCTCTGGTCTTCCAAAACAGTAATAGGATAGTTGTATACTTACAGTGAAAATAGCATTTTCCATTTTCAAGCATCAAAGGTCTTCACAAGCATTTATTGATCGCCGTTTCTTATGAATCCTCTTTGAAGGAAGTAAGGTCTGCTACATCTGTTTTACCAATGGATAAACAAGCCTTGGGGGTCCTCATAGAGCTTGAATGACATGCTAGCATTGATATTTTTATTAGATTCCTTCTTTCATGTCAAACTTATAGGAAACCATCCTTCCCTCCCATGCCCGGGTCTGGACTCCACAGCCCATGAGTTTTACTACCACTCAGTGTTAGCTCAGCGCATTGCAGCGGAGACAAGACACCGCACAAGCTGGGGCAGAGTACTGTGGTCTTCCTCGGATCTGTCCACGCTCTCACAGAGGTGTCACCCAACTGCTACTGGGAAGGTTTCCTGGACCCTGCTGGCACTCAAGCTGTGCCTGGGATAGTCTGCAGAAGGTGGCGCAGGGCACAAAATGCACAAGAAATCCCGCAACCAAAGTAAGTCGAGGCAGTCACATTCCTCTACACTCCCATGCAGTGAGAGAGCAAGGAGCTGAGATGCTACCTCTCCATTTGATCTCCCTCACCTCCTCCAATTTAATAATTTTCATACGTCACATGCTTGTCCAGGAACTTTCAAAGGGCAATGAAACATTTTGGCCCTTACACAACAGAAATAATTTTTCAGAATGCTTTTTTTGGAACCATTTTGGCACTAACCTGTGTTTCCCTACCAGGCACGCAGCACTGAAGGGGATCGCCAGTCTTCTCCACCAGGAACCACCTTCCCTGAATGGAGGCACACACCTATCATGGATGTATTCTGGTATCATTTTTCCATATGAAATTTGGTATCTGGTATCATTTTTCCATATGCTCATTTGGTTTGCTCCAATAAAATAAACTGCTGCGTTATCATTTTCTCTACCTGCCTCAGTTCATATTTCTTTTTCTCAGGCGTGGGAGACCAGAATTCCCATGCTATTCCAAAGCCTTGACAGTCTTGTATTTCTTTATCTCCATTAAAAGCACCTTGCCTGGTAATCCTAATCTTAGAAGCACATTTGAATGGATAGTCAGGTATGTCTCCTCTATTTTATACCATGGTCTCCCACACTGCAGCCAAAATTCCTGTTCCCAAGGCCTGCGTGACTTGCATTTCATTCTGACACATTTTAGGCCACCCCCACCATATGGTCATCTGACTCTTCCTAAATTATCCCTAGCCTGCTCTCAGATGAAAGTGCTGCCTAATTTTTCTCGTAATTTTCTTAAGTTTACCCCTGCTTTTTCTGTAGAGGTTGTTAATACATGCTTTTAAATATTAGTTTCCAAAGACAGAGACCTTTTTCCCCTGTGATAATTTAACCCTCACCGCAACCTATTGTAAACTTTCTTTTAATTTCATCCCTACTCAGTTCACAGTTCTTTGCTGATACTCAGTTTATTCATCTTAAGTAAAAATTCTTACATGTCAAGAGAAAAATGTGTTGTTGACTTATTTAGAGCATCTCATGTTCTATCAAAGAAGACTTCAGATTATTCTGGGGAATCTGTTTTTGACAAAATCTTTCTGCATGTTAATTCCTTTCTCTGTATGTCTACATTTTCCTGAAAAATTTCTTCTAAAGTCTTAGGTATAACTGTCACCAGACTAATTGGGTTTTAATTAGCCAGTTCTTTTTCTTTTTAAACCCACTTTAATAAATCTACTGCAGTCATCTGATTTGACAAGATCTCTGATGAGATCAAGAGATATGAGGAGAAACTGTGCAGAGGAAAAACACTTATTGCAACACCACAGGTCAGCTATTTTTCATTAGTCAACTGAAATCCACACGGCTGATGAACATGGGCTTGTAACTTCAGAGTCAGATATTACAGCCCTGTCCTTAAAGCCAACTTTTTCACAAGATTTGGCACTTCAGGCCAGGGTGATTTAAAAGCCTGCCATCCCCAAATGTCCCTGCCCTATTACTGACCAGGCGTGGGGCTGATTTCGCTATTGCCAGCAAATGTGAACCACTATCAACCTTAGTTTACATTAAAACATCAAGCTGTAAACTGTGCAGGCTGACAACTCTGATTCACAGTCACCTCTGATTTAGCCGCAGCAGTTGAAGAGTCTGTCTTCCAGGATGGCAACCTCTTCAGCCACCGCAGGTAAATCCAATGTGAATCAGAGTCTGAATTGCCCTTGTTTTCCCAATTATCCAGCTATCAACGCACAAAAAGTCATGAGGATCGTGCTGCAAAACTCTGCCCTCTACTCCAGATGTCTAAGTCTTACCAGAAAAGACATGATTCAAAATACCGTGGGCACATTTCTGCTATTCCAATTGTCTCATCAAGCAGTGACAATATATTATTATTAATATTAATAAGAATTTTATCAGATTATTGTATTGCAAGGTCTCGGAAAGAAATACATCAAGAAATAGATCCCTACTGTTCATATTCTAGGGAAAATTCTGACTATTTGTTGTTGCAGTTAATGTTTCTGTTGACAGCTACATCAATGACAGGCTGAGGGATGGGAGAGCTGTTGCTCTGCAATTAGAGTGCGCCTTGTGGAATAAGCCTCGGTAGGAGCAGAGCGCTTCGTGCCCGCTGCTGAGCGATGGGATTAGCTCACATCCGAGCACAGACGTGATCTCGACATGCAGGAGGCTTTTGAAAATGGTTTGGCCCTAGAGCGAATAAGGGTCGATTGCAGTAGCTGAGATTTGAAATGGCAGGTGCCACAAGGGTAGCTGACAGGCACAGAGGAAAGGATGTGGTGGGACACGCTGGCTGCCTGTGGTGACAAATAAATGTTCCTGGACCTTGAAGTCAAGTGCTACACATCAGCCTGCACCCACGCTAGTAAACTACGCTAGTCCCCAGAATAAGGTGGTTGCACACAGACCACTTTGGGGAATGATGCTTGGCCTATGCCAGCTATTGAATTGCATCCAGGGACTGCTGGGGACTGCACAAGTTGGAACAGGACAAATTCTTGACAGGCAACAGTCTAGGGATTTACCAGTGCATCAAGACACATTCCTGTGCCCAGGAGTATGCTGGAAATTACAGAGGCAGCCTTGGCGTGCAAATGGATGGAGAAGTGGAGAACTGGTGGTGCAGGAAAGGTGACGGAAAGGTCTGTGGTAGGGTTCGTTTGCATCCAACCCTCATGATGTGGTTAAAAAAGTCACCAATGGGGTTGGCAACTCTACACACATGAATTAGAGCACCTGGTCCATCGTGTAATAGGGAAGTCACCGCACAGAGAAGACAGCATGAACTGGTGATGTGCTTTGCTCCCTCCTCAGTGCTGGCAAATCTAGGCTGGATGGGGCAGACCCACGGCTCCCAGTGCTGGTTGTAGGGCGCTGGCTCGTGCTTGCTGACTGCAGAGGACCAGGAAAATTCACTGCCCTCAGAGCCTGAGGTTTGCAAAATGCATCCCATGCAGGTCTACGCATCCATATCCACCCCCTCTGCTGGGCTGGAGCAAAGTCTTTGGGATGCACCTCCAATACTCATGTATATGGGGAAATATCTACTGCGTTTTGTCAGAATTTCACTCAAAATGTTCTGTTTATCCACTGAGCTTCCTCTCCTTTGTATTGGTTTCGTCCCTTTAATAAGTTCCTCCTGGGAAAAACAAAAGGCAATGTTTCATCATTCACGTGTCATATGTGACTTTCATAAACGACCTTGCAGGCAGAGGTTTTTAATTTCACCTGGTTAAAGAAGCCTTTAAATAGGAGTCAGCAGAACCTCTGCCATGCACAGTCCTTGTATACCCAAGAGTAACTTCTATGAAGGGTAATGGAAGGGAAGGAGAATCACCTACAGGATTCTCCAGTGCAAGTGGATTTTTACAAAAGGCCAAAATAGGTGCATTTATAGATGTGAAAAAATGTATGCAAGCAGATCTATGCCAAATATTTTTTTTTGGCTGACAGTAAAAATAAACAATTTCATCTTTCAAGTGACAAATGACTTCTTATTTGGCAGAGTTGATTAAATTTGTTTTGTGGCTAGAAAAAAAAATAAATGTGCTGCAGTTCACTGATACAGAAACAATTAAAATAGATTGGTTTTGCTGATGCAATTCCAGACATGAACTAATTATCCCTTTATGAAATCACATCTGTAAAAGGATAATTGATTTGAATGAGTACAATATTTCATAGAGATATGAGTGAGTACAACACCTATTTTACATCCACAATATTTTCTTTTTAGTCTTCAAAAACTTAATTCTTAATAGTAACTGGTTTACTTTTTGCTTGGGGTTTTTTTTATACTTATGCATTAATGTATACATTTCCCTCACGGATATATATTTACACGTAAAAATGTTGGGCTTCAGAAAAGCAAGAAATTATCTTGGAGGACTGCAGAGGAGCCACAGTTTTCTTAAATGACACAATGGTTTCTAAATCTCCTGTTAAACTTTGTTGCTTCCACCAGCTGTTTCAAGGGGTTCATACAACACGGAGGGACTTTTTTTTTGGGGGGGTGGGGGGGTGGGGAGGATATTAAGTCAAGAAGTAGGAATTTCTCCTGTTTCTTTTGCCTAGTGGATACTCTGCCTAGAGACAGCGGTAGATTTCCTGCTGGCCCTTGCAAATGCTTTGACATGCAGAAATAGGATCTATATTGGCATCCAAAAGTCTGAGATAAAGTGGAATAATGCCAGACAAGGGCTTCAAGTCCAATGGAAGAATTTTAAGGTGTGACATGGGAAAAACAGCTTAAGGAATTTACAGCATACGGTGCAGAGAACAACCACCTGACACATACAGTGATAATATCTAGAGAATGTGTTAAAATAATGGCAGTATTCAAGTGTGGAAATTCAAGTGTGCTACTTGGAAATGATCAGTGGCATATAGTTGTCAGGTCAATTAGCTAGTGAAATAACTTACATAGGACAGTAATAACTTGAAACTGAGGAGGAAGGCTGGTTTGTACTTGTCCATTACGAGTAACTGAGAGTCATCCCTGCTGCATCTGTGAGAAATGCAAACATGTTCTTCAGACACGTGAGATGAGATTTTTCCAGTATATGCAGTGAAATACAAATGTCACTCTATCTCACAGCACCTCGGTGTCCTTGTTCCTGGAGAAACCTCACCTGCAGGACTCTGAGCCAGTGAGGTCCCACACTGGAGAACCCAAAGTGGGCATGGTGAAGACAAGGCCAGTAATGTGGCTGGGCTGCTGGGCAAAAGGAAACTGGGCACACAGGGCTTGCTCAAGCTGCTGTGACAAAAAGAAGAAAGATTTTATTAAAAATTACTTCCATTTTTTCAGTGCCAGATGGGGAGAACTATGTCCAACGCAGGACAAATAAACTGGGCATGAATACATTTAGATAGAAACCAGGAGAAAGTTTCCAAATCCCTGAGCACTGAAAGCCTGGATCATGCCCAGTGAACATCAATAACAAGAACAAAGTTTTGAGCCAGATCCTGGATCAGCAAATGGCAGGGATAAGAAACTGTGAGTAACTCTGCAGGAGGCAGAGTCTGATGATCCTTCTAGTCTAGTGTTCCAGGTAAAGTAACATAATACAGCCTGGTCTGCCAAGGTGCCAAAGAACAGTGACCCATGACTCAGGATATTGTCTTTATTTGTGACTGACCTGAAATATACACGAGTTAAGCATCTGTTTAGCGGTTGGACTGAATTAGAGCTTTAACAAGCACTGCAGGCTAATGTGTTTAATTAACAAGAACTAATTTTCATGATGTGACATTGCATTGTTAATAGAAAAAAAAACATCATAAAGCAAACTGAAAAAAACAGCATAAAATAAACTGAATTTGAGATCAAAATAATAGCATAAATGCTGCAGTACTGATTTTATTGTTCATAGCAGAAAGTTGGTGGTGGCTTCTCTTAACTTACAGAAAAATGGGGTTTATATTGTACAAATGTGAAACTTAAAAAAGGGCCGAGGGTATCATGTGCTGTGTGTTTATTCCAGTTGCAAGTTGCATTGATTTTGTGTTATCCCTTGCTTTTAACTGTATACTGTTAAAGATATGTGCTGTTTCCATGCTGTTGAAATGCTGTGCTATTAACAAAGAGGAGGGAGGTTTTGACCAGTACCTTAGTACCAGCCTTTTAAAGGCCCATGAATATCTACTTGCCAAGGATTTTGGAGGAACTGGAATCATCAGTGCCTTCTGCCAGAAAGGGCTTACCAAAACAGCGACAAAAAGAAAAAAGAAAAGGGGAAAGCTGGGATGTAGTTAAAGAGGAAGGACATTCGTTCCATTCTCAAAGCACAAATTCCAGTAACCTAAAGAAATATTAATGGAGCCAGGGTGATGATGATCAAAAGAGAAGCTTGAAAGAAGTAAAGATTTTCAATACCATGTTGTTTTCATGGCCGCAGGCCTACAGCCAATATAGTTAGTTCTTATGAGTAAGGGCAAAGCCAGGTTAAAGCAATTAATTTTTTATGGAGAATATGCTTTCAGCTTTGGAGATACAACAAAAAGCAGTTTGCATTTGGCATTACTAAACAGGTGGGAGCAGAGAACTCGGTTTGGTTTCATTATTGGAACTACTTAGATATTCTTTTATGATGAAGTCATTTAAGTCAATTCTAAACAGCTACATGCTGATAATCTTCAACACTGAATTTCCATGATTTACTTGAAAAATTTGATTTATATCTGCCCCACAGCACTGTGTTGTCTAGCAGGTGTACTGGATTGGAAATGCAAATTCTCTTAATGCTGCCATTTTTCAACAGAGAAGCCCTAGAAGAGATTAGATAGAGGTGGAAAGAATTGACAGAAACTTTGTATTTTGAAAGCAATGAAGCAAATGAAAGGGGAAAAATGAAAGAAACAAATGCAAACTCAGTTGCGGAGGCAAGCAGCTCCGGTGCCACCGCGATCAGCAGTGGAACACTCTAGCATGGTGTGCAGGGGGGTTTCCTGAACCAGGGTAACCTCAAGGGAGGAGAGAGATCTGCCAGGAGCCTGCAGCTCGTGCGACAGCAGCTGAGGAGACCTGGGTGGTGGCAGGACAAATGGCAGCTGTTCATGTATAAAAGAAACCCCTGGGGAACACCACAAACAGGGTGGGCAAACAGGGCATGGCACAGGAATTTGTGTGGAAGGGTGCGCAGGAAGGGTGCTGTAACTCTGCCAGCTCCAAGGAACCAATGGTGTCCACCCTTGAGTTAACAGGGCTCATTGAGAGACCTTTAAACTAGACTTGAAGAGGGAAAGGGATAAAACCAGGCTCAATAGAGATAAGCCTGGGGGTGGCACGCCAATGTTTGAGGGACAGTGTACTCAAGAGGTTCTTCGGTCTGCTGTCTCATTGGAGGTAGGAGATGGAGATGCATGGGGCAGCAAAGATGCAAGTGTTATTCATGTGTTAGAAACCATGGAAGGGCCTGAGAATGGCCATGTAGGAATTAAAGCTTCTTCCCCCAGAAAGGTGGTGTGATCAATAGCCCAACTGAAGTGCACCTACACCAATGCACAACAAACAGGAGGAGCTGGAAGCCATTGTGCAGCAGGAAAACTGTTGCAATTGTGGAAACATGGTGGGATGGCTCACACAGCTGGAGCGCTGCAATGGATGGCTATAAATTCTTCAGAAGGGATAGGCAAAGAAGGAGAGGCGGTTGGGTAGCTCTGTATGTTAGAGAGTGTTTTGAATGTCTAGAGATTGACAATGGTGATGAGAGGGTCGAGTGTTGATAGCTAAGAATCAGGAAGAAGGCCAACAGGGCAGATATCATGTTAGGAGTCTGTTATAGACCACTCAACCAGGATGAACAGGCAGATGAAATATTCTATAAGCAGCTGGGATAAGTCTCACGAATGCTAGCCCATGCTGTCACGGAGGACTTCAACTTATCAGATGTCCACTGGAAATACAATACAGCAGAGAGGAAGTAGTCTAGGAGGTTCCTGGTGTGTGTGGAAGATAACTTCCCGACACAGCTGGTGAGTGAGTCAACTAGGGAACGTGCCCTGATGGACCTATAGTTTGCGAGCAGGGAAGGACTTGTAAGTCATGTGATGGTTGGAGGTCATCTTGGGCATAGTGATCATGAAATTATAGTTTTCAATTGTCGTAGAAGTAGAGGGGTTAGCAGAGCTGCTACCTTGGATTTCCGGAGGACAGACTTGACATGGACCTGTTGGAATGGGTCCAGAAGAGGGCCACAAAAATGATCAGAGGGCTGGAGTGCCTCTGCTATGAGGACAGGCTGAGAGATTTTTGGTTGTTCAGCCTGGAGAAGAGAAGGCTCCGGGGAGACCTTATAGCGGCAGTTACATACAGCTGACCTTTGACTGCACCACTTAGCCATAGGTAGCTGGTGTTATTTGAAATGTTCACTCCACCTCCAACTGCTGGTACAGAAAGATGTCATACACCCCACGCCATGCAGATGCTTAGACACACTCAACCATCGCTCAACTCTGTCCCTGGGAAGGTAATGGAGCGACCCATTCTGGATGTTATCTCCAAACACGTTGAGGAACAGGAAGATATTGGAAGAGGTCAACATGGATTTACCAAGGGTAAATCATGCCTGACCAATCTGATAGCTTTCTATGATGTTATAACAGGTTGGCTGGATGAGGGGAGAGCCGTAGATGTCATCTACCTTGACCTTAGCAAGGCTTTTGACACTGTCTCCCATAACATCCTCATTAGGAAGCTGAGGAAGTATGGGCTAGATGAGGTGACAGTGAGGTGGATCGAGAGCTGGCTGAGTGACAGAACTCAGAGGGTTGTGATCAGCGGCATAGAGTCTAGTTGGAGGCGTGTAACCAGTGGTGTCCCCCAGGGGTCAATACTCGGTCAAGTTTTGTTCAGTATATTCATTAATGACCTGGATGATGGGACAGAGTGTATTCTCAGCAAGTTCGCTGATGATACCAAACTGGGAGGGGTGGTTGACACTCCAGAGGGCCGTGCTGCCATCCAGCGTGACCTGGACAGAGGAGAAGAATCTGGGGGTCCTCGTAGACAGTAAATTATCCATGAGCCAACAATGTGCCCTTGTTGCCAAAAAGGCCAATGGAATCCTGGGCTGCATAGGGAAGAGTGTGGCCAGCAGGTCAAGGGAGGTCATTCTCCCCCTCTACTCTGCACTGGTGAGGCCACAACTGGAATACTGTGTCCAGTTTTGGGCTCCCCAGTTCAAGAGGGACAAGGAACTGCTGGAGCGAGTCCAGCGAAAGGCAACTAAGATGATTGAGGGACTGGAGCATCTCATAGATGCTATGAAGAAAGGCTATGAAGAAAGGCTGAGAGAGCTGGGACTCTCTAGCCTGGAGAAGAGAAGGCTGAGGGGAGATCTTATTATGGCATACAAGTATCTAAAGGGTGGGTTTAAGGAGGATGGAGCCAGACTCTTTTCAGTGGTTCCCAGTGACAGGACAAGGGGCAATGGGCACAAGTTGGAACATAGGAAGTTCCGTTCAAATATGAGGAAAAACTTCTTTATGGTGAGGGTGACAGAGCACTGGAACAGGCTGCCCAGGGAGGTTGTGGGGTCCCCTTCTCTGGAGGTTTTCAAGACCCGCCTGGATGCAGTCCTGAGTAATGTGCTCCGGGCAATCCTGCTTTAGCAGGGGAGTTGGACTAGATGATCTCTAGAGGTCCCTTCCAACTCTGAAGATTCTGTGATTCTGTATGATTCTGTGATCCCAAATGCCACTCTGTGTTTAAACAATTAATTCGAGCCTTTGATACCGTCAATACAGTTTGGCCTTATGAGGTTAACGTTGGGGACTGGTGGTGTTGGGGTCAGCTGAGAGAATTTGTAAAGGGTGCATGAACAACCAACAGACTGTGAAGGTCAAAAGCATTCCCAGTCCTGAAAAGGGGGAATCGCGAGGACCTGGTGAAAATACAGATCTTTCATCTTGGCTTAAATGCACAATGAAGTTCTGGATCGAATCATCAGACCAGACATGTGTGAGAATCCAGAAGATAAGGAGTTAGATAAGAAAAATACCTATGTGCCAAGAATTAAATCATAACTGAACCTATCTAATTACCTTCCAAAAGTTGAAATGGCAACGAAGAAGTTTTGGATTTCATACAGTTTAATTGGCACAGATGTTGACACTATTTTCCAATATATTACATTATAAATCAGAAAAAGCAAATTTTAGACAAAGTCATATATAGCAGGTACAGAAATAGTAGGAAAACTAGTATTGTCCCTACCGTTGGTCAGGACTTTTATCAGTCGTTCTTTGCCAATTTGAGAAAAATGCATTGGGTGGGCTGCCATCCTTCTGCTCCACATTTAACAGCGAGTCAAATGTTATTTTCAAATAGCATGAAGGCACTGCTGAGCCTCTTTGAGAACAAGGTCAAATTCCCAGATGATCTCGACGTCTGAAATATGCAGGGTGAAACCCAATATGAAAGCATTCAAGGCAGGAAGAATCCACTGTACAAACACCCAATAATGGACTCACTCCCCAGGCAATAGCTATTCAGAAAAGGAGATGGGGGATATAGTGAGCCACAAGTTGGAGCTGAGTCAACAGTGTCCTGGTGTGCGCAAAAGCAAAAACGATCCTGGGATGTGTGAGAAGCAGCATGCAGCCTACCGAAGATGTGAGGCTGCAGACCTTGCTGTAGACATTGATCAGTATTTGTAATCACATCAAGCTTTTGCTGACACAGTAGTGAGAGCAGGTCTCACAGAAGATGTGATCATAGATGAACTGTTTGCCTAAGATAACCGCTAAGGAAGTCTGGAGGATGTCGCAAGGTGAACAGTCCTGTAAAACAGGGTAAGGGTGACAAATTTATTAAACGCAGGGTGCGTGGCACCCTTTGCCGGGACTGGAATGTGCAATTTTCTGGATTATACAAAACAACACAGTATTGTTTTGACCAGTGTATAATATTAGGTTATAAGATAAAAGGCTCGTTTGCACACACAGGGGAGCCCAGAGGCACAAGGGCACTGGGAGAGCCCCGACACTCCAGTCAGAGACACGCGCTGCTGCCCCAGCCCCTGCCCTGGGAGTGAGTGACTGGCTGAGTGGGCATCTGCTGGATGTCCAAGGTCGACTCACCTGCACTGGGTTTGCGTGGTGAGGTGTTGGTAGTGGGGGGATTCAAGGGTGGCTTCTGTGAGAAGATGCCAGAAGCTTCCCCCATATCCAACAGAGCCAATGCCAGCTGGCTCCAAGATGGACTCGCTGCTGGCCAAAGCTGAGCCAATGAGCAATGGTGGTGTTGCCTCTGTGATAACGTATTTAAGAAGGGGAAGAAACCTGCTGCATGACAGGAGTGAGAATATGTGAGAGAAACAACTCTGCAGACACCAAGGTCAGTGGAGAAGGAGGAGGTGCTCCAGGTGTCAGAGCAGAGACTCCCCTGCAGCTCATGGTGAAGACCATGGTGAGGCAGGCTGTCCCTCTGCAGCCCATGGAGGTTAACGGAGGAGCAGATATCCACCTGCAGCCCACAGAGGACCCCCACACCAGAGCAAGCACATGCCCAAAGGAGGCTGTGACCCTGTGGGAAGCCCTCACTGGAGCAGGCTCCTGGCAGGACCTGTGGCCCCGTGGAGAGAGGAACCTACACTGGAGAAGGTTTGCTGGTCGGACTTGTGACCCTGTGGGTCACGCTGGAGCAGTCTGTTCCTGAAGGGCTGCAGCCCATGGGAAGGACTCACGCTGGAGCAGTTTGTTCCTGAAGGGCTGCACCCCATGGGAAGGACCCACACTGAACCAGTTCATGAAGAGCTGTCTCCCATGGGTGGGAACCCATGCTGAAGCAGGGGAATAGTGTGAGGAGTCCTCCCCTTGAGGAGAAAGGAGCAGCAGAGATAAAGTATGATGAACTGACCCAACCCCCATTCCCCATCCCACTGCGCTTTTTCAGGGGGAGGAGGTAGAGAAATCGGGTGTGAAGTTGAGCCCGGGAAGAAGGGTGGGGTGGGGGGAAGGTGTTTTAAGATTTGGTTTCATTTCTTATTATCCTACTCGGATTTTGATTAGTAATAAATTGAATTAATTCCCCTGAGTCAAATGTGGTTTGCCCGTGACAGTAATTGATGAGTGATCTTTCCCTGTCCTAATGTGGACCCACGAGTCTTTCATTATATTTTCTCTCCCCTGTCCAGCTCAGGAAGGAGGAGTGATGATAGAGCAGCTTGGTGGGCACTTGGGTCCAGCCAAGGTTAACCCCCCACAGCCACCACATCCATAAACCTGCATGAGTTTTTCACCACCAATCCAGGACTTTGGTCCTGTTGAGATGCAAGACCATGGATCAATGGAGGCAGCGCACTGAGCAGAAGATAACAACAGCCACAAGAGTACATCTTTCCTCTTCATGCAGCCTCATAAGACCTCATCTGGAGACTAGTTTGGGTAATTTAGGAAAGATATCAGTCAAATGGGGGACAGACAAAGAATGCTGGACTTTTAATTTTCACGTGACCAGCTCAGGTGAGAACACTCCCTGTGAGAACTGTGAAGTCCATATTGCTCAGAGATGTCTACAAGCAGGTTAGCTCATCATCTGCTTGGCTAAAGCTGATCTTGTCTTTGGTGAGTCAAAATTCACTACAAAGCTTATAAGATTCCCAGTCACTGAGAGACTGCAGTGAAGACAGACCGCAATTCCCTGTAACGGCTTTCAGAGAAAATGATACAAAAACAATCATGTAAAGAGCCAGGACAAGCAACTCCTAATGGGAAACTTTCCTAATTACATCTGTTTTCAGACCTACATGAGACAGGCTCCTTCCTTTGCCAAAAGCATTTGAGAGCTGTAATAAATTAAAGCAGAAGTCTCCAAAGTTTAAACCACTCAATCTACAAAACCATATTTCATGTACATCAAGCACTTTTCAAAACCAATGACAACCATCTAAAGTAGACTAGAGATCATTCTAAAACTTACTAACAACTGCAATGGATTTATTAGCTCAAAAGCACACTGATATGGAAATCATATTTGATGTGGCATAATATATTCTATCAATTTAATTTCTGAAGAAATATATTATTTAAGTTACAGTTTCTAAATACAAAAAAAACCAAAATATGTGACTATACATGTGGGCCAGCAAAAAAAGGTATATAAGTAAATCTGTCTTTTTTCTAGGACTGGAAAGGCTTGTCAGAAGATGCAGTAAATGCTAGGGCAGCAGATCTAAATCCCAAAAAGAATGGTCCTTTCTTTAAAGAGTATTTTCTGCATGTAAAAAAGAGAGACCTACTTCTATCTCTTTTTTAAGCTTGTTTATCAGAGGGACGAAATGTTCAGTATCAGTCTCAAGTGAAATTATAGATGCAGCTCTAGAGAAAGAAGTACTAGTAAAATAGCATCACTGGGGTAGGCAACACGTAGGTTGTTTTACATACTGAGTTCATAATTTCTATTTTATGATGCAGTTACAGACTGATCAGGGTGCAAGTTGTGGAAAGGATTCTCCAGCCCTTTACGAAAACCAAAAGGTTTTGGAGGTTAGACTGACCATTAAGTGTTATCAAGGGGTGCCTGTGAAATGGGCTGATGTGTCCTGTCCAATATCAGACACTGGAAGGGTGTCTGTAGCAGGGACCAGGACCCAGTAGTCCTCCCAGTCCACAAAGTAAGGCCTCCTGCTGTTTTCTCTCCCATGTAGCTCGGTGGCTTTAGTTGCCAACCAAATGTCTTTTACAGACAATGCCACATCCCACTGATAGGGATGCAAGTTTGAGTCCTCTCATCCTGGGGAAGAAATTGAAAGGAGGTCTCCCAGACCCTGGACATGCTATGGGAAAGGCAGTCAAAGTAGAGAATTGACTCATCTCAACAGAGATGACACAACACAGGTATCATCTCTGCAAGGAGACCAAATGCTCTGACCACACAGCAGACCAACATGCATAACACACAACACTGCATCAACCACTTGTGTTTCCTTTGTTTGCCTCCAGGTTGCTCCCAGCCAGTGTGAAAAACACCCCCCATCTTCTACCAGGACATTGCTTCACCCCCTGGAGAGGGAGCCAGCTCCCAGAGATGGTATTTTGTGGACACACCGGAGTGATCCCTGCCCCCCAGCCATACGGACCTTAATGGATCTCACACTATTCTAAAAGAGATTATATCACTGCAGATGGGGAAAAAACTAGTAGACAGTTAATGAGGCTGGGGGTGGACCAGAAACTTAGAGTCAAAGGAGAGGTATGCCAAATCAGTCATACAAACACATCCTGAATTGCCCTGGGGAAATACCTGCTTCCAAATTAAGGATGCTGCGCCCGCGGGACCATGGGTGGTTTTTACCCAAGTGATTTGCCCAAGGCAACATAGAAAGAGAGTGGCAGAGCGAGGACCAGCATGGCAGAATAGAGACCCTCTGAAAATTCTGTGTTAAACTAGGTCCTCCTTAATTTTGCTCACGAGTTACTTTCATGTTAATATTCTGCTGCAGCCAGGCGAAGCCAGACACAACACACAGGGTACTGAGTCGCAGGAAATAAACCTTTTTAGCAATGCCTGGCAGCAAGTTAGGATAAGTCAAAGTTCCTCCTCTGTTCTCACCCTCCCAGCAGAGCGGAACAGTGAAAATACCAAACAAGACACATAAGCACCAAAAAGTGAAATTTTTAAAGCGTTAGTACACTTTTAGTTATCCCAGGTGTTATTAATAGCATCGGTATGGGCATTTATCTTCCCCACGCTGAAACTAGAGTTTTAATCCCCTATTGATTGAAGCTGAAGTGTAGGACACACTACAATTTACGTGATTGATTTGCGCATCTTGAGGGAATCAAGTCATCTGTAAACCAAATTTTTTCTTCCCTTACAGGTCCCTGTTAGATAAATGTCTCTGTAAGCAAAATATCTTCTTTAAATTAAGGGCAAGAGGTCAAACACACTGCTAGCAAAAGCAGGCAGAACGTCGGTGAACTCTGAGTGGAAAACTTGACCCGATAAACACATTTCCTTAAGTTACGAGAAGGTAACTTGGACTCAAGAAAAGTAACTTTTTTAAGACTGAGAAGTTACGTGATTCCATACAGAAGATACACTTGGCAACACTCAGAAAGTGATATTCACTTATTTATATATATTAAGAAAGCATTTTTTTTTTTTTTTTCAAAATAGCAGGTTTTTGCAAAAGCCCAATCTGGTGTCCAATTCAAATAGCTGGGATGTGCTCTGATTTTCAGAAGGTGCCAAGCATTTCCCTTACTAGAACCACTAGTCCTCACTCAGGCATAAAATAAGAAGCTTGAATATCCCAAGCACTTAATGAAAGGACGACAGGAAACCTGTTCCGAAACCTCAGATAAATCACCTTAGGAATGAAGCCTGAAGGAGGAGATGGCCCCATGCGCGTCTGGTGCATGTGCTCGTCTCCTTAATCATTCTCTTTAAAAGCTTCATGTCAAAGTTTCTCCAGTCTCTTGACAAGCAGAGTGTTTGCTCCATTCAGCCCAGCAGGGGAAAGTGTGATAACTTAGAAGGATGAAACTCAAAAGTAGTTCTGCGCCATTTGAAATAGCAGCAGCCGTGACTAGGTGATAGAAAACAAAGTTCTTCCAGATATTGTCATTGCTGTGAATCTCAATGATGCTGTCTCAGGCAGGAACAATAACATTTGATTTTTTTCTTCTACCTATGTCATACAGGGACTAAGTGCCTTGGAGGAAGGTAAGAAACAATAACTCACACCATTCGAACATGTATATATTTATTTATATGCTGAATGACAAGGCTAAGGAGTTGGGGATATAATACAGGTGAGCTTTCCAGTCTACAGCACTCAAAGCCAAGAGCTAAGCAATTCACTAATGTAAAGTTTTGATCTGGCTTGTGTAAAAATCTAATCTATATTTTCAGATGAAAGGGCAAGTAGGCGAATGTTGCCTGCACCAAGAGCGGACGGCGGCCTGCCCAGTCCCAAGGCTGGTCTGCTTCTGTCCTGCTACGGATATACCGCCTCAAACTGCTGAAGCGTGCCATCGTATCATAGAGACACCTCTTTGCAAGCTGCACATGAAATGTGTGTGAGTAAAAGATTTGTTATTATAGGCTTTTTCCCCCCCCTTTCCTTTTTTTATGTATTATTGACGGCAGAGGTAAAGAGATTCAAGACTCCCCTGTGCACAGAGCCTTCCCAACAGGGCAAGTAAGGAAATTATTATTTGAAGACAACTCTATAAAACAAGGTAAATGAGTCACTTCTTCATCTTCCCCACAGAGAATGACTTTCACTTATAACACCGTTACAAAGCCCTCTTGATAAATTTAGCTACAGAGAAGATATCTCTCTAGTCACACTGATGTCCCGGCCACCGGGCCAGTGGCTAGAGGTGGGTGAAGCAGCATTTGGAAAACTCTCTCTGTTTCCAAAGCCGTGCTGAGTCATTAGAATGAGCCTGGGTATTTAGTTTCAGTCCCTTTTTGTCTTCCTAAATAAGTTTTCATTTTCATACGTTCCTGTGCAGCCGCATCTCAGCTGGATGTAACAGTGCCAACATTTTGAAAGGAAAATTGCTTTCCATTTCTCACAGTATTTCATGCATAAAGCATCCCTTACAACCAGAAAATGCAACTGCTCAGCCTCTGCAGAGCAGAGGTTACTGAGGCCTCAGGAAACAGGTGGGTTGACGCCTTCTCTGCTTTTCCAGTCTTAAACAGATCCGTCACCTGTAGTGTCACCACCAGGAACACAGGACCGCACTTGCAAGGGGCAGGACAAAAGCAGGACGATATTTCTGGTCACCTTCTCCAGACTGAGGAGGACTCATTTAATTTTAAAATTATTTGAAAACAAACAACAATAAATGGTATCTGAAAATTTAGTGCAACGAAAATAAACTGAAAAAATGAAAGTGTGCCAGGTTTTTTCCATAGCTGGCTGCAGTGTACGCTCATTTCTGCTTGTTTGTCAGTCAGAATCACGCAGAGAAAGTTTTAATATCTACTACCGAGAATATTTTCTCGTCTGTTTAAATAGCTATGAGCTTTTGGATGAGCGTGAAGCTCTATTTATGTTATAGGTGGCATTGCAGTAGCAGAAGATGTATTTCTATTCACCTCTTCTGGAAAGCAAGGATTTCTTTTTTCCTTTTAAAACGTGTTTGCACGTAACGCTGACAGAAGGTGCCAGACAACGCCATAAACACAAATCCTCCATTCCTCTGCCCATAAACCCACCCAGGCAGTGCCCCATGCCCAAGGGTCTGCTCCTCCTCGACCACCAGTCCTGGGGACCAGCGGCGGGAGGGCTGCAGGGCACCGTCTCCTCCCGCACAGAGAGCCCATGCTGCTGCTAGACCACGTGTGTCTCACTCATAGAGTCACCGAATCGCCGAGGTTGGAAGGGACCTTTCAGATCATCAAGTCCAACCATCAACCTAACCCTGACAAAAACCATCGCTAAACCATGTCCCTCAGCACCGCGTCTACCTGTCTTTTAAATACCTCCAGGGATGCGATTCCACCACTTCCCTGGACAGCCTGTTCCAAAGCTTGACAACCCTTTTGGTGTGGAATTTTTTCCTAATATCCAATCTAAACCTCCCCTGGTGCAACTTGAGGCCATTTCTCACCCTGTGAGATAAAGCCGCTGCCAGCTGCTCTTTTGTTAACACAGATATTTATATCATATTTAACCTCACTAGGATTTATCACAACCCTTCCTAAACCGGTGTGAAATTTATCCTCGCTGCTCCTAAGGGAAAGTATTCAGAGCCCCGTAAAACAACTCCTCAGAATGGCAATCGAGTATGAACTTAATAACAAAACATCGCATCCAGGGATTCACTGCGATCTCCAACAGCGCTGACGGTGCCTTTTTCTGTTATCTCACATTTTGTTACAGCGTGGATGGGCTCAGCTGCCCTTCTACAGCTGCACAGCGACGGAGTTAGGAGGAGATGGAATATGTGAGCTATTTTGTAAGCTGAGGATTAGAGAGGGCCAAGAACAAACAAATACTTGACAGAAAACCAGCATGAGCTGGAAGACAGACACACAGAGCATTTCCCTCGACCCAGCAGAGCACGAAACCTTTCATAGAACCATAGAAGGGCCTGGGTTGGAAGGGACCTTCAAGATCATCTAGTTCCAACCCCCTGCCATGGACCCTCAACCACCCTCACAGTAAAGAATTTCTTCCTGATATTTAATCTAAATCTACCCTCTTTCAGTTTGAGGTCGTTACCCCGTGTCCTATCATAACACTCCCTGATACAGAGTCCCTCCCCATCCTTCCTGTAGGCCCCCTTTAGGTACTGGAATGCTGCTATAAGGTCTCCCTGGAGCCTTCTTTTCTCCAGGCTGAACAACCCCAACTCTCTCAGCCTGTCCTCACAGCAGAGGTGCTCCAGCCCTCTCATCATCTTTGTGGCCCTCCGCTGGACCCATTCCGACAGCTCCATGTCCTTCTTGTGCTGAGGACTCCAGAAGGGTCCCCATGGTGTCCTACAAACCACATTTATGGAAATGATGACTCAGAACTTCCAATCCCCTGGTGCTTTGCTGGCAGCGCAGTTACACATCACCTCCAGCATTACAAGTGCACCTCAGACACAAAGGAGGTGAAAAAAGGGGCTAATTTTAACCCATCGAGAATGTTTTCAGGCTGTCAGACCCAAGAAGTGTGTCTTTGTGAGGGCGAAATAGAAAGAAGGGACCGAAGAGCACTAGACAAAAAATCAAAGGCAAGAACAAGCACATCCCTAAGTCAAAGAAATCCTGCAGCCGGGATTTAGAAGAGCACCGCTACAAAGTAATAGCTTATAAAATCCTTGATTCCCTTAAAAACACTAATGCCAGTCATCTCAAGTTTGCTATTTACTGCCTGCCTACACAGCTGCCTTTCAGTTTGAGCACCAACGGAGAAATTTCTCTGGACAATAGACCGGCAGCGATTAAACTTGAAAATGCAATTCATGACTTGCAATCTCCTATACTTTGTGGAAAACAAAAATTGGCATTCCACTTAGAATTTAACAACAGAGCGGACCCGATCTTGCCAGTTCACACAAGGTGACAAACATTTCAGGAGAAAAAAAAAAAAAGAGTGAACTTAAATTATTGGAAGGGGTTTGGAGGGGAGAGAAACTTTACTGTTTGTGCTCACGGTTTTGTAGAGAGGGTTTTGTAAAGGGAGAAAGATATTTACCGGGGAAAAACCGTGTAGCATCTGTTCAGAACCCAGGCTGTGTCACTACAACCCCGCTCGCTTATTAAATGGAAATAGAAGCGACCGACCCAGAATGCTCCATCTTCTGATTAAGAAGAGGAAAGGAGCAGGGAGGGAATTGTTATCGCTGGATTTGCAGCAGAGCGTGCTGACTTCCCCCCCCCCAGTTTTTTGGTAACTTACTTTTACAAGTGTGCCATTAATAATTCATGCTGCTTCTAAACGGCAGGGCAGCCGCTGTTTCTTTGTCGCGTTTCACAATGGCTGAGTGACAACGGTGGCTCTGACTCCGGGCTACTATCTCTGCCTATCTGCCGGGAGAGACACGTTGCTGTCCTTCCTTTGTCATTCACTCCCCGACAGGGCTGTGACAAATGCTGGCATGCCCTGTCATTCCCTTCACCCGCCGATAACAGAAATCTGCCACTTTTCCACGCGCAGTCTGCACTCTTGTCCCCCAAAGAAGAAGCTGTACGTTACTGACGCCTGGTGATGTGCACGTCTGCTGCTGCTGGTTGCTTTTCCTCCGGTTACATGTTTGGATTGACCGCGCTTTAAAAAGCGCAGACTTTAAATTCTGCCCAGGCTCAGCACCCAGATAAAGCTTGTGTGATAATGGTGTCTCCAGGGGGCTGAGGGGGGGAAAAAAGGCTCTCTTTTTTAGCAAAAGTGATAGGAGGCAATGCCAGATTTTTAGGACAGATAATAATAGACCAGAGATGGGAAGAACTCTATATTGTAATGACAGGACGAGGGGTAGCGGTTTCAAAGTGAAGGAGGGTAGATTTGCACTGGATATTAGAAAGAAATTCTTTACTGTGAGGGTGGTGAGGCACTGGAACAGGTTGCCCAGGGAGGTTGTGGCTGCCCCATCCCTGGAGGTGTTCAAGGCCAGGCTGGATGGGGCTTTGAGCAGCCTGGTCTAGTGGGAGGTGTCCCTGCCCATGGCAGGGGGGTTGGAACTAGATGATCTTTAAGGTCCCTTCCAGCGTGAACCGTTCTATGATTCTATGTTTCCCGTAAGGAGCTTTTGAGCCTGAGCTGGCAGAGTGCAGTGTAACCCCCAACACTGCTGGAGCCTTCCCAAAAACCTGTGCAGGAGAGAATCAGAACAGGTCACTCTTCCTAATACCTAATGTAAATCTCCCCTCTTTCAGTTTAAAACCGTTACCCCTCGTCCTATCACCACATCCCCTGATAGAGTCCCTCCCCATCTCTCCTGTAGGCCCCCTTTAAGGACGGTGCCTGCAGGACACACGGCTTGCTGAAGCATCACAAACTGCTTTGCAGAGGTTCATCACGAGAACAGTCCTGCCTCCTCTCACAGAGCCTTGGAAGTGGCGGGTTTGTTTGTGACGGGCAGCACAAAGTGTTCCGGGGCTCCCTCCAACCCTGACAGCAATGTGCAGCCCCTCTCCCGCCCTCCTTCCCTCCCTCCCTGCCTGCAACAGGGGGGCACGTGCTTGATGCATTCAGACAAAATTGCTCTATTCACTCAATGTGCAATAACCGTTACAGAGTACCTAAGCACCTGTTCAGGATGCTGATTCCAGGAAGGGGTTGGGAGCCTTAATGAGTTTCCTAATTTCCAGCTCTTTGATCTTCCCAGATAAATGGATGCAGGCAAGTGCAAAACAAGGATTAAGTCACCATAGCTAGAGATGCCAATACCAGCCTATTGAATCCACTGAGCCCTCGGAGCAGGCTGCAGGGCCTTAACGGAGCACATCCAGCATTCAACCATCATACCCTCAGCAAACGTTCACTACACGTTGCTGTTACAAACACAGGGGACAAGATGTTACGAGGGCATTCTTCTTTCCCACGGAGACATTGAACGCCGCTTCCTTTATCCTTAGCTACAGCAGCGCTGTTACCAATTACAGCTGCTAAAGGAGAACAGCTGGCACTTGTTCGAACAGAGCGCTCTCTCCAAAGAAGAGAAGCCGCCAATGGAAAAAGGATCTCCTTTCTTCCACCGGATTTTTGGATCAGAGTCAGAGAGACCTGATGCTTCAGAAAGCAGGGTTGTTTTTTTTTTCTGTTCCTTTGTTACTCCTCCATCTCATGTTTGTGACTAGAAATTATTTTCTTCCAACCTATGCACCCGGTGACAGGAGGTTGGGGCAGCATTACCCCCACCTTTTGTATAAAATAAGAGATGCTAATTAAAAAGCTGCATAGCGGGGCTGGAAGTATTAGAAACTAAAAAGGGAGAAAGAACGATGCAGAACAGCAAACAGGGGCAGACTTTTGATGTCCTTTGCACATGATGTTTTTTCCCATTAGAGTACTTTCATGGCTGTTCCACGCGTTTCTCAAAGCTCAATTCATCTTGCGCACAGACTTCACTGAAAGGTAATAAGCAACTCCTAGATAGAGAGTCAATTAACATGTAATCTTTGACATTTTGAATCATCAGCAGCCGCCAGATGGGTTTTGCCTTTATACAGACGGAAACCTATTGCTTGAGTGTTTGAAATTTTGATTTTATGTCACATTTTTCCCTATTCATCTAGACTGCTCTGTCTTCCAGTCCCGTGGTGGGAAAATGCACAGAGTTTGGCCTCTGAAATTGTCAACAAAACTCTTTTTGAGCTCAGGGAGTAACAAATTGATCCAACAGTGATTGTGTTGGGAGATCAAAATTTCTTTTCCTTTGATCTTGTCCATTTGGGGCCAAATTTTCGTTTTCATACTTGTAAGGCTCTGACGGGTGAAGAGGTGACGTGCCTAGATGGCTGCAGCAGCTGCTGACGCTCCCCTCCATTAAGGGTTCCTTCTTTTGCTGCATGAACAGCTTGGCTGCTCCTGAAGCAAGAACTGAACCCAACGCACAACAGTAACGTGATTTGAGATCACCTCGTATTATCAGAATGCAAACCAGGAGAAGTTCAGCAGCTGCTTCACGAGGCAAAAACCAAGGAGAGAGTGGGAAAGGGTGGGCAGCTGAGGATCACCACCTCTACGTCATTCCCATGTTGCCGAGACAGTAGGTCCTTTATTTGCGGTGCAGTAACGGTTTGATCAGTTTGGGCAGAATCGTTAGAGGTAAGATAGTTTACAGGACAAGGCAAGTACCTCAGAATTCAACTTGCAGACTGGTGCAAATTTCTCGGGTGCTTGGGCAACACCTACTGTGAAGGACACCAACTGAGGTTTCAGTTGCTACAGCCGCAGAAATATTTAATAATGGTAAGTAAATGATCGCCAATGCTCTGTAATTTCATTATGTATAAAAAAAATGGTGTCTGTTAAGAATATGCACACATCTAAATATAGCAGTTGCAAGACACTCCATCCTGCTCACCTTTCTGCATTACTGTTGGATCCCCCCTGGTCTCAACGTGGCTGAGATCCCACGTCAGTTCAAACTGTTGTAATTATCTGTCCTTGGAAGATTAAGAAGGGAGCAGGATTATGTAAAAGGATTAAACATACACATAAAATAATGTACTAAGTAATTTAAGAATGGTGGAATAACCTCTGAATCACCTGTGAAGGCTGAAAAGTTGGGAAATTGCTCTGTTTTATAGAGCTGCATATTTTCTACATCCTGTTTAGCTACGTAGAGTGATTGCAATAAACTGCAACCTGTACCCAGAAGAAAGGCGACCAGCACGTTGTAATGGTAACTTCAGTTACTCTGGGCCACTCGCTAGGAACAGTCACAGCTCTGCAAGACGTGCAGTTCATCTGAATGTCACGCAAAAAATACGTATATGTTTGACATCAAGTGATGTCTGTGCTGTTTTCTCTTAACACTTCTGAAAACCAGGCAAGATAATAGCAACGCTCACGAAAGAGTGATCATTGTGTCAACGGTGGTCGCAGGAGAAAGGCTCAGGCTCAACGAGCTCTGAATTGGAAATGGATTTTGCAAAAGATTTAAGTAATATGGGAGAATCTGAAACCCAAATCCATGAAGTGATTTACTGCAATTTTCGGTGGACTGTATAATCCTAAAGTAGAACAGAATTCAAGCCTTTTAAAAGAGATTTCTGCCACATTAATACGTTTGCTGCATCACCACCACAAAGGGCCTCTACCCCCCAGCCAGATGAAATGGCTGGCACCTCAGGTTCACTAGATGGTCAATTAAATCAAGCTGACAAAGCAGGCGAACTCAGCCAAAGGACAAATTAAGCGGCTCGGAACGTTATCGCTGCCAAGGCGCAGAGAAGCTGCGACGCTCCCAGAGAGCAACGCCGTGATGGCCAGGGCAAGGAAACACCACCAGAAATTAACGGCAATATGGTCTACATGCTGAACAAGGAAGTCGTGCCAGGGTATGTATGACCTAAATATTGTGGCCGATAAAAGTAAAAATGAGAGAGAGAGAGAGAGAGATTATTTGAAGGGTAACCCAGCAGGTGAGCGTGTACCATCTATTATGAAGAGTAGATCAATGCGAGAAGGTTCCCAATGAGAGAAGAAATTAATTGCAGTCCGTGCTGCTGGTGTACGAGCAAAAAGGTCACCAAGGGTCTGGAGCAGGAGCTGAACAGATTGAAGTTTCTATTACACGGTATAGATGGAAATGCAGAATAATTACTTTTGCAAGCTTGCAAAGGATTAAACTGATTTAAATGGGATGAACGTAGCTGCAGCCCACTGCATCAGCTGTGTCACTGTAATTAATATGCAGATTAGAAAAAAAATTAAATAGAGGAATTTACTTTGCATTAAGGCAACATTTTCCTTTCATAATTTCAGCAACATATCAGTTCTTAGGATAGATACATAGTGTGGAAGATGTCTTCGAACGCTCAAAGTTCTCAATATACTGATTAATTTATTTTCCAGGCTTCTTTTTAATGCCAAACAACTTAATTTAGGATTTAGAATTGAAGTTCTAGTTTTACACTACAAATTTAAAAAAGTGTTTAGAAAAACAATGTTCAAGTTACTTACAAATATACATAATAACTTGGGATAGATGTACTTGCTTTGGCTTGTATTTGTGCTTTGCAGCTAGGTAAAAGCCACAGAGAGCGTTAGACGTGCTTAAATGGTTGAGTTAATTATTCCCAAGGATTTATATTGCGGTAGCACTTCCAAGCCCATCATGCACGAGGGTCCAACTGCTTTATTCAGTCTGCCAGTCAGACCTGAAGCTGCACGGCCAGAGCCAGGTGGCTCTAACAGGGTCCATCAGCTTTCCCAGACGATGAATCAGGCCCAGGGTTCATCCAGGGAACATGATGAGGAACAGCAGGAGCCTGGGCAGGAGGCACCGCTGCAGACAAAGCCACAGGGCAGGTCTGAGGCCCATCCAGGAGACAGGGGCAGAGGCAGGACTGGAGACAAACTACCTACAACCAAGGTCCTTCTGGGAAACAAGGCCAGACACGTCTCCAAAATACCCATGACATTTTCAATGTTGATCCCAGCTTCCAAAATACTTGTGCTGCCTCTTGGCTTTCTGTTATGCAGACTTAATAAGCAAACTGTTATACCAGTCACGATGCAGGCCGGAACTCTTGATCCCCATGTTAAGAAAGGAAAATGATATTCAAAATCTTCAGAGGGCACGTAAGGTCCTCCTCACTTCTGATGACCAGCCCTGGACATCTAGCTCTGTGCAATCTTCAAGATCATCATCCTATGAATTTCCTTTTTAAGATTACTAAAAATTCATTTTTAATCCAAAAAGGAATTGCATCCTTATTTAATTTGTAGCTACCTGTCACTAACTAAAGAATGATACTGCTTTACTCTCTACTATTTTTATCCTGCAAATGACAAAGAAGGATGGCAAGAATAACCTAGAAGGACTGTGACACTGTTTGCAGTCAGCAGACAACCTTGTTATAGACAGTTTTACAAGTTGTGTGTAACTGAATGTAAGAGAGAGCTACATCCAGGGAGAAACGCTTTATTTTTAGTCGTGCGTTTCTGTTAAGATAATGTGTGTGTTACTGGTGAAAGTTAAACGACCTCTTTCATGGGACTGACTTCCTCGGCACTCACCCCTGCCTACAACACTACAAAACCAAAAATCATCGCAAAGGCACTCAGCTCAAAACACACGGCAGCAGCCTGGGATCTTTGCGGGCCGTTACCTGCATGGCGAGCTGTTGCAATGCTGTGTTTTGTACAAACAAGACTTGACCTTTGGACGCTGAGAAAGAGTTCGGCATCTATTTTTACAGCAGCTTCATCTCAAGACTTTACAAGTCTGATGAGGAGCAGCTGAGGGAGCTGGGGTTGTTCAGCCTGGAGAAAAGGAGGCTGAGGGGAGACCTTCTCGCTCTCTACAACTGCCTGAAAGGAGGGTGTAGCCAGGTGGGGGTCGGTCTTTCCTCCCAAGTAACAAATGATAGGACAAGAGGAAATGGCCTCAAGTTGTGCCAGGGGAGGTTTAGATTGGATATTAGGGACAATTTCTTCACTGAAAGGGTTATTAAGCACTGGAACAGGCTGCCCAGGGAAGTGGTTGGGTCACCATCCCTGGAGGTATTTAAAAGACGGGCAGACATAGTGCTTAGAGATATGGTTTAGTGATGGTTTTTGTCAGAGTTAGGTTGATGGTTGGACTAGATGATCTGAAAGGTCCCTTCCAACCTCGGCAATTCTATGATTCTATGGTCATATTCCAGACATTGCAAGAGTCCCCCAGACACCTGTGTGTCAGGAGTGCAACAGCTACTGCCCAGCTCCCGCCTCACCCCGCCGCCCAGTTGGATGCTCAGTGGCAATGATCTCCCAAGCTCCTTGGCACTGGAGAATTAGTTCTGTTGTTTGTGTGCTGATGCTTTATAATCTCTGCATATGCATAGCTAATTTTGCTTTTAACCACACTAGCTGTTCCCCTCAATCTCTAAAACCTCCTGAGAAGTGGGATAATCCCATTGGTTCCCATTTTCATGATACATGCTCCTAACACATGCAATTACTGCAGGCATAATTGCCTGCTCACATAGGCTCAATTATTAGTTTCTAAATCAGGTATTTAACTAGTCCTTCTAAATCACTGGGAGGGTGATTTAAACACAATTTCATATACCCTTGTGGTGTCAGCCTCAGTGAAATGGTTTGGGCTTGCAGTAAATCACACAGTGTCCAAGTCTTAGTGCCTTCTGTTTTATAAGCAGCATCTATTGTCTCAGAACAAGTAAGACACTTTAATTCACAGAATCCTTTTAAAATTCTGAGTACATGGAAAAAGCAAACTGCCTCGAACATGGGTTGAAAAATGGACCAGCCTAAGCATTCAGCATCACAAAAGAGCAGCAAGAGATCTCAAAAGTGGCAAGGCATATTCTTCTGAATATATAGCACAAGGGAATAAGGATGAATGTCCGATTCAGATGGATCTCGGCTCAACTGGGAAACATGCAATTAAATGACAATCTGGCTTTATGCTGAGCTGTGATGTAGGACATTCTGACATCTAGCGTAGAAACCTTATTGATGCCTCACCGCTCTCAGTGCCCTGAAGTCTTTGTGAACCAAATTTAAGCATAAAATGCAGGCGCTAACATCTAGTGAACTAGGCTGTGAAGAGAGAAAGCAAAAATCAAAGTTTGTAGCTTAAGACAACACACTTTCATTGCTTCGAGGAGTGAGCAGAGGGAAAGAAGTCCTGGTGGCTTACATAGAGAATAGTATAAATACAGAATTTTGCTGCTAAACACATTAATGTTCTTAAATCAAGACAGAAATACTTCTCTTCTTTGGCAACGCTACAAACTTGGGCTTTTCAAGAATATCCCTTACGTGTGGTTTTGCGAGCTGTGTTTATGCTTGCCTTGGTATTACAGTCCTACCTTGATATAGAATCATAGAATCGCTGAGGTTGGAAGGGACCTTTAAGATCATCAAGTCCAACCATTAACCTACCCTGACAAAAACCACTTCTAAACCATGTCCCGAAGTACCACATCTACCCTTTTTTTAAACACCTCCAGGGATGGTGAATCCACCACCTCCCTGGGCAGCCTATTCCAATGTTTAATAACCCTTTCAGTGAAAAAATGTTTCCTAATATCCAATCTAAACCTCCCCTGACGTAACTTGAACCTGTTTCCTCTTGTCCTATCACTTGTCACCAGGGAGAAGAGGTCAGCCCCCACCTCTCCACAACCTCCTTTCAGGTAGTTGTAGGCGATAAGGTCTCCCCTCAGCCTCCTCTTCTCCAAGCTAAACAACCCCAGCTCCCTCAGTCGTTCCTCAAGTATCTACTAACTTAGTTAGTATCTACTAACGTCTACCACTAGAGGTGAGATGGTAGCTACACGACAAAACACGCTCATTTTATCCATCTGCAGATGTTGAAAGCTGGTCCCACCTAGATTCCCACGCTGAGAATACCACCCCAAAGTGTAACTGCTTGAAAAACAGCATAACAAGCGAAAGCAGGGTGCCATCCTTCAGCCAGGACCTGTCCTTTCGTGCTTCCACTCTCCCTGCCACGGAAATGTTACCAGAATCCAAGAAGCTCCAGGTTCTCACTTGTCCCCAGAGCTACAGACCCGTACAGCTGTGTACGGCGCTGTCTCCACGCCGCATTGCTAAAGACGCTGCGCTCGACAAAGCCGGTAGAGAGGGATTCCAGGTAAAACACCTTTCAGGTGTGAGTAGAGCTTTCTTCCAGGAGAGGCTCCACATACGCTTCCTTCCACCTGCCCGGAGGCTTTTGAGGAGCTTCCTTGCATTTTGTATGGCAGTAGGAAAGACAACAGGAGGACAGCTGGCTTCTCTTGGCTCTGCCACAGATTTACAGCTACCCCCTGCTCCCGTTCTCCATTTACAGACATGGGAAAACCGTATTATAAGAACTGATATCAATCCTGCCTACTTAAAGAGTAAGATGTTGGGGGCAAGGATTTTCGGTGTGGTTTTACAGCACCTACCACAAGATGAACCAGTGACTAAATTCTGCTCTACTACAAACTAATAGCAAAATAAATAGGCCCATACAAACTCCAGAACGTAAAACATAGTAATATATTTCCATTTTATCAGTTCTTGCCAGATACTGTGCCACGCTTTGCTTCCTGCTGTAACAGTTTTTAAGGTGATGGTTAAAAAAAAAAACAACCAAAAAACATAAAAAAAAACCCCAAAAGACACAGTAAACTTTGTACATGGTGCATCTGGCTCAGTACAGAACATCAGGAACAGATTTCACCCTGACTCCCTGTTTTAAGTATGACTAAACAAATGTTAGCTTTAGTCAAAAGGAACATCTTGCAACTTTGCACAGCAGTCTAATAGCGCTGCCTGCTTCCTTTGTCTCCCTCACGCCGACAAGGCTCTGGAGAGGCTCAGTGCTTAAACACATCGCTTAGGAAAAATGGAAGTTCTGGTGTAGTTTCAATACAAGTAAAATAAAAACAGTATTAGACTAATCACAAGTATAACACAACCACTGGGGCAGCCCCTCTGTTATTTATTTTCTGCTGAAGTACGCACAAATTTAAATTTTATGTCAGCCAGTTGGTTTGGGGCTTTTTTTTCCATTCTGATGCAGGAAAATTAAAGCACTGAGACTGGCTGAAGTACACCACCTACAGCTTTGTCTATGGTTTGGGGTTTTGTTTGTTTGTTTGTTTGTTTTGTTTTCTTTAAAATCACACCGAGAGAGAGAGAGAACAAGAGAGAGAGAGAGAGAGAGAACTATAGTGGGTCACGTCTCTAATGCAGATGCTATTATGTTAGCAAAGACCTTTCACCAGGGAAAAAATACTCTATTCAGGTGAATGGGAAAAGCACTTATTCTAAATAAGAAACACATTCAAGTAAATCAAATCTTATCATGCTATTCCCAGCCTTAGCTATGCTCGCGTAAGGCATTTTATCTGGTCACCGCCGTGCCCTCTTCCACAGCTGACCACGCTGCCTGATAACAGTGAAGTCCCCAAAGGCTCATGACCAGCAGGCCCATCGAGGTTGCCCAATAGCTCCGTCAGCAGAGGTCTCAGCTGAAGCTCTCCCATATGCTTCAAGAGAAGTGCATGGGATTAAGTTAACGCTCCCGTTTCCTTGGAGCAGATGAGAGAGCTCCTACGTGACCTTTTCTGCTGGCAAAGCTATTGAGTAACCTCTAGCGAATGGAAGAGAACAGCACCTGAGGACCACACTGTCTTTAGTGAACATCTCTAGGTTCAAAAGTGGACATCTGTCTAGTGCTCGAGTAAATAATTTTAGTAGCTTCAAGTGTTACTGTCCCCCGGCTGTTTTCTGACCTCACAAAACGGCACAGTTATGCCACAAGAAGTTGCGAGTACTATGATTTGCAGTAAAAAGTTCTTGTGCTGTGGCAGTGCCCAGGAGTTCAAGTCAACACCCGAGGTACTGGACTCACCCAAGGAGAAGCGGAAAGCAGCTCCAGACTAGTGGGACTGCACTCTAGATAGGCAAGGCTTCACAGGAGATCCGTTATTTAAGGATTTAAAATGCAACCTGAATAGCTGAACCCAAATGTCAAACAGAATGTCACTGCCTGGGCTGACTTCGTGGCAAGTGAAGGATGGCTGGTTTTGCTGGATAAACTGATTAACCTTTGATGAAGGGGTAAGAGGCATGCACAAAAAACCTCCAGACTTAAAGACAGGGGATAAATCATCCAGGGTTTTTTATGTCAGTTAGAGAATTGTGATCTATGGGTATTCCTAAGCATCCCTCATGTACCCTATTTCTATTGAGCCATGAACAGACTCCTGCTGTAATGAGGCAACACAAGCCACCAGGTGAAATCAGGTGATTCTTTTTTTTTTCTTGACATTTGGGTGGGTGTTACAAGTTCTGAGCTTGTTACATGATGAAAAACAGTAATGTGATCACAAAGAAAAAAAAAGTTTCTTAATTTGTCTTCCATTCTTTTTTCTAGTCTGAACTTCTTACTAGTCTGAACTTCTTAGCAAGTTGCTCTAGGATTATTTCCCACTCTGACTCCAGCCCCACTGGTGAAGAGCGCTCTCATCAGCAACATGTGCTCTTCAGGTTTTATTTTTTTTTTAAATTCCAATTCCGGCAGCTTGGATTGGCTGGTTCCAACACAAAGCACCTCTGTACTGGACTGGACGTTAGCTTTCAGGCAGAATAATCTAAAAAGCCGGCTACCTGATATTTCTGTCATCACCAAAATGAATCCTATTTTCAGAGAGGAAAAGGTGTGCCACAGAACTTGCACCACAACAGCCGCAGAAACCTCCCCACTGATCTACTATTGTGTTTTTCAACTATTTTGAGGATGACCTAAATTCAGGCTCCACGTGGCTGTTTGAAGTTATGTTGTTTCAGTAAAAAACTGACAGGCTACTTCATTCCCAATTACATGGTGATTATTTTGCCTTGGACCTTTTCTAACGCATCTTGGATTTGAACTCTAACTGTTTCAGTTACCGTTAGATGAAGGAAATACTTGATTCCTACCATTTGGATATGGATTTGAACAAACTACCCAGCACCAAAAAAGTCTGTATATTTTTAATACTCCAAGCCCAATCAGGTTTCAGCTCCCAGAAAGTATTTTGACTCCTAAGGGTAGTAGCAAAATAAATGCTATCAAGGCTAATCAAAAAGGAGAACCATTTCCAAAGCAAATTGTAAAAACACCGACTAGCTCTGTAATCCACTGTGGTATTTTGTCCTTTATTTCATTGCTAGCCCATAAAGAGTATTACAAATGAGGCAGCTCCTGTGGTCCCATTCTCATAGATCTTACGTGTTCCTGTAAAATACACTGTATTACAGAGTATTTCATTTGGGTGCATGACACAAAATGATCCCTTATGTTCCAGAAGATAACATTCCTTCAACTGAAGAAAAAAACATAACCAAGCTTGTTCTATGAATTCCCATTAACTATTTGATTTCATTCCAAAACACCGAAGACCTTTTGATCCCTTTTAATTTACCTAGGCTGATAAAGTTATTTCCAGCTTTTCAGAAAAATTTACAGCATTTTAAAAATTAGGCAGAGCTCTGTGCAATGTATTCACTGTGATTTCCCTCTTCATCCGCTTTTAGTAAACCAGACTGTAAAAAATATTTTTATAGGGAATAAAAAGGGTCATTTATAGCACTGTCAAAAATGTTTATTTTGTGTTTTTGTATTTTACTGGCAACCACTACTCACCTCAAGTCTTGCACTGGACTTTTCATGATGAGTAAGTGACATAAGAGTAAGAAAATATAATGACATTTTGCCCTTATTTAACATCCCATCATTGCCCATCCCATCAATTCCTTCAGAGTAAGCTCTGACAGGCACCCTTCTTAGGTGTGGCTCTGAATACAAAACAGGCTTTATGTCATTTTGTTCTCCTTTGTTGTTATTAAATCCCCAGAAATCTTTGAGGTCACCTGCCCTGTTCTTCCCACCAGGCTCCATCCTAATGTCTAGCTGTATTTTAATCAGCACAATAATAGCACAACTCAAGAAAAGCAGCTTTTACTATTTCAGGTACTGTCTTTCAAGCCAATAGTTCTCCCCAACAGTACGTTAATACTGTTACTTGGCCTAGCATTCCTTTTGCTCAATGACATCCCATCATGTTTTTCTATCACACTAAGTGCTGCCTATTCTCCTCTGGTTAAACCCTTAAGTACTGTTGATCGTGTACGTGTGGGCACTTGGCATCAATCACCTGGTTAACTCAGGTAAACCAAATCCCACAGAGAGGAACAATCGCCTGGTCAACTTAGGTCAACCCAAGAGAAGAGAGAGAGAGGGGAAAGGACAAAGAACATTGTCAGTAATTCTTAGCTCCAACTTCTTGTCTTGGTTTCTGAGGAGCTGTAGGCCCATACCGAGCCAGCTGAACTCAGCAGAAAAAAACCCCACTGAGTTAAAGAAAAAAAAAAAAAAGGCCAATCCAGCTGCATGAAGCTCTACTAAGTGTAGCCTTCCTCTGAAGAAATTATGGCCCCTGAAGAGCCCAGGCGGGAGCAGGTTGTCCCTGAAGGACTGCAGCCCGGGGCAGGGCCCGCGCTGGAGCAGGGAGAGGGGTGAGGAGGGAGGAGCGGCCCCGAGGGGCTGGCACGGACGGACCCACACCCCCAGCCCCAGCCCTGCGCCCCTCGGGGTGGGGAGAGGGGTCGGGAGTGTGGGAGCTACGTGTGCATATAAGAGAAGGATTTTTTTTTTTTTTTTAAAAAAGGATAACTATTGCCATTCCTTTCCTTCACCCAAAGAGCTTAGAAATTTGGTGAAGGTTTATCAGGCACCTCAGACTTAGAGCAGAGAGAGGAAAACAGGCAGCTGCACTAAAGCAAGCATGAAACTCTCAAACTCTTCAGCTGAAGTCTCCTCCTGCAGGAACACACGCGCAGCTGGAGTCACTCACCAACCAGATGCTGCTGCGCCCACAGTGGTCCCTTGCCACCATTCTTGTGTTGAATTTTAACTCCACTGTACCTGAGGGCTGAGTCTGTGCCCCTTGACAAATATCCATCCAAGTTGACGGCTTTTTATCAATGTGGCAAGTCATTCCCATAGGCATCAACGTGCTCTGTTCTCTACAACATTTTGCTGGTTCATGTGAGAAAAGGCTTGAGAAAGGCTGGTCGTTGGCAACTTGTTCTGAGAAAGCAAAAGTCATTCTGGGATGGTGAGTCTGCACCGTGATCTGCTTTGTACCGAAAGGAATTATGTTTACATGTAAACAGGGCATTTTTATCCATTAGTATTTTACCAAGAAACACGTGATGGCTTCCTTTCCCTGCCCAACCATCTCAAAGGTTGACAGATGGGAACACAACAGACTTAAACAGAATTTTTTGTTAGGAACATACAAGGGCTCTGCCATTTGCACTGTCCTTTGAAACGCGTGGCATTGCTTTTAATCACTTAAAGCCGACTAGAGGCAAGTTGAGAGCAGGAACACATAAAAAGATCACTAAGCAATTACCTGTACCTTGTGCAATTATAGTGGAGATGAATATAATACTGCATATTTATATCATAATATCAAGTTTGATACTCTCAGGATGTGCCAAAATACATCTCTGTGACTGAGTGAACATGAAAGTCTTCCAAGATGAAAAGTTGTCCTCGTTTCAAGGAAGAAAAAAAGACAAGTGGAGTAGTGCTGCTATTGATGGAAATGATGTCTGCTAATGACGGGAAAGCTGGAGTCGCAAACTGAGAAGCTGTCGAGCCACGTGCAGTAGAACTCAGTCACCTCACTGTCATCAGATTACAAAAGGGAAAAGAACATCTGCAGTTTGTCACGTTATGAGCAAAGACTGTATTATTAGCATTACCTAAAGAAACAACATTTTCGCTAATGATGCAATCCGCAAATGAGCTCATGTCTTTCCCTGTTTGAACTTTCACATACAGCTCAAACATACCTACAAAAAGCAGAAACTGCAATCTGGTGCAAAAAAACCCCAACCCAAAACAAACCACCAAAAAACTGTAACAACCCACATATTATGATTTTGTGTACACCATCTGTTTCACTCAGCTCTATGTGCACTCTCATAAGCATCGCTATTTTCCGATCAAAATAATTAAAAAATAAAAATCAATATTCTCTTCAAGTCAATGACAGCTGAACAGCACTCAGTTAAACCTCGTTGTTCTTACAGAAATATGACTCCACATTTAAGCAACACAAGGAAAGACAGTCTGGCAGTCTTTTAAGGCATAAGACCGGCTGATAATTCTCCTACCTCCATAAAAGATTAGGTGTGACTTTGGAAAAAAGTCCTCCCAAAGGGGTTAGTCTCCGTTATTCCGTACTCTTTCATACCAAGAATTCTATTCTCAGAAGGGGCCCGTATTTAGAACTTCCTCATTGGGTAAATTTTCCCATCTCCATTGACTTTACCGAAGCTTCGAGAATCTGGAGCAGCGAATGAGACGACTCTTCCAAAGACAGGCATGAAGAGTTCAAGCCAAAAATCAAATCCTGATCCTGCAGTTGAACACAGCTCCAAAAGGTTCCCTCACAGGCCAAACTCTCTGGCCACTTGGAGCTTAAAGCATTTATTTGAACATTTGAATATCTCGCAATATTATTTCTGCTACTTTCTTCCTTTCTCTACTGTGCTAACAGTATTCGCTCATTCTTGAGATGGGGGAGGGGAGGTGTGTTTTAGTTTTTTTAAGTTTGTAAAGCACGTGTCCATGTTGGGAGCAAATTTATTGGAATGTGAAAATATTTTTCTTTTTCTTTATGAAGACCAAATGGATTAAGTGCCACATACTGTACGGCAGTGCTAGGACACTATGTGGACTCAGAACTTTATAACTTTAGAAGAAATTTATTACAAACATTTTGAAAATCTCAGACTTGTAGTAATGTCACCTCTGTAATCTTGTTTGAGAACATGCCACTAAAAGCATTCAAGTATATATACTCAAGGAGCGTAATTCCTTATTATAGTAGGCACAATTGGCCCAACATTATCATCTCTGTAGTACTCTTGTCTCTAGCTGTGATTTCATACAACCCAAAATTTGAGGTAAAACAGCAAAGTAGAAGTATGCAGTTCCTTTCTCTTTCCATCCCATGGATTTTGCGGGGAAGTGATACAGATGCAGTACAAAACCTCTGCTACTGCAGCCTCATCTAAATTAGGGTGCTGCAACAGCTGGTTAACATCACCAGTATCAAGAAACAGGGCTGGGATTGAGAGGAACCACAACCAGTCACAGAAATCCAACCACATCAGGAAGAAAGGCAGATCCCATCTTCTTCTCTATTCAGGAAAGAGAAATTACCCTGTGTGGAGATAATAAATTAGGGATGTAAAGAATTTTGGAACCTCCATTTCCCATACCCCCTCCGGTGCCTTTGGCCCTGTGAAGTCCAAATTATCCCCTTTGTGTACAGATGCTCACGCCGTTCTATAACATGAGGTCCTTCCAGAACTAGTGTCCTAGTTAATTTCTGCAAGACCTTTTGAAGAATCAACTTCAAGCATCAGAATCTTACCTTCCATTAAGTAAGACTCTGCTGCCACTAAAATTATTTGCAGCTTCCTTTTTCCATTTTTTAAAACCTTTGCACGACTCCAAGACGTAATCTCCCCTCTGAGCTGAACACATTTGCAGAAACATTTGATGTGTTCCTAGCTGTGCAGATCAGTTGGCCCATCAGTTACTCAATTTATGCATGCATAAGCTTTTAAAGAGTAATATTTGCCAAGTGTTAGCTTAAAACCAAGATACTCCTCAGGTGTCAAGGAAAGAGTAAAAAACAGAAGACCATGTAGTGTAATAAATGCTAATGAAAATTACCCGTGTGTGGGAAGAATGTATAACCTTCAGAAACAGCAGCTACTTGACTAACTTAAAACTGTAGACTGCTTGTCTCCCCTGAACTGAAAAGGTCACCTAACCCTCAGAAAAGATTAATTGGATAAAAGGAGTTGAATCTACACTGAAAACAATCTGTGCTGTTTAGGTGACAACAGAAGCAGAGCTTGCCAAGCAGAAGATTTAATTCTCCCCTTTTTGGTTGTTCCAAATCCAAACAAAAGACAAGTGGAAAGTCACGTCGTCTCAAAACAAATGCCTGGTATAAACAAAGCTCTCTGTTTTCTTTATGCTTCTGAAAAAATTCAAATCTTTGGACACTCACTTTGTAAAGTACAGTTGCTTAAAGAGGAAATATTTACCTCCTCATAGCATTAAAGGTGTTGCAAATTCTAGAAAGAAGAAAATGTATTCATTGAGGCGAGAGATCAACGTGCAGTACTCAACACAGCTGAAAGTCCTTCCTGACTTACATCTCGTGTGTTTCCAACCATTGCATTTCCAAGCAGAGTTGGGAGAAAACCTGGAACTTAAGAAAAAACCTGAACTGAAAAGCATTTTGAAAATTTTTAAAAAAAGGATGCAGAAAATTCACAAAAATGTGATCCTTACATTGACTTAGTCAAAAGCTTTTTTCCACTATTCTACCCAGAACACCCATAAAGAAGTTAAATCACACAGAAAGGTCCGTCTAGACTTCGTTATGCCACTTTCTTGATTAGACACTACTAACTGGAGGAATAATTTGTCAGAGTCGGTGCAAAACAGCATTTTTTTTTTACTTAGCTGTTAAGGGAAGACAACATGTAAGAAATGAGAACATTAGGAAAAAAGTGTCAATTTTGTTATTAATTAATAACTTTTATAGCTCAAATTTAAAAATATTAAATCAGAAACAACTCAAGATTCATGAAGAAAAATCTGGAACTATATACATGCATAAGTAAGAATATCTATATTCTTGTCAATATTTACTTAAGTTTCTTTGTACAAGTTCTTTCACACAATCTTATTTACAAGCATGTCTGTTTAAAACATATGAACATATACCTTTTATAGCATTTACAAATCATTTGAATATAAATTTTTTTCCTTAAAAACAAGAGAATATTTCATTGATTTGACAAATTTGGTTTCATCGTATGGTACTGGACAGGTATTTATCCAGTGGGGTGGAAAGAGTTATCATTATTCAGTTATCTAAGTAACAGTCATCCTGCAGGTACCCAGAATTATCATATATGGCTTTAAATACCTCCCAAACTCAAAGGATCATCTCACAAGTACAAACTACAGTCCATCTGTGGTATGTTGCTAATTAAAGTCTTGAGCCTTTGTTTGGATTAGATCCACAACTCGGCAAATGCATTCTAAGCATGTACTCAGGGATAAGAAGCCCTTCTGGTTTAAAGGGAAACCAGCTCTGCTCCCAGTCAAGTCAAGCACATATTAAGTATGTATGAAATGGGATGAAATGGACTTTTCTAGACATTCTAGCTACCTTCATAGATGTTTTATTATCGTGGGATAACATGGTTTTGAACAGATAATATTTGTGGGGATTTACAGGAATCAAGTGAGAGATCTTCTAAGAAGGGGAAGAATACTTTCTCCTCAAAATATGAACATTTTTTTAGAAAAAAAAAAAAAGACTGAGGAGGTTTTGTACATAATATGCCTAAGTCACCGATACAATCCAACGATCCAGTCAGATCACTATCTAGTGACAAGGCCTCGTTTCACAAATCAACAAAATTTGTCAGCTTGCGTGCTTTTGGCTAGGGAAAAAAACCCCAAAGTTTTGGCTTTGGCAAATCAAGCAGCCATCTCCTTTGATCACTGTTCTCTAGAGCTCCTGCACCGATTGTTCCACAGTTTGTTCTTCTACAGGCTGCACAGCTTCCTGAACATAAACTATGAATTCTGATGCCTCTCCACCCTGCGTATAGACAGTCACCGTCTCAATTCCCTCCACTTCGTCTGAGGAGACGACCAGGTGATGCTGTTCCGACAGCTCCACCGACGCCTGCTGCAGCGTCTCTTGAATCATCAAAGTGTGGTTGGCTGATGGCTCCTCTTCTTTTACCTGCGGAGAAATTGAAGAGGTTACAGAAATTTCACTTTTCCGATACGTACCCAGTATTGTGATGATTAATGGAAAGACACCACAGAAATTAGAAATCAGATCGGTTTGACAGAAAATGTCGGTTTTACACAAAATTTGTAGGGAGCACTTTTGATTAATAAGTGTATGGCTAGAGAGACTACTGAGAGCAGTAACGCAGCATCTCAGTTATACGCACGGAGAGCTGTGAAAGTGCAGGAATACAGGTCTTTGAAGACAGATTTAATCTCTCAGCAGTCATTCATTCAAAACCGTCCTTATTTGAATAAATCTGAAGTCAAACAATTCCCCTAGAAGCACTGAGATGTGAATCCACCGAAAACCACATGAACAAACATCTACTGTACCCATTTCTTTTTCTTTTCTGTTCTTTTTTTCCCAGCCAACAGTTTGCCCATAGAAGTACTTTTATTAGAAAACGGTGAAATGTAAATATTACTGAAATGGACTCCTAAGATCTACACTTTGTGAGGCAGCAATTTTTACATTACTGAAAGGATAGTGACAGAAACAATTGAAAACTACAAAATTTTTCTTGGAAGTTTTGCTTTTTGTCAAAAAGAAAAAAACCAACACAATTTGGTATTGAATTTCCAAGAGTTCAAACAGATGACTGTTAATTATTAAAATACACCACTTACTAGAATTCAAGAACAAATCTTTATTCTTTACCAGATCCATAAAAAATTCATATGCAAAGTATTCCAGGCCAGTAAAAACACATCAGAAAACTGTAAGTCGTGGAGGAAATGCATTCTCTCAAGTGTTTAGTGATAAAATAATGTACTTTTGAGGAGAGAATGGAATAGCCATTTTTTGGTATGCAAGATATATGCAAAGGCATTTGTTAGGTGTTTTCAGTACATACCACTCCCTGTGTTCACTGAAGAGAGCTGTTTTATTTGCTGGATCATAAATGCCAAACATAAACGCAACACGCAGTTCATCAAATCCTGTCTTCCTTCTCTTTTCAGAAAATGGCTTGGTTTTGTTAAGGCCTATTTCTCTTTCATTTAGGCTTAGCAAATGTTTTATGAAGTAAGCTTCCAGAGAGAAATCATGTTTGTTTCTCACTCTAAGAAAGTAGCTGATTGAAACTGTAGGAGGTCACATTCTCTACAACAAATTCTCTTCTCATACCTTCAAATGCGTCTATAAATTGTCCACTTACACAAACAACGGGGAATGAAGACAGAATTGCCGGCTCACCTACATCTCATGATGGAAAGCAAAGCTCCACAGTACTTCCAATAACCATACGAAGTGTAACAAAAAGAGGACAAAGGATTGGCAGATATTGATTTAATGGAGCTCAGTGCACCCCTGCATCCCAGAGCAGTATATGGTGTGCTCCCGGCAGCACTGAACTCGTAAGAAATTTTGAAAAGAATAGGTCAACCATGGTAGATTTCGCAAAGTGTGGAATCTAAATTATGCGAATCAGAAAGGGGTTATTTTTTTTTTATTTAGAAGCTGATTCAAAAGTTCTTCTCCAATTGTCATTTATATGAAATTGTTCTGTAAACTGTAGTATTAGAAGAATCAAGGTCCAGAAAATACAGTTACGATCAGTTATTGTGGCTCAAGAGGGGAGCGGGACAGAAGGGAAGAACGACAGCGAAGCTTCCAAGCATGTTTTCAACTCCTTAGAGACCAGCAAGGAGAAAAAGAAGTTCTATATGTTTGTTTTCCTGATGCTCTTTTCTAATTTCGTTTCTTTTTCCCTAAGCAACCATTCCCATTGTTGTACACTGACTTTTCACTTTTTAATTCTGTGTTTCAAATATCCATCAGATGAAGAAAATTTCAGAGACGCACAAACCCCTCAGGACTTCATATCACTTTGAACTTTCAGTCAATTCATCAGGCTATACAAAGCTTTTCCTTGAACAATAACAAGTATGTTCAGGTGTTAAATTATTCAGAGGTCCCAGAGCCAGTAAGCCTGTGATATACTGACGAAATATACGTGGATTTTATCTGGTGAAAGATTTAACATCTAAAGAGAATCTTGACATTGTCACTGACCTTAATGCAAGAGCACAATGCTGACTCTGGCTTTGTTGCACAGGATTCAGATTATACGGATAAAACTACAGGAATGAGCTGAAGTCCTTTCCACGTTCTGTTTCTTTTATCGAGCATATTTGAAGATTTTAATTGAAAGTTACTTTAAACTGCTCCTGCTGAAGTTCAAGCTCAACATGCTACAAAAGTGGGTGATGTTGGGTGCTTGTCTTGACGCAACAGAATTTGCAACCACCCTCAGAAAAACTAATCTATGCTGTCACAAAATATGGGTATCAACAAAGTACCCTTTATTAACGGAAGCTTGAGCCTCTCTTGAAAAAGCAAGGAGCTAAATCATGAAAAGAAACATAGCACTTCTCTATTTTCCATGTGCCTTAGCAGAGTTTCCAGGGGGATCTGCTCCATGATCTTGCAGGGCACAGCGGTGAGACTGATCGACCTGTAGTTCCACAGGTCTGCCTTTTATACCTTTTTAAAAATGGGGGTTATGTTTCCCCATTTCCAATAGGTGGGAACTTCACCAGACTGCCACAGCTTCTCAAATATGATGGACAGTGGCTTAGAAACTTCATCCACCAGTTCCCTCAGGACCTGCAGATGCAACTCATCAAATCCCACGGATTTATGCACCTTCAGGTTCCTCAGATGGCCTTGAACCTGATCTTCTTCTACAGTGGGTGGTTCTTCACCCTCCCAGTCCCTGCCTTTACATCCTGTGACTGGGGCAGTGTGGCTAGAGCACTTGCCAGTGAAGACTGAGACAAAAAAGTTGCTGAGCACCTCAGCCTCCTCTATGTCCTGGGTGACCAGTTCTCCCATTTCATTTTGGAGAGGGCCCACATTTTGCCTAGTCTTCCTTTTCGCACCAACATACCTATAGAAGCCTTTCTTGTTGCCCTTGATCTCCCTGGCCATATTTAATTCTATCTGGGTTTTAGCTTTCCTAACCTGATCCCTGGCTGCTCGGACAATTTCTCTGTATTCCTCCAGTCTACCTGTCCTTGCTTCCACCCTCTCTTGACTTCACTTTTCTGTTTGAGATTGTCCAGAAGCTCCTTGTTCATCCATGCAGCCTCCTGGCGTTTTTGCCTGATTTCCTCTTTGTTGGAATACATCGTTCCTGAGCTTGGAGGAGGTGGTCCTTGAACATTAAGCAGCTTTCTTGGCTCCTCTTTCCCTTCAAGGCTTTATCCCATGGGACTCTACCAAGCAGATCTCTGAAGAGGCCAAAGCCTGCTCTCCTGAAGTCCAGGGTAGTGACCTTGCTGTGCACCCTCCTCGCTGCCCTAAAGATCTTGAACTCCACCATTTCATGGTCACTGCAGACAAGGCTGCCCTTGAACTTCACATCCCCCACCAGCCCCTCCTTGGTGGTGAGAACAAGGTCCAGCATAGCTCCTCTCCTCATCGTCTCCTCTATCACTTGGAAAGGAAGCTAAACTTGACACATTCCAGGAACCTCCTGGATTGCTTATGCCCTGCTGTGTTGTCCTTCCAACAGATATGGGGGCGGTTGAAGTCCCCCATGAGGACCAGGGCTTGCGAACGTGAAGCTGCTCCTAGATGTCTATAGAGGGCCTCATATGCTCCCTCTTCCTGGTCCGGTGGCCTGTAGCAGACCCCCACTGTAATGTCAGCTGTGATTTACTACTGAAGATCATAATTGGCAGACGCAGGTCTAATCACTAAGGAATTCAGATAGGAAGCTGCAGTTAAAAATGTTAGATAACTAAAATCTCACAGCTTGTTAGGCATCAGCTCCCAATTGCAGCCCTTGATACCAGAGATCATAAAAAAAATACACAAATAGGGGTGTCTGAAATTTGGCCCTTTAATTATGTAATACACATTAACTTCTCCTGTGTTAGTGCACTATATATAACCCCCTGACAACATGCCTCAGGCCAGAAAAATTACACTGCCTTTGCTAAGAGCTGCAAGAATGCGCAACGCAGTCTGAGAAGGATCTCGTACAGTCTCACTTTAGTCACTGTAAATCAAAACCCGTAAATAATTTTAAATATAGTTTTGTGAGCGTACATAAATAAAGAAGAAAGGAAAATAAATAAAGCACAGTTGACACGAAAATGAAATGAAACCAGGAATTCATTCAATTCAATAGCAGCAATCTAATACTTATTCAGTTTTATATGCTTTTGAAATGAAAATGGCCAATAAAGAAAGTTAATTTAACCTTCCTACCTGACTTTATCAATGTGATTTTATTAGCCTTGTCACGCAGGGTAAAGAAGACTAATGCCCTTATTTCTGGTGTTTCTAGCTCCCAGTATCTTTTTTGGACAGCTATCTGTAATCCTTTTAGTTTGACAAATCACCACATTATTTTGGATATTTACATTTCAAATCTGTTCAATGTTTACATGCTTCTTCTTGGTTCCTATTAGATTGTTCCACAGGGAATAATCTCAAGCCGTTAATTCACATCCCTCAAATTGATGAAACAGTGGGACAGCTGCCATCGGGATAAATGAAGTCACTACACTCAGTTCTTTTTATTGGCATCTGAAATCTTTTGAAGAGTAGCAGCTAAGACCTCTTTTCTGTTTGAGAGCCAGCTGAAAAGCATCTGGCTGCTTATCCTTCGCTAAAGAATGACAGCAAGAAGCTGAAACCACACACAGCTGGCATAATAAATCAATTCAGTACCCACATAAATACTCTACTAGCTAAATGTGTCTGTCACAAAAGCCAACGGGACTTTCACCTCCATGTCTTCACAAGAAGCTCAACATTTCTAAATTATAAATGTTACAAATTTAAATACCCAAGGACCATCCAAATACATGTAAATGACATTAAAAACGTCTTAAAAATTCTTAGAGGAATCTCTTCCTTTCAAAACAAGCAAGTCGTCTTTAATTAGAGAGAAATTAATTCGAACCGTCAAATATACTTCTTCCCTTCCCTGAAAAGGAGTAAAAAAATATATTTGCAGTAAGATGCTAAAGCCGCTTTCTTATTCTAGAGCTCAACCTGAGAAATAATGAATATCTCAAATTTCCTTTGAAGTCAGCAGGAGTTGCAGGTCCGTAGTGTTTAAAACTGTCTTGCTGGGCTTGACCCCAAATCCTCTACAGAATCTCTCCCTTGATTTCAGATTGAATGTTGCCTTTCAGTTTACCACGAAGAAGAAAAGTTAATCACGGAGATCTTGCAGGATTTCAAAACCTTACACTACGTTACAGATGCTCCTATTCATATAGACACCACAGTAGGAAAATATACAAAATATCTACAGAAAGGACTAAAAGGAAAAGTGAATATAAGCATTCTAGATCACAGAGAGCACCTGGATACGTGATGTGTCAGCTTATGTTGGTACCTACAGGGCTGCCTCTACCATTTAGTTCAGTGCCATTTGAATAATTTGAACTCTCTCTTGGTTCTAGTTTACATATAGATATATTGTGTGAAAAAGACACAGAGATGCACACAGAAAACACTGTAATTTCATCACGTGATCCTCTATAATAAGCTATAAACCAAAGGCAATCTGGCACACAATAGTTACAGAATAATAAGAGACTTGAATATGCATGAGTTGCTTTGCATACAATAAAAAATGCAAGGTGGCAAACAAATCTTCATATTGGTGATGCAAATTTTTTTAAAAAAATTAGCAATTGTCTGGTTGAATACATGCTGACACAGACTGGGACTGGCAACTTCACTCAACTGATAAAATGCTGTATCACCAGATTTCCTGCTGCGGAAGTACGGCAAGATTGCCATCATTTCAAGACTTGTAACAGGACATAAATCTCAACATGAAATTTTATTTATATGTTACACAGATGACAAGAACTCCACAGAACGTGAGAAAACAGGGCCATCTGCCCCAATTAAAACCTTGCAGGTACCACATCAAGTTAAGTATCAAATTGCTTCATGTCCTAAAAGAACCACAATCTTGACAATCAACCTATATATATAAATCCACATGTTGGCAAATTTTCTAGATTAACAGCGCACCCAGCATCACGTAGGTACAAATCAGAGCCAGACAGAAATACAAGGTGTGCTGCTGAAATATGCCTTTGACATGACTGCCATGCTAATATCATTAGATATTTATTTTTGAAGATGTGTTACACTATAAAATTCTGTTTTGTGATCGGCTTCAAGCTGCTGTGTAACCTTTGCTGTGCATTGCTGCCGTTGTCACTTTGAAGCAAGCGACTGTTACCATGGTAGGATTTTACTGGAGCCTGAAGAGATCATGGAATAAAAGGATGAAAGGAATTAAAACAGAGGGTGAAATGCAGTATCTTTATTTTGATAAAAATGTGCTTAGGTAGTGAAACAGTTGATACACTTACTCTGAAGAGCAAATTATGTAGAAATCTAGGTTGAAAATAGGTTACTATGCTTTTCAGGAATAGACTTAACCCTACGCCCCAAGCTACAGAGGTAGGAAGAACATCATCCTGTCTCTTATTTCTGAATGGGAGAAAAAGAGAAAGAATTCAGCAGCCAACTGCTGCTCTTTATTGTTAATATTAGTGTAGTCCCTTGCACCAGGACCTGGATTGTATCAGGTATGCTACGTACAAAAAGTCTTTCATGCCCCAAAAGACCTTATAATTTCAATATAAAACAAGAGACAGTAAGCAGACACAGAAAGAGAGGTGGGAGAGCACAACATAAATGAGCCAGCGGCAGTTTTGTGTGACAGGCATTAGTATCAATATACCAACAGCCCAACCACAGACAGTTACTGTCATCATATATTTGAAGAATAATTGAAAGAAGACAATGAGGTACAAATTGCTCTTCATTAAGAATCCACATAACTAAGCACAATATGGAAGAAGGCATTAAGAAACTTGTTTGGAAAAAGTAATGAGCAATGAATTCTTCATGGACTGACCAAAGGTAGAAGTCAAAATCTTTACAGGTATGAGAAATGGGACAGTAGGTCAGAAAGGAGCAAAAAACCTTGGAAAATTACACGAGGTTTTATTTGATGTGGCAAAAAAGGAACATCACGTGAACAGAGTAAGAGAGGGTGACGTCAAGAGGGGCAGAGAAAAGTAATCTTTGAATTTTTCCGGAAGAATACAAAAGAGGCAAAACATTGTCTGTGAATGTCAGAAAGAAGACTATCAGAGTTAACCGTAGGATAAAATACCGACGGCTTGGATGACCATTTTAGCTAAGTGGTTGAAATAAGAGACCATATAAAAGTCATCATGCAGAACAAGTCAGCAGCGTTTAGCGAATCACTTGCATGCAAGGCCCAAGAATCCTACCTGAAGGGGCCACCAGCTTTCTGGCTTGGATACCAGGAAAGACTTATATCCCACTGAGTTGAAAAAAAGTGGACTAAAGATGAACAGTTGTGCAGAAAGACTGACATAATCGTCTTAGTGATTAACAATGATTAGCGATTAATACAATCTTCTTCAAGGCCAGGCTGGATGGGGTTTTGAGCAACCTGGTCTAGTGGGAGGTATCCTTGCCCATGGCAGGGGGGTTGGAACTAGGTGATATCTTCCAACCAGTTCCTCCCTTCAAACCATTCTATGATTCTATGGTTCTTGGCCGTCTTCAGAGTGAGCCTGAAGGGATGACTCCAGAGCAACAGGAGAACTTTAGAGGATAGATGCAATCTTGGGTCAGGAGAAGACTGTCTAGAGTGGCAATGTAATTTTGCAAAATTTCAACCCTGAAACAAAGATCATGCAAGTCAAATGTCTGTGTATTACTGAGCATCTGAAGCCCTGTATTTCTGACTAAAGCTGTTCATGCTAATGTGCTATAAGCAAGGTGGCATAAAAATGCCTGTTTGCAGTGCTTACCCCAATATACTGTTCAGAACAATTAGAAATTAAGGAAAAGAATGGGGAGTTGACATGGTGAACAAGACCATGGGCATAGGTTAGCTGATTTTTGGGGGGCTGGTTTTGTTTTCTTAGAGAGAACAAAGACTTCTTCTCTGCTCTCTAGCAGTTTTCTGTACATGAGGTAGGCAGGATTTGCTCTGAATGAAGAGAGATCTCAGTGGCTTGTTCATTCAGGAAAAATAATACTGAGGACAAGACTTAAAGCTTTACACAATCATCCACTGGTGAGTTTTTCACATCAGGACAATAATCTCTGGTCCAGTATGACACATAAAATACATTACAGGCCTAAACATGGCAAATCAGCAGCATACGTGTCTATCAGTATTTAAATGTAAAAAGTTCAAAAAACACATAACATGCAAGCAAATTTAACCTGTTACTATAGTACACTGATTTAAAATGTTGGTTGAGACTAGGAATGAAAAAATATCCTGCTCTGGTTCAGTAATTTGAGGCAAAAAGAAAAAAATAAATTTGGACAAAGAACCGTACGTAGTTTCTACGTTTCTTTCAAAGAGATTTGGTACAAGTAATACACTGTATTTATGAAAAATAAATGAATTAAACCAGAAAGTATCTTGCTACCATTACACATTCCTGCTAACAAGCACTGGAAATGGAAGAGCAACAACTACAACAAAAACTAGAGCTGATGGACACAGACCAAGAAGGGGCAATTCTTCAGATGTTGTGGTCAATGCAGTGAGGGATTCAGGAAATAAGCATTCAAAGACGTTCATACTGTAAAACCAAGAAAATGCACTTTGAGTCTTGTCTTGCTGGAGAATAACCTACAGACACCACACACTGAAAGAGACTCCTCTGCAGAAAATAAGGGAACAGGAGTGTTCATTTTGGAGGGAAAAGTTTCTTCACAAGGAAATCAGTATTTAAATCAAACAAACATTTAACTTGGAACAAACTTCTTCAGGATCGATCAATATCCTTATTCGATGTAAATGCTAACCGAAAGAAAAGAACTACACATCAAGGTAGTTCGTAGTTAAACACTGTCTCTCCCTGTTCTAATCTACCTACAAATATATGGTGTGGAAAACAAGACTTTGACCACAGACCTGCAGACAGCGTGAATGAAGGGTGCCTGCGATCCTGGCATGACTGCTCATCCTCCCATCCTGCCTTTACATTCAGCATGGGAGCTAGGAAAATAGTCCAGCTATGTAAATGATGGCCTGAATAAACAAAAATCCAAACGAATCCATCTCCATCCTAAGGCATGAGGGCAAACGTATATCTGTAATAGGATCCAGAGAGTCAAATGCACAGAAAGTAAAGTGACGTATTTCATGTTTCCAGTCCCTTCACCTTGCTACTTACTCCGTTCCGACAAAACTGCGTTCTCCCCAATTTCTTGTCTGTGTTTACCATCCATCATGAACAGTATTTCCTGCCTTTTCTAAGCATTTATTAGCCTCCTTCCTAGTTATTCTTCAAACTTTTCTCTCGCCTTTTCCCCACCTTGTTACTTTTTTGGTCTTTAAGCAGTGCAGAACAACTCAAATATCATGCCATAAAGAAATCTCTTCATTAGGTCTGTCAGAAGGAGATCCAGACTGGATCACTAGTAACTGAAAAGGACTCAGACTGACAAGGATACACTTCTGCCAGGCTGTGATCAAAGCTTCAGTGTGGATTCTTGCCAATCTGAGATCATACTGGTAAAACTTCACATTAACTTTTTTTCCCAGGCGTTCGGTGTATATTACATTCCTTAGCAGCTGTATGTTTTCAGAGCTGTCACAGAACAAGATTCCTCCCAAATTAGATACCAGAAAAAGTTTAAATTTGGTAACAGATTAATATACTGACTCTTGGGCAAGAATGAGCTAAAGTCACTTCATGATCTAGACACAACCTTTTGAAAGGTCTCATACATATGACACTATCAAAGCCAACGACGATTCCTGTTTTCCAATCATAATCCAAGCCAAATAGTGCTAACTTTGCATTTTTGGGGTTTAAAAATCATAAGCTGAATCCCGATTCACGCTCGGATTTGTTATTGCTATGCTGTTGAAATGTTCTATTTTACAGAATCATTCCTACGAACAAAAAATATCAAGTTTCCAAAGTCAGAACTCAAATTTTCTTTCTTCTTAACACCACATTCAGGAGCTGGGGGCTTTGAACACACAATCTGATCTTGATTTCACCTCCATTATAACGTGTACTCATGATTTAAGATACTTGTAATAAGACTACATGCAACTGAGAACAATAATTTAACAGAACACCTCAAAGATGGTATCCTTTCTGTCTGGCGACTTAGTAGAAAACAATTTTAAAAATAGACCAGTCAGACCTAGCTAACACACTGGACATCTTGCAATATGTTGAAAAGGACTTAGATAAAGACAAGAGTTTGTTTCTGCAGACGAAAGTCTTGCACTAACCTGAAAGACTACAAGTACTGCAGACTGAAGGTATCCGAGCACACAGGTTAGGGCAAGTGCTAAAGCGTGACGATGGCAGCATTACTGATAGATACCTCTGGATTCACACATAATTTTAAGGATGAAGTGTAAATGGCACTTTTAGGGGTGAAAGGAAGGAAGATAACAGCAGTGGGAGAAAGTTCCAGCGAGGAAATGGGAGGCAAAGACAGCAATAATATAGTGTAACATTTACAGCAAAAAATACTTTTTAAAAGTAATTTAGGATTTAGAAGAAATTTCTTGGTGAAAATATAGAATCACAGAATCACAGAATGGTCGGGGTTGGAAGGGACCTCTGGAGATCACCTAGTCCAACCCCCTGCCAGAGCAGGGTCACCTACAGCAGGTTGCACAGGAACGTGTCCAGGCGGGTTTGGAATCTCTCCAGAGTTGGAGACTCCACCACCCCTCTGGGCAGCCTGTGCCAGTGCTCTGCCACCCTCAGAGTAAAGAAGTTCCTCCTCATGTTTACATGGAACTTCCTGTGTTCAAGTTTGTGCCCATTACCTCAGTGGTCCCCAGGCACCACTGAAAAAAAGGCTGGCCCCGTCCTCCTGACACCCACCCTTTAAGTATTTATAAGTGTTGATAAGGTCCCCCCTCAGCCGTCTTTTTTCCAGACTGAAGAGACCCAAATCCTTCAGCCTTTCTTCATAAGAGAGGTGTTCCAGTCCCCTAATCACCTTGGTAGCCCTTTGCTGAACCCTCTCCAGCAGTTCCCTGTCCTTCTTGAACCGGGGAGCCCAGAACTGGACACAGCACTCCAGGTGCGGCCTCACCAGGGCAGAGTAGAGGGGGAGGATGACCTCCCTCCACCTGCTGGCCACACTCTTCTTGATGCACCCCAGGATGCCATTGGCCTTCTTGGCCACAAAGGCACATTGCTGGCTCATGGTCACCCTGTTGGCCACCAGGACTCCCAGGTCTCTTTCCACAGAGCTGCTCTCCAGCAGGTCACCCCCAACCTGTACTGGTGCATGGGGTTATTCCTCCCCAGGTGCAGCACCCTACACTTGGGGGTGTAGAAATATGAAGGCAACTTGCAAGGGCTAGCTAAAAATGAGATACAAAGGTAAGAATTGATGAAAAAAGTGGATAATGTATGTCCTTAGAGAAAAAGAAAAGAAAAAAAACAACAACGTAAGAGCATAAATTCAGAACAACTACAATAAATGTTGTTAGAGAAAAAAATGGAACCAAGCTGCTAAGCAAGGACTCAGTGAGGCCATTAAAGAACAAGAGTGGAAATTCAGTGACAGATGATGCTGATGTATTGCTGACACCCTGAATGAATTTTTTGTCTCACAATCCACAAGAGAAGCTGAAGGTCACAGAAGAAAGCGTAGAATAAATTTTCCAGCAGGAAAGTGAAATATGAACATGTCCTAAGATCACTTCAAGGTTAACAATTAGGAACTTGGCATAATTAAAACCTGACAAAAGTCATAGGTACAAATGAGTGATACCCCACAGAAAGCAACTCAGTATTGAAGAAAAAAGAAAAACTGAGAATTCTGAATAGGAGAGGATTACAGTCACGTTAATAACATTTAAAGACTGATTTCCCTCAAATTAGAAATGGGTGCAGCTACAATTCTGAGGCAATGTTCTGGTGGGAAGCCAAGAACTGGAAACTAACTAAAGCTGCATAACAGATCAAACAGACTTCGATGAAACATTGATTTATACAGAAAATTAAAAGACAAAAATTTAGAAGAAAAATAATCATCACCATCATCATCTCCAAACCTCCCTTGGTCCTCGCTCTACTTCCATAAAGGCCACTGAAGGTAACTAAGCAGTCAGTCAGCTGTCGGTAGGTGTACTGCCACCTCACCCTCCCCTGGGAAATCACAGACCCGCACACTTCCGCACACACAAAGTGAAAAGTCACCGAGGCTACCAGAGAATGAAATGAGCTGGCATTTCAGTACAAGCAAGAACCATGTTAATAGAGGAACGGGGCTCCGAGCATCAAAGTAAGGCGTTACTAAAATCCAGCATAAACAGAGGTAGCACAAGATCACTCAGCTTGAGATGTACTTAAATTCTTCACTGATTTTGCTTCTGTCCGACGTCAAGTTAGGGGAGAAAAGGGCATTTTATATTAAAGACTCTAAAGCAGGGAAAAGAAAACAAAAAAGAAAAGCTGCAAAGAGGTTCTGTGCTCTGAGAATTCAATATTTGATTTGATGTAGGAGTGGAGCTTTAACAGTTTGACATCAGACCACTGAGAACCATTGATATATACAACGCCAGGGAAAAAGAAGTGATCAATGCTCAGCGGCTTGTAAACTCAAATGCCAGAAATATGGATTAAAAAGTGAGCGAGAGAACTAATTTGGGATATAAACATTTATGTACAAAAAGCTGTCAGCAAGTTCGGATCGTCTAAAAAGGAAGACGATGGGTTTTAAGATGAATCAGACATTGATTAGATTTAATACTTTTTAAATGACACATTTTTTAAGTTGAACATTCAAATATCAAAACATAGTTTCTCCTTGGCAGCTGCTACTTCAAGTCACTTTTTGCTAGGCTTTTAGTGGAAAGGCCTCAAAAGATACATTTTTAAGGGAAGAAAAAGTTTCAGTAACATTAACAGATGGCACAGACAAACACCAAGGGCTAACACTGAATTCAACCCTTAAATAGGTCAGACGTGTAGCACAGCGCGCATGTTGGCAGTGACTCTACTGTTAAAGTTGTTTTGAAACCTGCACATAAAGAGGACTAAAATGCCTCTTCTCTGTAATGACTGAATTTAGTTTCCAAAGTTGGATCTGTTATTCTTCAAAAAACCCAGAAACTCTTACAAGATTTCTCATCAAAATATCCGTTAAGTATTGCAAAGGAACATCTCAAAATACTTTATCTTGAAATTCTGCCTCATCTCCCTGACACTCAGATGGCAGGTTTAGGAATTATCCAAATACTGCGTTCACAGACTACAGACTTCCCACTTCTGTGGAGCTCTCATGAATTCAATATCCACAACACTACAAAAAAATACTCAAAAGCTAGTTCTAGCTCTCAGAATAACGTTAATTCAAATAAAAGGAGTTACTTAAACTTTTCTGGAATTGAAGACTTCTCATGTACTTTCCTTCCTTCACCTGTCAATCACATTGAGTGCAGAGACCCCAGTGAAACAATGACCACAATGGGAAAAGGGACAAGCAGAGAGGTGCGATGGAACAGGAGGAACAAGTGAAGCCTGGAGAACACTGAGGAGAAACGCAAAATGTCAGCAACAAAGTTAGCAGGCACCTGTGAGGACAAAATACCGGGCAAAAGACCTGATGTTTGCGCTCAACAGCCACCTCAAGTTGAAAATTACTTACTTTTACTTGCTGATTTTGCATATCCTATCATTCTTAATTTCTAAAGTGCTTTAGTAATACTGTACACTGCAAATATTTTTAGCAGAAACTGTGCAGTACCAAACTTCAAGAAAAATAAGCATACGTTAAAGTTACTTCTGCCAATATCTTAGAGGGTTTGTCTTCTGTATGTAGATGATCTCTGTGCCAACGACCGCCTGATTCTTCTAGATGACAATGGGACCAAGTGCCTGCCCACAGTGTAGGTATGTTATTTTAAAAAGCCTGAAAATGCCTCCTAGAAAAAATCCTGTATTTTCTCACACACCTGTATTTGGTGACTCACATCTTACATACGTGCACAAATGTCTGCATTTTTATATGCATAAACATATATGTGTATAAACATGTGTGTGTGTGTGAATATAGAGATACAAACATACACCACGTAGTCAAAACTTAGTTTAGGAAAAATTCTGTGTGTCTCACACGCTCACTCAAAATTTAGCCCTTGCTAAATATTTACTTCAGAATAAATATGAGAAAATTAAATATAGCTTTTTTTAGAGAAGAAAAGAGCTCTTACCTGCTTTACCACTGTCACAGTGCCAGGTGCCATGGTAACTACAGAAGCAACTGCCGTAGCATCATGGGTTTCCGAACCCAACTCAATGATTTGCTGCAGGATGTTTACGGCTGTTGGATCAAGTCTTTCACCTTAGCAGAAAGACAGTAACCATAAGATCACTATAGGAAAACAACTCTAAGGGTATGTGAGTCTCAGTGCTACAGGCATTCTTCCCCCCCCGCCTTAAACCTGACTCACAGCGCTGTTTATAAATTTCAAATAGCTCAACAACGTGACACTTTAATAATAGATCTATGGCAGGAATGTATTCACAAAACAAATTTGCCCAAGGAATGCATGAATCAGCAAGTGAAGCCACACTGATCATTTTTATGCCTATTTGAAAGAGATCTAAAAAAATACACTGAATAAACAAACAACAGGCACAACTCGCAGCAGTACCTGTAAATTAGGAAGCTGCAAGACTTTACAAATCCAAATGTGTACATGCCAGGCATTCAGCCTCACCAGAAGCTGAACCCTATACCTATAACCACAGCAGCTACTTGGTATATTATAAACCTGTGTTTACCATCTGTCCAGCCATCTGCCTACCTCTCAACCCAAAAGAAATACTGTTATCACTAACGTGCTGAAGGGAAAAGGTACGTGCTGAGAGAGCTCATGCCTATCATTTTATAAGCATGGGATCAGAACATATTTATTCTTTTTTTAAAATCCTCTTAATGTGTATAGCCCTGCCAAAGGACAGGCAAGTTCACAAAAAAACCCCCATGCATAGTCGCACTCTCTCTTCTCCTAAAGTGTGAAAAGGAAAGATTTGGAAGCTGGAGTTTTTTGTTACGCAGGAATGCGAATTCTCCTTCTGTGGCCTACCGCTCCCACATGCCCAGCATGAGATATATGTCAGAAAGGGAAAAAAAAGACTCTCAGGTTCATGTTAAAGCTGCTTTATATTTGCTGTCATCACTGCGGGAGCTAAGAAAGAGACAGGAAAAAGATAATAAATACAATAAAGCTCATCTCTTAACCCCAAACCCTTTCAAACAGGTTGATATTGTGATGGGGATCTAGGTCAGGTAATTTAATTTCAAACAGAAAGTAGTTATATTTTATTATCTACATGAGAAACAAGCTTATCTGAGTACTGAAAAATGTTTGCTTGCTTTAGGTTTTTTTTTTTTTCTAACTGCCTTTAGACAAGATACTACTGGTTTTCATACCTAGAAGGAATACGCCAGAAGAGTACCCAAAGCTGGATGCACTAAAGCAAATAATTCAACTTCAAAAATTACAGCCTCATGCTTAAAATAAACTATGTTATGTACGGCATATACGATGCAGTAATTTAAATATATAAAAGGTTAAGAAAAGTTCTCAAGGTGTTTTTACTCATTCAGTATTCCCAGTCATTAAAATAACATAATATACAGAAAATGTCAGTAACATAATTTAATTGCAACATGCGTGGAAATTCCCTTAAAAATGGGAGGTTTTGAAATGTATCTGTATTATGAACTATAAAGACCACAATGGTAAACAATCGTAAACTGTTGTCTTCTGATAACTAATGCATTTAATTACACATACAAAACACAAGATACATGAACACCTAGTCTAGTCTTTGATGTTTTAAAACTCTCATAAACCCAAACATTTTTTCTTTTCTTCCAGCCTTTGTCATTTCCCACTTAGCAATCATTACCTAATTCCACTCTTGTTCTTCCTCAATCCGATACAGAATAGCTTGCTTTGTTTTGCGTATCATCAGTATTAAGTTTATTAGTACTGTCTTGGGAACATGGTAAATGAGCTATTCCACTGTGTCACTTCTGCAGGCTGGCTGACTTAAGCAGGGAGAAAAATAATAGCTAGAGAATTGCCATTAGATACACACCATCTACTCTGCCAAGATCGCTGATTTCACAATATATTTAATCATACCGGCAGGAAATTCCACATGCCTAATAATAAAGTGCAAAACAGAGTGTAGCAAGTATTAATGACTTAAGGAGGCAGAAATTCATAAAGAATGGTTATTTGTCATTATTTATCCTCAAAGAAAAATATAACACCCCCCCGAAGTAAGTTCTAGATGAAAAATTTCATCATTTTTAATAGTTTCACAGGAGATCATGTATTGCTCACTACACTCAAAAGAATTAGAGATTTATGAAAAAAGATGTATTTTGTGTTCCAACCTGAAGAAGGTAACTTACCATTCTCAGAAGTATATCTAAGGTTCTGCAACGCAGCTACTGCAGCTTGAGTGCCCTGAACATCTTCTCCAGCCTCCGTAATATGGAGATATTGAGTGGATGCTTCTTCGGAAACTTCAGCCGTCAACTTGAAAACAAAACCCAGCCAATGCGTGAATAATCTCACTATCATGTAACTCTTGTAAACAAGAGTTATAGAAATACAGAGGGAAATAGAATTCAAGAACATCATTACGTGGCAGTCAGGATACCATCCCATAGTTTTCTTCTAGATTCTACCTCACAAGTTGTTTTAAGCATGCTAAACTATCTTGACTTCATTTTTGTTGCACAGTTATTCTAGAACTAACAACTGACTTTTATTGTGTCAGGGTCTAGCAAAGACCTTGTAGGCAAAATGAGCTTATAACGCGTGTCCTTGCAGATCTGGTATAATCCCTCTGAAGTTTGAAAATGGCATTTTGTTTTAGAGAAATTATCCTTTCCATGACCACGTTTTTTCAAGACAAGCTGTCAACACGTATTCCTGCTCTGACGGGACTTCTTTATTTACAGCCGTTTGACGAGCAGCAACATGCCTGCATCCTGGACACCCTCTTATTTTTTTCAGGTTTGGGCATCTATTGTGAGAGTGTACAGAGAATTGTTTGTGGAATGCACGTGGATATAAGACTTTGAAGGAGTACATTTTAACATGCCTGCCCTAGCTTCTTTGAATATCTGACCATATAGAACTTACTTTGATATTTTTCAAGGACTTAGCATTACGTCTCTGGATACTCAAAAGCTCCTGAACAAGAACGGCAGGATGACTCCTCTAAATCAGGCATTAGGTTTATAGCAGGGGCTAGACTGCCTGAAATTTAGCAGAACAGGTCTTAAACTGTGGAGGTCAGCCAACTGCAGTTGACTTCTGTCTTTTTCCTCTCATTGGACACCAACAATAGCCTACTCAGGCAGTGGAAAAGAGACTCTGCTTGCCAACTGTAATTTTTTAAATAAGTGTCTAAATAGTTCTGTGGTTTCCCCATAGCTTCTGCTCTACAGTCAGCTCTAAGCTGTAAGAGAAACAGTTTTCATTTTAAAACAAATAGCTACACATAGGGCAGCAGAGGAACGCCTGAAAGAGTAAACCATCTCAAGGTAGCTGCCCTACCCCACCCCAAACCAAGAAAATTCAGGTTGTTGGTTTCTTTTTTTCTAACCCAGCTTCTTAGGTCTAACTTAAAATTTTTAAGGTCTGATCTTAGTGATACTGTGATTCCTGTACACTTCGGATTGCAGCTGGAGACACAGTACAAATGACAGAAGACTTCCTCTGTATATTAGTCGCATTTTTTTAGCTGATCAATTTACAAATTCAGTTTTCTAGATTCTAACCTCTTCTGGACCAAGACATAAGTTTCCTTTATTAATTCAATATAAGCTTGCAGCTTTGCACATCTTGCAGTTAACACCAGTGACTACTTGGCATAAAACAAAATGCAGGAAGTTTATCAATTTCACATTTTCTTGCTAAAACTTTCACCCTTTCTGCTGCAAATAGAGGACTAGAGCTCTAAAATGCAGAAATAAGCACGTACAATGTTGTTAATCCTACCAGATATTAAAGCAGTCAAGCTTAACAGTCACAGCAATGTATGCATTCAAAATGGAGACAAGATGACCTTCTGAACTTATGTAAAGTCAAGAACACAGTTTTGAATAGTTCTTATTCTTACCCTTACTTTTCTCCCTAGAATTCTTTGAAATTTTAGGGCCAAAGCTATGACAACTTTGCTTTACCTCCCACTTGGTCTCCCCATCGTGTTCCACTAGCTTCATTCCATGCTTGTTTTTAAGATGTCTGTTGAATTCCCATTTTGTACCATACACAAAGCTGCAAACAGGACACTTAATGCCACCTATAAGGAAACACAAATAAATCCTTGAGTTGTTGTCACACAAATTGCCCCTCTACTCCACTCCGCTCTGGTGAGACCCCACCTGGAGTACTGCATCCAGCTCTGGAGCCCTCAGCACAGGAAAGACATGGACCTGTTGGAGTGGGTCCAGAAGAGGCCACAAAAATGATGAGAGGGCTGGAGCACCTCTGCTGTGAGGACAGGCTGAGAGAGTTTGGGTTGTTCAGCCTGGGGAAGAGAAGGCTCCAGAGAGACCTTATTGCGGCCTTTCAGTACTTAAAGGAAAAACGGGGACAAACTTTTTAATTGCCCGGCCTGTAGTGACAGGACAAGGTGTAATGGCTTTAAACTAAAAGAGAGTAGATTTAGACTAGATATAAGGAAGAAATTTTTTACGCTGAAGGTGGTGAAACACTGGCCCAGGTTACCCAAACAGGTGGTAGATACCCCATCCCTGGAAACATTCAAGGCCAGGCTTGATGAGGCTCTGAGCAACCTGATCTAGTGGAAGATGTCCCTGCTCACTGCAGGGGTGTTGGACTAGGTGACCTTTAAAGGTCCCTTCCAACCCAAACCATTCTATGATTCTATTGTATGATTCTATGAAATTCTTTTTCAAGGCAGCAAGGACCCATTTAATGTGACCCCATCTCAATCAAGCCACATAACTGTAATTTAAAAGGGTTTCCTTTAGCCATGGATCCAACAAGAAAAAAAGGTAAAAAAAAAATCAGGCAGTTGAACTCTCACAGTGCTTAAAAGGGCAGTTTTGGATAATGGTAGCGGAAGGAATCTGGAACAACTCATATCTCTGGGAAGGTATCACAATCCTGCCTCCCTGCCCACACGCCTCCCTGCAGTGGATGATGTGAAGTTGCAGGAATGCTGTTCCCACCTTTCCCTCCCTCCACACCTCTATCCCTGGGGGAACCCCTACCACAGACCAATTAAAAAGAAAGAGCGGGAAGACAACTATTTGCATTAGTCTGAGATACAGCATTATTTCTGCAATTAGGTCCACGTAAGAAGTATTGGTTTGACCTCTTAGGAGGCAGACGTTAAGGGAGACGTCAAGACGTTAAACTTACCTACTGGGTAAGAATTTGTGCTTGCTTTACTAAGAAAAGCTATTCTAGAAGTGGCACATAAATTAAAGAGGGAAAAGTTTTTTCAAGGAATGACAACATCCTAAGTTTGACCAACCCCGCCCCATTTTTTTCCTCAGCCACAAAAAAAAATACTGGAAACCCACGGGATGCTTCAGCCTGTGCAGAATCATTCCCACTGCCATGATCCTGGTTGAAATTCAAGTTTAGCAGCACCAAATGAAGACTAGTCATAGTTTCCGAGTGAAATTTTTTCAAGTCTGAGGGTGTCTATGACTTTTATTCTGCTTTAAGTCCACCATAAACAAAGCCTAGCACATGTTTTAAATAATTCTGAACTAACACTTTTGGCCTATAAAGCCTCCTTCACTTCAAATCATAGAGTTACTTGGAGACTATTTTTAATACCTACTCCATTACACAGCGCTGCAGCTTCAAATGTAAATTCTATGTATAGTCCAAAAATCTGCAAGCCAAGTCTCTGACAAGCTTCAGCTTTAACTATCAGTTCCCTGTTGCCTCACAAAGCCCTGGAGTGCTGCCCTTCAGGACACAACGCAAAACTACGTAATCTTCCAGTAAGTGCTGGGATATTTTTTAAGTGCTTTATAAACAACACTGAGATATTAATATTTAACATACACAGTAGTGACATACTAATAATTTTTTTAAAATGTATCTTCTCTAAGACAGCTGTTCTAGTTTTCTCAAGTTTCAAAGAAACATTAAGTTTTTTGGCACGTGATCAAAGCCATCTAGGGAGAGTTAACAGCGTAATGTCATCTTCAACCAGCTCTTTGCTTTTGAGAGTTTCTACTGTTTATGTTAACATATAAAACTGTAAACCTAAGTTTTCTACCTACCTACAAATGATGCATAGCATGAATTTAGCACAATGTTTACTGGCTGAGTATGCAGCATTACAGGTAAAAAACTGAGCATGACGGAATCGTAAGCATCCAATCTTCTACACTAGATTAAACAGCTTTTACTTCTTTACCTTATGAAAATCATTTGCTCAAATGTCAGATCTCAGTTGCTTGTAATTATGCAAATGAGTATTTCCCTTTTTTCCCCCCCCACTATTGACTAAAGCAGAACAAAAACAATCTGCATGTGATAAATTGTTGCACTAGGTGACCAGAACTCCCTCTCACAACTCGAATGGCTAGGGAAGGGCATTACGCCACTGTGTCAGCTATGCCACCAGATGGCTGTCTCCACATCATCATGGCAAACGGCTCTTACCCATCGAGTTCAACTGCTTCAAATATACTCTCATAAGCTGGTCGTAAGCCAAGTCCTCATTACCTATAGTCTTTTTCCATAAGGTGATTAGAAAAAGGATTCAGTTACACAGTAATGGAAACCTACCATATGGCATTCTACCAGGTGAAAAGAAATAAACTTTTTGTTTTGATAAAATACACTATAACTACAGCCAGTTGCTAGGGTCTTTTGCTGACACTTATTATTCCTATACAATTTCCCCTCTTTGCTCTCAATCTATTGGAAACCTTCACCAAACTTCACTATTATAGCAGATGTTCAATACTCCATCTGTAGCCAAAACTGAAATAGTTTCCCTATTAAGAGAAACTCAAAAGTTCACAAAAGCAAAATACCTTTGTTCAGATTGGCACAAAGATATCAGTTACAGAAAATGAAATGAAATATTCATTTCATACCAATCTGTAGTATTAGGAAAAACATGCTGTTGTGAAAGAGAGAACACTTTTCTGCATTACTTTGATATTGAAACTATTATAACAATACACCAGATAAATTTAAGCTGTAACTTTTGTCATTATGACTTTAATTAAAGAACAAGTAACGGAAGCCTAGAATTAAACTGGTAATATATAACTCCACATCAATGACTTCACAGGAAAGATCAGGAAAATTAATTTCTAGACTATATTTTGAAGTAATGGGCAACACACAGAGAAAGTCAATGAATTACACACCTTGTCTACCTTCAATACCAAAACTGATGTTTGCAACAAAACAATGCACACAAATATTATACAGCTCCACAACTTTTTTCCATTGTGGCACTGACACGTGCTTTCCAAACTATTTATTTACTGGCCTAAAATCTCCATAAGACGACTATTATTTTATGTTAAAAGAAAGCATGTGGTATAATAGAACACAGAGGCCACAACTGGATCATCGTGTACGTACTGCACAAGTTTGCTGCACAAACACAAAGAGAAAATCCATCTCCCAGAAAGGACAGAAATATGTAAACTAAACAATGGACAGCAGGGAATATGAGTGAAGAGAAAAGAAACAATTTCTGGAGAAACTATATGTGAATTGCTCCGCACAAAGCAAATGAAACTAAAAAAGGAAGCTATCAAATGAGCAAGTAGGCAGGGTATTGCAAAAAAACTAGTACTTAATGCATATATAATATTCTTGTCCCCTATGCAGAATAAATCAAATTCTTCCAGCATTTATTTTCCTTTATTACTTTAAAATACTAAAATAAATGTCAAGATTACAGACTTCAACTAAAACAAGCAAACCAACCAACCAACCAACAAACCCAAAAACAAAAACCCCAAACGTTTTTCTGATCCTGGAAGATCCTAATTTCTAAGCACAGAAATTAAAGGCTGCTGTCTATCCCCGGCAATGCAATTGCTCAAATGAGCACGTTCCGTCTTCTATTCTATGAATCATTCATTTATTTATAAATTCATTCTAGGAATCTTGAGTCCAGCAGCCTACATTCATATAAATACTTCCAATTAAGTTCATCTGCAATGCCTGCAATGCAGTCAAAAACCAGTTGAGAGTGGAGAAGAAAAGATGAGCAAGTGTGAGGCAATTTACCTTGGGCTCTGTGTGTAGCTTAGAACAAGCAGAATAAAACAAGACGAATAGATATAGACAGCTTTTATTAGACGTTAATCTTTGTTAGGTTTCCCTTCTCACTTTTTTTCCAAACCCTTCCCCTTGCTGGTTCTCCCGCCTTTCCCTTTTCGTCTATAGTCCTTTAATTTCAAAGGACTGGTTTAATACCAGGTCTGAAGGGTCTTCTTCCCTTATATGAATACATGAATAATTTTCCAAAATTGCTTTTCAGATCTATGAATACGGTAAATTGAAACTTGATAGAGGCTCGTCAGGCAGCAAGTTGCAACTGCTGGCCCAAGCAGCTCAGAAACATATACCTTGTCATACTGCACAACACGTCCACAGTGATCTCTCTGTGCTGTGTGACCCAGATACAGAACATCTTCTGATTCCAAAACCAGGAAAAATTTTATTGACTTCAATAGGAATCGTGTTTATCAACTCCAAATGCAAATCCTAATTAACTCAAGTCTCCCACAAGGAACATTTTTCCCTTCCCCAGTGAGATACCAAAACACTGAGAAAAAGTGACTTTTCTCCAGTGTGATAGGAAACCTGCAGGTCTCCTGTTTTTATTTTGAGACCGCATGTAAGATCCATATGATGTGTCATATAGCAGGAAACGGCAGCAAAGGAGCTTGCATGCAGGAAAAATGATCTACTAACATGGCTTGCTTCCTGGCAGAGTCCCGATAAGAGGCCCTGACTTCATAGCTACTATGTGGATTTGAAGCCCCTTTACTGCTCTAAAACTCCATGCAGCAGGTGAAGCCGCAGAAAGCAGGCACAGCTCTAGTGGTAGCACAGGGAGTATAAACGCTGTGTAAGGGAAGGAAGGAAAAGAAGGATGCAAAGTCAGAGATGGAAAGAATAGAATAGAATGTCTCTGTTGGAAGGGACCTACAATAACCATATCTAGCCCAACTGCCTGACCTCTTCAGGGCTGACCAAAAGTTAAAGCATGTTATTAAGGACATTGTCCAAATAAACACTGACAGGCTTGGGGCATCAACCACCTCTCTAGGAAACCTGTTCCACAGTTTGACCACCCTGTCTGTAAAGAAATGCTTCCTAATGTTTAGCCTGAACATCCCTTGGTGCAGCTTTGAACCATTCCCAGGCATCCTGTCACTGGATACCAGAGAGAAGAGCTCAGCACCTCCCTCTCCACCTCCCGTCCTCAGAAAGCTGCAGAGAGCAACGGGGTCGCCCCTCAGCCTCCTCTTCTCCAAAGCAGACAAACCCAAAGTCCTTAGCTATTCCTCACAGGACATGCCTTCCAGCCCCTCCACCAGCTTTGTTGCCCTCCTCTGGACACATTCAAGGACTTTCACGCCCTTCTTAAATGGTTGGCCCAGAACTGCCCACAGTGCTCACCAACGCTGAATACAGCGGGATAATCCCACCTTTTGGCCGGCTGGTGATGCTGTGTTTGATGTGATCTGTGCTAGATGAACAATTTGGAAACACTACTTAGAAATAATGTCATCTTAGAAGAAACACTACTTAGAAATAATGTCACCTTAGAAGAATTATATTTAATTTATTATCTAAAAAAACCCCAGCATTATTTTGGTCTCTTCTTCAACTAGCCCAGAAATTTTGAAGATCCAAAAAAGATACTATAAAAAGGCTGGTGGTTTCTATTAAAAAAATTGGAAAGACCCTCTCTAAAATTATCGGAAACAAAGAAAGAAACTCAACTCTACCAAGCATTAAAATATTTTCAACACAATTGAACTGAGCATTTAATTTGGCTTTCTCCTCTTCTTCCCCACTTCCCCTGACACAAGGCACTAGAACTGAAGAGGCTTTACACCCAAAAAGGCGTCTGACGGCAGTCAATTGTTTGCTTTGCTTCACCTGCCCGGTGCACAACAGCAGAACTACTTATGGGAGTCGGACAACTTGTACAATTTGTGACACCTGTATCAAGCAGAAATAAAGCAATTAGTGGCACTGAATCACAGAATGGTTCACGCTGGAAGGGACCTTCAAGATCACCTAGTTCCAACCCCCTGCCATGGGCAGGGACACCTCCCACTAGACCCAGGCTGCTCAAAGCCCCATCCAGCCTGGCCTTGAACACCTCCAGGGATGGGGCAGCCACAGCTTCTCTGGGCAACCTGTTCCAGTGTCTCACCACCCTTACCATAAAGAATTTCTTCCTGACCATCTTTTCAGAAGGATACAGGATGTCAGCTGGGATGAAATTTATAACCAAAACCAACAGCCAGGAATATAACTTTTTATGTTACTATATAAACGTGGTAAAAACTACTACAATCCGATTTTCTCTTCCCCCTGGCATTCCATTAGCCCTTATACTTAATCTTGCATTTTCGATCCTCCCAAAATCCTCATTGTCTTTAATTAGTTTATCTGTGTCAGCATTTTCTCTAATTGACCAGGTGTCTATATCTAATTAGTTTTATTTGTCTTTATCTTTGTGAGGCACGACTCTAGTTTTACACAGACAGCAGTAACAAACAGTTGTTCTAGGCAGAATGAGATATGTAGGACACAGAAACGCGATGTAGAGGGATGCCTTGAGAAGCACAGACCCAGGAAGCAGCACAGAGGAGGGCAGGACTGGTGTGAAAAGAAGGTGGGCACGAGTGTGGGACTAAAGAACCCGCAGCTATTAAAAATATGCAAATCCAGAGCTGGTTTTAGGGACAACAGAAATCGTATTTAACGTACACAAAGGGCACAATAAACAGTAGACTTGGATTTAATCTGCAGCCACAGACCAAAGAAAAAGAAAAGTGTAAATGCGTGTAAGCAAACACGTAACAATGGCCCCATCTGGAATGGGAGAGGAATATCACAGAATCCTTTAGGTTGGAAAAGACCTTTCAGATCATTGATTCCAACCGTTAACCAGGCACTGCCATGTTCACCACTAAACTACGTCTCTCAACGCCCATCTTTTAAATACCTGCAGGGATGGTGACTCCACCATTTCCTTGGGCAGCCTGTTCCAACGCTTTACAACACTTCCAGGGAAGAAATTTTTCCTGATATCCAGTCTAAACCTCCCTGGCACAACTTGAGGCCACTTCCTCTTGTCCTATCACTTGTTACTTGGGAGGAGAGACCGACCCCCACCTCTCTACACCCTCCTTTCAGGTAGTTGCAGAGAGCAAGGAGGTCTCCCCTCAGCCTCCTTTTCTCCAGGCGGAACAACCCCAGCTCCCTCAGCCGCTCCTCCTAAGACTTGTGCTCCAGACCCTTCACCAGCTTTGCTGCTCTTCTTTGGACATCACGATGAACATCATATTTCTCCCAGTGAAGAACTCCAGATGCTGACAACTTACTGAAACCCCCATCCCAAAGCCAACACCAGAGGGAAACCACCCATCTTACGACTCACAAAAACAGAGGAAGGGTGACCATGACACCGGGAAAAGGAGCAGAAGCTAAGAAGTGTGTGTGACCATTTTAATTGTAATAATAACACTATTGAGACTTCTGTATGTAAGTACTCTAACTACATTTTATTTTTTAAAAAATAATAATTAGATCTAGACTAACGGTGTTTCTTGAACTAGACTGTTAACATTTCCATTACAGTAACAATAAATTCTTGGCCTTACTTACACAGATAAAGAGTGCTTCCTTTGCCCATCATCAAGACTCTGAGCATAACAACTTGTAACCTGCTTTACCGGTGCTCTCTTTTCCCTGCCATTGCTCTAGTGGGGGAATAATTTGCTGCCATTTACTCTTCAGTCTCTTTCCTTACGTTTGCTCAACCTTACTTTTAGTTCAACCTTGCAAAACTGTAATAGAAATTTATCAGCAGAACGATATATATTTATCATTCATTTCAACACATAGTGACACTTTACTCACAAAAGGAGACAAGTGAAAACGATAAACATATGCAACAATGAACAGCACAGGCAAGGTAAATCAGAACTTTGGTTTATCTCCCCTTAGAAACCAAGAACACAGGACACTGAATGAAAGATAAAAGGTGGCCTTTTCAGAATTACTAAAATGTCGTAATGATGTATCACATAAAACCCACCAAACTGAGGAACACATATTGCACAAAAGTTTAGCTTTACACCAAATTTGCTTTAGAATTAAAATAACAAGTCTTATATGGTAGAAATGTACCTTGTTGGATAAGGGCTTCTGCTGCAGGCTCCCCAGAACCTACATTTACATACTCTTCATTAGGATGCTTTCTGTTGTAATGTCTCTTCAGGGAACCGGATATGTTGCAGGAATAGTGGCAATGTGCACAACGGAAAGGCTAGGAGCAAACCCCAAAATGTTAGAACATATTTCCTGACCTCTTCAGGATACAGGTCTAAGCTGCCATGTTTTGATCCCAAGAAACCATGTTCCTTTCTGGTTCAGGAATATTCCAAGGAGACCTTCCAAAATTCAATATAAATGGAAGTTGTAACTAAGTGTTACCTAAAATTTGGTACTTTTTATAATGTGCAAGACACCAAGTATTCTCAACATTATAAGATTATTACCTACTTTTCGTAATTCAGTAAACTGTGTGTTTTCATAATTGATGATCACAGGTCTGACCACATGGAGACTTTCTATTACAAGGAAATGACTCAGCTGCCGTGAGCTTTGGTCTGAAAAGGGGGAGTAAGAGCCCTAAAATAACTGAAGGTACAACGTGACTGTATAGCCAACCTAATTTAACAGATACCTGTACCTGACAGGGTTGATCTCTTCCCTTTCCTTTCCTTCTCTCTCCAACATGCTCCCAACTGCTTCCCTTTCACTGGCACTTGCATTCATCTGACCATTTGGTCAGATAAGTTTTGGGAACTAAATTAATTAATTTTGAGTTCATACATCTCCCTTCAACCAACAGGGAGCGACATTCCTAAAGAAAAAAGTTTAGGAGAACAAGCATTTGTGCCTAAAGTTAGCCCTAGAGAACAACCTTCTGACTGTCACAGTTATAGGAAGCTTGACGCAACCATTAGGGTCTTAGAAAAGAATGCAGATATTGACCAAGTCCTTGGGGAAAAGTCAAGTACCTTAGAATGGGATGCAAAATATTTCATGCACAGCAGCCAGGCCCACCTAAAGCTAGTCAGCAGAAAATAGCTGGTACTGAATTGTTTATTAAGAAGCTGAATTTACAGCAGGGAAATGTCTGCAGTCAGGGTCCATTGACCAGCAGAACATCCCCCTAAGCTTGTTGCTCACGACCTTCCTTCAGGCTCCAGACAGCAAAAATAAGGAAGAAAAGTGGTGTTCAGACTCCCATAACCTTACAATTCAGAGGGCACAGTAACATTCAGCTACTCGATTCATGGACTTGGAAATATGATGGATTCAATTATCATTAGGTCACATAACTACTAACATTCCTCTTTGTGTTTGATATGCATGCAAACAACGGTCCCAGAAGGAGGCAACGTGTTGCCAACAGACAGTTTTTGAATTCCTTTTGACAAATACTCCTGATTGACTTATTTCAGTGTTTTGCAGTTCTCTTGATAATGCATCGAACAGCCACACTTATATGCAGGCTGACAGAGGGCTGAAAAGAGGTGCTGAGTCGACAGTTCTAAATCTGATCCCAAGGTCAAGAACTGCGTGACGAGTACATTCATCCCATTAGCCATTAAAAAAGGAAAATGGTATATTTTCATCTACAAAAAAATCCTTTTAAAAAGATAATTCCACAGCAAAACTACATACTTAAGAAAGAAAAATTATTTGTTCAAAATATATCATCTCTTTAGATGACTCGCTTCATTTTCTTATATGTCTTGTCTTCCAAAATTTAAACAATGAATCAAAAGACTGTCTTTCCTTTCTGCTTTATGGAGGTACGTAGCATTGGTACTTAGAAAGAATGTCTGAAGTGTACTCTTTATAGAAGCAAAATGATTTGTTAGATAATGAAAGATGTTGCATGTGAAAATAGTATGATGTTTTCAATAAGAAATATGCTCATTCCCAAGATAAAGCGTTACATTAAAATGAACATTTTCATACATACAAAATACTGGATTTTTCTGGAAAATAAACTAGTATCATTTCTATTTCCTGAATATAACATTATTTCACAATTCATTACATCAAGACCTATCATGCTGACAAAACAACGTGAAATTTAGGAATAAAACCGTACTACAGTTTATTACAAAAACGTATCTCTAATCTAAACATTTTATAGAAACATTAACAATCTTCAAAACTCTTTCCAAGACATGTTTCAGATAAATGGGGAGTTTTAAAATTAATTTCCTTCAATTTTCTTCAAGTATATGAACTCATCTATAGTACATTAGACTGGCAAAGTTTCAGAACAAATTAAGGCGGGCAATGAAGAGTGATGTATGGGATTCGCTTTCCTACTTCCCTAGGACGTTTTAAGGTACATGTTAGATTAGGTCTCTCAAGGACTAGAGTAAAAAAATAAGCAGTAACATTTGTTTTATATTGCAACATAACATACATATATTTTTGGCAAGTAAAGACAGTAATTGCAAATTGTCCGTGAATAAAATAACCCTATTTCAAAAGTCTGTATATAAAGTCAAAATTCCCAGAATATCAAAACGTTAAGATGCTGTAACTGTCAACAAACAGGGAAATGTTCCAGGTTTTTTTAATGACTTATCAATAAGCATGATTTATATGTTTTCTTACCTTGAAAGAGACGTGTTGTTCCATATGACGTAGAAGCTGTGGTTTTTGGGCAGCTGTATAGTCACACACTGTACATTTAAACTGCTTTCCTGAAATGGGAATAGAAAACGGGATAACTTTTTTCTACTTATGTTCAGAAAACTGCTAATTACGTTTCCTCATAAAGGTGATTTCCAAAATGCTAAGAATGAACAATTAACAACAGCAGAAGTCTGGCACTTGCTCTGCAAAATTTTGGTTAAATAGAGCTAAGAGCAGAGTAAGGAAGGCTTGAGTGTCATCCTAGAATTATAAGCATTAAATAGTGCTCCTGGGATAGTCACTTGGAAAAGAAGAAAAAAGAATCGTTATAGCGTAGGCTAAACAGAAGAAGAGAATGAAATCAGTTATTTACAACTGCAGGCACAGTTATTTTGCTATTTGTAAAGCAGATTTGGAAATCTTTAAAACACAGATGTTTAGTCATGTTCACGTGTGTTTTTACCTACTTCTAGCCCAAGTTCTGAATTGTTACTATTCAAATACATTTAAATTTTCTGGGGTTTTCCACTGTCAGTTCTCTTGATGTATTTCTGGTAGGGTATGACATAACCTATTATTTTTACTACAAGATTTGGTTATGCGTTTAGCACTACTCTTCCAATAATGACTCAAACTATCACAAAATTGCTTTTCTACACTGGCTTAACCCTGGATACAGGGAGAAATAAAATATGCTACAGATGAAAGTAAGATCAGAATGGCAAATAATACAGAGGTTTTGTTTCGACCTTTCACTTCTGCTTACACAATTTTAAAGCAATGGTCTCAAATTGCTCCATCAACATCAGATTGAATGATGCCCACTTTGCCTTGTTCATCGTGACATTTTGTCCTTTCTCATCTAAATCTCTGCAGTAACCCTAAGTCTCACATACAGTCACACAAGGCAAGACAAAACACATACTGGGACCAGTTTACACGTTGTATGTGGTAACTTCCACGCTGGCACCTACCAAACATGAGGGATAATGGGTAGGTTCTGTGACCTGTTCTTAGAGAGGGCTGATTAATACTTCTTTATTGTAACTGGGCACAAATTTTCTCAAAATTTCTTAAAATATGTTAAAGTAACAGCTGGACTTCTACTATTCTGCATCAATTGTTTCAAAAATCATAGTGGACCAGAAAAAGGGTAAAGACAATGGGTGCATATTTGCATAAACATTGGTCCTTCAGATACCAACCTTAAGAGCCACTGAAAGATTTGAGACAGGCTCTGTCTCCTGAGTACTTGGCAGACTGAAAGTCTGCGTTGGAAACTGATCTTCTACACATTACATTAAATAAAGCTTATAAATACCTAAAGGGCGGGTGTCAGGAGGATGGGGCCAGGCCCTTTTCAGTGGTGCCCAGCGAGAGAACAAGGGGCAACAAACACAAACTGGAACACAGGAAATTCCATCTAAACATGAGGAAAAAAATTCTTTACTTTGAGGGTGGCAGAGTGCTGGAACAGGCTGCCCAGAGAGGTGGTGGAGTCTCCGTCTCTGGAGACGTTCCAAACCCGTCGGGACAAGTTCCTGTGCAACCTGCTCTAGGTGACCCTGCTCTGGCAGGGGGTTGGACTGGATGATCTCCAGAGGTCCCTTCCAACCCCTACCATTCTGTGATTCTGTGTAATAGAGCGTGGTGGTACAAAGCCCTCCCCACTTTTGGCCACTAGGTACTTGGTGTGATTCCCCATCCCTGGGCCGCATACCAACCTAGGCGATATCAGGCATGAACTGGGAAAGATAAAGGACCAGAGCATTAAGGCACTCCCTCTGTGCGCCTGGCTCCTGCTTCCCCTGTCCCTTGGGACTATCACTCCCTGACAGCCTGGGACGTCTGTACCCGGATCATGGCCCAAAGGGAGATGATACCAAAACTTGCAGACCTAGCAAGTTCTGGACTTGTACAACTGGTGCAAAGTATCGAAATATTCCATCATCCTAGTTGGGCTGGAGTGGAAAAATATCTGATGAAAGTCAATTATCTCAGAACCTGTACGTAGCGATCCCAGTGAGACCCTTCAAGCTCTCCTGGATCACAGCGGGCTGTGACCAGCAACTCCCCTGCGCCAGAGGCTGCTCAGGCAAGCAGCTGGAGGACTGAAAGGCCCAGGGCAAGTCAACTCCCCATCGAGTCCCAGTTATCGCCCGCTGAGGAATCCTAATGCCTTGTGCATATTTGCTCTAAACTCGAAGAGGGAAATTTTAACGCTAGGCTAGCCTCTCCTTCATCTACCTCTCTGTACGCATGTTAGCTCTCACCAGCGTGGATGTCTGAATGCTTCACTGGATCCAGTGCACGTGTAGAAGGGAGACCCATTGACTCATTGGGGTTGCCCGTTGTGAAGGGAACTTTAGTTCTAATAGTTAAAACTCCGGTGTAGGGGTGGGTGTGCGTGTGACTCCTTAAATGCTGTGTGTATGTTCGTGCTTTTATGTATATATACGTATTCACTTAGGACACCTTATAGTAAGTTAGTGTGAATCCGGCCACCTTTGAATCTGTAACTAAGTTGCTGTTCAATTGTTTTGTTAAATCATCTTGTAAATCCTTAAATTGGTTAATGATTAAGTGCTGCTAAAACTTAACGCTTGATCTATCTCGAATCATTTATAAATTTCGAATTGCTACAAAATCGTAACTGTGTCAAATATTTCCATCCGCAGCACAGAGTCAATGCAATTTATATATATTGCTTTGGGGAAAAAAAAAAAAACACAAAACATTACTTCAGTTCACAAGTGCCGTCCAAAGAAGGGTGTTACTGTAAGTTCTACAGACAAGACATTATATTTGACATTTCTTTACATGCCTGTGAGCTTTCTAGTCAGGGATCAATACTGAGGGCACTAACCCTCCAACCTGAAATAGCAACAATAAAATCGAAGAACCAGAACTGGAATTTCAGCTAATGAAAGCTGATGCTCAGAACATTCAGTCTAAAATAAAGTCAATATTTTTAACAGAGGGCATGATTAATGACTATGACAATTAGAAATCAGATGGATGCCCTGTCATATGAAGCCTTTAAATCAAGCCTGATTAGCCCTTCCTAAAAAGATATACTACAATCCGGCAGAAATGTGATGCAAAATTATTAGATTAAGTTATGGCCTGTACTCTGCAAGAGATCAGACTTTGCGACTCGAAGAGTCTGCTTTTGGCCCTGAAATCATTAGTCTGAGTCCTTCTTAAGGCAAGATGGTCAGATTTTGTCATTATATATTTTTAGTATTCTCCAATAGGAATGAAATCTCACTGACATTTTTGAGAAACATCTGTTGCTGTTTGTGACTTTACAAAGAGTGAAATTCCCAAACAAACTACCATTCTGTAGGTTTCTCTTACTTTGCCTTCAAAGCATTCTCTCTCCCAAATCTTTTCTTTCCTTATGATTTAAAATAACGTGATTTCCTTCCTTTTATTCCCTGGGTTTCATAGTCCCTTTTCTCCATATTTTGGCTTCAAGATTCTGTCAGTCTTGTTACCTCCAGTCAAATTACAAGGGGTATGAAATACAGAAAAACTGCATCCCTGTATTAAATGCCCATGGCTGGTAAACTGTATTTGACCGATGTGGAAAAGAACGAAAAGGAAGGAAGTACAACACGGAATATTCTATATTATCCTGAAGAGATCAAGTTTCTTTAGATTATGGACCTTGCTCAAAGAAGTTACAAGCATTTTACACTACAGCGTGAAATCTTCCATAAAACACAGCTAAGAAAAACCTTAAGACAATTTCTGATATCTAATTAAACTAATGAAAACAGGTTTTCTGGTTTATTTCTAATCACAAACAGTAATAAGCCTGGACTATGGAACTGTTTTCTGTCATGCCACTCTTGAGAAGTCTGTCTTCTGGTGAAGAACAAAGCAGACAGAAAACTCCTTTCTATTCCATGAGTTAAATTGACCTTGCAGGGCTGATATTTGAACAAAAATTGCCTGGATTCATAAGTCAGGAAGACAAGACTCATAAACAGCGAAGCATCTTTCAAATTCATTTATTTGTGAAATAACTGAAGAACACTAGATGAGTGCTAATAAGAACTTCTGAAGTGCTGTCACTGTAGAGAGGGACACCGGGCAAAGAGAAACTGTCGGCATTCAAGAGGCTGAAAGTCCCTTGACAAATCATGTATTACGTTCTTAGTGACAAATGTTATCTTATTTTTCACAAGTGTTTGAAATGCATGAGGAGCTTGCTGGGGTGGACTTAGTGAGGAAACTTATCTAAGACTCCACAGACAGTGAGATTCTGTTCCAACTGCAGCCAATGACAAAATGCATTTTCCAAAGGTACATGGAATTTCCTGGAACACTTCTGGAAGTGCAAAAAGCAAGGCAAAAGAGCTTTAAGTATTGGATTTAGAGAGTGCACCCTCAGCAAGTTCGCCGAGGACACAAAACTGGGGGGGTGGCTGACACACTGGAAGGCTGTGCCGCCATCCAGAGAGACCTGGACAGGCTGGAGAGTTGGGCAAAGAGGAACCTTATGAAATTCAACAAGGGCAGGTGGAGGGTGCTGCACGTGGGGAGGGATAACCCCATGCACCAGTACAGGTTGGGGGCTGACCTGCTGGAGAGCAGCTCAGTTGAAAGAGACCTGGGAGTCCTGGTGGACAACAGGATGACCATGAGCCAGCAATGTGCCCTCGTGGCCAAGAAGGCCAATGGCATCCTGGGGTGCATCAAGAAGAGTGTGGCCAGCAGGTGGAGGGAGGTTGTCGTCCCCCTCTACTCTGCCCTGGTGAGGCCGCACCTGGAGTGCTGTGTCCAGTTCTGGGCTCCCCGGTTCAAGAGGGACAGGGAACTGCTGGAGAGGGTGCAGCAGAGAGCTACCAAGATGATGAACACCTCTCTCATGAAGAAAGACTGAGGGAATTGGGTCTCTTCAGTCTGGAAAAAAGACGGCTGAGGGGGGATCTTATCAACACTTATAAATACTTAAAGGGTGGGTGTCAGGAGGATGGGGCCAGGCTCTTTTCAGTGGTGCCTGGGGACAGGACAAGAGGTAACGGGCACAAACTTGAACCTAGGAAGTTCCACCTCAACATGAGGAGGAACTTCTTTCCTTTGAGGGTGGCAGAGCACTGGCACAGGCTGCCCAGAGAGGTGGTGGAGTCTCCATCTCTGGAGAGATTCCAAACCCGCCTGGACGCGTTCCTGTGCAACCTGCTCTGGATGACCCTGCTCTGGCAGGGGGCTGGACTAGATGATCTCCAGAGGTCCCTTCCACCGCTATGATTCTACGATTCTATGATTTATTTATATCAGTCAAAAAGGGAGGTGGATCAACATGTTATTGCAGAAGAAGTTAACAGTCTGAAGCCAGATAAAAAAGGCTCCTGGTAACATCACCTCTAGAGTTGAGGCTTCAGCCTGACCTAACAGTAAATGATCAGAGAATATAGCTCCTTGCATGCAATTAAATGTTTAAAGCTAACTTCACACCTTTAAATCAAATCCAGACAAGGGTAGCTCCTGCACGACTATGGTCCTATTCTTAGCAGTGCCAAATTTTCAAAGCATCCTCAGCTGAACCGCAATACTTACTTACACATATATATATTTTGTTCAAAAAATGGAACTAACTCACAGGTAAAAACAAATTCAGCTTCCATTGATGAATTTCACTACTTGGACATGCCAGATGGTGAAAACAAAACAGAAAGGTTTAGAAATGAAACCCCATGCAGGGATTGTTTTACGGCACCATACAAAGAGGCCTTTTTTTTTCTTTATAGTCTGATCATGCTCCAAATTTCCTTTTAGTTCAAATACAACCTGCCTCCTTCTCCCAGCCAGGAATCAGCTGGGGATTGCATTTGATAAGTAAAGTTGTTGATTCTTACATATGAAGTTCAGAGGTATGTGCAACATCTGCTTGTTATTGACCAAGTTATTTCAAATTATCAGAAAGTATTTTTTGAATAATGAGTCATTTACTGACTTATGGTAATAATACAGTAACTATATGGTTCCTATAATATGTATCATATCACTGTAAAAGGGATCATATCTTTCACTAATATTATACATACAGATCTAAGCATACATATAAATAAATATCTCTGATAAAAACTTCACATACATTCTAGAGGCGTAACAGAGCATGTGCGCTTTCTTTGAAAGGAAAATGCTAAGGAATATGCAAAAATTTTTTAAAAAGAATTTAAATGACACAGTCAATAAAGAGTGGAATGAAGTTTCACAAAGTTGCGTAAGTAAAAAAGATCAACCTACTAAGTCAAAATGAAGGTCCGTACAAGTTGTCTTGCTAAATCATTTACTTCACTTTCATAATCACAGTGGAATAAAGTATTGTTGCGTCCCAAATTTTGAAATAAAAATAATATTTGTCTGGATTTGCATCTCACTTTTTCCTCTTACCATCACAGAAACATTAAAGTCATGGAGCAAATGCATGTGCTGCATATGTGCCTATAGGGAATGTGTGCTCAGAGCTGCCACTGCCGAGACCTGGGCACACAGAGCTGCAGCAGCTTGGCCTCTACGGGGCTACTGGATTCGGCAACTCCTAACAATATTCTCACAGAAGAATGCAGTAAGAGACTTAAACATGGAACTATTTGTATTTTCAAATGTTTATTGAGATCAACAGTTTTCTGTAAGAGGGCTATAAGGCCAACACAAAATTACAGAAAAATCAATTATTCCAGAGACAGCTGTCTTAATTTTGCGAAGTTTTGAATTCTTTCACAATCAGTGTCTCCTGGGAGTAAACAAAATGTTTAAGTAGTGCTTAGTGTTCGACCGAAAAATGCATGTTATAAGGTCCTATAGTACAGCCAGTATTTATTGTCCTAAAATAAACTTGAATTTAATAAACATGCACTTACCATCAGCAGTATGAAGGAGTTTATGGCTCTTCAAAGTGCCTTTTGATTTGAACTTTTTCCCACACATATCACAAAGGTGCGTTTTCTCAGTGCTGTGACGATTCATATGGGCTTTCAAGTTACTCTTGCTGCGAGTGGCATACTCACAGAGAGAACATTTGAAGGGTTTGACGCCTAAAAATAAAAAAAATAAACCATGAAACAACCAAGCTGTATCTTTTGATGAGAGGGTAAACATTTGCTTGAAAGAAACTTCAGATCATGTGAGCAACACAGACAAAAAGATCAAAATTTTAAAATTTGGATATCTACATTTAAGAAATTTCATGTATAGCTTCTGTGTAAATGATACTGAGCTCTTGGTGGCATCATTCAACTTACTAAGAGGAAGAAGGGGTTCTTTTAGAATTAAGTACTTCCCTACCGAAGCCAGGTACTGAGTGTAACCAAGCAAATAGAAATGTTTTGGTCTTGGTATGTCCATCCTTCATTTAAAATTAGAATCCAGACTGCCTAAGCTGATGCTTAGCTGGCGTACACACCAAATCTCCTCTAAAAGTCTTCAGATAACTATCTTTCTCTAAAGAATGAAGAAATGTATTTTAGGAGGACTGGTTCATTAGGTGCTTAATATGTAAGCACAAGTTAAATGTGCAAAGCTGTGTTTTATTGTTAATTAGCATCAGATTTGCTAACGGCTCACGCAGTCGTACTTTTTTTTCTTCCCCTTGGTAAGATGCAAGCACTTCCAATTTCACTTCTCTCAAACTTCTCTCATGTAATAGAGATACGCACAGTACGTCATCTAGCAGAAGGTCTACAAGAACAAAGTAAATCCTTCAAAGAAAAGTTGAATAAATCTGAACTGGCAGAGTAGTTCAACAGTTTCATGAGGCTCTGGCAGTTTTAGATTGATATTCATGGCCTTAAAACGAGATTTACAAGCATGAGGAATTACAGCCTATTTTAAGCAGACTTGATGGCACACTTTGATTTTGGAATAAATTTCCATGCACCTCTTTCTCCCGATAGCTAGATGAGGGGAGTTCCAAGCTTTCTTGGCAGAATAAACAAGCCGTATCTATGGAATACACAAGTAATTGCTCTAAGCCTATAATTTGGCATTACCTGAACTCCTTAATGGAGTAAAGGCTACTGGACCACTACTATAGTACAGGCATGTCAGCTCATAGTTAAAGCATTCAAACAAATATGCAGTACTAGCAATAAACGTCTGAACTATCTGCACGGGAGCAAACACTTTGGAACAAAAAACATCAGTTCGAGAGTCCCCATTATCCCCCTTATGCAGAGGGATGGCTAAAGAAGCCAAAATAATGCTCCAACGCCATCGGCAATCTGTTCCCTAAATTATTAACTAACTAAAGAGCACATGAGTGGTCTTTCACCTGTTACGAAAACAGAGAGATTGAGTAGACACAAGATTTCAATGGGCGGAGATTTTAACTCCAAGGGATTTTTAACCTGTATGTTGTCATATTACTGGAATTTCTCCCCTAAAAAGTGACAGGATCAGCATTATCTCACAGGTTTTTTATCGCTGTTTATGTCCATGTCAGCTCGCTGCCACGCTCAGCATGATTTAATTAAAACATGCACAGAAGTTATACGCATACGTCAAAGCAACTGCATTTCAATTGTTTTACTAATAGATTTCCAGACCAAGTATTTTTGGAAAAATGTGAAAGCAGCAGCAGTTATTCATGAGAAGTTATAGAAAATTACTTGTCTTAAGAGACTGAGCATGTATTTAATTCACTCCTCACTAGCATTTATTCTAGAATACTTTATGGAGGCTTATGAAAGAGTTTTGGAAAAAAAATGGAATCATAAACTTATTAACATTATTTAACATTTAGGCTGTCTATTCATATTATAAGCATACAGTTCCCTATGTGTCCAAAATCTATTAAACTAATTATTTAACCTCCATTGTAGCCTAAAGTTTTTGATTCAGGTATAGCGATAACTTTGAATTCCTTTTTATGTCAGCAGAGGTTGTGTGGAATATGAGACTGATGATATACCCTAAATCTTAAAAGCAGAGTTTTACCTTCATGAGCCCAAATATGACGCTGAAGGTCTGATCCATTCTTCATAAAATAAAAATCACAGTAGGGACATTTTACAGCTCGTTTTCCAATAAGTCCTTTCAGCTGAACTCTTCTGCCAAGAATCTCAGAAATAGTAGTCATTGAAACCTCTGAGAGAAAAGTGAAAAGTAATAAAAACCAGAAGGACATGAGGGAATTTGTTCTATGTTATATAAGTAATATTGAAGAGCTACATCCTGATTCACTCCAACTTTTTTAAAGCCCTACTTCCCCTACTGCCTCTTAGATAAGACCTGAGCAAACAACATAAGCACCTTTTTTCCATTAGAACTTCTAAGATGTTCTGTCCTTCCTCTCTTTCTCCTCTGTACTCAGTGTCCCCGCTGCCTGGCTAAAAAAAAAATATAATTGATATATAAAAAAACACACCTGGGTGTGCCACTGTCTTAGAAATCATTTTCCAACTATGAACTTCCCAATAAGCTAATTTGGCGCTTTTTTCTTCAATATTTTCAAAAGGTTTTATTCAAGATTTCATCCCAGATTTCCAGATGTCAAGGCTACAGTTATCAAAATGCATGATAATCAGAAACATCAAAGTTAAAAACAGACTCGCAGAATAAATGCAATTGAAAAGGACCTCTAAGGTCACCTGCTCCAATCAGGGACAACTTTGGAATTACAACTTCAAAGTTACATCATCAAGTTGGTCAGGGTCATATCTAGTCCTGCTCTCAACATATCCGAGGATGGACATTCTACATTCTCTTGGCCCATTCCGGTGCTTTACCACCTCTACAGTCAAAATTATTCTCCTAATTTCTAATCAGAATCTCCTTGCTTCAACTCATGTCCCTTCACTGCACAGTTCCACGAAGATTCTGGCTCTGTCTTCTTTTTAATCTCCTATTAGATAGCTGAAGATAGCAATTAAGATTCCTCTCCTAGCCTTTGTTTGGAGACTAAACACAGACTAAACACACTCAACTCTCAAAGTTTTTCTTTCATATGATCTAATGTTTTGGTTGACACAGTGAAAAAGCTCAAAATAATGAAGTTTAAATTAAAATGTCCCAAACACACATAATGAAAACATTGCCAAATGCTTTTAAAAAATAAATCCAATTACTCAATGCATTTCAGGTGAATAAAATGCTATCACTTGACTAATGAAAGTACAGCACACATTCAATCTAAACATTAAGACACAAAATCTGATGACTTATGCCCAAAATCTTATAAAATTTGAAAGTTACATTCTAAACTTGGATTTTTACCAAATATAAACTGTCATACCTAATCTCCTGATGATTGGTCCCCGAGTGGAATCAAGAATCCTGCCTGAACTCATATGCACAAGGAAAACAGCCTCAAAATTGAAATACAAAAGCCCATGAACTGAGCAAAGACACGTTCTAACGTACCCAGAAAAGAAAAATACAGACCCAAGTCTGAACCCTCATCCGCCTTCTATGGTTTAGATCCTTCATTCGCGATTGCAGGCTACTGTCTACTCAGTAGGGATCCATGAAAGCTGATGCCTCTCATGTCTCAGAACTATTAACGAATGTCACATTAAATCAGACAGTGGATGGAAAGGTAGATAATTCTGAGACCTGGGATCAGAATCCAAGACTCCTCCTTCACTGCTGTGTACCCAAATCACTTGGCAGTAAAGCCAAGCTCTCCTATCTCTTTGGTTTGAAATACTGCTCTACCAAAGTCTACACAGATTTTTGTCCCACTGCCTTCAGGGGACCACAAGCCAACTCCTATTCTCTGCAAACATAGAAGAGGAATGAGTATTGTTTTATTTCATATTTTCAACTTGATGAAATAGAACAGACAAGAGAGAGGTCATGCTGAATGATATTAAGAAAGGAAGGAGAGGAGAGCTCCAGAAATAGCATTTTAATGATAAATATGAAAGGGTTTCAGTTTAAATTAATTTTTGATATGTCGTTTTAAAATTCAATTCCTTTTAACAGTATCCATTTTTCCTTTCATCTTTATTCTTTCCCATTTACATTTTTAAAAACAATTGTACTCACTCCACTGCAGTACTTGATAGTTTATACCTTCAGACCCCTTACATTTATTTGGCTTGTAATTAAGTATGTTGTACGAATAAAGGATTTCCTCCTGAGTACAAGGACAGCATGCACAGGAAAAAGATTTCTGCATTAATTCTCCTACATATATTGAAATAGTGTTGTTGCATAACTACAGCATAAGCACATCTGAGATGTAGTATTTCTTTAGTACCATGGAGATATATCTAATAAATCTGGTATGTTGCTTCTAAGTTCTATTCGCCTACAACGTATGAATTAAAAATGAGGACACAAAATAATAGGCTGTGCAGATTTTCTTTTTTAAACTTACTTCTATTATAACCCAGAGTTTAAAAGAACCCACTTTGCTAGATCAAAAAATTTACACTACACTTTTAGCAGGATTCAGATACCAAATGAATTGTTCAGAAGTATTTAAATGCATGAGTTTAGCACATCAGTGCTCCAGAGTTAACTGCTATTTCTGGGCCCCGGACACAGCACACAGTAATAATTCAGCAGTCAATGGACCAGTGCAGACCAATGGCAACCAGTAAGGGCACAGTACGTAATGTACTGCTAGTTCATGGATCGCATTATTTAGGGAGACCTCCTATACTCCCTGGCTGAGACAGCTTTATAGGTACAGCTCTTGAGATGCAATTTCTATGCTCACTGGGTGACATACCTCCTGACTACAGTATAGCACACAAGCTTTTCCTCATCTCAATTTGCTGCATCAGACATGTCCCCTGATGTATGACAAGCCCTCCAACCACACTGCTGTAGAGTGGTCTGCAAATAAAGAGGTTTGGTAACTAAAGAGCTAAAGTGGGAGTTAGTTTGAAATTAAAGTGAAGGAAAATTGTTTAAAACACGGGTCTAGCACTATCTAGTGGCAGTAGGAAGATAAACTACTGCTTCACCTTTTATGTTGTATTTCAGACATAAACAAGAAAAGTTATGTCATTTTTACCGGATTTTTCCTTCCCCAAACTCAGTTTGAGTGTGGCCAGTATTTTTTTTTCTTAAAATCAAATTATGTCAGGTGATAAGTAACACAGTAGATAAGTTAATTAAAGTATGTTGGCCAATGCAGTCAGCTCTGCTTCATCCACAGTAGCAGTGCACTTTTATCCAGCTTTTATCCAAACAGATACTGAGAAGGAAAGCATAGACACAGAAATGCGGCTCTGCCAAGTTCACATCGGTCAGATTTAAATCGGTCCCCGCACCAGTCACTCGGGTACTTTGGCACTGAGCTCCCAAGATCTGAGAAAGGATTGTTTACTCGGGAACAGCACGCTGACTTACTGCATTCATTTCATGTTGTGCTTGCACTGGTAAATCAGGGCGCTAGAACGCAAGGTATAAACACAGTTTGAATGGACTCCAGTGGTTAGCTCGGGTCCAGCCAGGCTTGTCAGCTCCAGCTTAAGACTGGCCATGCTGTATCACAGCTGGTTCGAGTAAGAGCCCTGCTGCAGACTTCACTGGGCCCTGGACTTAAAGCCCAGCCACACACTTAACTGAGCACACACAGTCAGCTCAGGGACCTCTGCATTCATGTGAATTACCTACAGACAAAATAATGGGCAATAAATGCATTTCTGTCAGTTTATGTATGGCCAGTGGGAATTTTATGTCTCATGTGTTGTTACAGGATGTCTATATGACTAATTCTAAACTTCCCAATGCTTAATTTGAATTCACGTAGGTCCTCTTTTGGAAATGAGTTCTTTGCCAGATGAAGACAGATTTCTTAGTGCAATTACCTGATACACTCCACAACACACAAGCTGGAACAATAACTTTTTTCACTCTAAATTCTAACAGCTGCAAACCAAATACAATTCTCTAAACCAGTTAGATTAGACATAGCCCCTTCTCTTTCTTTGGAATGTAATCACATTACGCTGCTCACTCTAAACCTTTACCCGTTTATTGCAATAGACTGAGAAATTTTCCTTGATTTTTTCTTACCAGGGTGATTCGTCTTGATGTGCGATTTTATAAGTCTATCTTCAGAAAATGACTTCTCACACACGGGACAGGAATAACTCTTTTTATCCTTAAGCAAGCAAGAAAGAGAGAGATTGTATTATCAGTCCACTGCTGTAATCACTATAGTCGTTATTCAGTAATACATGGTTCTCAACAAAGTTATAATTGAAGGTTCAGTTTTTAAGGAAAAAGCGAGGATATTTACAGTGAAATAAGTGAAGGAGAAATATAAAAGTATTCTACGCACATCATTAATCCTCATGAATGAAAGGCTCCAAGTTATAGCACATGAGAAAAAGCACAATAAATGTAAGCATTATCTTCTGACCGACTCTTTAGAGAATCAAGAGTCGAAAGATCAAGTCACATAACAGAAGGAAACGTATTTGATATAAGAAGTAATATTCAGGCTTTTTTTCATGTTTTTCACAAGTCCACCCTTCTGAAGCCTAAGGATCACATCTCATTATTCTGAACACATCCACCAGTATGTGCATTTATAATACTACTTAATGGCCTGAAATCGAGCAGAAGAGTTAACAGTGACAGATGCCATTACTTGTTCAGCGTCTACATTTCTAACTGCTTTATAAATATTCAGCATTTTATGTATCACCAATAAACTATTATTCTCCTATTTTGATTTGAAAACTTACAGACTACTCTGGCTTTTATCAGTGTCACTGACGTTTAGAAGTTTTACCGCCATCAAACAAGTTGACAAGTGGAGAGTTTTGATGCAATTTCTTCCTACATGCAATTTTAGTGTAGTTGTGATTTTCGTGTTTTTACAAATGCACCTAACTCCATATAAAAATGTAGGACTTTTCTCCATTAATTGGTAAATTACCCAATTTATAATAATCTTTGTTGGTTATTGTATAAATTGAAGAGGTTCTTCTTTTCAGAAGTACTTGCCGACACAACAGACTGGATGCTTAATCAAACGAGTGGGTCATCCAGTCACCCGATTAGATTAACATAGATTAACCAGATTAACATACGAATGGACTATCAAAACAGCAGATGGGTGAAGAAAAGTCTAGTTAATCTTGACAACTAGGCAGAGAACCAGATAACATATTACCTGGTGGGAGACGTGTACCTACCAAAGTACCAAGAGATCACTGTAAAATGTGAGCTGAAACCATAGAATAGATGTTTCACTAGTTATTTCAAGAGGACAGAAAACGTCTCGAAGAGTGTGGAAGGAAGATTAGTGTACCAAAAAGAGACAGAACCTTGTGTTATGAAAGAGAAATCTGGAGTTAACAGGAGAATAAGAATCCTGCACTCTATCAGTTTCTGACCTGAGACCAAACAGCACCTCTAAATAGCAAGGAAAAACGTACAAGGAGGTTATTGTGTATATGTGTATATTCCACAGTTATACATGTATAAATGGACAGCCCTTTTAAAAAAAAAAAAAAAAAGGCAAAAACTGAGGAGTTTTCATAGCAAACAGGTTTTGGAATACGATACGGGTATTTGCATTCAGCATCCTGTACCTCTGAGAAAGAAATCCCTGTGTTGAAGTACCTAAAAATTAAAACCAGAGGTAGCCCTAGAAGTCATGGGCTGAAATAGCAATAAAAAAATTTCATGACAGTAGGATATGGAATACAAAGCTCTCATGGCCATTAACATGGCAATGGCACAAGGAGAATTCTGCCTGTGCTGTTAGAAGGCCATTTGCTCCTGTGAGAAAACCCGCACCAGAGACTGGGGATGGCAGGTCCTAAAGCATAACCACCATGAGCCAAGGAGAGTATCTTGCTGTGATGGACTCGGGGTAGTCACCATCTTGACCCCTGAGAATCTCAAGTGAAGAAGGAAGAGCAGAGAATCCTAGCTGAAGCCTACAACGCTGACAAAATCTTCTCGAGAAAGAGCTGTTAATTTGCGGCATTATGGTCTCTCAAATGATACAACCTATTATCCCTAAACCTGCTACTCATGATTTTAAATTTCTACATAAACAAGTTGCTCAAATGAAAAATTGTAGATTAATTCTAATAAAGCTGTATAGCAATGGTTGCACCTTTTCAAAGACCGGATCGTACCATCACGTTCACAATTTGGCATGTGTAAGAAAAACATAAACACAGTATCATTTAGGGGCTGTTGAGGGGCCAGCTGAAATTTCTTGACAGATCTCAGTCTGTTCCTTAAACTTCCTATATATCTGGTTTCAAAATATACAATAAATTTAAAAAAAAAAAAAAGTAGTATACTTCTAACGTACAGTCGGGTGTTGCTGGTCTTTAATACTCATTGTAGTATTTCTCAGTGTGCTCAAAACACTAGGACAAATACACCTTGTTGTTTCATAAAGTTAAACAAGCATAAAAAAACAATAATACAACACTCCATTCCATACGCACTACTTTAAGTAAAATGCTGTAATTGTGACAACTTTACATCCTTGCTAGTACTCTTCAGGAAGGCAAGGTTATAAGCTTAGGCCTGATAGAAAACATCAAAATCATCAAGAGCTCTAGAGCAACATGAAAGCACGGGCACCAAGAACAATCTTTCCACATAATGACGGTAACAAAATTTTTCAATAACGAAATACTCCAAACAGCTTTCTTCAACCAGTTAGAAAATTATCTATACCAAGTTCTGCAGTAAATGATCTTCAGAAGGGGGATCTGCGGTGTAACAAACAGATTGCGCTTCTGAGCACCAAGTGCCTTCAAAGCATATGTGTCAAGCTCCAGTCTCTCATCGAAAGAAGCTGAAGTCAAACCTTTCATGGTTCTTCTTTCAGGGCAGTGCCACCGACTTATGGAGCTTACGTTACTAGTTTTGCATGTTTAAGTGTACTTCCGTCGGTGCCCTGAGAGCTTGTGACAGTGCTGGTCCTTCAGAGTAATCCCGTCCCTCTCAAAACCAGCCTTTAGGAAATCCTCCCTTGCAAAGGAAGCATTTCAGAGCACCCAGGTCACAACACAGACCCCGAAGGAGGTGTGCCCCACCACAGCTTTAGCTCTTCAGAGTGCCCTTGTCATAGGCAATGATAGAGACACTTTGAAGGACTTAGTCTGAGGTTGTAGTAATACCTTCATCACATTCTCAGCATGCAAGTTTTCCTCTGGTAAGAATAAATTATTTATCCTGTGCCTTATCGCAGTGCCTGCCTCCTAAATGCATTTGGTTGTTTTTTTTTGAAGGGCACAAACAGAAGCGAAGTATCAAGAGAGATGGATCTACCTTTGTTAGAGACCAGCTGCCTAGTCTAATGACCTACTTAAATTTCAAAGTCTCTTCCACACTTCCTGAGATTTAATTAATCCCCCCAATAGCCAATTTGAGAAAATATAAGAAACTTAAAATAATTCCAAAATAAAGCTAGCTTTCTGACTGGAATTACTGTTCACATTCCACAAATCAGGAATAAATGAGTTCCATAAAAATTCTTAAACTCAGTGAAAAGATTAATCTATTACTGTCACTGAATTTTCTTGTTTATGCTATGTTTCATTAAAAAGTAAGGCCACTTACACAGGAATCACAATGCCTTTCTCTTTATATGAATGAATTAAAATTGTGCTGAGAAAGTATCAGCTATATTGCATTACCAATTTGCAGCTCTCTGAAGAGAATTTTGGTTCTCTAAAGCACGTGTTTCAAGATAATTCAAGGGCTAAGTGTACTCGTGTACAGTCATCGAAAGAAAAATGAAAACCCTCTGTATATGTAGCATTTAAACCAACAGACCACTATGAAGTTTATTTAATGAATCAAATAGTACTAAATACGACCTACACGGCAAAACAGCAGAAACATCAGCAGCTATTCTCCTGCACTCATCAGTAAAGAGACATTCTGATGACACAAATATCTTCTTTTATGAACATACATTGAATACACATGACCGTATGTTGTATGATGTATACGGCAATTCTGCCACTAATTTTGAAAGAGACACTGTGAACTCCAGACTGCTTTGTTACCAGTTTCATTAATCATGTAAAATTAAGACCATGGCTGCCATAAAAAATGTTCAGGCCCAAATTAGACAACTATGTTACAGAAATAACAATCCGTTCCCCTCCTTTCAGTAGCAGTGACAGGATTTTACGAGCAGGCCATAAAACAAAGCTCTACTAAGTATCGGTACTCCGAGAGGATTTCCAGCAAAAGTTCCCACAACACAATTAACACAACATTTGATTTTGTGATTTCATAGAGGAATAGAGAGCCAAAGCCTGCTCCTGCACACACTCAGATCAACAGAAATTTAATTTCTAACGTCTATGGGAACAGAATTAGGCCCCCGAGTTACATTTCTGAGGAGTGAAGACATCCGGAAATCTTCACCACAGTTGTCATGACGTTCAAATCAAAATTTTCACAAAAGATTCCTGATTTAAGATGATGTCCTATTAAAATGCAACTTAGCTGAACGGATCTGATGTACCCAGGAGGCAGCTTTGCACACGTGTGAAGGAGGCTACGGAAAAATTTGCAAATGGTTAGACAGACGTTTATGAAGTCTGGCAAGCAACAGAAATCACAGCTCACAAAATGACAAGCACCTGCGGACGGTACTGCTTAAGCATTTTATCGTGACATAAATAGTAAAAATGAATGGCTAGCTGAAACTCATTATGGAAGCAAGGACCGAGAACAAAAGCCATTTTCTAACCAAGCGTTTGATCGCTGGACCATAGATTTTCTTGGTGAATTCCTTCCCTCTCCAGTACCTTGCATTCTTGCCTACGCGGTGGCAGAGCTCCAGAGGTAAAGGTATCACAGCCAGACTGGTGACGGTCTGAAAATGAAGGCTCCTCAGGAAGGGGAAACAAGCAATCAGAGCTCGAGTATCTCACTTCCTACCGAAAGCTCTAATTACGCTATTATATGAAAGGTCAGCAGCATAATAAAATTTCTAAGCACCTTTCCGAAGACAAGAATCTTTCACATCCTGAAACATACGTGAATGCAGACACAGGCACCCAAGAGCAAGGGGCGGTTCCAGGTCTGAACTCCATTTTTTTACAGAGGTGCTTATCTTGGAATATCTATTACTATACAGATTTATTACTATATCTATTACTATACAGATTTAAAATAATTTCAGACACAAACCCCTCTGTGGTGTTTATGTGCTCAGCATATTGAGTATTGTAAAACCCACTGGAGGTTGTAAACAAACTCTGGTGCCTACATCGGCATTGTTTAGTTCCACAACTGGTCCCTAATGTTACCATTACCTCATTCATAACTATAAATTACTCTAAAGTCATTATAAACTGCCCACCCCTTTCCTAGGCACTATGACACTGAAGTGATTCACACATGTCATGGTCTGAACTTCTAAAGAGCTCCATAAATGCCAAGAATTGTCAAAAACCACTACACAAGACGTAGAGGTGAAAGACGGCTACTGAAAATCAGAGAATATATGCAAAATGTTGGTTTTAAATCAAGCTGAGCCTGAATTGCCAGACTTCAAAAGTAAAAATCTTCCCTGTAACAATGATGTGTAGCCAATACTGAGGCAACAGGCAGCGCATACGCAGTCCCCTTCATCATCCCCCAGGGAATAAACAACCCCAAATTCAGTGCAAGACCTGGATGACGCACAGAGAATAAAATGGGTGGCCATACACTGTGTGACAGGGATGAACAATAAGCTGCTTTTCATTAACCATCATTCATCTTGTTCAGCAAAGACGACAAGGATCCAGTTGAAAAGCAGCCAGCAACAAGGTAAGGAAAGACATGCATTCATACAAGGAACTCAACGGAGGTTGTGATATTGACTGTCTCTGAGGAAGCTTTAAGTTTAACATTTATTAAGTATTGATTTTGCCAACTAAAATTAACACTGAAGTAGCTTTCCACATTTAATGGTGCATAGTTTGTTAAAGTACTATATTTTGGAATGAGTGGTCCTGTTCAGTGAGGTATGCGTTAAGTAAATACACCAAGCAGTGGGCACAAGGACCAATATGAAAACCGCCAAGTTTAGTTACTGAGTAAATTCTAGTACATGATTTTTTCAATCCATTTAAATACTCAAATATATTTGAGGGTAAGCATCGGTAAGCATAATTCTGAAAGATCTCGCTGTCACACTGCTTTTAATTCTGAAATGCGTTTTCTTGGTTCTCTTTAGTATCATGAAAATGATCCTCCTGGTGGGAGCTGTCAGACATTCATCACACTTGAAAAACAGGTACTTACATAAGGATATAAGGTAACTAATTTTAGGCTCTTTTTCCTTAAATAGTCTCAGACATCATTTACACAGAATTTTGCCATCAGATGGACATCATAAACTTAATAAATTCAAGAGCAGCCTGAAAGAATGTCTATTAAGGGAGCTTTCCGCACATTTTGTAACAGATTCAGATTCTGTTTAAAATGCCTACAGAATTGGGGGACAGAAGGGGGAAAAAATCTTCCCTTTTGTGTCACCTGTTTTGTTTTTTAAAGCTCTCCTGCAGTTACAAAAGACTAGTACTTTACAAGAGTAGGAGGTGAAGTGTTCTGTTCTGTTACAAACACCTTTAAAGGAACTTTAGCTGCGGGAAGTGTTGTCCAAGAGCCTACCTGCTGACTGCAGAAGATGTCCTGAAACCACTAGGCACAGTCTGTTAACAGCTTTTTTAAGTAGCTGTGCAGGAATTGTCCACATCCGGGAAAAAAAATCAGCACAAATCTTTAATTCAAACATTACATTTCACTAGCAAAAGGAAGTGTGACAACAATATTTATCACAGTACTTGAAGTAAATTGTGATGTTGCTTTCTCACGTGATGAGGAGGAATGTGTCATCGGTGGTGCATTCTATCAAGGATCTGTAAGACTTATTTACAAGACAATGACAGTGAAAATGAAGGAAGGCCCATCTGTATGAGTATTTCCTTGTTCTTAAAGGATAGAAGAGTGAGTGCTGCTATTAAACAACTGGCATTCTTTTTTCCTCTGCTGGAATAAGAATAAAATCCAGAAGAAGGATAAATTGCCTTTTGGAAGTATTTTACCTCACAAATTATTAAAAACCCAAATTGCGAGGACGTAGCTCCTGCCAATTTTCTCGCACTATCAGTCAACAAAGTTTAAGTACAAATAGCATGCCTGCCAACCATTTTATGGAATCCTAAACTGTACTTCAGTACCAGTATCTTCATATAAAATCGTATGAGGTACTATGCTCCCCCTAAGCACTCCAGATGGCCTTCAGGAAAGACTACAGTCAAAAGTGGAATAAATTCGTTATTCTGGGAGAGCAGGCTCTTGCCAAACACCCTTTTCTAGAGGTCAATTTGGAAAAAGAAGGAGCTTACCTGTATTCATACCACTTGTGACTGCACGCACACTGTAACCTCTTTAGGTATACACAAGTCTAGAATGTCCCAGATCAATTATACCTTTGCAAGCAGAGAGGATCCTGCCATGTGGTAGGAAAAGAAGTCCATGGCACGCAGACCTTTTCTTACAATAGCTTAACCTCTTTGGGCTACTCATGGAAAATAACACAACACCAAGAAGAAAAAGCAAGACGACACTGATGTGTGAGAATCACACACATAATGTGAAAATAATTGGTTTTTCTTAATCTTGCACGAAAAGCATGTAAATAATTTCACTTCTAAAAAAACATCTTAGTCAACAATGAATAACATTCCCATTCCTTAGTTTTAAAATATTTCTTATTCTGAATACCGTGATACGTTTTTAAAAACATACTTTTGAAACACATGCAAGTAGGGTTGATGTAGAAAACATATTTCCCCAAAGATTATTCATGTTACAATGTTGGCTCAGAGCAAGATCACAAAGCAATGTTTTGTGCAAAGAGGGCTTTCAGTCAGGCATGCAGCCCTTCGCGTAGTCTCACAGAACACGTGTAACAGGGCACGTTGAAGAAGTAGACCAGACCTGTTTTTAACACCACAGCATTCAGAGCTGGAAGGCTTACTGAATAAGATAGGAGCCTTTAAAACGTGATCTCTTCATCTTTGTAACCACAACAGAAAATGATAGATGTCAAAAGAGATCAGCTACAACTAGCCAAAGATACTGGGAAAAAAAATAATTCTTCTCAACAACTTCAGCTTCTTCTGTCTGTAGTATTTAAGAGAGGAACATATTTTCATTTTACCATAGCCATCTATTTATGAAGGAAGGAAGTTCAGGTCCATGGAATTAAGTAAAGTAACAATAGTACCAGACCACATTTTGCTCCCTCAAAACTCAAAGAATCTGAGAATACTGGGAAAATCAAAGGGAAAAAATGGATACAGACATACTCTAATGGAAACTACTACAAGAGGGTCTGTGCAAACCTCATGAAGTTCAACCAGGCCAAGTGCAAGGTCCTGCATATGGGTGACAGCAATCCCAAGCACAAATACAAGTTGGGCAGAGAATGGATTGAGTGAGAGTAGCCCTGAGGAGAAGGACTTCGGGGTGTTGATGGATGAGAAGCTCAACACGAGCCAGCAATGTGCGCTTGCAGCCCAAAAAGCCAACCACATTCTGGGCTGCATCACAAGAAGCATGGTCAGCAGGTCGAGGGAGATGATTCTGCCCCTCTACTCTGCTCTCGTGAGACCCCATCTGAGTACTGTGTCCAGCTCCAGAGTCCTCAGCACAAGAAGGACATGGACCTCTTGGACTGAGTTCAGCAGAGGGCCACGAAGATGATCAGAGGGCTGGAGCACCTCTGCTGTGAGGACAGGCTGAGAGAGTTGGGGTTGTTCACCCTGGAGAAGAGAAGGCTCCAGGGAGACCTTATTGCAGCCTTCCAGTGTCTAAAGGGAGCCTATAGGAGAGATGGGGAGGGACTCTTCATGAGGGAGTGGAGTGATAGGATGAGGGGTAACGGTTTTAAACTGAAAGAGGGGAGATTTAGATGAGATAATAGGAAGAAATTCTTCACTGTGAGGGTGGTGAGACACTGGAACAGGTTCCTCAAAGAAGTTGTGGATATCCCATCCCTGGAGGTGTTCAAGGCCAGGCTGGATGGGACTTTGAGCAACCTGGTCTAGTGGGAGGTGTCCCTGCACATGGCAGGAGGTTGGAACTAGGTGATCTTTAAGGTCCCTTCTAACCCAAACCACTCTATGATTCTGTGAAATATCTAGTTGCTGTAACTCATGTATTCCCTGCACAGAATTATGCAGAGGGAGCTCAGGTAAGAACTCTTACCTATGTCTTCAAATATTGCCACACTATTCCAAACACTATGATGGTGACACTGAATTTAGACAAACATACCATTTTGTTTGTTACTTACCAGTTCTGTGTGAACTTTAAGATGTGCCTGGAGCTTGTATTTATCCGGAGTAGAGTAGTCACAATGTTCTGTGGGACATTTCAGCAAAATATTACTGTGTTTCTGAATGACGTGACGTTTAAGGCAATTTTTGGTGATGGAAGAATAATTGCACTGGGAGCAGTAATATAAATGTTCTCGAGTATGCGTACGAACATGCATGTCGTAATGCACTTGGTACCAAAACAACTTGCCTGAAAATAAATTTAGACATGAAGAAAGTAAGTTCTAAACAATTATTAATGAAAATTCCAATACATACCCAATTTTCTGTTTGAATCCTGTCCCTTTTGTCTGTAATGAAAACTTGTCCTAAAGATACTTCGCGACTGAAAATATGTTTACAAAACCCACTTTTGTCTAAAAACATGTCTTATGTCCTGAAACAGCCTAACATGGGCAACTTTAATACATATCAATGATCTTTTTCCTAATGAGAAAGTCCTTTAAATCTATTCTATGCAAAGGATCTGAAAGGAACTGCACACTAAAAGAGACTTTCAAAATCTTTTTTCTTACTTCCTTTTATGCTATTGCTTCCTAAAAGCTTTTCTGACATAATAGCACCAAAAATAAAAAGTGCATAGCAATTTATCTAACGTACAATGTTATGGTGTTTCAAAACTTTCTTTTTTTTCTTCAATTTTTCTTTTCCCTTCTCAAGGATGAACCACAAGATAAATCCTAAAGTGTTTCCCTTCCAGTTATGTAAACACAAAATTTCATTTAGAGTAAGTGGGAATGGTGTATTCTTCCCACTTCCATAAACTCAGAAAACCAGTAACAGTTAGAACAGTTTTGATTTGATACGACATAATGAAAATTGTTTCAAAAAAATTGGTTCAAAGCAAGTACACAAAAATATGCCAGTATATGTATAGCACAGACTGTATTATCGCACATCCTTCCATACCATATGAAAAAGACTCTGAATTTTATACAAAGCTGATAATGAAGCTTGAGCATTGAAGCACTGACCAACGTGTGCTGGTCACATGCCTAAATCTGCTGTGCTTGGCCCCAGTGAAAGTGATGAGGTGGGGAGAGGCACGTGGACAGAAATAATCTAATTTTATCAAATTCCACATCAATGTAAAATTGAGCCTAACGCAGCATTGCTATGCTATACTCCGCTAGTGGGGGTTTTTTGAGATTTGAGTCATTTCACAGTATTTATATAGCACAAAGTAACTATCTCGCTGGACCCCAGAATCCATACTGAACTACAAAATAAATACTGCTACAAAGATACACAAATATATCAAACACTATAAACCAGAGGAGGAAAAAGATGGCCCACTACATAACATTTAAAAAAACCTAACATAATTCTACTGCTTCTTACCGCAATATTCACATTCTAAGTCTCCATAAACCTTCCTTATCCTCTCACACAACTCTGTGTTCATTTGTCTCTTCTGCAAGCTATCCAAGATCTGCATAAAGGCAACAGCTCCGCTGCCGCTGTCTGATGGAGCTGCGTTAGAAGGGGCTGCCTGCGGACCGACGGCTGCGTTAGCTTCTGGTGCTGGCGAAGGGTTTGTGGTTTCTGTTGAATTCTGAATTGGCGGATTGCTTGTTTCTGACTCACTAGAAGGACCAGATTGAGTTCTCTCTTCAGAGACTGGAAGGTTCTCAGTCATTGCATTGTTCTGACTCGGATTTAAACTTTTGTCTTCAGGCAGCAAAAGCTGAATGTCTTCACCCTGCTCATTCCCAGAACTGCAGTGATTAACCTCCTCTTCATTTGCAGGAGACACTTTTAACTCATCAGAACCAGAAGTACCGTTTTTGAGGAGAAAGCAATCTGATGCTACACAGGATTGAACGTCTGTTGTCTGACACAGCATCTCTGTGACATTCTCCGCCGGAGGGTTTTCAAATTCTAACAAAGGAACCGTACCAATTTTTAGGTCACCATTGTGTTGACCATTATGGTTTACATCTGCAGCTGTTGATTCACCTTTACAAGCAGATGGTTGCGGTGTGTTACTAGCATCAGCACTCGTGACAGTTGATGCAGCTGCATTTTGTGCTAGCTGGTCACCAAGGGCTTCTGGCTGGATATCCCCTCCCGGCTCAAGCAAGCAGAAACTCTGATTGATAGAACTGTTAAAAACAGAACTCTCCTGCAAATCTGCGTGGACTTCTTTGATGTGAGCACGGAGTCTTACAGAACTGACAAATTTCTTCAGGCACACAGAACACACGTATACAAATGGGTGCTTTCGCACATGAAGCTCAAGGGCTTGGTATTTAGTGGCTCCATGACCACAGAGCTCACAAGCAAAGGGCCTTTCATCACCATGAACAAGCATGTGGCGGTCACGATCGAGTTCATTTTTGAATTTGCGTTCACAAATATGGCAGTCATAAAGAAGTTGTCTTTTGCCCTCTCGTGTCATCAAGCGAAGCTCATCAAAAACATCCTTCACCTTTTTATCCTGAAGGTCATGTGTTTCCTTGATATGCTTGATCAAATTTTTAACATCTGAGTACTTCTTTTTGCAGAAGCGACAATGCTGCTTAATTTTCTTATGAACTCTTTCAATATGGACTTTGAGATGGCCTTTGCTGAGACAAGTGAACGTACAATAATCGCAGCTAAACTTCTCCCCTGTATGTTTCCGCATGTGAACGTTAAGGTTGGCTTTGATTGCACTGGCGTAACTGCAGTATGAACACTTGTAAGGTTTTTCATTTGTATGTATCCTCAAATGTGCTTGGAGGGAGTGTTTAAATTTGAACACTTTGTTACAGTATTCACAGGTAAAAATCTTCAGTTGAGTTGGACCCAACCTGAAAAGAAACCAAACCAGTTATATTTACAATATTGAAAATTGGTGACATACGTCGTCAAAATTTGCACAGATATTCACGATGGCAGAAATGTTTACTTTAATTTATTTTAAAATGGTATTCTCCACAGGCTTTTTAAGTTCTACAAGCTATGCACAGATTATTTTCAGCTGTTCCTTTGTTTAAAAGACTCAGAAAATATTTCAATTTCATGAAAATGGACAGGGAAGCATTTAATGAACGCAAACATAAGTACTTCAAAATTACCTGCTTGATTTCATTGCCTGTTCATATGGGGTTTGCTGAATGGCATATTCTTGGTATCCTCTTCGTTGCGATGGGTCTTGAACTGTTGCCTCTGGAGTTGTGGGTTCACTTTCTTGGGGAGCAGCTTCAACGGGAACAATTTTTGTGGCTCCTATAAGCAAGAACAAAAAATGTTCACTAAAAATATCATATTAAAACACGCATTGTCTATAATTTACAAGCATAAAGACAACATTAAGCCCTGTATTCATTAGTTCAACTATTTTAGTTTCTGTTGTTAAATTCATGTTCATAAAATGATGGATACACTTCCAGAAGACACCAGTACTTCCACCACAGATCTGCTTAAATAACAGGCCAGGACTACTAGTTCTGAGGGTTATTCATGGTGCTTGATGCCTCCTCCTATTTTGAGATCCTACATCCAAATACTTCCACCTTTGAAAAACTGTGACTTGTCAAAATGCAATTTTAATTTTTCTGTTTCTGCCTCATACTACATCCTTTGAAAATTTCAGCCAAGCTGAGGCTGGGGGAAAGACACTGGTTCGTCTGTATTTAAAAGTCTGCACATCTTTTTCTTAAACAGATATTTTACTGCTTATATTTTGCGGCATGGTGCCACTCCATCAGAATAAAAGAGTATGTTCCATGTGCACTTCTTAATCTCCATTAGAAGCAGGAATAAAGGGGTTCTAATACAAGCAATAAGATCAGATTCCATCCATCAGAGCTTTACAGTTAGTTGAGGCAAAAATAAGCGTATTTTGAGATGCGATTGAACTGAGATTATTTAGTTGGGTGTTCTTTATTTTCTGAACAGTGGCTGGAAAAACTTAATGCTGGGCTTCCACAGTTAGCATTGAAGGTAATGAAAATTCATAGCAATATTAATTTACACTGAAAAAAAACAACGTACAAAACCTCATGTATATCAAACCAAGCACCCATTATTGATTGATCCCCTCCTTTTTAACTTCTTTGTCTGCCTGTAACTCATCTAACCCACACGTTCAATGGGAATGCTGTTATCTTCAAAAGTTGAAATTATATAATTTGTATATTTATGTATTTATTCACATATATATAGTACAATTATATATATGTATTTGTGAAATCCTCATATTCCACTAACAAGTACTATAGAAAAATCTTTGAAAAAAATATGTTGCTTTCTGGTTTGATACTGAAAAATGACAAATAAATGAGGGACTATATACCGAATAACAAAAAGAAAACAGGACGTGGAATATGTAGATGAACACCCATCCATCCTAGGATAAAAATATTACAGGGCCTGTAATTCTGTCATATACTGGGCATAAGGAGGTAAGAGAGGTTGCACATGGAAGTATCTTTGAATTAAGTAACGAAGTGAACTTCGGGTAAAACTGAAATTTAGTAAGTTTCCCTTTATTTTCTTTTTCCTGGATATTATATTAGAATCTGATCTCCTTTCAATTCACCCGATTAGAAGCTGAAGAGAAGAAAAGTACAACACACCTTTGTGACAGAGAAAATAATTTACAGTAAGAATAAAAGAAATCTGACACATGAGAGCCTAGAAAGCAAAAGACAGAGTCAACATACTCAATATATTTTTAACAGATTCTCACTGTCATTCTAATATAAGTATATATAAAATGAAACACCTGAATAGAAAGAAGAAAGTTCACAGAATGATGCATTAGCTATTTCTTTAACAAAAGTATGAAATTAATTCTTGTTCAACATAAAGAGCAGGTTCCTGAAGATATTATTTACGAAATATATGCAGTATTAACAGAAAGTCTCTGAAACAACAATTACAAGAACAGCAAAACTAAACCACAGAAAGCACACAGTCCAAACACAACCAGCTGGTTAACAAATTACTAAATCTAGTTTTCCTAAAAAAACTTTTAGCTTGCAGATGAGAAAAAGCATCAGGAAAAGGCAGGCAAAGTGCATGGGAAAAGTCAGTAATGGAGGGGGGGTACCTAACACCACATGTGAAAGACTTCGGGGACATTAAGTTGAGGAAAGCAGTGCTGTAGACAAGGGAGAAAGATGGAGATCCTGTGGGACCTTCGGAGTCATTTAAAGTGGGAAATGGAGATATTTTAAGAAGAGGCCATTTGGGAGTATGTAAGGCTATTGAAGCTTTTTCTATCAGATGGGACATCAGCCGAGTCTGCTGCTCACTGAAGTGGCTGGATCTGAAAGTGGCTTTTTTAGACTACTGTTTTTTAACAATGCTTTTAGTTCTGTACTAAAGATTCTGCCGGTTGATCAGAACTGATCTTCCAAGTTTTCAACCGAAATGTTACCAGAGTATTATCATTTCGTCCTGTCACTCCCTCTCCCACAAATGCCAGGTTCTCCAGCAGGACTGCATCTCCCACATTACACTGTAGTAGCCCAGTGAGATGGGGCCTTGTCATTACAGTACAGGAGACGTGCTTTAATCTGTGGTTTCACTATAAAGATGATAAAACAGACATTAGACACCAGACAAGTGTTTCCGTACTTAAATATGACTAAAATAGAAGCGAATTCTTCTATATTTAGAACAAGTCAGTTAAAAGAAAACCAATCTTGAACTGCTCTATACACAGGGTTACCTCTTTCAGACCTCCCATTTCCTGAATGTGAGAGGAAGATCCTCATTAGATGCTCTGCACTGAACCTCCTCCGTCCCCTTCTGCCTTTCAGGATGTTTGAGCATTTCCTGAAAAGACTGCTGGACCGTTTAATAGACTTTTATGCTACCAGTATAAAAATTTACTCACCTAAGTTAGGTGAACCAGGTCACCAGTATTTTGCCTACTCAGAGTAGACAGAATCATAGAATGGTTTAGGTCGGATGGGACCTTAAAGACCTTGGAAAGTTCCAACCCCCTGCCATGGGCAGGGACACCTCCCACTAGACCAGGCTGCTCAAAGCCCCATCCAGCCTGGCCTTGAACACCTCCAGGGATGGGGCATCCACAGCTTCTCTGGGCAACCTGTTCCAGTGTCCAACTTTCCAAACTTGCCCGGCCACAGTGTGAGACAATTGAATAAGCAAAACTGGTAGATAAAAAAATCCTCTGACAGAGAAAATGGGTATGTGACTGTGCACGTGGATGTATATTTATTTTGCCACTTTTTTGAACCAGTTTACCACAGGCTGACACAAGCACAACCACCGGTGCAAAAAAGGGGAAGTGAACTGGGAAATAAGAGGCAAGCAGGAAAGCTCCCTTGGCAACAGTCTGTTATTAAATCCATTCAGATGTGTCATAAACCCACAATCACCATTCTGTAAGCTACAAAAAAAAAGTCATTTTCAACAGAAAAGACTGTTATCAGTTTACCAGAAAAGACTGTCATCAGTTAAACTAAGTCTGTCCCAAACCAGTAAGCAAAACAATATTCTTCCACTCTTCCCCCCTTCCCAAAATCTTGATGGGAGATGGAACCAAGTGTTCATAAATTGCAGCACAGGGTGTACAGCAGGAGAATACGGCTGGCCTTTTACTGATAGCGGTTCCCCAGTGGAAACTGGGGAGAGAAAAACCTGCACAGTGTTGTGTTAAGAATTTTTAGGAGAAAAAAATACAGCTCCTTTAGAAATCAGAAAATGATTTGCATCAAGAATTTAAATATTTTATGCTATTTTTGTATATCATGAGCTCTACCAAAAAAACTCAAGAATTCTATCATTGACCATCTTTACAGGAACTTAAAACAACTCTCCTACTAACAAGCTGAGCCTTCAAAATATTATAGGACTCACATAAAACAGCAATTTAAATGTTCAAAATAGAATCACTCCTGAATCAAACTAATTGAGCATGAATAATAAATTGGTTTTAGAAGCCCTGATAATATTACAGAATTTAAACATGGGAAATAAAATACATAAAAAAAACAGAAGACTGAATATTTGGCAGAGTTTAAAAACTGATTCTTAGAATTAGACTATGAATAAAAGTATCTGCCATTCACAACAAAATACTTTTAGATGTGCATATAGTTGTAGTTATTCACTCTCTTTCTTAATTGCGATGATTATGAAAAACTACTCCAGCTAATCTGATGCAGGGCACTTGTGTTCATGAACACAGCAATCCCTCTCTTCAAGGTCTTTGGGTCCCTCCAGTTTTAGAATCACAGAATGGTTTGGGTTGGAAAGGACCTTAAAGATCACCCACCCCCCCTGCCCTGGGCAGGGACACCTCCCACTAGACCAGGCTGCTCAAAGCCCCATCCAGCCTGGCCTTGAACACCTCCAGGAATGGGGCATCCGCAGCTTCCCTGGGCAACCTGTTCCAGTGTCTCACCACCCTCACAGTAAAGGATTTCTTCCTAATATCTCATCTATATCTGTCCTCTTTCAGTTTAAAACCATCACCCCTTATCCTATCGCAACGCTCCCTGATAAAGAGTCCCTCCCCATCTTTTATATAGCCCCTTTAGGTACTGGAAGGCCACTATAAGGTCTCCCCAGAGCCTTCTCTTCTCCAGGCTGAACAACCCCAACTCTCTCAGCCTGTCCTCACAGCAGAGGTGCTCCAGCCCTCTCATCATTTTTGTGGCCTCCTCTGGACCCACTCCAACAGGTCCATGTCTTTCCTGTGCTGAGGGCTCCAGAGCCGGATGCAGTACTCCAGGTGGGGTCTCACCAGAGTGGTGTAGAGGGGGAAAATCACCTCCCTCGACCTGCTGGCCACGCTGCTTTTGATGCAGCCCAGGATGCGGTTGCCTGTCTGGGCTGCGAGCGCACATTGCTGGCTCATGTTGAGCTTCTCACCCACCGAGTCCTTCTCCTCAGGGCTGCTCTCAATCCCCTCATAGACCAGCCTGTATTTATTTGTGCCTGGGACTGTCCCCACCCACGTGCAGGACCTGGCACTTGGCCTTGTTGAACTTCGTGAGGTTGGCATGGGCCCACCTCTCAAGCCTGTCAAGGTACATCAATGCCTGCACAGAAAAAAAAAATCTACCACTTTTATTCAAACTGGGTTAATGCAAGATTTCAGATTTCTAAAGCTGTAAAACTATTACCTTTTATCTGCCTCCCAAGAAAACATTATAGAAAAGGAACACGGGGAAAAAATCGATGTTGTCCGACTGTCCTTTCTGGGAAGTTAAAAACTAACTGATCTGTTTGTTTGAAGGGATTTTGAAGAGATCAATTTAGTCATAATCTACTGAACACATGATGTAAAGCAGTGCCACAAACTGAAATAGTGTACAGCAAAATTACAGCAAACTGTTTATGTGATACCCCTAAAAGCATCTTTCATTCAAGAAGGGAGCCATACAATCTGAATATTTCCCCTATACTGTGGACAAAATACAACTAAATCTTATAGCCTTCTCCATTTTTCTAATTGATAGACGTCTTCAACAGGATTTTACTGCATCGGACACGGAATATCTCCATGCATCTCTAAAGCTAGATAACAGGTGGCTACAGAATGCTAACGCTTGCAGAAAGATGACTGAGTTTTGATAGTGCTTAAGCACTTCTAAGCTCTATTTCAACTTAATTTTACAGATGATCTAGCACAAAGAAAGCAAGGGAGAGGGGAGAAATGTTTTATCTACTTATATTCTTCAACAGCAGTCTATGGCAATAACTCACCTCTTCGGTGATAAATCTCCAGAAAAATGGAATAAAAGATTATGAATTATCTTTATAAAAGTTAGTTAGACCATGGAATTTAATGGGAAAAAATAGAAGGAAAAGCAATGAAAAATAAATTAAAACATAATTGTATTAAATGAAATATTTTTCCTTTGAGTCTTCAAAGAGTTAACCACTTATATACCTTCTAACCACGACACCTTCTATAATTTTCAAATTCTGGAAAGTAGGATGATAATTCGTAACTGTCTTAACAGCAATGCCTTTTCATTACATATATTCTAGCTGGGAACTTGAATGTAATGAGATTACTGATTATCAACCAAATAAATGAGAGGACCTTCAAAAATAGATGGAGGTTCACATTTGACTGTAAATCCCTTTGGTTCATTAGAGCCTTTTGAATGCAAAATGTACTACGCCAAATTAGTTCCAAAGCTGAAATTGTTTAATATTTTGAGTCACTCAAAAAGCACATTTAAAGAAAACTCCAACCTTTTTTTGTCCGCGGAAAAATTTTACTAGGTAGTAATGAAGGCAACAATCTCCTCTAGATCTTCATTTCCTCTCCTGCATGACATGCTTACTACATTTTCTTCATTATCTGTATTTACTATTATTTTTGTTTTCTAAGGAAATGGGTCTTTGATTGTGCTGTCCACCATGTCTATCCTTCCTCTCATGAAAATTGTTCTAGTCCTTGCTAGAAATGTAAAGGTCTCAAAGATAAAAATTCTTGTAAGTTTCATAAAATTTAGCACCTGTGGAGAGGAGACCCCAATTACAGCTACTCCCAAAAGCCCTGAGGAAGGGAGGATGTGTGTATAGATCCATAAATTAACATAGAATCATAGAATGGTTTGGGTTGGAAGCGACCTTAAAGATCATCTCGTTCCAACCCCCTGCCATGGGCAGGGACACCTCCCACTAGACCAGGCTGCTCAAAGCCCCATCCAGCCTGGCCTTGAACACCTCCAGGGATGGGGCAGCCACAGCTTCTCTGGGCAACCTGTTCCAGTGTCTCACCGCACTCACAGTAAAGAATTTCTTCCTAATATCTCATCATCTGTCCTCTTTCAGTTTAGAACTCTTACCCCTTGTCCTATCGCTCCGCTCCCTGATAAAGAGTCCCCCCCATCTCTCCTGTAGGGCCCCTGTAGGTACTGGAAGGCCACTATAAGTTCTCCCCGGAGCCTCCTCTTCTCCAGGCTGAACAACCCCAACTCTCTCAGCCTGTCCTCACAGCAGAGGTGCTCCAGCCTCTGATCACCTTCATGGCCCTCCTCTGGACCCGTTCCAACAGGTTCATGTCCTTCCTGTGTTGAGGATTCCAAAGTCCTCATCTACATGACCCCATTTACTAACTCCTACATGAGCCCCTTAACCAGCCATCACATGTTCCCCTTCGCCCAGATGAAGGAGTAGAGGACACGAGGGGAGCCTCACGTATGTCAGTGAAAGGAACGGGTACCAGGATGGGTGAGAAGCTACATGCAGTGGGAAAGAGACAAAAGGCGTGGGAGACACAGTGGGAAAATGGGTGTTTAGCAACAGCTAGGAAAGAGCCCAGGGTTCCATCACATGAGAGAAAGGGGCCTGGGTTTGTGAAACGGAACGGCGCAGACCTCAAAACACCCTGAAGCCAGGTTTCTACATTTCCAGTGCTCACTAGTCCTCTTCCACCTTCCCCCGTATTTCCAATATTCCAACACCAAATTTTTAACAGCTCAGTGTAAGTCCCAAACCCTGTGTGATGTTTCTCAAACAATAAATGTGAAGGTGTTTTTTACCTCCCTCCTAAGTACACAGGATATCCATAGGTGAGCTCATCCAGCGTCCTCTACCATCACAATTAGAAATGCATTTTAGCAAACAAAGCCCAAGCATATCACAGATCTCAATATCAAAAGACATTAAACACAGAAAATCCAGTTAGCTTCCAACCCCCAACAGTAAAATAAATATATGCATTCTAGCTGTTCTGAGAGATATAAGCAAAACAAATATTCAGAAGTGTTAGCAATAATGAAAAGGAGAACAATAAAGCTATAAAGCTGAAAATAATGCACAAAACTATTCAAAAGGGATTCTGTCAGTCAGGTGAGTAACTGGCTTATATAAACAGGCAAATGCAAGTCTAGTTTTAAAATAAATAGTTTGAATTATTCCAAAATCCTTTGATGAAAAGGCACTATAAAAATTTATGGATGAAGAATCCTTTAATCATTACATAGGAATTTTACTTGATTTTCAAATATGTATACCTATTTTCTGTCAAAGTACTTGTATGCATAAATATTAAGTTACATATATACTAAGCTGTTTGTGTTTTCATAATCAAATTTATCATAAATATACACACAAACCAGGAGACAAAATAAAGATATTGCAGGGGAAAAAAAAATCCTTTCCTTTTCCTTGGTCACTGATGTTTTTAGTTTCTTCTTTAAAATCATTCACAGACCAAAAATAACTGATATTAATGCAAATAACTGCACCCAGGTCAACCATTTGTCATATCTATGAAGATATGTGATGGTAGCTGACAGATGCAGAGATTCTGTATCAAGATAACCAACTACTACTAAATACTTTTCAGATAACAAATATCCTAAGCAGTTCAGTCTGAGACCAGTGACTATTTTATACAGTGTCAGCATGGACAAAACCAAATTTTATATAATCGGTGATTCTCATTACCTGGAATAGCTTCATGGGCTGTCAAAACCACACTTATAATAGGATTTTTAGCTCCTGAAACCTGTTCAGTCTCCTTCGTTGATGGAGTTTTCTCTGTTTTCTGGACTCTCGGCCTCTTTGGAGTTTTTTCTCGCTCATCTTCCTTCCTGTCAAGGTCAACGTCAGAATCATTACCTAAAGAGCAAACATCAAAAAGAATGTAACTACGTACAAAAGAAATGCAGGTGACACAGTCACTAACACTACAAGGAAGAATTGGGAGAAAATTAATGCTACTGTAGAAAGTAATACACGTTATCAAAACAAGACATGCTACATGAGTCCCTAAAGGGGAACTTTTTTCCTCTGTTTAATAAAACTAGTGTGATACTTACACCAATAGAGAAAATAGACAAAATAAAGAAAAATTCAAAATCTAAACAAGGAATCTCAAAAATATTTGTGTTTCTAAATTATCTTGACATTATTACAGATTTTTGAGGAAATTCTATAACTGTTGTTGAATTTCTTACGATTTCACCGTTGATGAACAAATTATTTGTCTCCTTTCCATATGTAACTGTTACGATGACTTTAGGATTATTTCTGCTAGTACTAGATTTGTTATCCATCTTATTTAATGGGAAGTCTTCCAACAGCCTCTCTGGATAAGGCTTTTTTTACCCACTGCCACTCTGAATTGATAGGCAGAAACATACGTTTCTTTTTCAATGTAGATTCAAGAAGAATTAAGGTTCAAAACTGTTCTTTGGTTCAACCCAGCTCCTGACACGTAACTCCTCATTTCGAAGACGTGCATTTCTAAATCATCCCCTATCTGTTGCTGTTAGAATGTCTTCAGTCTCTTAAATTGGATAACGTTTGGACCTGCTAAATAGAAAGCAACGCAATAGTTGTATTCAAAGCACAAATCTGAAATAAGAATGAATAATTAGTAATCAGCTAAGTTGTTCCTTGAAGCTATTTCTTCCTTAAAGCAAATGAGGAACTCCTTACTGAAATTCTAAAAACAAAACAAAAAAAAACCCAGAACTTATACATAAAGAATTAGCAGCATAAAGAATAAAAACAGAGGGTTGCAAGTTAATATCCACAAAATTTCTTTATATTTGATGAAGTGGTGGAAAATGCAGGCCAGAGAAAACATTCTTGAAAAATTAAGGCATTATGCAAATTTTCCAGAGGTAATGAGTAAGGAAAGCAAAAACTGATTGAAGAAAATTAAAAATGAATCCAGTGAATTTTGGATTTTTTTATTTCTGAATACAAAGCAGCTGACACAATCTCCAGAGTAAGTCATTCAATGTAAATTCATAATGTGCTCTAGCTGCTCTATTGAGAAACAATACATAAATAAAAACCAGTAACAGCAAAGCTGTAGTGTGTCTAGAGTTGTTTACGACATGCAAACAGCAGAAGCAGTGGAAAGTAGTGTTACATGGAAATGGCTATGGTTTAATTTCAATAATATCTTGTTAACATCCAGAGATTCAAAAAAAATCTGTCTCCCATGGTCTTACCTTAATGGAACAAGGGGTTAAAGAGTGCTGGCTGAGCCTTAAAAAAATGAAGGGCAGAAGCACAAACTAAAGTAGCGGAGTTAGGACTGATCGTGTAACTAGCACCTGGATAAACTGCAAGCTCTTTAGTAGATACAAAACCAGAAGGAAACAAAGCATGTAGGAATTAGTTTGGATTTCTCAGACATACTGAGACAGAAACATGTACACTGACAACCGTTAACGACTTGATGCTAATCTGTACATCTGACATTCATATTTACAATACCTAGAATGAGTAACAACCACACAGCAAACGGGAATTCAAACACAGCTAGCAAGAGTTAGCAAGCCATCTTTCTATGGAGTCACATTAGCAATGTTTTTGCCCCATTTTCTAGTTTCTAAATTATAGAAAATGATCATAGAATCGTAGAATGGTTCGGGTTGGAAGGGACCTTCAAGATCATCTAGTTCCAAGCCCCTGCCATAGGCAGGGACACCTCCCACTATAAAGCAGGCTGCTCAAAGCCTCGATGATGCTCTGTGCCTTGAGAGCCCCCTGCTTCTCAGTGCCAGCTAATGATTTCTTCAATTTCATTAGATAAATTCCTTGACATATGCTTCTTCTCAACTACCTTTTCCTCTGTTGATTTCTATGATTTTGGAAAATATTGCTGCTTTTTATCTATAAAGGGTCTCATTATGTCCCCATTTAACTCCTTGATATAGTTGTAAATTATTGATTGATACTGAAACCAAGTAATTCTAACACCAGCGTTTCACAGCAACACTTCAAAGGGATATTTTAATATAAAGAAATATCCCCTTCGACCAGAAACTGCCTGTGCAGTGTTTTCTTTTGGAGGGATGAATGGGAGTGGGAGGAAACAAACACTTTTTTCCACATTTCATTTATGAAACAGCCTCCGTTAGTTTATTATCAATAATAAAATGAATTGTCACAAAGTTCACAGCAGGACCAGGCAACCAACAGAACCAAGTCTTCTCATAAAGAATCAGCATACACAAAGAATGTAAACTGCTTATTAAACTGTGTTTTCGCGAGGCTATTTCACATACTGTTAAACAAAAAATACAGAAATTAATTCCCATCCACTGCTTTCGTTCAGTGGATACTAAGAGTTAGTGATAGTTGAGGGGGAAAAAAAAGATATGATATACCTGTGGAGAAAACTCAAAGTCATTTTTCAGCATGTTTTAGCTAACAAAATTCCAGACCCATAGATGGAACGGAAAGCTGTGATTAGGACAACTGAATTTTCCTCATTTTGCTTGGGATCGCGTAATGAACTCCTAGCAGAGCTATGAACAGAATCCAAGCACCACACTCCTGAATCCTCATTTGTAAGCATTACAAAGTAAGAGTTTGTCGATGTGATGAGAGAATAAAGTGGTCGAAACTAAGAGACAAAGACATTTTATTGCCTTTTCATGATTTTCATGTTAACCTGCAACTCTATTCACTTTTGAATATTGGAATTCTACTAAAAAATAGAAAAGGAAGAAAAGAACGAGCCAGAGTTGAGTTTGTTAGTGATACAAATAATGAATAACTAACTGCTATTACCACAGCAACAAGCTAACAAATGTTCCATGATGTTTTTCTTTCCTAACGCGCTACTTGACCACTCTAGAGAGAGATCAAGTTCTGATGCTTAAACATTAAAATTTATTCACTAATCTGACACATGTCTATGGCGGTAGCCCCATTCTTCCCCTTTCTGAGAGGAACAAGCATCTTCCAGAAGCGATTTGCTGATAAGGAGCTGGGGCTGCACGAGTTGCCAATACTTTTTGATACAAACATAACTACTCCATAGTTTGTGGCTGAAAGAGACTTAAAAAAAAATCAAAATCCAACACTCTCCATCAAATCACCAAACAAAAAAAAAAAAAAAAAAATCTTAACTCTTGATGACATCTGCTTTGTTCCTGGACTCTATCCACACCAAAAAAAAACTGAACTAGAAGGTGTGCCTTAGGAAAGAATTAAGATGGAGACAAAAGCATGTTTTAATGAAAAACAACAGCTTAAATTTTGACCACAGGGCTCAAGTTGCCTTTCCATAACATGGGACTATCTCATCAGTAATTAGTTATCTTCCTGGAAAAAATGACTTAAGTGTTACCATTATGGATTAAAGTAAAAATAAGTGTTTTGACTTAGGACAATCCACCTGTATAATAAAACAATTCTTGTGTTATGAAGGAACACCTGTAAGTGATTTTAAGATGATTTACAAGAAAATCGAGTATATGCAACTTAGAATAGCTAAGTAAAGTTTCTCCAAGCACTAAGAGTCTTTGCTGGCTCTTAAACAGATTTATTAAGACAAACTGCTTCACTCGGCATCTCCCTTGCTAAGCAGTCAGCTTAGCTCTTTGTCAGCTGGCACTTCCATCCAACGGACAGATAAACTCACCTCTCCTATCTACTGACTGGCATTTTAACTGCCTGTTTCTGTTTATGCAAGAAATACAATGCCGTGCCTGTGCCTTCTAACATGTTTAAGAAATGGTCATGTTTGTGTTGATGAGCAAAGCTACTGTCAGCTCTGAACGAATCACTGCTTTCAGAGTCCCGTCGAACTAGATTGTTCCTCTGTCCCATGATTCTATTTCAGTCGTTAATTGAAGGTACTGCTCTCTGCATTCGTAATTGGACGAATGACATTTTGTGGGCACAGATACACATCCCTAATTGCCATGTTTTTAAACTACTCTTCATTCAAATTACTTCTTATCCCCTACAAGATGCTGGTATTTCATAGTAGGAAGACAGTATCTTGGAAAAAAATAAGTAAACTGGCCATTCAAAATGAACACATGCAATTGCTTCTCCTGCAGAGACTGTCATTCTACTTGCAAAAAGAATTAATTTAAATTAGAACCAAGTTGATGGAAAAAACATTTAAAGCTAAGGCCAAAGTACCATCTTTAAGAATTATGCAGGCTCCTAATTCACTAGGAATTAACGGCTCACTGCAGAGAAGAGAATCTGGGCTGTCCACTGCTGTAATCCGTCATCCACCCAAATCCTGTTCCCCAGCATCTCTTCCACATGGCAGAGATTCAGGTTTGCAGCAGTGTGGGAGAGGGATGCTGGTTAAAATAACTACCTGTTGTCTGTATCTCAAAACCAGCGAGATTAGAGGCAGCTGCTGGGCAACTGATCCAATCCAGCAACAGCCAAAATCCCCAAGCCCAGCCCAGCCCAGCGGTGGGGGTCGAAGCGGCTCTGCTTTCTGGCCGGGAGCGACACAGTGAAGACATGTGACTGCTCAGGAAGATTCTCAACTCTTCTAAGATGGATGATAGAACCTCCAACCAGTCAGATCCAATCCATTCGCCAAACCCTTAAATGTGGTTGAACCAAATAAAAACAGAAATAGGCGTACACACAGCTCTGCTTAAATCACAGCAACTTTCTTAGGTAAATAAGCCCTCTATTAAAAAAAATATAAATACTTACTAAGCATGTATACGGGGGACTTGTAAGCACAACGGACATTTTTTAATTCCAGGCAAAAAAATTAATACACTTCTTTCTTGCTGTTTTACTGAATGGACCCGGAAGGTGAAGGCAATCATTATGCATGAAAGGATTAAATTAGATGCACAGAGGATGCCAGTAACCAGTAAGGCTTGGTGACACCTGAAAGAGTGGGAGAACTATCAATGAGACGCTGACCTCCGAGAGGCCAGTGTGGCTCACTAAGCACGGCAGCAAACAGCAGCGGAGGCCTGTTACATCCACCAATCATTCCTCTCACCAGTGCATACTACAGTTTCACTACGGTTTTATAGTGATTTATTCATTGTAATTTTAAACGTCCAGTATGATAAGGATTTCAATACCTCCCCTGTGGATCTATAAAAGCAAAACATTTTATTACTTGGAAACCTTTCCTAATATTTCAACTGCAGCTCAATACCTGTATTAAGTTTCTCTCAATAAAGAGTATCATGCAGAATATCAATATATACCTTTTCAATATTTATATGTTTAGCATATTTTAGCAACAGCTATGAGGTTAGTGTGTAATCAGCACTATTCTGGTCACAAATCTAAAACACCACATCACATGAGCTGCTATGAAGAAAATTAACTCCATCCCTGCCAGACCCAGTGCAAAGTGAAAACATACTTGATTATTCAAGCTGCAGCAGGGTAGGTTTAGACTGGACATTAGGAAAAAATTCTTCCCAGAAAGAGTGGTCAGACACTGGAATAGGCTGCCCAGGGAGGTGGTGGAGTCACCATCCCTGAATGTGTTTACGACTCGTTTAGATGTGGTGTTAGGGGATATGGTGTAGGGGAGAACTTTGCAGAGTGGGGTTGATGGTTGGACTCGATGATCCCAAGGCTCTTTTCCAACCTAAATGATTCTATGATTAATCAGATGTCCATGCAGTGCTAAACATTGCAAGAAATGGTCCTCCATCTCGAAAAAGTTACAGCAGAGTTGTTGAGAAAACTAAGACTGACCAGATGCATAAGCAATTCCCACATAGTCTAGTTCATCTGTCACTTAAGACTCAAACAGGATAAGAATAATCTGAACACAAATATGAAGATTTCTAAATTATGAACCTTATGCAAGAGGTTACACAGAATTATTATTCCCCATTTCCCATAATTATAAAGTAACATGGCACCCAGTAAAATGAGCAACATCAGGTTAAAGAAACAAGCAGAAGTACCACTGTTTCACAATGTAATAATGCCCTTAAACTCATTAACACAGAACATATTGAAAACTAGAAAACCAGACAGCTTTGTAACCCACTTAGATGAATTAATGAGTTTAACAACTTTCAGTTGCCAATGATATGGGTGAAACCTCTAGTTCAGGGACTCTGTCAACTCTCACCAAAAATCTTGATGCATTGGGGTATTTTTTTTAATTTTTGAATTATTAAAAAGTTTTCATGAAGTTACATGAACAGATGAAAATACTTTTATAATTTCATTATGTGCTTGCCTTTTCAACTTTAGACTTTTGTGTTCACATTTAGAAGGTTCACATACCATCCTCAAAACTTTCTTCATAATGAAAATTGATTCTGATATAAATATCAGATTTATAAATAAATGGTCTGCATATATAAATAAATGGTCTGTATGGGAGTTGGACTTGATGATCCTTTCGGGTCCCTTCCAACTCAAGATATCCTATGATTCTATGATAACAATTCGGCTCCGAGAGCTCAAATTTTAAAGATCATGTTTTCTGAGCCAGTACAGCAACACAAGTATGACAAACAATCCTACGCACAGACCAGATTGTTCTTGTCCACTTCTCAGGAAGTTTTGAGCTACTCAATGTAATCACATTTTCTTAAAGGATTATAATAATACACATACTACTTTCATCTACATATTCAGAAACTGAAAAGTTGTCCCACAGCAGTTCATATGGTCAAGCCAGAAGTGAGAAGTTTTGCTGTGATGGGACAGTGATCAGTAGATGGCTGAAGACTGAATTTCCCAGATGTATTCCAAGGAAGAATTATCCCTTCAGGGTAAAAAACAGACCCCAATACCTTCACAGCTTGCAGACAAGGTAGGGAGCTTTGGGCTAGAGACTGGAAGCTCCTGTTATTTGCTGCTCAAGAATGACACGTTGCTTGATTGGTTTGTTTTTGCCAGAGAATAAATAAAAAAATGTTTCATCTGCCCGAAATTGAGGCTATTTTCCTTTTAAAGAAGGAAAAGGATGAGCAATTTACTTAGAAAAACCTGCCAGTGTGTTTTGTAGCAAAACAGATCAAGATAAGATGATTCAGGAGCTCTAATGAGCTAACAGGTCAGGAACAGTTAATTTGAATTTAAACTCTGATCTGAGATTTTATTTTAAAAGAACATTAGAAAAGGCAACATTGCTGAAATAATGCAAATATTAACATCGTTCCTAGCACACACAAACTGCAAAGGGCATGGATGCTTGTGACGTCAGAGGTGAGACAGCTGGAGTAAAAGTCACTATGTTTAGTTGAAAAGTCCTACCACCGATCAGAATTAAAAAAATAACCAGGTACTTTATCAAAGCAAGAGTTTCTGTGCTCTGTTAACGTATTCTAAGCCCATTTTAATTAATCTTTGCTACAGAAGTTAAACTCTACATCTCACTGAACGTAGAACAGTCATACAAGTTGTATATCATAATAACAGACTGGACACAAAACGGTATAGAAAACTGGAGAAAAATCAATGGCGAATTTTGTCGACAAGTAGAATCAACAGAATATCACGCAAAGCAACTATTGCAAAAGAAAAAACCTAATTTTAACGCAAACACAAGACTCATATAAAGTTAGATAACTGGGACAAAAGTATTACTTTGACTGTATGTGACATTCATCTTCGAGCAAACTTAAATAGGCAGTTGGACTAGATGACTGTTGCAGGTCCCTCCAACCTAACCTAACCTAACCTATATGAATATTCACTGTTATCTTTTTAAAAAGGCTTCCTAGAGGGGTGGTCAATGCCCCAAGCCTGTCAGTGTTAAAGAAGCATTTAGACAATGCCTTTAGTAATATGCTTTAGCTTTTGGTGAGCCCTAAAGTGGTCAGGCAGCTGGACTCATTATAGGTCCCTTCCAACTTAAAATACTCTATTCTGTTCTGCTCTATTCCGTTCTAAAACTTTGAGAGGCTGAATATATTCAAATTGATCTTAAAACTAAATTTAAACAATGAACACTGATACTCCAAAGACAGTCAATGACATATAGTTTTGTAAAACAGAGAGGTGAGTGTGGCATTATTTTTTATATAGTACAAGCAGACACCTGGAAAAGCAGTCTTTAAATCTATGAAAAGAACAGGATAGAATTCAGGTTTCCCAAGTTACAGGATAGAAACACCTCTACAGGATCATCCTTCCCCACCTATGTGTGATACTTACCTACATGGCCCACATCGCTTCTCACTGGAGAACTGTAATCCTCTTTGTGAGAAACAGAACAGTTGCTTATGCAAAATAAGCATCTCAAGGAGTTCAAGACAATCATTAGTGCAATAAACATTTTGACCTTTTTTGTAAAAAATTAAAATACCTTGCCTGACTTCATTCTCTGTTTTGCTTCAAGATGCTTTTTATGTTAGAAGAAACAGATAGTTCCATTCAATTTAAAATTAACACTGCGGATCAGGAGTTGCTACCAATCAGATCACAGGATGGAAACACACTATTTCACAACATGCTTAAGGTATTTTTGTTGCGTGTTTTCTTACCTCCATCTCCTTCTTCTTCTCCTTCATTTAAAACAATAATGCAGATATGTTTCCTCAGCTGACGTGTGTTGGAGAACTTCCGATTGCATTTCCTACATTCCAAGCTGCCTGGTGAGACTTCAGACAGTTCTGAACTTTCTTCTGGCCCGGGTGGAGCTTCTTCGCTTGGAACGGGATTATTTTCTGCTGCATCTTCATCCACGCAAAACTTCTTAGTAGACCCTTTTGGTCTGCCCCTTTTCCTCTTCACTACAAGAAGCTCTAGAAAAGAAAGTTTAAGTTAAAAAGAAGCTATAATTAAATTCCACAGCTGATTATCTAATATCCATCTGAACTTCAAAAAATAGGAATACTAAATTAAGTTTGAGATTAAAAGCTTAAAAAAATGCTAGCTTCACGCAAACTTATGTTTAAGAAATGGTATTTGTTGGCATTTCTGCTAGCTGCAAAGCAATAACATTTGTGTTACTGAGATCGGTAAATGTCAAAGTGCCAAAGTTTTACAGAAATTACACTGCAAGCACTCTTTTAGACTGTTGTATAACTGTATCAGCCTGCATGTTCTACACAGTTGCCCTGCTGTGTTCTGACATTCTACATAAAGCCTTTTTAATTTAAATCACTCTCAAAGAAATTGCTTAAGTACAGACTTGTATTCAGAGAAAAAACAGTTTACGTTTTAAAACCAAAAGTTCATTGTCCTTTCAACAAACTGAACTGTTACTCTCTAATATTTCCCATGCTTGTTCATTGTTAGCACTTTCTAGCCAAAAGTTGGTATAAAAACTTGTTGGCAACAAATACATTTCAGAAGTCATGCAAAAAATGTTTCCTTTCCTTAAATTTCCTTAATTATTCCTTTCAAATAATTAAAATCAGAAGTAATCCACAATTCTCAATATACACAACATAACTTTACATTTCCATATTTTTGTAGAGGAAACGTAGATAAAATCAGTGAGATGTTCCACATAGTGATCCAGTAATTTTAGGAGATTTCAGCCTCGCTACAAGTTACTTCCATCTAATAGTTTAATACAATGAAAAGAATCAGTCTCTAGCAGTCTCTGTCTTTCCGGTTAACACAGGGGTGCTTGCCGGGGTTTTTTATTTCTTTATACTGTGCTTCTTAAGAAATTACCCATTGTTATTGTATATGTTTTAGTTATTTACATTGAAGCTGCTCTTCTGCAAGAAACTAGCAGTTCACAAACAGTAAAGCATGGTAGCATTTAAACGATCTTTTACAGTCTGAGCAGACATCTGGTGAAGTCCCAGATCCACTCTGCGTATCTGCATAAGTTCTGAGAAGGAAAAATTGGGGTGCATCTAGAAGAGCTTGCCCGATGGCGTGTGGAGAAACAGGACACAGCCAGGCTTCTTCCAGGCTTCTGGGATTAATTTTATCTAATGTTAGACACTCGAGGTCTCAATTTAGTTAATGTTTGTCTTCTATACTGAAGGAACAGATAAACTACTCTCCAGAGTGCAGTTCAGATCACATAAGGCTTGAATCACCTCTGGATCCCACAGTGACCAAGTTCCCTGTTTAAGAACCTTCAGTCGTGTGCAGTGAATTCCAGCTCTGAGAATTAAAAGGTAGAAGAGCTTGATATGGTTGTCGTAATTGCAAAAAAAGCCCCAGAGTATAATGTGCATTAAAATGCGCGAAGTGAAACGGAACTGGTATGAAGCACCTGTCAGCCGCCGTCTTTATAATATCATAAAGAAAGACAATGGACTGGCACATACTGAAATTTTTTAAATAATTCTGGTCTTTGTGCTCAGAAAAAAACAAGGAAATGTAAATCTTGTGCATGTTTCATCTTATGATAGTCATAGCAAAGAGGTCCCTTTAAGTTTTCTTACATTAAAATATTTCCAAATCTTGAGACCTGTGCAGAAATAAAATTATTCTCCTCAGAATTTCATACTTTTACTGTTGCTTTGGGGTTTTTTTGCATAGCACAAATGAGAGAAGTATGAAATATGCCTTCTGTGTTAAAAGAGAGAAATGTCCAGTAATTAAGCAACTGCTGCAGTTTCAAAAGATTGAAAATATCTTGAGATTATTCAAGGTAAAACAGACTGGCAGTACTACACATAAATCGTGCCTCTTATGAGAAACTTACATTTCTATTGCTCTTATTCCAGAAACTTTCACCAAAACCAGAATATATCAAGAACAAAGATTGATTAAGAACTGTCTAAAGCTTTTTATCAATTATTCATCAAGCCAATAGCCTACATTCTGCCTGATAAATTGAGAGTGACAATGTAAAAGTCTGAAAAAACATGAAAGGAGAGAATATTAATTAAAAAAAAACACAAAAGGAGAAATTTTCAAGTACATGGGCCAAAAGACTTTACTAAATTGGTGGACTTAGAGCATATGGAAAAATAAATGACCTTAAGGGAAGATGTTGTATGAGAACAGGAGGTGGTGGCAGCACCTTATTCAAAATCTGTTCAGAATTTCCCTTAAGTATTCCAGACGGACAAAACCCCACATACAGAGACCATAGCTTTGAATTAATCACATAATTGGTATCAAGTGAAAAAGAAAGCATTCTGTCTTGTTATAGGAGCTTAAATATAATGTAAAAAGAATACGAAAAGCCTCGTTATAAACAGGAAAAAGAAAACACTTTCACATAACTTTTGCAACCCTCCATCAGCAACATTATGAATTTCTGTGCTACTGCACTCCAGTGAAAGTAGTTTTGTCAATTATCAGCCAAAAAGAGAAGGATTATTTCAATGCTCTCAAAACATCTCTTTGCTACCATTCATGTAATTTTGATAACCATCAATTGCAGCAATCAGTATTCGGTGCCTTGAGCTAAAGAAATAAACATGCAATTAAAACAAGCACACAAATAACATTTATCTTCATGTCAACCTCTAAGAAGGTCACAGTTTGCCAAAGTGTCAAACACAGTATGAGGAATACAGATGTGGATCAGGTTACTATAAAATAATTAAATCCCAGGATTTGAAAAGTGAATGCAACCACCATATTCTCCGTGTATAATATTCTTTTCTTTCTTTTACAATCTTTTTACATCAGATTACCCAACTTGTTATCCGAAAGGAAATGACGCAGAATCAGGTAAAAGAGCTTCTTCTCAACTGTTTTAACGCAAACTTAAAGAAAAAGAGAACAGTATGTTCACATCAAGACAGAAATGGAACAAGATCTCGTATGCAAGCGGAAATATGAAAACTGCTCCTTCAGAAGGTTGGTGGTAGATCCTCTTCTGTGGCCTACAAAACTGTAATTCTTGTCACTACGACTACTAGTGTGTGGCAAACGTATAAAGAATGTCTAAATTTTACATCTGCTTGTAAGTGATCCTACCAGTAGGAGAATTTGAAGCAGTTCTGACATTTAAAAAGGCTTGGTGGCAAGCGCTGGGTAGCAACATACACAGGAACAGGAGGACTCACATGGAAACTGATAAATCACCAGACAAATCCTGAGCTTACAACAATCACTTCATTTTCTTCCTCCTTGTTTTACTTTTTCCGGGGCCAAACATATCGCAAGCCGCTTTGTATTAGCAATGCCCAAATTAAGCTTTTAACAACGCATGTGACCATAAAATCCCAGCTGTCTCTCTCTACCCAGCTTGCCACCAGTTAGCCAGTCACACGGCGTTATACTCATCGCAGTTCAAAGCACCACCTCAGACTAACAAAACACAGCAACTGAACAGCGGTACCTTGCCGTTCCTCTGTTAGCACATAACCAAGTCCATCACAAACATCATCGCTTGCTAGAAAAAAGAATCTGCTTAACCGTTAAAAATAGTTTAATAAATAAAGGAATAAAATCCCCACTTATTTCAAGGATGCTTAGTCACAAGTTTTAAATTGGTCATTAAAAAGATTTTAAAAGACCCTGTTCCCCCAAGAACATCTTAGGTTTTTCTGGGAATTTTACACTCATCACAGACTCACTGGAACCAATCTTTACGTTGATTGGTATTGGATGCACAATGGCAATATTCTGGGAAGACATTCTGTGCCACGCTATATAATTATGTACTCAAAGACATAAAAAAGCACTTCAAAAAGAGAATAATGAAATAAACTATATGTCTATTTTTATACTGTTCCTTCATAGGAATTATTCACATAAGCTTCTCCAAATCAGTCCATTTAGCAATCAATTGTCTCAAAAATATTCAGGACATGAGTAACACAGAACATTTCCATTTATGAGGCCTTCATATTATTATAGAGCAGAATTATACCTAATTAATCCCTTGCAATATGTATACATATATATGCATCTCAATCAGATTCTACTGAGGTCTGTGATCATTCCCATTAATTACTTGTCTGGGATCATGCTACATAAAAATAGAGATCCATAACCAGACCTCCAGAGCACTAGGGCCTAGACAACATTTTTTAAAAGTTTATTTTTAAAATAAACAAAATTGAATAAAAAAACCCTTAGAATTTAAATAACAATAACTTCCCTGTTGAGAATTTTTATCTCTTCATAGATTCAATTGTAGACCATGTAGATCCTGGCACACCAGGACTATGGATTCCACCGGACTTAAGGATCCTCAGTACAATGGTTGCCTCAAAACCAAGCTTTACCAAAATTGGTTCACTAAAGGACAACAACCCTTAGGGGGTAAGATTTTCCAAAGTTACTTTATCATGCACAGGAAACTGCAATAAATCGGCAAGACTATACACTGTAAGTATATCAAGGACTTGTCTCTGGTTTTCTACCCCTCAGCCTTAACTGAATTACATGTGGAACTCAAATTACTCATGTAAAAAAAAAAAATCTTCAATAAACCACTTTAATGTTTTAACAAGGCAACTAGCTCTGATTCTGGAAGAGTAGATGTAAGCGATCCCTACCAAATGGCCCTTTTTCTCCAAACCTGTGTGAGTAAGCAGCTCCAGACGGTCACCACACTTCCAGCTGCAGCACGATTCAAACAAACAGTTTGTCAGAAGTCACAAAACACTTGTGCAAGTGTCCACTTAAACACCCTGACCAAATTCCAACAGTTAGATGCATTATGCAACAGGAATCCTTCCTCAAGTGTCAGTATAAAAAGTGTGTATTTTATTTAATCGATTACAACGTTTTTAAAAAGGGCAGAAAGGAGGACCCTGGGAACTACCAGCCTGTCAGCCTCACCTCTGTGCCTGGGAAGATCATGGAACAGATCCTCCTAGAAGCTATACTAAGGCACATGGAGGACGGGGACATGACTCCAGACAACCAGCATGACTTCACCAAGGGCAAGTCCTGCCTGACCAACGTCGTGGCCTTCTGTGAAGGAGTGACTACATCAGTAGACAGGGGAAGAGCTACTGATGTCATCTGTCTGGATTTCTGTAAGGTCTTTGACATGGTTCCCCACAACATACTTCTCTCTAAATTGCAGAGAAATGGATTTGATGGGTGGACTGTTCGGTGGATGAGGAATTGGTCACATCCAGCACTGGACAAAATGTGACCTATGCATAATTTCTGTAACAGCAACATCTGCCTGGTATCTTTGGTTCCATTTGATAAAAAAATTCTAACATCATTCTACTAAAATGGCTAGGACAAATCTACTCTAAATATAACACGACTTAACTATCGGAAAGTGGTACAACTAAATAAAATTCAGCAGACAGCATTGCCAATAAAATAACATTAGAGTAATAAACACATGTTACTTGCCTAGCATTTTACTTCTTCACAGTACTTATAAAATAATTATTTTATTACTCGGGCAGAACACAGAGTTCCATCAGCAACTCAGCATTCACTCGTCCATACCAATTCTGGAACTGGAATACAGGAAATTCCATCTCAACACAAGGAAAAATTTCTTTACTTTCATGGTGCCAGAGCACTGGAACGGGTGGCTCAGAGAGGTTGTGGACTCTCCTTTTTGGGAGATATTCAAAACCTGTCCAACCTGCTCTCGGTGACTCTGCCTCGGCAGGGGGGTTGGACTAGATGACCTCTGAAGGTCCCTTCCAACCCCTGTGATTCTGTGATTCACTACATTGTTTACCAATACCTGGAAGAAAAACTATGCTTTCAAAGAACAAAAAGATGTTCATCCCTCAGTCAATGAATACTAAAAGGAAGCTGTAATCTCTAGACTGTCATTCATCAATCACTTCTCCTTTTCGTGACAATACTGAATTACTACAAAGAAGGGTCCACTGAGAAAAAACTGTGTATTATAAACTTTTAAAGTTTTATCTGTTGAGGATTCCATAATAGGAGGGAAATAATTGATGCCTTGAAAGAAGAACTCTTCAAATTCCTATATTCAACTGTGAAATACCCTATTTTTTGAAAAAGAACACAGGAAACAATTGAACAGGACTTCAGAACAGACTATTGTCTTCTCCAGTCAATCTATGTGATGGGAAAGAAGAAATATTAAAGTATGTTTATAATACATAAAGTTGAAAACTACGTGAAAGTAATTTACCTTGACACGCTTACTGACGGCAGACAGCAAAGAATTAGCTACGTAAGCCGAAAAAGGTGGCACCATGTGATCATATCAGATGATGAGAAGCATCCACCAAGAATTATGAAAAAGGTAACTAATGAATATGTAACTTAACATATGAACATTATATTTTACGTAATTAGATTTGAAAAGTTATTTGCTTAAAAGCTGCATATGTCTAATTTCTGCTGCTTCAGATCATAGCAGTAAGTGCAAGCTATTCTCATAAATGTACAATGCATGCTTAACAACATGTAATACAGAAAGTGCAGACAGTTTACACACAAGTGCAAAAAGTTTACAGAAGAGCCTTTTTACTAAAAGGAATGTTAGAAAATACCAGTCTTGCTGTACTCAGAAATACAGTTCAGTGAAGGGCTAACAGGAAACAAAGATTTAAGAAAGCAAGATGCATTCTGCATGCCTGAGAAATTCAGTCTGTATGCCCGAGAAATTCAGTCTGTATAATTAAAATAAAATTAGAATGGCATTGTGAAACTTGATGTAATTTGTTATTTATTCATCTTCTTCTGATGCACTGTTAATTTTAGGCTTTGTGTGAAATAATAATCTGAAGCAATTTTTCCTCACCAACCATCTGAGGAGATGGCAGCTATAGCTGAATAATATATGACCATTATTAGAAATACCTTCTTATGTTGATGAAGTTAATGTAACTACTGAATTACTGCTAGTAAATAAATGAAGAAATATCACATGCGTACATTAATGATAAAAACCCCACAAACTTTTAAGTATGACATCGTAGTGGTTTTTATTCATAAGCACACACTTTTTAAGATCCAGAAATCTAAATGACTGGAAAATTCTACTAGTTGTGTTAAATAAGAGGCTTGCCAACAACATAAATCCATTGCTCAGTAAGGGTCTAAAAGAAGTGTGGATTATTTTGAACGCATTGCTACTATTACAAAGAACTGCATTTATAATTAGTTAAAATGGAATTAACAGAACTTCTTCCACTGCAGAGTAAAATTGTTCTGTAAAAAGTAACCTTTGACTACCGGATTGCTTTATTTACTAGTGCCAATATCAAAGCATAGTTATAAATTATTAGTCATGCCATTTCCGTTTTGGAATAGAACTATTAACATTATCTGAAACACAATAAGCAAGATGTTAGGCAACTCAAAGCACACCACCATTCCTAAGCCTGAAGACCCCCATCCATGGTGTCCTGATTGCTCTCCACTGCCGTTACACCTTCTTCCCGCTGCTATGACACAGCTTCAAGTTAAAGCTGTAGGACGCAGACTTAGCTACACTTGACATTTAAAATTAATGGACCGATGTCATCACCCCCTATCACATGCTGAGTTTATCCACACCTGTCTTCTGATTTATTCTGCACTGAACAAAATTCAGTTTGGCAGTTGTACAGCGACCATTACAAAAACAAGCTACAAAAATTATTCTATACACAATGCAGAATCATCACACCACAGCTTTTATTAAAAACCTAAATGACTTGGAAAATGACATTCCTCTCACTTTATGAATGTACCTTCTGCATCTTTGTTTACGTTTGTGGGTACTGTTAGAGGCTGGAGTGGAATAATGATGTCATCCACGTTGGTCCCTTCTTCTGTATGCTTCTCAGAGACGTGAGACAGCAGTTCAGACTGATTTGGTGAAAACAAGTTACAAAGCTTACACATGAAGATGGAATTGATCCCTGAAAGGTAAGTTTAAAAAGAGGAGTTAATATTTCATAATTTGTTTGTTTACATTACCACAAGTTATTGAGATTTTGGTTCGGCTAACACACTATCAGTTAACTTAATACACTTAACGGGCAGTAATGAACTGAAACAAAGAACGTTACACCATTAAATGAAGACATTCATCATAAATCCTAAAATAAATTCATTTAAGAAATGGTTCAACTTCTACCCAAATCCTCACAGGGCAAAAAATATCTTCTGGCTCAAACCTTAGAAATAACAAGACCCAAAAGAGAGCAGGAAGACCTTTTTTTCCCCTTCCAGCCTCAGACATCGTTATAATTTCATATTTTTTCAAACAGCTGATAAAATGATATGACATTAAGTCATTGTCCAGGTTTGATGTGTACCACATTGGTATAAATGCAAAGCATTTTTTATTTATTTTATTTAAAAAGTAGCTCTTAAATACAGAGAAGCTGGGCCCCAAATCCTAATTTATGTTCACAGACCTCACTGTTCTTTCCTACATCTACTTAACCTTTCTACTTACCTCACCTAAGCACGTCTAGTTCGCTAATTACCTGTGTAAGTGCTGGAAACAAAAGAAGGAAGGAAGAATTAAAAACCATAAAAAATAAAAGGAAACTTTTCCTTCATTATAGTAACGTTTCTTAGAAAATTAATATGTTCTATCAAAAATGTATGCTTTGATGTATCATTTTTGCCTGCGAGTTAAAAATGTTAAGTGTGTGGTTTTGGTGGTCATTATCCTTAGATGTGGCTCTGCCACTAATGAAAGAGTGTGGAAAAAGCTCAAAACATCCGCAGTGCTGTAGACCACAAAACATTGCATCATATGACAGTCACAGCTATGCCATCACATCGTCTTCCTTTCTCCTTCTGGCCATTCACTTCAGAGCTGTACAAACACAAAGATTTTTCTTCTTTTCTCCCAGTATTTGAAAAAAAAATATGAGGCCTCATCTCACCCATCTACATGGAGAAAAATGGGCAGAAATAGGAGGAAAATTTAAGGAGGGGGAAAAGAAGTTTTATTCTCAAAACAAAATGTATCATATCAGCCTCAGAGTCTGATGGGACTGATTACTGATGGGACTCAGGAATAAAAGGAGGGTTTACCACCTTTGGAAAAAGGGACAGGCAACTCAGGAGGAGTACAGAGATCTCGTTAGGTTATACAGAGAGAAAATTAGGAAGGCAAAAGCCCATCTGGAGCTCAACTTGGCCACTAACATTAAGGACAACAAAAAAAGTTTTCATAAATACATCAACAAAAAGAGAGTGAGGGAGAATCTCCATCCCTTACTGGATGCTGGGAGGAAAGTTGCAACCAAGGACGAGGAGAAGGCTGAGATACTGAATGCCTTCTTTGCCTCCGTCTTCAATAGTCACACCAGCTATCCACAGGGTGCTCAGCCTCCTGAGCTGGAAGATAAGGATGGAGAGCAGAACAACCCACCCATAATCCAGGAGGAAGTAGTCAATGATCTGCTTCTGCACCTAGACACATATAAGTCTACGGGGCCAGATGGGATTCACCCAAGAGTACTCGGGGAGCTGGCAGACGAGCTCACCAAGCCTCTCTCCATCATTTATCAACAATCCTGGTCAACAGGGCAGGTGCCAGATGACTGGAGGGTGGCTAATGTGACGCCCATCTACAAGAAGGGTCGGAAGGAGGATCCGGGGAACTACAGGCCTGTCAGCCTGACCTCGGTACCAGGAAAGATCATGGAGAGGATCATCTTGAGTGAGCTCTCACGGCAAGTGCAGGGCAGCCAAGGGATCAGGGCCAGCCAGCATGGGTTTATGAAAGGGAGGTCCTGCTTAACCAACCTGATCTCTTTCCATGACCATGTGACCCACCTTCTGGATGCGGGGAAGGCTGTGGACATTGTCTATCTGGACTTTGGTAAGACCTTTGACACCGTACCCCACAGCATTCTCCTGGAGAAGCTGGCGAATCATGGCATAGACAAGTGTACTCTTCGCTGGGTTAAAAACTGGCTGGATGGCTGTGCCCAGAGAGTTGTGATTAATGGGGTGAAATCCTCTTGGCGGCCGGTCACCAGTGGTGTCCCTCAGGGCTCAGTTTTGGGGCCAGTTTCGTTTAATATCTTTATCAATGGTCTGGATGAGGGGATTGAGTGCACCCTCAGTAAGTTTGCAGACGACACCAAACTAGGTGGGAGTGTTGATCTGCTTGAGGGTAGGAAGGCTCTACAGAGGGACCTGGACAGGCTGGATCGATGGGCCAAGGCCAACTGTATGAGGTTTAATAAGGCCAAGTGCTGGGTCCTGCATTTTGATCACAACAACCCCAAGCAACGCTACAGGCTTGGGGAAGAGTGGCTGGAAAGCTGCCCAGCAGAAAAGGACCTGGGGGTGCTGGGGGACGGCCAGCTTAACATGAGCCAGCAGTGTGCCCAGGTGGCCAAGAAGGCCAACAGCATTCTGGCTTGTGTCAGGAATAGCGTGGCCAGCAGGAGCAGGGAAGTGATCGTGCCTCTGTACTCGGCGCTGGTGAGGCCTCACCTCGAGTGCTGTGTTCAGTTCTGGGCCCCACTGTACAAGAGGGACGTTGAAGTGCTGGAGCGTGTCCAGAGGAGAGCCACCAGGCTGGTGAGGGGTCTGGAGACCAGGGCATATGAGGAGAGGCTGAGGGAGCTGGGCATGTTTAGCTTGGAGAAGAGGAGGCTGAGGGGAGACCTCACTGCCCTCTACAACTGCCTGAAAGGAGGTTGTAGGGAGGTGGGTGTTGGCCTCTTCTCCCAAGTGAGTAATGACAGGACCAGAGGAAATGGTCTGAAGTTGTGGCAGGGGAGGTTTAGATTAGATATTAGGAAGAATGACTTTACTGAAAGAGTGGTCAGGCACTGGAACAGCCTGCCCAGGGAGGTGGTTGAGTCACCATCCCTAGAGGTATTTAAGAAACGTCTAGATTTGGCACTTCAGAGCATGCTCTAGTGGCAGAGACTGTAGGGGGTTTTTTTGTGTATGGTTGGACTCAATGATCTCAAAGATCCCTTCCAACCATGAAGATTTTATAATTCTATGAGTAACATTTGACATTAACAAAACATCTAGTATTCCATACACTTTGACATAAAAGTTCCATGAAAAATTCCTGTTGATTCAAAAAAAGCCCTCAACAAACTAAAAACTTTAGAAGCAGCAGCAAATGAAGAATTTCATTAAAACTTCTCTTGGTCAATGCTTTAAACAGAAATTTTACAGAACATTTTAGACAACTTTGTAGGTTTTGTTTTAATTTACAGGTACTAGAGGTGTGATGCGAAAGCAAAGCCACAAGATAGTAAATAACAATAAAGAAGGGTTAATATAAAGCTAATAATTCAGAAAAATCCTGATAAAAAAAAAAGAAAATATTACAAACTCTTGCCAGAGACTTAATTCAGAGGACTTTATTTGCTTTCTAAAACTCCTGTCATTTGTTTTAATGGTTTGATTTTTCAGCAGCCCCTGCTGCCTCCAGTGTCCAACGAAACGTAACAACAACCAGGACCCAATTTTAACAGCAAGCTTTGTCTTCAGCTACATACACGAACTCCTGGCCCAGAGACTCTTTCATTGCTCCTCTCCCCTCCACCTCCCTAAGGAAAATTAGGGACGTATGCTCACTGAAATCAAACTGAAACAACCAACGTTATTTGAGGTACAAACCAAACCACAGATTAGTCAGATAAACACAGAAATAAAATGTTATTTTGTGAACTTTGGGATCAATCTGGGGAAAAGAGAACAGGGAAGCTGTATTTTGGGACCGGTTTTCAAGCCAATCCCAAGCAAAGATCACTACCCCTATTCAATGTTGTTCCCCTCCCTTCATGACACATTGATTACATAGTTCACCCCCCGCAAGAAAAATCTATCTTTAAGGCATTCGGAATGTTAAAATCAGCAGATGTGGCTCTCTTTTACAGTTATTTGCACCTGAAACTATAACAAAAGCATCCTCATCTTCAGAAATAATACAACTACTTCAAAAATAAAAGGCAGAGTATGTCTTCATCTCTTTAAAAACATCTCTGAAAAACAACTCAAATATTGCTCCCATTGTTTGAAATATACTCTATAATTACACACACAAGCAGCTATGTAAAATGCATAACACATTCAACATGTTCTTAGGAGCTCGGTAGGGTTCCTTCTCAGGTATTCTGCTGTCTTGAGCACACACACATTTCTATTTTGATTCCAGTACGTTTATAATGGAAATGTTCCTTTGAATCAATTCCTTTGAACTAGTTCTGCTCTAGTTAGTGTTATTCTTTTATTTAACAAAAAATAATGAAGCCTGTTATTGACCCAGTGGATGACAACTGTTCTCTCTAAATGTAAATGCACAGTTAAGATTCACGCTACAAAACCTGTGAGCATTTACCTAAAGGTTTAACTAATACTGAATATTGAAATTCCACGATTTTGCTGAAAATTCTATTTTGAGGTTTTATTTGCCACTGTTTCCGCCTCCTGACCTGCTGGTTATTTTCCCTAAAAGTTCAAGCTCACTGCTTTGTGTCTCCTGCCTCCTCCTTCAACGGCTGTAATCAGTACTCACACACCACTTTATGTGTCCCTCCTCCCAGCGAGGACCTGGAGATGGGGAGAAGAGCAAGAAGGATCCCCAAAAGTCTCTGTGGTTGTTTAAAGTTCCTGATTACACAAACCATCAAACAGAAGTAAAGCTGGAACAAAACCAGGAATGAAGAGGCCAGGTGGCAGAGAGCAGTGTGAATGTTAGTGAAGGTGCATCAGGAGAATACGCAGAAGATGCCCGTGCTTTGCTCAGATGTGAGATGGAAACAAAAACCGAGTAAAGAAATGATTTTAGGAAGAATGACTGGAAAAGGAGGTCAGATAGTAGAGGATCAACCGTGCCGATCACAGGCCTAAACAACTAGATCAGGAATAAGCAAACAATAATTGATTAACCAGTTGCTAATTAGGTGGTGTAACAATAGAGCAGTGAATTATAGTCAATTAAATGTAAAAATCAAATAAGCAATAAGTTAATTAACTATGCAGGGAATCAATGATTAATTAGTGAATAATTAATTATGTAGGAAATCAACAGACCAATTAATTAGACAGCAATTAAATATGCAGAGAAAGAAAGGAACAGTAATCACGTATGCAGGTAAACAAACAACAGGAATTTCAGCCAAAACCAATTTGGAACATTCTGTTCACTAAACATGGTTTGTGTTAATTCATTATCGTCAGTTTGCCTATATAAACTGTGCTAAGTGTACATTGAAATAAATAATACCAATTATTTTCCTCTTCAATGGAAAAGCAGAAAATTAAACTGTAATGTAAGAGAAGCCATTTCAATATTTTTTTTTAATTCTTCCAAAGATCTCAGCATATTTTTAAATTAGTCAATTATTTTTTTTTTCTTTATACTGAGCATGTATACAGCAAAGGAAGATTAAGAAATGGATTTCTAAAAGCAAACAGCAAGTTGCAGACTAGGAAGCAGGCTCCTTTGTTCCCAAACCCCTTCACAACACATAAAACAGTACCTGTGCTGTTTCGCTTTAAAATTTGAGTGAGGGGGAGAGAAAGATGCACCTATCTTAAATACTGTTAATTTCAGTGATTTTTCTAAGGGAATCTGGTAGTATATTATTGTCATATATACTTTTGATCATTATATGAAAAAACCTAGTCAAGATTTGTTTTCAACTAACCAAAAACTTTCATTTTGCATAAAAGATAGGCTAGAGGTTGGATACTGTTTTATTTTTAAATAACTAATTTCGTAAGAAACACAGAGCAAGGAAACAAATTTGTATTTATTTGCCATAAATCATTCTAATGTATCCAAAACTTTTCATCACTCTTCAATGCAGACAACAGTTAAAAACTCTGTAATAGCCTTTGAAGTTCCACAACTGTTAAAAGGAACTACAGCTCCATAGCTAAATGCAAAAATAAATTTCACTGGATATCTACTGGCCTGTGGAATAAGTGCTTACTCTTCACCACTCCGGTTTTCCAACTCTGCAGTAAGTCACGTCATAGCACGCAGCACTTGTTGCAAATTCAATTATTAGGTAAAAAGTTTGTGGTTTTTTGTTTTTCTTTTGTTTTTGTTTTTTTTTTTTTTTTTTAACATTATCTGTATGAAAGCTCTTAAAAACAACTCTATGAAAGTTCTTCCATTGTGCATCCAAGGGTACAGCCAGGAAACAGAATGCAGTGAGCCAAGAACGAGATAAGAAACATCAACTTCTTAAATAAGAGTTGTCCTTTTTTGTCATTTATAAGGGCATGTGGAAGGTGAGAGTCTGCTTCACTAAGGCTAGCTGATCAAGAACATTTTCAATGCAAAGAAGGTCAATAAGTTAATGGCATAAACGATGAACAAGAATATACAGAGACTCAAACGTGACAGACAAGAGATAACAGTGACAATGCCATGGACCAGAAGTCTCCAGTTAGTAATTGATGGGACATCAAGAAACTGCAGGCACAGCTTTGGAGAAGGCCACCTGGACTTTGTAAATGGTAAGAAAAGGGAAACGAGGATCAGGAAGATTGGGATACTTTAGGAGCGTCTATGGGACTATGTGGATTTGGTTTACATGGCAAGGTTTTGGTAGCAGAGGGGAGGCTGCAGGGATGGCTTCTGTGAGAAGACACCAGGAGCTACCCCCGTGTCAGACAGAGGCAGCTCCAGTCAGCTCCAAGATGGACCCACCACTGCCCAAAGCTGAGTCCATCAGTGATGTTGGTAGCATCTCTGTGATAACGTATTTACGAAAGGGTAAAAAACGTTACACAGCAGATGGGAGAGGAGTCAGAAAAATGCGAGAGAAACAGCCCTGCAGACACCAAGATCAGAGGAGAAGGGGGAGGAGATGCTCCACGTACCAGAGCAGAGATTCCCCTGCAGCCTGTGGAGAAGCCATGGTGAGGCAAGTTGTCCCCCTGCAGCCCGTGAAGGGCCATGGTGGAGCAGATACCCACTCTACAGCCCATGGGGAAGCCCAGGCCAGAGTCAGCAGATGGGCCCTGAAGGAAGCCGCAACACATTGAGAGGAGACCACACAGGAGCCACAGTCCATGGAAGGAAGCACACACTGGAGCAGGTTTTCTGCAGGTTTTCAGGTCCCCCCACAGGCCTGTGGGGGACCCATGCTGGAGCAGTCTTCCTGAAGCACCCTATGGAAAGGGCCCATGCTGGAGCAGGTCATGAAGAACTGCTGCCCATGTGAAGGACCCATGCTGGAGCAGTTCATGAAGGACTGTCTCCTGTGGGAGGTACCTGGGAGATCTGCAAACGTTCATGCACTTGTGAATCTAGAGAGTGTTGTGCCTGTGCTTTCACTAGTAACTTTCAATTTCTACCAGCCACAGAGGAGGACTCGGCTGTCCCTGCTTCTATTTTATGTGAGTCCTACATGTAGGTGCTGTTGAAGGCGGTGCCTCCCCTGTTGGTGTGTGTGCAGTGCGTCTCAGGGACACACACGCAGATTTGCCGCTGGTTCAATCTGCAAGTGGGAAAGCAGCAGCCATGTCCATCAGCCTGTGACTGTGACTCCCCCAGGGATGCCCCCCAGAATGTTGTTTCTGAGCTTTCTCCAACAAGTTTTACTTCCTTAACGTGCGCTACTCTCACATCTCCAAGCCCATACCCATAAAACCAGCTAACCTAGAGAACCAAGGAAAAATAAATCCTACACTCTCACCCAGCACTGGACTATATTAAGAGATAACTGCCCAAAATCCATCACTAATTTCCAAATATTCCTAAAATAATTACTTATTCCTATAAAAACTCCCAACACTTTAGCAATGTCTACAACCAGCTAACACAAATGTTACAATACAACAGAAACAAATTGTAGTTTCCTCTACCAGCAAAGCATAGCACTGCATTGCTGCCCAACAAACTTCAAAAAGAAGAGATATTTAGGTTATTTCAGTACCTGACTTCCTCACTGTCTTGTCACTGCTCTCACCTGCACTATGTTATCTTGAAATCTGCAATTATTAGATCACAGCTCTATTAACTACAAGCTGTCTTTACTCAATGGAGTTAAATTTTCCATTATAATACCAAACATAGTAATACACTAACATGAGAAAATAGAAGGATTTCTGTTCAAATCTCAAGTGCAATTAAAAGCAGGCACAATTCTTCCAATAAAACTATTGTTTTTATTAAAGAACTCTTCATACACAAATGCTGAGCATGTAAGATATTCAAGTGTCTAAGAACAATAAATAAGACTTTTCCTTGATAGCTTCTTTAGGTAGAGGTATTGAAACCGTGAGATAACAGTTAATATGAGAGCAACATGTAAAAAGCCAGTAATTTGTGTTTAATACAAGCAACAACATTTCTCAGTAAAAAAATGGTTTGAACTGAACATGAAAGAATTGGCACATACAGTACAATGAATTACGATATCTTATACTTGTGTCAAATACATTAAAAATATTTTTCTTAGACATCAGATTTTATTCCTCTGTGCATGTTAGAGATTTTTGTAGTTTTCAATGCTATTTCAAACATACGGAATTTTCAAAAATGTTATAATGTATCTCTGATTTTTATTGTTTCACTTTTTTTGGGTTTTGTTGTGGTTTTTGGTTTTTTTTGGTTTTTTTTTTTTTTACTTAAAACCTACTTTATTCTGTTTAAAAATCAAAATATTTTTAAAAATACTGTTAAATGTATGTGGTTTTAATACCTTCAAATAATGAGTACTATTTCATAATTTCAATAAAATGTAAATAACTGTCAGCTGCATTTTTCTGTCTTACAAAAAAAGGATCTTTAAATGAATGTAAGTTTTGATTACACACACTTTAACCTCAGAAGGATATATTTAGCCATAGATATATTCCCTAGACCTCTTCCTTGACCTTATAACATTTTAGTTATCATTTTAATAAAGACACTGTTATAAACTAATTTTATTTCTCTTCATTTGATAGACTAAAAGAAATTAAATCAATACCTATTTCCTGCTATGTTCTCTATTTTGATTCATCAAGAAATTAATATGTAGGATTATGGCATATCTCCAAACCAGAAGCATTATACTCATTAAGTGTTAAAAAAAAAAGTGTATAAAACCTGCCACTATTTGCTACTATTAGAACAGCAGCATCACAAGTATCCCATGTCCAAAACTAACAAATTACCTATACTAAAAGCAGCCGGCCACAGAGAATAGAAAGCTATTTTAGGGCTTCCTTCATCTGAATTTGGACTATACTTAATAGTAAGCAACTGTTTTCAAATTCACTAGCACAGGATGACTACTGAGGCAAAACCTGCAACACAGAATACATTCAGTTAAGGAAAAGGAGAACCTGACCACGTCCGTTCTCACTTTTAGCTGCTAACTAAATAATTATCATTAGTTAAATGCCACAAACATATTTTTTTATTTTTAACAGTAAGAACGTAAGTTATAGCAATGTTGAGATAGGATGCACTCTTACAAAAACTAAAAGATGATACTAAAATCAATAATGCTTAATATGGTTTTATGGAAAACCTCATCATATACATTCAACATTTTTTCTAACAAGGCTGTAAGTTTAGTTTACAAGGTAAACTATATCTATAGAGGCACATAGCATACGAGACTAAATTACACTGGTGTTTGTGAATGTTTCCAATTTAGAAACAAACTGCATTTAAAAATCTATACAATACAAACATACTAGCACAGAGACAACAAAGCCAGGGAAAAAAAACACTAGTTAAAGTGCTTGGGACACGAATGCATGATGGTGGTGGTGTGAGCAGAACTCAGTTGATAGTTTCCTATATACCTAAGGGAACATTACAAGTTGAGAAAGAATACAGAGGAGCACGGGGCTTCATCCAATCCAAAATTTAAAGATACCATAAAAATGTTTTTAAATTGAAGACTGAAGGGTAGGTGACAAGTGCAAAAGACCACAAAGATCAAGGTGATTCACTCTGCAGTGATAAAATTATGAAGACTGTTTACAAATGAAAGGTGACACAGAAGTTAGTAAGATTTTAACAGGAAACAACAAAGAACAGGTGAAACAAATTGTTGGGTTTGTTTTCCATTTCTTTGTAGTTGCTTTAAAAAAGATAAACCTACATTCTACTACAATAACGCAAGAAGCCTAATAAGGTGTCAAAATCAGAATGCCTAGCTGAAGGCAAGGGTTATTGACAGACATGCTTTCAAAAAATTTCTGAAAAATATTGTTGTAATGCCAGTGGGATACTACCACTTCAAAATACTGAGGACAGGAAGTAGGATGTATTGTTTGTGAAGCAATGCCATCTGTTAGAAGCAGCTTACGGTCAAATCTGATTAACGGGTTTTTTTAACAAGTAACAGAATCCCTGAGGCCTAAATGTGCACATTGTACAGAAAAGCAGTGTTAGGACTTAGATGAGCAACTGTCTGACCACAACAGTAAGAATGACCGTGGCACACTGAAGGGGATAAGAGTTCACAAAGACGGAAACGACAATATATTGTAGGCTTCAATTACCCTTATGCACATTGGTTAAATGTCAGGTCAGGACAGGATGCCAAGATTAAATGTTTAAACAACATTAATGACTGCTTCAGCCAGCAAACAATCAGGCAAACCATATGAGGAGAAACAGTTCTTGACTTTATCAAAAGTATAGCAGAAGACAGCGTTCAAAGTGACCCTACTTGAGAGTCACTGCAACCGTGACTAAAGTAGTACTCAAAAATCCTTTCAAAGAGTGATAGAGAGACAAACGTTTGTGTTTAGCTTCAACAATGTGAACTATATAAAGATAAAAAGCATCTTTAACAAAACAAAAACAAACTACAAAAAGGACTAAAAAGGTTCCAAGAAGAGTTAAATACTTGAAAGCAGCATGAAGACTATTTAAAAGCATGATATTTGATGCTAATCATCAAAGACGACTTCAGAAAGGGGAAGAAAAAAAAAATCTATCACAGCAAAATAGCAGTGAAAGGAAGCTTTAGTAGAAGAAAACATCTTTATAAAAGTTAAAGTTGTTAAACGAGGAAAACAAAAAGAAGATTGTAAATGATGTCAAATTAAATGTAAAAACACAGTAAGGCAGGTCAATAAGCATAATTTTATCAACTTGAAAAATAAAAAGCAGAATGAAGCCTTTTTTTAAAAAACACCTCAGCAGTAACAGGCCTGACTGAGAGCTTGTGTAGTAAAAAGTAATGTTTATGAAAAGACCCTTCAAAGACGGTGAGCCCGTAGCAAAACAATGTTTTCCATTTGCTGTATCTCCATAAGGGTTTGGAGAGGTTTTCTATGAAAGATCTCTCAATTCCAGCAAACACTTTAAAGATAGTCTCAAAACAAAGCTAAGAACTGCACTATTCAAAACCAAAACCTTACAGTTATAATAGACAGTGTATAAAACAGATGGTCCTATAACACATAGACCTTTAAAAAACAGAAAAGATTACTACTGCAAAAGCCCATACTGGGCTTTTTGTCTTTGGGTATTGTTCATCTAACTAGAAAAAAATAAAAACCCTAAAATAACAACAACAACAATAACAATAATATCCTTAAAAGGTACAAAGATAAGGACAACAAAGAACACAGCACAGATCCTTACAAGCAGCAGCTAAATACATTAGAATTTTCTGACTGGAAAGGATGGAGCTGTGGGGTAGACAAAAGGCAAAGAGTAAAGTGAAGAACTACAAAATCACACATGTCATAGAAGCAAATGATCCCTCTGAAACTACTGTCCGCTCTTTTCAGTTGATTTCTCCTGCAGCTGCACTGGGAGAAGCAGAGAACACGAAAAGAGGCAGTTCTTCATATAACTGTAAGATAAGTACGTGTCCAGTTGGTGTTAATAACTCTTGGAACCAAAGCCCACTGAGAACTAGTAAATGGAAAGACACTACTCGGGGCTCAGGAAGGCCATAAAAAGGCCTAAGAGAGTATTCTAGACAAATATCACTGTGTGCTCGCCCTGTTCCTACACTTCTCTATTTAGACATCCATCATGAGTCACTGTTAGACACGTGATGTATCAAGCTTGCCACAAAATTAAGATCCAGATACTTTCTTAGATTTTTTTTTTTAATCGCAGTACCAGTACTACACAATGTAGACTTTAACGCATCTCAGCTATTCTAGCATTCAAATACTGTATTTCATCAACATAACACAGTACCTCTGAAAATCTCCAAATACTTGACATAAAGACATCATTATCTCCAATGGAGAGGTAGAGAAATGGAGTACTAACGCACCAGAATTGTGCCTTATGATAGATCAACTTTAGACAGTTAACTTGAATTACTGGAAGATGAAGTACCAGGTTACATTGACATGCTTCAGGGTTGCCTAAGATATCACCAGAAACCAGAGCCTGCAACGTGATCAAACAGCCACCCCAACAGGAAAAGGGCACAAGGCCCATCTCCCTTCTTTGTCTGAAGCGTGTCCTCACACTCTCACCATAACCAAACATATTTTATTTTACTAGTCTGTTACTGGATTTGTCAAAAGAAACTTGAGTTTAAAACCACTGAAGTTTAACTAATGAAAGCAAATAAAAGTATTTTTTTTCTTTTACACACATCAGCTTTACAAACTTTCCTGGAAAAAGGTGCATAAAGTTTTTTCAAAAGAAGACGACTGCCTACACACACTTGTCTTGGTTAGAACGTACAAAATTTAGAACTAGATTAAAAAGGATGTCCTAATAACTAGGAAATTAAATTATTTGCAGTAGTTTAGAATAATCAGTTTATCAAGCATAGAAACAAGGTAGATTTTCCATCATTTAAAAAAAAATAAACTGTACTAGATGTGCTTACACCAAGACTTTGTTGTCATTTTTTATGTTCTAAGATCGCCCTCATGCGGCTAAATGCAACACTGCTGAAGTTACCACTAAAGTACACTATCGTACAATACCACACCGTAAACCACGCTACCAAGATACCGAAAACACTCAGAACCTCTCAAAGAATAAGCACGAACAATGTGATCAGTCAACGACTTCAGGATGCCCTGACTGAAACACTCCAAACCTGTTTTTTTGAAGCACAAATAACAGAAATGCATCTGAAGTCAGGCACAGTTCAGCAGTTGCAGTATCAAAGATACCACTCGTGACAGTTCTGGGTACAACCACTCTGTATTATTAAGACAAGTGTGCTTGAATAAATACTAATTTATTAGTAGCAACAGTAGTAGTAGAAAGCGAATTAATTTCTCATCTAAAGTTGTATCAGAGAATATAAAGCAGTTCTGGAAGGCTCTTCCAATAGTACTTAAATAACACAGCACCTGTTAGATATTCTGCTGTTCAGATACAAATACAAGCTATTCTCCTGATAGTGCTATTCTCTTTGGCATAAAATCTTGTTTGAGTTGTAAACTAATTGTCTGTAAACACCTCATAGGACAGCTAGAAATACCTTAGGATTCTAAAAAATTAAAGTGTCATCTCAGGGAACGACAACCAAAAGCCAAATTTGAGTGTACAGGGTAATTAAGTAGCGTTAAGTTATTGCAACATCACTTCTCAAACTTGTCCTGCAACAAACGCGTAAGGATTGTGAAATGAAGAAAGCACGTACATAATGTTTGCTATCATGTCTGCGTATTTCACTCACCGGTGTAATCCCCATGAAATTTACTTAGACATGAATCCCCCCATGAAAGTCAGGCCAATATAAGGCACATAAAGGACTGAGATGATAATGCAATGGAAGCATCTAACTTTAACTTGCTATCTCCTTTCTGCAGCTGCACTTTTAGGCTCTTGAGCTAAAACTACGTACACAAGCTGTCAAAAGTAAAGCGCGAGTGCTTTAAACCCAGATGCGCACCATTTCAATACAGACTGCAGGCAGCTCGGCAGCTACTCTTTCCCAGCTGTCCCCCCACAGGCACCCGGGGGACCTCGGGACCGCCCCAGCCCTCCGGCTCCCTGCCGAGAACCAGCCGGAGCGCCCTGACCGCGGAGAGCCCGGCGTGGCCTGGCCTGGCCTGGCCCGGCCAGGGCCGGCACCGCCACACAGACCGCGCTGGGGCCTCCCCACAGGGACACGGCGGCCTTCCCTCACCCCTCCGCAGGGCGACCCTTGGGGTGCCCCACAGCCCTCCAGGCCGCCGGGCAGCCGCTGTCCCCCCTCCCCTTGCCGCCAGCGGAGCGGAGATAACCACCGGGGCGGGAGAAGCAGCAGCCAGCCGGCCGCTGGGGGAACTACTTCTCGTGCGGACGCAGCGTGACGACAAACCCGCGCCGGAACTACTTCCCTCCCCTCACACCCCCTCCGTCTGTAAGAGGATCCCTGCGCGCTCCCCTGCCCGCCCCGGCCCCGCTCACCTGCAGCCGCAGCCTCCATAACCGCGGCAGGGACCCGGCGGGACGGAGGGTGGGGGGTGGTGGGGGAGCGGGCCGAGAGCCGAGCGGCGCAGCCTGATCTGAAACGAAAAAAAAAAACAAAAACAAACCCCCCCCAAAAAAAACAAACCAAAAAAAAAAGACGACTAGAGGAGGAAGGGAAAAAAAAACACAACAAAAATCACTGTCGCGACAGCGGGCCAGGCTCCCCCTTTGGTAAAAAATAAAATAAAATAAATTAAAATATATAATTTTAGTCGGCGGGGGCGAGGCTGGCCGGGCGGCGGGTTATGGCGAATCTGCCGCCCCCGACACGGCGGCTTCTTCCTCCTCCGCGACGTCGCGCCGGCAGCGCGAGAGCAGGGCGGGGGAGGGGCTGGAGCGCGCGCCCCCCCCCCCTCGCGCCCCGCCCAACGGCTGAGCGGCGGCGGTTGGGCGGTGCCTGCGCAGCGGCGGCCTCGCGCTCGTTCCGTTCAGGCGCGGCCGCGTCTCCTGAGGGGCGGCTGGCGGCTGGAAGCGGCCGGGATCCCGGCGGGAGAGGGGTTGGATACGCGGAGATGAGGGGGAATTCCGCTCCGGTCAGCGGCCAAGCCGCTGTTGGCCCGAGGCTCTGCCCGCCGGGGTGAAGGCTCCCCGCCCCCTCCCCACCGCGCTGGCCGGGAGCAGCCGCATCCCAGCCCCAGGGTCCTGAGGAGGATGGGACTTAGGTCAGACTCAGGAACAGACGATTCATACTGACACAGCCCTTCGATATCTAAGCAGTTTTAATTTACCTCCAATGATTACAATCATGTGTCTTGATTAACATGCATATTTCCTACAAGATAATTGAAGTTTGGAGGAAGATGCAATTTTCACCATATTAACAGGTCCATAAACATTTGTGATGTAGTTCAAGTAGTTATTTAGCCTTGTGCCTAAGATCACGGCTGTTCTGTAAGTTTATTTTTATCTGAGTGCACTTCAGAAGATTTAGATTTGCCTCTGAGCCATGTGTCAGTGTGTATCAACAGTTTGGTGAATCACCCTAATTTTTTTTTCATTCAGTTTTCTAAGTTATGAATTTGGGTATTAAATTATTAGGGTTTTTTTCTTAATAGGAGCTTGAAGACAGCTACTTCCGTGGCACAGCACAACCAGTGCCGCTGGAATGCTCGTAAACACCCGCTTCTGCCTCGTGTTTTTCTGCTTTGTTGCTTTGCTGTTTTGTTTCTACACTAACAGCCACTGAACACCAGCTTTATCACTTTCACTCTTAAATCATCATAAATGTTGTTTGCATTCAATATTAATGAATTTAGTGTTGAATTCCATAATGTCTGTTACTGTAGTTAATTTCGGTACAAATGACTGTGTAGGAATCTCATTATCCTTCCTGAACATTAACAGTATTATATTATTTTTTTTTGTCATACTGCAGATGTACTCAATTAAGTGTAAAGAGTAAAAATTGTGAAAACAAGAATTCATTTCAGTATTAGTTACAGTAATAAACCTAAATAATTTTCTGTAGCAAGAGAAATAATGTGTACATATTAACAGAAATAGCTTATAAAAATATTTTCTAAACATCACTGATTATATTTCATTGTGACAAGTAAAATTCAACCACAGGCAGAAGGCCATAAAACCTATATATTTCTTAGTCCAACAAAATGCTTTTAACCTAGAAACCATCTATATGATGATCCACATTATAAATGTTCACTCCAGGGCCCCAAACCTGATTCGCCACAACTCTGTGGCTGAGCCACCTCTGCCATCACTTGAGCGTTTTCTGACCATTTTACTGTATTCCAGTCGGCCATTTTCCTCTTGTTAATTTTCATTTTTATTTTCTAGCCTTGTCTGCCGGATGCTAAAATACCCAGCTGGATGCTGGACACCCAGCCTCACAGTTTTACCCCTTCCTTTATTCTTGTGTCTTTTGGCCTGGACAGAAGAATCCATGACGTATAAGGGCCCATCAACGCAAATGCCCTTAGACCATCTGTGTCAGATGATAGCAAACAACTACAGCCCTGCCGGCAAAAGGAAGGTGGGACCCTGTTGTTAACTCACCAGGGCCTATGGGAAGACACAGTCCAGGATCTAGCAGGGGTGGGAGAGCAGAGATTTGTAACAGAAACGTTAAGATCGTTACAAATGGAAGTGTGAGTGTTGGGAGCAGAAGGAGCTGAAGCAGGGCGTATGCTCAGCAGGTCATCAGTACCATGGCACGCCTCACCAGACACCCAGCTGAGGAAAGCAGAGAAAACACCGGACAGTACATCAGCAGCGTCGGCAATGACTCACGGGGTGGGGCAAGATGAATGCGCAAAAGATGAGTTACCATCTGCTCCTAAACAGCACAAAAGACACATCCAAACACCAAGCTTGCCAATTGAGGAACAACTGGGAGACATGATGGGGACTCAGTGGCCTGTGTCCCTTGTCCTCCATGTCACCACAACTAATTCTGGCCTGAATACCTGAACGAACATCCTTGGTGCTTACGTGTATGACAGGGCGAGTGTGAGGAAATGAAATCATTTGTGTGTAAAATGAAGTCATCTCTCCTAGCTGGTGTCACCTTCTGTAACACTACTCAGAGCATTAAACAGTCCTCTGTTGAGTTTTGCTCCATTGGTTGCTACAGACGCAGATTGAAAGGACAGGGAAAGGTTACTGCCAAGGAGAGCCTGGCCGGAACCAGCCTGAGTCCTGGGCCCCAGCAGAGAGACTTTGGCTGAGCAGCTGTACTCTACTGGTGTTCACCCCACCAGTATTCCTCTTGCTCAGAATGACTTGCGTGAGACAGCTAATACAGAAATATGTTCTTCAGAATTTATGTCAGGGACCCAAATACAAGGCAGAAGGGAAGGAAGACCAGACCTTTCCAGAGGCCATGGTCGCTCCCCTCTGCTAATTTACTTAATTTGTCTCCTCTGACCTGAATGACAGAGCAATGTTATAGCAGAATCATGCCTGGATATTCTGACTTGGATGAGAAGCAAAATTTAGGAGTCTGCCTTTGTCTTTAGCTTGCTGCCTTGACTCACCACCTTCTTTGAGGGTGCTAGAGCACTGGAACAGGCTGCCCAGAGAGACTGTGGAAACTCCTGCTCGGGAGATATTCAAAACCTGTCCAACCTGCTCTAGGTGAACCTGCTTTGTCAGAGGGTTTGACTAGATGATCTCTGAAGGTCCCTTCCAACCCCCATGATTCTGTGATTCTGGACTCATGGTGCCCGTTTTTGCCTCTCTTCCCATCCCTGCTCACCTCTGCACCTGCCATCTTCTGGAGAATGTTTTCTACTAGGAGCAATAAAGATGAAAGCACTTGCATGCTTAGACACTCAGCACCTGTGAAAGGAAGGGATTGTGCTCTTTTTAGGACATGAGTAATATTCATCCTTACGTTGGCATTGAAAGAACATTCTCTGGTCCTTCAGTCACCGAGCCTCACTACAGCAAGTAGGGTGGATTCTCCTGCCAAGAAAAGCGCTTGTCCCAAATCTTTCACGTAGTTAGAACCACTGGTTAAGCATCAGTATGACACATGGTTTGTTACTTTTTTACATACAGTTATTTCCTACAGTCCTGCTTTGCACAATCACAAGCCTGTGTAAAAGGCCACGTTAATAAAGGCTTGTTCTTTACCAAAGATGAAAAATCAGAGCTGGAATATCTGAGCTTTGGTGTCTGACCTAGCCAAAATGTTCTGGGAGCTTTGTCTCTCAGAGGTGAGGAGAGAACGGCTGTCACTGCCGGGGTTCCTGGCCAGCGCACAGAGCCCAATTAAAGCAAAATCTTTGCAACCTCTGAATCACAATTTCCACAGCTTAAAGAAAAATACCCTCAAGTTCTTCCAGAAATTTCACCATATTAAAACCCGCATAACTCATCACCAACATGAGTTCAGATGCGCCACACACGACAGCTGATGCAGCTAACGGGACAACTAGCGTCAACTGTAAGTAGACAACAAAGTAGACAACAACAGAAGATGCCAAGATACAAAGGAGTTTCAGTGGTATCTTCTGAAAACAGGAGTATTTATGAATCTTGAGTCAGGCTCCTGAAAGCAGTATGTTTTCTATACACTCGTTCCTTCCCTTACCTCAAGAGGAAATCTGATCCCAGTCTGTGTATTCATCTCATTCTGTCCTGGTTTCCTTATTGACTAAATTCAAGGTCCACTCTCTACCCCTGCATTCCCTGTCTCTCTTGCCTATCTCCGTGTTTGACCTCTTTTGCTGCCTTTCAGCTCCCAGTCCCCGTTTTCATTCACAGGTTATCTTTCCTGTTTTCCTCAAAGGGTCTTTCCAAGTATTTCTTTCACCCCAGCTTCTGTCCAGCCACTCGCAGATAATCTCCTGCAAGTCTTCATCACATTCAGCTACCACTTCCCTCTCTTCAGTCCACTGAGTAGTTCCCTGTTCTAGCCTCTGTGTCTGGCCAATATCATCGACTTCCCCATAACTAATTCTCGTATAATAATAATGAAAAACGCTACAGAGTGCTCGAGAACGCAAAGTTCACGTATAGAGCAAGTGACGTATTGCATAGGGCTTCAGCCTGCTTCTGGAGCTGGAATCCATGAAGAGAGTGTAGATGCCCTTATTGAGGCACAGCAGGTACCAACTGCTCCTTTTCCCAGTTACATGGTTTGGCTTCATTCACAAACAATAGGAAAAGCACTTTACTGAAAATGTGTTTTCACAGGCGTGAAACCAGAGTGCACCTTGCTTAGCTCTTCAGTAAGAGTGGTCCCACAGAATTAAAGTAGTAAAATCAATAAAAAGTTAGAATTAGTACTGCCTTGTACGGCTTTTATTTCCACTTGGTTTTGCATGAGCTATTTCTGGGAATCTTTAACATCACAGTCATATACTGCATTTGTGCAAGATCTCTGACTCATTTAGCGTTGTTGATGGACCTGACCTAGATATGAGTTAGGGCTACGTAGCAAAGGGGGTTGTCTGTAGAACAGGACTCTGCCTCATTTGTTACAGAAGCTGGAATAATGCTGAGAAGCAAACATGAGGTTTTACAAAGAGAAATTAGGAACAGATTTTTCAGGAGGATAATACTTTTCTCAAAGAGTTTCTGTATGATATAGAAACAGTGTTCATTAATTGTGTCTTCCTCCTGTTCTGGTTGCTTACCATGCCGTCTTGCAATGTGCTTTGAAAAGTATCATGTATTTCTATAGCTGGAAATTTTAGCATCTGAGCTTAAATGGGATAATTGCTTCCCAAACCCTTCATCCTAGATGTCTTAAAATGAACATGGGAAGTTAAGGAAACTTTTCACCCTAACCTTCAATGCATTGCTTTCCCTGTTTTCCCCCACTGCATTTTTTGAAAAGCTGTTTCTGTGGAAGAAGCAAATCAATAAAAATGCCCCATAAGCACCCCCAAGACAATTAATTATGCCACAGGGAGGATGCAAAGCTCTATATAGGGCACAAACCGAGTGTTATTTAATTGCTTAAACGAAGCAGTAGTCCTGTGAGAGAAAAGAGTAAATTATGTGATCACAGACCTAAGGATCTGCAACAAAAAATATCAGCAAGAGGATAAAAACAGAAGTATGCTGCCAGTCTTGACTTTGACACTTAAAGAGCTTCCAGTCCGTGACTTTCCAACCATCCTGATTTTTATTATAATACCAGTATTTTTAAGACAAAAAACCTTTAGCATTTTATGAAGTAGAATGCATAAAGCATTCTAACAGAAGGGCAGAACTCAGAGATATGAAAAACTAAATACTGTAAGAAATATTGTAAAAAAAAAATCTTCAAATCAATTTTGTGTGTGCTTTGCTGCAGAAACCAATGCAAAGTGTCTGTTGGGGTTCTTAACTAATACAAGGAGTCCTACGGTACATATAAACTTTACTGCATGGCGGTTTATTGCACTTGCTTACAAACAATTGTTTTTCAAAACTACAAAATTCTCACTGAGCTCATAGTGTTGTTCTCTGATTTCTTATTTTTCAGAAGAGCAGTTTGACCAAAAAGCAGTTTTAGACAAACATGGAAGGTATATTCTTACACCGAGAAGCTCACTTTACAAAATCACATGAAGATTTTCCCACTTCTTTCGTGACAAAGGGCATTGCAGCATGGGACAGTTGTGAACTAAATCAGATCATTCAGAAAGAAAGTCTTATGAACAGCACTACTTTTAGACTTTTTCTTTTGTCCTTTTGATTAGCACATCAGGAACTAAGATTTTTTTTTCTCTAGGGATAAGAACTATTTTATTGGATGTTATTTAAACAATAAAACATTGATATATAAAATTGTTATCCTTTCATGTAGTTAAAAAATAATTTAATATAACTGGTCTTTGATAAAATTGTTCTTTCAAGCTGATATGTTAATACTAATTTTGTGTTTACTACTTAAAGCCCCCTTTGCCAGTTCCCACTTTGAACTGCACTACTGCTAAACTTTAAAAAAGCAAAACGCTTCAAGTTTGTGGGTTTGGGGTTTTTTGTTTGTTTGTTTGTTTGTTTGTTTAATTACTAGAGGAAAAGTTTACTCCTTCCAAACACTGAATTCTTGGAATCAAAAATACAAATATTTACAAAAATATTTCCCCACTTGTCAGTAGTACCATACCATAAATTTTAGTGTTTTGCATTCCCCTCTGTTACAGCAATTCATATTTTTAGTCTTCCCTTGGGTCATTTTGAGGACATAATATTGCAGATATTACAGAAGTTTAGGCAGAACTTGGCCCGTGCAGTCGCACCATGACGCCTGTTTCAGTAGCTACGCAGTTGTTATGGCTTGAGGAACCCACAACAATTTATTGTCGTTCAGACAATTGTTCTGTCACATGATGACCCCTCCCCGCCCGGGAAGGGGAATCTGGAAAAAAACAAGGAAACCCGAGGGTTGACATGTAAACAGATATAATAGAATAAGACTAGATTATTAACATTACTAAAACCCAATATTGATCCTGATACCAATATAAAATATATAAGGATTATACTCAGCCCATTCTATCAGTGGGAAGCTGTGCGCTCCCAGCAGGGGACAACAAATGTGGGCTTTGGGAGGGAGGGAAGGGCTCAGAGCTCCAGCACAAGGGCAAGACGTTCTCAGGATTGCAGCCATCAAGGAAGAGAGAGAACTTCACAGCAAACTTTCTAATTTATATTGAATTTGACGTTCCTGGTATGAAATAATCCTGTTGGCCAGCCTGGGTTGAGTGCCTGGGTCTTGCACTTCCTCATCCCACCACCTGGCTACCTTGGAAACACTGAGGCCTTGAAACCTGCATACCATAGCTGGCTGTAAAATAAATATTTTCACAAATTCAGCCACTGGAGTCTTCTAAAAGTGCAGTTTTCCCAGGCATTAGAAGAGAAATTAGTCCTGTGTTGCTCAAACCAGGGCAGCAGTGAAAGCGAGTGGCGAACCTCATTAGCCTGCAAAGAGCCCAACAACCAGTGGCGCTGCCACCTGAACAAGTTCTCAAACTGCACCCTCGAAACACACCCAGAAGAATAACACCCACTTTGCTGTCCTGAGATGGGACATTCCGGTTCCTCGGTCACAAGGCCAGCCATGTGAGAGGTGGACACTTAATTCCAGGCTTAACTTCAACCCAGGGTGTTACGCTTCCCTGGGGACAAAACAAGTTTGATGCTTTCCACACTCTTTTTCCCCCTGAGCTGTTCAGTCCTTGCCAGTAAGTCAGTTCCTTGCCGTCCAACTCTACCTGTTACGCTCTGCCCGGCCAAGCGCTCTGCATTCAATTTGCAAAACAATCTACACGCAAAACTTATTTAAAAAGAGTTATTTGTAACCCAGCTTAGTTCTCTCAGCCAGCCCCCACACAACTGCACTGAAACAACTGAGCAGCCAGGAAGGAGTGGGAACAGGAGTTGTGCCACCAGGCATTGATCCATAACGTCTCTTCTTTAATTTTACTCAATTAAACTGGTTTTAAGCCAATCAGTGCAACTATCAGCTGTCATTGCACCCTGTAGAGACAGTCTGAGTCCCATCACCGTCACCTCCAACTCAGAGACCTGGGCAAACATGGATTACCACCTGGGGAACACATTTTATTATTTTTTATATAAAAAGAATCACTGTTTAATGAGAGCAAAGACTAAAGTTTGTTAAGTAGTTAAATAGTTCTTCCTGGGATTTGTAAACTGTTTTTCCATGAAGGGAAAACTCTAGCCATATTTACAGCTGCGGAGGTACTCAACAGTGGCCATGTAAGATAGATTCTGGGAGAGGACATGAAGGAGAGCATTCTCAGAGCGTTATAAGTATATAATTTAGGGTATATAAGGTACATCATTTAAGTTTTGTTTAAAAAATCTGAATAAAAACATGGATTCCTCCACAGAGAAGCTCAAAGCACTATGTTTAAAAAAAAAAAAAACAACAAACATTTGGTATTTAAAGTAATTTACCTTCACCTTCTTGTGAATAACACTGCCCTTACCCCTGTTGTGTCCATTTCATCATCTGTGTGGCAAAGGCCAGTCCATCAATACACAGGTATAAGGGGAATTTTCAAAGCTATTCAGCACGTATTTTTGACCTCACTTTTATTTTCCCTTTGAAACCAAAGAGAAAATAACTCAAGCTGACACTGCGCTTTTGGAAGTGCTGCTTGAAAATGCAAAGGAGGTGAATACTCAGAAATTATAGGAGGCTGGTTTGAAACTCGTTTTACGCTTAAGAAAGAAAAGTTGTTATTGCTTTAATGTAAATGCTTCATTTTCTTTTCCACAGTATCTGTCTGGAGTAACTGTATCTGCTTGTTATTTTTATCTGCTATGTTTAATGCAGAGTTCTGTGTTTAGGACTGTATAATTGCTGTTTTCTTGTTACAGAACATTAACTTTATGCTTTCAGTAACAACTTTATAATGAAAACGCTAATAAAAATGGGGCAGCACAAACTGCACATTTACAAATCTCTCCAGAGCTTAGTATGAGGCTTATCATAATTCTTGCCATCTCAGGATTGTATAGTCTTACTGATACTGATTACGCTGCACAGTTAATTTAAAAATTATCTCCTGCAGGCCTGAAAGGCAACAATTATAAATAACTTCAGAAAAAATACACATACTGAAAATGCTTCTAATAAACAGATTCTAGTTTTGTCAGTGTAGCAATATAATCACTGCAGGACTCAGAAATACCCGGTATTAATCACATTTCAGCTTGCGGGTTTATGCTGTTTAATCCTATTACAACTGTACAGCGTGTTTTTCCTTTGCTAGGTGACGCCAGACTATCTGGAGGCAGCAGCACAGCTGGAACACTGCACAGATTTAAATGCTGGCTTTCCTTGTTCTTTTAAGGACTTTTGGGGGGTTACTTTCTTATGCAGGCTCTTATGACACAAAAAATTATATTAAAAAACTTAAAGTTAAGAAGAAATGTTGCTATGTGCTGTTTCATCAGTCGCGTACAAAATGAACACCATGCAGCTGGACTGAAATAGAAATGCACGTGAGAAAGCAAACTTTGCCAGAAGCTTTTCAACATGTAGCACTGTCAAAATAGAAGATTATTTATATTTGTGTTGATGTATAAAAAAATACAGTGCGACCTCCAAACAGGGGCCTGATTTCATTCCCTTCACTTTTCCTGTAATTCAGGGAAAGAGGACCAAATAGAAAAAGTAAATTCATAGTATGAGTAGCATCTTCTCGATACTACTAAGAGAGAGTGGTATTGAAAAAGGCACAATGACAGGTGTAGAAGAGACATCTTTGTTACTGGATTCCTGCTGGGAAAGTTGCCACGGCTCCCACTGAGCAGTGGGCTATTTATAAGAGAGCAGAGCAGAGAGAAAAAACAGCACCAGTCACGCTGGGTTTGATTTATTAACTCTACAGTAGGAATTTGACAACCACGATCTACCCAAACTGCAAACTATACAAATCTGACAGTTCCTACATGATTTGTGTGATTTTGATTTGATTAGACATTGCATCATATGTTTGGCTTCAGCAGACCACTGTTCCATTCTTAATCTTCATCAGTTTTCTGCAAGATTAGCATGTCATTAAATACCTCAGACCTTAAGCTCCCTCCTAGGAATGTGAGAACCACCACCACTACCTACCTAAATAATTTTAGTTCCTCCAATTAAATAATACGTACGCGCGTGCGTGTGTATATATATCTATATATTGCATGCACACCCAATTACTCACATTCTCTTTTCCACATACACTTTATTTGTGCTACTAGAATTCGTGTCTCAGGCTTTATTTACCACTGGTGCTTTTTTTTCTTTCTCCAGTAAGCTTACATAGAATCTGATAGACCTTCATCTATCCACCAAGCTCAGTGGGCAAGGCAGCTGTAAGTTTGTTAAGCACGTATTGCTTCATTAGTGAAATATTTTAAAATTACAAGAAACGGTACAATATATTACTGTATCCCTAGGACTTTCACACAGAGAAGGAGAAAGGAAAAGTAATGGGGTCTTCCTTATAAGCAAATAAAAGATACTTTGTTTCTTCTGTTTACTGAAATCTTTCCTTTTCTGGTAAAAAAATATCCCGGTTCTTTATAAATTCTGATGGTTGTCTATCAAATACATGCAATAATGTTTTTAAAGTCAAAGTCCACTACTCCTTCTCATACAAAATCACTGCAGAATTCAGGCAGTCTGAAAGCGTAACATTTGTTATCCCTATTCTTTTACCTGTATTTTTTACATAATATAGTAATTAAGTAAAGAATTTCCCATTCTTGGGGATAGGAGATGGCACCTTTCAGTGTCCTCAGCTCACAGGCAACTCCAAACCTACTTTCATCCGCATTTGAAGTCAGGTGCTGGGCTTTGAGCCGCAGTGACTGAGGCACAGGCATCCTTTCCTCTCCTGGCTCCATAGGGATAAGGATGCTAATACATGGAAACAAAAAAATCTGCAGCTAAATTCTTCAGAACCTCTCTGCCCACAGCTTCTCGAGGTCTTCAGGAGCATCCGGACTTTCCCACTGGCTGCAGAAGGAGCCTGACAGGACTACTGTGACCATCTAAACAGCACCTTAAAGCAGCGCATGCCTACTTTTGCAACAGGGCAAGAAAAAGTTAAGGTATCAATCTAACTTCTGCACTATCGCTATAATTGATTTGCTCATCAGTCTTTGCATATTATATTGCAGCTCCCACAATTATCACAGCCTGATCATTCACTCTTCGGCACAGTAAATATTGACGACAGCAAAAAATCCTTAAAAACAGAAAAGCTGTAAATAAATCCTTTTTCAGAGTAGTATTGCTTGACTGGCAAAATGTCTTATCACCACCTAATCGTTCTCTGCCCCTTACAAGGAGGAAAACACGTGCACTACACCGCATTTGTGGACATGTTAACCAAACACCCTCCTTCTCTCTTACAGATGAATTCTGAAGGTAGTATAGAAACCACAGAATGCTTTAAGGAAAATTTACACTTTCACAATTTCCTAAAATTGCAACAATCGCCCCTCTTTTGAATACTCCAGCTACTAAAATGTACTGATAACACTGGATTGTCTACAGGAAGTCTGGGTAAGAGAAGGTGACTTCATTTCTCTGAACTCCATCTAGAGCCTGCAGTTAAACTCCTTAATTGGTATAAGCTGTTTGATTTTCCTTTATTACTCCTTCAGTTTAAGCTGGTGTCTTCAGGGTTCATTCTGTAATATCTCAAAAGCAAGCAACTGTGTGTTCTATCTGGGATTGCTCTCTTGGCCATGCTACCAGGCTTTTCCTGGTCCAAGAATGATTTTTTTTTCCCTCCTTCCTGATACAAATGAAACACACTCAACAAGTTTTTAACTCCAGTGCTCTAATGACGTAATTGCTCAAATTGGAAGGTAAAAGAAAATCAGTTTTGTAGCTTGCACACCTGAATATTTCCCCTATTTTTGGAGTGTTCTTCAGATCATTTTCTGTTTTGTTTTAATGAGTGAAAAATAAAGCTGTAAAGGTTTAGCTATATTTCTTTCTGCCTCACTGCACTTTCTCTGAAAGAACAGCACAGTTGCATAATATGTGAAGTGCAGCCCCTGAAAACCATCTGCTCAGTCTACTTTCATTAGTACATCGTGTCAAGGGGTTTGGTTTTTTGGGTTTTATTTTTGTAACACAGACACCATTACTTAAACATCTAATAACAAGACACAAGTTGAGTTTTCCTGTTCGTGCAGGGAAGCTACGCTAATAAATTAGTCATCCCTGTCATATCTCAGCTGTCAGTTTTGCAAAACTTGTTTATGATTAAACCCACTTCCATATTATGTACACTTCACATGCTTTACATCACTGTTTACGTTTGCTCATATTTATCTCCAGGTGCATTCTGAACCATAATTGAAGCCTGATTGTAATCAATCACATTCATATGATGTGAATCACAATGAAAGCCGGAAGAAAATACCTTAGAAATCAGTGAAGTCACCCAGATGTAATGGAATTTAATGGAGTCAGAATCTGGCCTGTCACAACTACAGGTTGATTAAATGCTCTCAACTCAGCACTGCTATTCTGCAGTAAAAACAACCATCAAATCTAATTAATAGATGTGAGCTAGAACTGAGAACAAGGCATTGGAAACCATTAGTTTAGGGTGACCTCACTTACCTGTTTTTCTAGCAGAAATGCTGCAGCTCAAATGAAAATTCAAGGAAGTTCAGGACTCCAGGATTTTCCAGTATCCCATCTGGATGCAGTGGAGGAAATCTGTCCAAGGACCAGCAGAACCTTCGTGTACCTTGCATTTCCCACGCATGCAGGCCACGTCTGCAAGAGCCTCAGTACCGAAGCTGTCAGCGAAAGGTCAGAGCTTGGCACAGTGCAAACCTCCACATGCCCGTGTCAGTCCTCTCCCTGACTCCTGAGAGGCACGGAAAGCTTCTCCTCCCGTCACTGGGGAAGCCCAGGTAGTGATCTTTTGTCCATAAGGGCAAACTGAAGCCTGTCACCTATGGCTTTGGAGAAGGCTTGAGATATCACTGTATCTCCCTCTCCCCTTGCCCCTAAAACAGCTGATGGCTACCTAAAAGCTACCAGCCTGGCAATGAAGGTCTGTAGCCCTTCCTGCCCTATCTTGTCTGGCTCTCCCACCCACTTCTTAGTGCCTCTGACACACACTTCCTTCCTTCCCCCAACAATCAGTTTGGAACTCTGGAAACTCAACTTTTCTTTCCACCATTTACAAGCCCATACAGATCCCTGGACAACCTTTCTCAGTCACCTGTCACAAAATATATGTCATTCCCTAGAGTTCCTCCTGTTCCTCTACTCCTGGAGGAACGCAGCACCATCAGTTGTCCATGGGAGAGCTGTAACATGGCTGTGGAGTCTGCAGGTGTTGCCCTCATTCACTGAAGTGTGTCAGAGAGCAACAGCAAGCAGCTGAGTGTCTTCCCCAGTCCCTCCTCATTGAGGTATGATGATGATTACAACCATGGACATAACTAGGGTATACTGGTGGCAAGACAGGGGGGCTGGATGGCACAGTTAGTGGAGAGGGCAAGAAACAGATTAGAGCAAAGTAGGAACTGAATGAGTAAATCCATGCAATTAAATAACTTCTTAGATTATTATATCTGTCCCTGAGCTTCCTTTTGGAGTGTGCAGAATTGGTTATCCCGGTTGCCGAACAGTCATCCCTGAGTTGTAAGACCATTTTGCTTGAGGAACACCTTCTACTAGTCCATGAAGTGGGCTCCTCCTGCCCTAGAGTCCTCTACCGCCAGCCAAGCAACACTACCGTTGCTCCCTCAGGCACCAGAGCACATCCCCACCATCACCCCCAAGGTTGCACCACGTATCCCAGGTTCCTGCCCTGAGGAAACTACTCCAATGAGCCATAGCACAGCCCGTGGGTACCAGGCACTTCCGAAAGGGAAAGGGGGGAGCAGACACCCATGTGTTGTGTTACACCACCAGTGATGGAGGAGATCCAAAGTCAAGTGCTGATCCATCCAGACAGCAGGGGACAGCCCTGAGCGCTGTGGGTGCAATCTTTTGTGGGGGTGGGAGACGAGCCAGGGGGAAGGAATCACTCCCTGGAGCAAGTGTATTTATCAGTACTGTCGTAGGTGGAGTGATGCACTTCACTGGCAAGAGAGAAGCAGCACTATATTTATTGATATAAAACAACGTTTTAAGAAAGTTGATAGTAGATGTGACAGTTTAAACGAGATTCAATGGCGAGGCACGCTTCGTCATTTGCTGCACAGAGGGCAGGGGCAGACAGAGCTGTCAGGGAGATCCTCCCGTTGAGTCACAAGGCTCAGAAGGGACCCCCTTGCTTTCTAAACTCCTTCTCAGAGAGGAGTCTGGGTGCGTCTGGATTCAGTCCCAGTCCCAGACTTGGTCAACGGTTTATGTTGGAAGGATTATATATGCACAATCAATCCTTTATATCACTTAGCTTTCAAAGTGTAGCATGCTGTTAGTCTCTTCCCGAGGGTCTGCTGAGGCAAGGAATCTCTGAATCTCGAGAAGTAACCTTGAGAGGTGTCCCTGCTGACGGGGAGATCCTGGCACGCAGCCCGCTGGTGTTCAGGAGAGCTCAACGGGCTCTTGGCCTGTCCACTATTTATGGGGGTAAGATGATTGACTTTTAGTCAGATTTGCATATTGACCACTGTACCAGTACTGTGGTGAGGAGGGCGCATTGCTCAAGCTAGCCCTTGGCTGTTGTGTTGTTACCTGTCTCTCTGAGACCACCTTTGAGCCCTGGATGCCGCCGTCAGGACTAGACGCACCCGTTGTGACCACCACAGGTGGGTATCGCTTGGGCAGGGGTACGGGAGATGAAGGTGAGGCTGGGGCCTGGGGAGCGGGGAGCACACCGTCACAGCGATGGATGTAGCCTTTACGTCGGGCAGATTCAAGCCTTAGCCTACAGCTCATTTACAGGAGGAAACTTTTCTATCCCTAAACCAAAAAGCGCAACTCCTCTTGACTTTGTACAAGAGTTCAGAGATGTACTTGCCTGATTGCGAAATTAAAAAAAAGGCATTTATCAAAAAAAAAAGAGGTATGAGGTTTAATTAAAATGCTTCAACATCAAAAGGGGATATTTTAATAAGGTATTGCAGACTTCATTGTGCAATCCACAATAATACCGCTTCGTCAGCTGAAGTAGTACCAAGTCAACCTTCTTATCAACATAGAGAAGAACCTTACCTTCACTAGATCTTGATTTTTCTTACTGCTACTATATGTACAGTCTTTATGGCACAATACCTTAACTTTATACTTTAAGGAGTCAAAATAAGTAGAAAAAAGTTTAAGATCTGTATGAAAATTTATTATGCTCTGTTCGACATGCAATAGGTTGTTCTAGTCTTAAAAAAATAAAGTTGAAAATCTACATCCAAAACTTTCACTCTTACCGTGAAACACAGTCCAAGATTATTTAAATATTTATTGTCTTCTACTAAACATTTGAAACGGCCAAACAAAGTTTCTGTTTTTTGAATTCATTGTTTGAAAAAGGAACTTTTAAGTGCAGTAGCAAAAAATTTAAAATGTTCAGAAAGGGGCAAAAATTTTAGAAATCTGGGAAATCTGTGCTGCACCAAAAGCCTAAAGAAGACCAAGCAATTTAGTTGATCAAGAAGTAAATAATCATAACATAGAGAACATATGCGGAAAATATATTCAATATATTCAATATGTATATATATTCAATATATTAATCAATGACCTGGATGAGGGGACAGAGTGCACCCTCAGCAAGTTCGCCGATGACACAAAACTGGGGGGGGGTGGCTGACACACCGGAAGGCTGTGCCGCCATCCAGAGAGACCTGGACAGGCTGGAGAGTTGGGCAAAGAGGAACCTTATGAAATTCAAGAAGGGCAAGTGTAGGGTGCTGCACCTGGGGAGGAATAACCCCATGTACCAGTACAGGTTGGGGGTGACCTGCTGGAGAGCAGCTCAGCTGAAAGAGACCTGGGAGTCCTGGTGGACAACAGCATGACCATGAGCCAGCAATGTGCCCTCGTGGCCAAGAAGGCCAATGGCATCCTGGGGTGCATCAAGAAGAGTGTGGCCAGCAGGTGGAGGGAGGTCATCCTCCCCCTCTACTCTGCCTTGGTGAGGCCGCACCTGGAGTGCTGTGTCCAGTTCTGGGCTCCCCGGTTCAAGAGGGACAGGGAACTGCTGGAGAGGGTGCAGTAGAGAGCTACCAAGATGATGAGGGGACTGGAACACCTCTCTTATGAAGAAAGGCTGAGGGATTTGGGTCTCTTCAGTCTGGAAAAAAGAAGACTGAAGGGGGATCTTATCAACACTTATAAATACTTAAAGGGTGGGTCTCAGGAGGATGGGGCCAGGATCTTTTCAGTGGTGCCCAATTACAGGACAAGAGGTAACAGGCACAAACTTGAGCCTAGGAAGTTCCATGTAAACATGAGGAGGAACTTCTTTACCCTGAGGGTGTCAGAGCACTGGAACAGGCTGCCCCAGAGAGGTGGTGGAGTCTCCATCTCTGGAGAGATTCCAAACCTGCCCGGACGCGTTCCTGTGCAACCTGCTCTGGGTTACCCTGCTCTGGCAGGGAGTTGGACTAGATGATCTCCAGAGGTCCCTTCCACCCCTATGATTCTATGATTAAAAGATTCCTCACAACTTCTTAACTTTGTTTTCACTAAGTTTTCTAATGTGAGGAAGCCAGGGCTAAACATAGATGTAAATATATTCACTAGTGGGAGATGTGACATCACTGTTAGAACAGAAAGAATATAAATAAACAAGTGAAAAGATCCTTTGCCCACCGTCTTTCCAATGAGGCATTAGAGAGACAACATCCATACAAATGTGAGTCCAGTGGGATGCCGCTTGGTCTGACAGGCAGCTGCCTCACAACAGCACCGAACCCCGACGAAACCCCCAACCTTATTGGGTCTGGCACAAAGAGAGAGTTTTAATGACGGTTTCCAAGGGCAGTGAGTTCATTTTTAACAGATGTTCAGAAGGAGCGACTCCAAACAGCAGCTGTGCTCAGGACAGTGGCAGTAAATAGATGACATTATACAGATGGGCTGCTTGTGTGTGTTGTCACATCATGATTTACTAGAAAATAAATATAGTTTCAGTTTGGCCATGAAACGCTCCTTTGGCGGGGCGGGGGGGGGGAGAATGAAAGCATTTTTGCCATTTTTTAGTATCTTAGTTTAAAAGAAATGGGCAAACAAAGTCTACCACGCTGATACTTCTTCTTTTTTCAGTGTAGTTATATTTAATATATCTCAGTAAAACTACAGCCCATTTTTGGTTCAGAAAAATCGGTTTATAGTATGGTCAAATATTGATTCTTAGATGTCTTGAAGAAATGAAGTTTTATTCCATTTTACAGTAAAGAGATGTATTGCTTGTTCTCCCTCTGCCAAGTATTGCCAGCCAACAGAAGTTTAATTATCAAAAAAAACCCAACTCTGGATTAAAGTTACCAAGGCTGCAATTTTAACTATTCCTACAAGTACTTAAAATCCTTATAGAACATTAAAGTGTTTTTGTAACATTGAGAATAAATTAGGAGCACGTTTCCCTGCGTTCCCATATTCACCGGTCACTTGAGTAGGTCTGTGTCATAGTGCCCGATGTACTAAAGCCCGAGGGTGATAAAACAGTACTCAGAACACTTCCTTTGGCTTAATATTTTGTTATATCGCTGTGGCAGAAGTCAGAAGAACGCCACACATTGGCAAACCTTCAAGTAGCAGAAGATAAAATTTTTGCATAGCATGCCGACTTTGGGAACTACTATTTTCAGGGCTATTTCAGCACCTAATTTATAATCCTTGAGAATTAGTAAATGTCCTGGTTTGAGGTAAAACAGAACCAACTTCCGGTTCAGTAATTTTACTTCTTAGCTAAGCCTCTTCTAACTCTCTGAAATTAACAGCACCTTGTGCCAAAACCGGTTTGTTCTCAGAGTGGTTAAGACCAATGTTCACAATTAGTGACAAGGAATGGTTCGCAGAGAGGCTCGTGCTTATACTTATTGCTATAACAACCAAGGCCAACTAATTTCGTTATTTGCCCCATTGGAGGGTCAGAAACGGAAAAGCGTAGAGGGGTCCCACCTGTGGGGAGGAGCGGACAGGGCAGATGACCCAAAACTGACCAACAGGGTATTCCATCCCATCTGCCCCATGGTCAGTATAAATGCTGGGGGATCAAAGGGTCAACTCTGTTCCTTCAATGGCCGATGTCTGAGGAGGACCCTGTCTGTTCGTCTGCCTTTGATCTCGATCCATGCGTTCCTGACTCCGACTCTGGAATCCAGTTCCCACCCATTGCTGAGTCCAGTCTGGGACTTCCCCAGTGCCTGCTGGTGATGTCATCCTGGGAGCTTGATGAGGTTTTGTATATACTGTATCTATTTCATTATTTCCTTTTTATTTTATTATTAATATTTCATTAAAGTAGTTTAGTTCCTTCTAAACTGATAAATCTCTTTATCTCTCCTCCTCCTCTCCGTGTGCGAGAGGTGCGGGCAGAGCATCTGTCACCAGCCATTGGCCAATTTGGCCAAAACCACAACAGTAAATAATTTGCAAATGGGATATTCTCACCCAATTCACTTTCATCTTTTTAATTTATGTTTTTTCAACTCATAATCTCAAAAAGTTTGGATTCTTACACTCTGTGAAGTTTTCCTGTTCTACATGAAATATGAAGACTGATCTCCATGTGTCCAGAAACCTCTGAAATCGGGCTTTGTCCTATGTAATGTTTGTTACGACGTTACGTCGTAACGTTATGACAATTTAGTTCTCAGAGGTGGACAGTTTATTTTCAGAATATCAATCAAGCTTTCAGGCCTTCACAAAACCATCCTCCAGATTAGAGGACTTGATCCTCTTTCCCTGGATAACCTCGCCTGTAAGACTTGCCTGGTATCTTTCCGCACCTAAGAAAAAGCCATCTTGTGAACCCCCTAGAAGATAACCCTTGTGAAATATTCCTAGCTGCAACTAACCCTGACAGTGCAAATTCCTTAAAACACAAAGCAGCACCATATTCCCCACTCCACCTGTTCACAGTGAAGACCAGGCTCTGTTTAAAGCAGTGAAAATGTACCTGTTCCTGATTATTATCTAAGAGAAGGGAGCCTGAACTTACTCAACCCTTGGAGACCAAGGCAGTCCTACAATAACTCTTGTTATAGCCCACTCAGCTCTTCAAAACCGCATTCAGACGGGTGCATCTAAGGAATGTAACTACCAAGCAAAAAGGCACCTCCCATAAAACAAACAAAAAAAGAGAGAGATCCTTGGGGACAATTCTGGACCCTTGTGAACCTAATTTAGTGAAGCGGGTTCACTGGATAGTCCCTTCTTCTGTTTACTCTCTACAAACAAGGTTTGTACTCTGGAAACTCTGGCAAAATAAGGTCCTTCCTACCTCTGTCTTCGTTAAAATCAGAGGATTCGCTCCTGCCTTTCCCGCATTCTCAGACTAAGGCCACCAAAGACACTATCTCTGATTTTCCCTTCCTGGCACTTGCTTCCCTGCTCTCTTCCCTTGGGAGGGAGAACTCTTCCTTTACTTCTGCGGAGACAATAGGAGTGAAAGACAAAGCTCTTTTATTGCAATTAAAGGAACTCTCCTTTTCCTTTTGCCTGAAAGGAACCAACTGGAATGCTCTATGAATTCTACATTTGGAGAAAGCTCTGAACCTTAATTTTGTGAGTGGATTAAAATTCTCTCTCCTCCGCTCTGGTGAGACCCCACCTGGAGTCCTGCGTCCAGCTCTGGGGCCCTCGGCACAGGAAAGACATGGACCTGTAGGAGCAGGTCCAGAGGAGGCCACGGAGATACTCAAAGGGCTGGAGCACCTCTCCTATGAGGACAGGCCGAGAGAGTTGGGGTTGTTCAGCCTGGAGAAGAGAAGGCTCCGGGGAGACCTTATTGCAGCCCTTCAGTACTTAAAGGGGACCTACAGGAAAGGTGGGGACAAACATTTTAGCAGGGACTGTTGCGATAGGACAAGGTTTTAAATGTTTTTAAAACTAAAAGAGAGTAAATTAGTCTAGATAAAAGGATGAATTTTTTTACACTGATGGTGGTGAAACCCTGGCGCAGGTTGCCCAGAGAGGTGGTAGATGCTCCATCCCTGGAAACGTTCAAGGTCAGGTTGGACGGGGCTCTGAGCAACCTGATCTAGTTGAAGATGTCCCTGCTCATTGCAGGGGGCTTGGACTAGATGACCTTTAAAGGTCCCTTCCAACCCAAACTACTCTGTGATTCTATGGTGTGAAAGCATATATATTCTACTCGTTAAAAAATTCTAGCTGTTCCTCATCAGCTCCCTGTGAGAAAATGAGTATCTTGTTCCCATTTAGCTTAAAACACTTTCACTTGTTCTGGCATAAATGCATATGAAATTAATCTGGAGCCATTTTTGGAACCAAAGTTCAATATAAAGCACGATGTACAAGTGAAATAATGGAAAATGTTCTTATCATACTGCCACCCACTTATTCTCTGGCAGCACACATTGCACAAACTGTGGTATTTAGGCATTGAGAATGGAAAAGAAAGTCTGTATATGGGAAAATTCAGCAAAACTAAAGAAGTCTCTGTATTTTTATGTCATCTCAAGAAGACAAAAACAGAAGTCCAGTCCTGCTCTCCCTGGAGCTTAAACTGGCTTCAAGAGCTTTGTTTACGTACGTAATATACTAATAAATATAAATCCCACTTCCACATAACTCCCTTGTAGAAAACAAGAATTTCTCACATTCTTGAAAATACAGAGCAGTATTTTCAAGTATTTCAAGTGTTTCAGCATCTTCTGAATCCTCCTTGGTTGGAATTGTAAACAACCTGTTTTATTCTTAAAAACCTGACCTTTATTAACAAGTTTTGCATCAAAATGAGCGTAAGAAATTTGTCTTCTCTAATGCAAATCAAGCATTTTAAGGATTGACCATTAGAACTTCTACATGATCTGCTCTAACTATGTAGGTGCAGTGGCAAACAGTCCTGTAGGAAATGTTTTATGCAAAGTAGGGCTCCTGTTATTAGCATATAGCTGTCACCTACAAACTGTTCAGAGTCCAACAATTGACTGAAAAATCTCAAACTGTGTGAGTGTCCTCTGAATTTAACATTGCCTGTCCCAGCTTCTCAAAACATTTACTTCTGAGTTTTAGCGCTTCTCCTTCCCTTCTCTAGGTTTCTTATTTGGAGGTAACTTTTCTAGTAAAGAAATCTCTCCACATTTAAAAATGACAGTGGGTTTTTGTTGGGCTTTTTGGTGACGTTCTTTGATTTTTAATCAGCTTTAGCAAATAAAAGTGGGAAGGAGCAGTAAATTTACAATACAAAGGAGAATGCCTCAATTCTCTGAAAGAGAACAGGTTACTTCATTTAAGATGGCCATTTGGGGATGGTTTTTTTTCCCTTTTTTCAGCTTTTCAAAGAAAAATGATGAAGCGATTTTTCAGCGCATGTATCCCAGCTGTACCTGCAGCTTTCACTTTGCTTAACTCGGTGTCGTGGAGCAGAAGCCAACAGATGCTCTCTTGGACCTGGCCTCTGGCACCAACGCCGCGTGCGCACTGGCGCCTCTGACCCGAAAACTTTAGATTAAATTACCTTTTTTTTCCCCCGCCTCCTCATGAAGATTCCGTCTTCTGATGAGACTCAGTTTGCTTCTCGTTTTCCTGCCTCTACCCCATAGCGCCAGCTTTTCTCACAGAGTGTAGTTCATGGAAGAAGGGGCAGGGGGTGTTTCGGTGTTTCTCTGTTCAATAGCAGAAGCAAGATCTCATTAACGCGTCTCTGAAGGTGACTGTACGACGCTTGTGTCTCCCGCTGACAGTCAGACCAGTAAAACCCTTGGCGTGTGATCAACCGAGAGGCGCCCTGGCCTGGAGAACCGGAGGAGCCACCAGCGAAAGTGGAAATACTGGTTATAGGTTCTGTCTCCATCGCGGGCAGGAGGTGGGAAGCACCTACAGTAGGAGGTTTAATAGGATAGAGAGGACTTGATGTGCAGTGGGCACAAAAGAGAGGCTACCTCACGAGGTCACACTCAGCTAGAAGAGAAATAACATTTCTGTTAACTCTTAATACTAAATTGGAATCCAGGTTAAGGAGATTCGCTAGCTTACAAATTCCTTAAAGTGTCAAACATCTCCATAGAAGACTATTAGTAGATCACATTTTCCAGTAGTTGGTAATCAGTTCAACTAATTTATTAATATTTGGGGAAATGTACTTGTAAAAGAAAATGCATTAGGCTACATACTTAATGTATACATTTTCAGCATGTTTCCCATAAGCTTAAGTAAACAGACTTGAGTTCACAAAGTGTCTTTCATCCCTGCCACCTCCCTTCTTTCCTGTCAGACAAAGATAAGTTGTCATGTAAAGTTTGGAAAAATAATTTTTCACTTTATTAAAATGGCAGATTTTTAAGAGACAGATCTCTTAATAAGCCCTATCATTTACAGGAAATTATTTCTCTCCTGAGAAAGCGATGTTATCGGACAACAAATGATCCAGCCTGACACGAACTGCATTTCTTCCGTTCTGCTTGCAGGGCGCGGGCACCATTCCCTGGGCTGGGGCTTCCCAAAGGTGCAGAGAAGAGAGAAACCCTAAATTTAGACCATCCCCAAACTGTCTGAAGAGACTTCAGCATCAGCGGGAAGAACCTGACCACTCATACTCGGCTGCTATAGAATCACGTGGAAGTTTGAAGCAGTTTTAACTATGCCCTTATTCCCCACACAGCCAGAGCCCCGACAGAAGGTGAGCTCGGCTGGGCGGAACTGGCACAGCGGGTTTAAGAGGGATGCTCTGAATTACTGGAAGAACAATCATAGAATCACAGAATGGTTCAGGTTGGGACCTTCAAGATCATGTAGTTCCAACCCCCTGCCATGGGCAGGGACACCTCCCACTAGACCAGGCTGCTCAAAGCCCCATCCAGCCTGGCCTTGAACACCTCCAGGGATGGGGCATCCACAGCTTCTCTGGGCAACCTGTGCCAGTGTCTCACCACCCTCAGAGTGAAAAAATCTGCCCTCTTTCAGTTTAAAACCATTACCCCTCATTCCATCGTTACACTCCCTGATAAAGAGTCCCTCCCCATCTCTCCTGTAGGCCCCCTTTAGGTACTGGAAGGGGCTATAAGGTCTCCCCGGAGCCTTCTCTTCTCCAGGCTGAACAACCCCACCTCCCTCAGCCTGTCCTCACAGCAGAGGTGCTCCAGCCTCTGATCATCTTTGTGGCCCTCAGTAAACACAACAGATGAGAAAAGTGGGCATCAATGTACTTTTATTTCCATGAATATTTGGGTTTTTAGCATACGACAAAACCAGAAGGAATTAAACAGAAGAGTAAATGCATATTTTCAAAACTGCCATGAAAAAAGACATTAATGGTCCCTATGTGTTTTTCAAGGGAAATTTAATTTTTTATTAAAGTGACTTACTTTTGCTGCCATATCTATGTAAAACTTCCAGACAATCTTATAAATCATGCACACTATCCTTTTCCCAGCTCTTTATCCAATTTTGGTTTATGGCGCCACTGGCACCATGGGATTAGGACTTTTCTGTTTAAAAAGCACCAACACAATGGAAGGAAAAAAGTGAACTACGTGATTTAAAACAGAGATTCAAATGCCACGGTGGTTATTTCATGCTTGGAATCTCTGAACCCGTATTCTAGAAGTTTAACTTTTTGTTTTACTTCAACACAAACCAGACTGACAAACATCGCCCAATAAATACAGCTGAGGAGGAGCAGTACCAGAATTAGTCTGTTTAATCCTCAAATTAAGATTTTCGCAGAAAGTAAAACAAGTTCACAGCTTATTACAACACTCGCGTGTGCAGCCAAGCACATGGAAGGATGCACAGGCACAATACTCATTCTCCTGTCAAATCCTCACCAAAAACCCCCAAAAAACCAAAACCCCAACACTTTTGACTTACCTTTAGAAATATCATCTTGTAAGAACGGTCCTGACTCTGCTCAGGGCATGTGTTCACTCCCTTAGGAGGAGCCAAACGACGTGAAATTGTTTTGAGAAGAACATCAATTTAACCCACTGCCCATTCAGCCGAGGAGGAGCTAAACAAAATTGAACCCCCCCCAAACCTGAAGCCATTATAGAACTCAAACTACTGCACACCCCAAATAGTCCAAATACGGTAATTAAATTTCAAGCTTCAATAGGCTCTTTGGTTTTTACCAATTTTAACGTAACTACTTAGTTCTTAGGCACTTCGGGTTTTTAAGTGCTTTTTTAAAAGTAATCAAAACTGTCCTTTCTATAACAAACCAGCAGTAAGACTCTGTTTCTGGTCATACTTATGTTTCTGCAATACGAATTCTGTATCTCACGTGCATTTCAAACAAACCTGCTGAAACACCAAATACGCATCCACGTCTGCTCTCCTGGGTTTGTTTACTCGCGATCCGTGGGACGGGCTGAACGCGCTCCAGACACAGGCACTCGCTGACAAGATGAATCTTTACACCGCTGTTGATTTGAGGGTTCCTTCTTGCTGTCAACCCCCTTTTTTTTTGTGCCCCTGCACCATCCCACGGCTACATCGGCTCGTGGCGCCGCACGGTACGCCAGCCCTGGGAACTGATCCGGACTGAGAGGGGACAGCGAGGGCGTTTCACTGCCCTCTCAGGGATGGAACACAGACACGCGTCTACGCTGCGCGGTCCTTCACATGCGCAAGGGTAGAAATGATCAGTGAAAAAGGTCAAGAGCGTGTGTCAGCATCCATCACCACATAACGCACGACAGCAAAGCCGCAACGTGCTACGGCTTCCCAGGTACAGCCTCAGCCTTTCTCTGGGCTCCCATCCTGCTGCCAAAATCTGGCTTTCCCAGAGCGCGGCAACTCAGCGGGAGGCTTCTTCGGGATGGAGAGAAGAGATACACTAGCAACTGGGGAGTGAAGTTCTCTCAGACAGAGTTAGGGATGCCACCCGGCGTCTAACTCTGGGGAAGAGAAGAGAGGAGAAGAGAGGAGAAAAAGAAGAGTGGAGGAAGATTCTTCCCTGGGGATAAGCTTTTTTAATTACATGATCTCTCCTGAGAACCACTCACATCCCTCACACTGCCTTAGTTCACCCCCAACTGGAGAAGTCAAGAGTTTCGTACCAATTAAACACACGCACTAAATCAAAATCTAGTAGAACGTTTTTTATACACAGCCATGCCCACACCGGCAATAAATGGCTGCACCGCAGCGTTCACACACCAGAGTTCTGTCTGTAGAATTGGATGCATTTTATTGCACGCAGCTGCTTGCAGCGCCACATAGTGCATATAACCTTTGCAAATTAAGGTGGCCTCTTCGGTTTGGAAGCAAAAATAAAAGCACAGCAAAAAGCTTAACTATAGCAAAAAGGTGCTCAGGTACAACGTGAATTTAAATAAGGAAAAACCCTCTCCATTTTCATAACGTATACAAAATTGTAAAAACCCTCAAGAAACCAGGTTTCGCTCCACAATGATGATGAACCCCGTGTCTTTCGCTCTTCCATATGAATAAAAATATTTGAGCTCTTTTTGAACAGTTAAATTTGGTACTTAACATTCTGCAGATGCTGGAGCCATGCTTTATTTACCAACGCATCCATCGGGAGTAGGAATGGGATTCCAGGGGAAGACGCGAGGTAAGAGTTCCAAGGAAAGTGAAAGGTGCTCGTCTCCTTCCTTTTCATATCCGGATTTTCCCCGTCAAAATGAGATGCTTCTCATTCCGTTAGATAAAAAAGGCAACAGGAATGCCTAAATCTCAGTACTTTTACTACTTAAATGTTGGGGTTTTTTGTTTGTTTTTCAGCATTACCCAGTGTATCTGTTCCTCCTTTGATAATAAGCATGTAGGTAACAAGCAATGTCACTGCTGCGACTGAGAGCTGGACATTCAATATCAGGTTTTAGATTATTTCTCTCATCATCAGGGTGAACCGAGGACATCCGAAGTTACTTTTCAAGGCAAAGATGTATTATCACAGTTTATTTGCAATTAGAAAAAGATACAGGTTTCATCAAAGACTGCTTCACAATAAACATGTCTTTATACAGTCGATATAAATCTTAACGTGCGTATTACGACATTCGCAGAAATACATACCACTTCCACAGAAATGAGGGCATCTGCCACACGATGAGCTTATGTGACTACTACTGAACAATAGCATTCCGTTCTTGCCAATACGTCACTCGGTCACTGAGGAAAGCTGCCTTTCCAAGTCAGTTGAAGTAAACATCCACCCCCCAGCCCTGCCACGTGTTATAGCTGAGTGTAGGATGTTTACAGGAACTAAAAATTAGCTTAAAAATCTAAACACAGCACCGGCTTTCAAGATATCCCCAAATGAATCTGCACGGACATATTTCGATATATTCCGCGAGCTACAATTTGTGCAACTCATAAGGCACGCGCAACACTTACTACGCCTGACTAACACTATGAAGTTGGAACACCTGTTTTTAACAGTCAATATTCTAAATATCAGAACACAGCAACACCGGCGTACAGTCCCTGCTGCTGTAGGGGGTACAAGAAGGAAAATAAAGTCTCTCGCAGCCGGTGGAGGTCAGCGTTCCGGTGCACTTACCTGCCAAGGCCCTCGGTGCTCAGAGCAGACACCTTTTAGAAATCTCAAATTTCAGTAACTTTCAAAATTGAAATTCAACACCAAAATATGAGATTAAGGGGGGTGGTGCAAACTGGGCAACAGTCCTCAAAGATGCCTGTCTCAAACTGTTTATGCAAAAAAACCCGGTGTTGAACATTTCAAGGGTTTCCTCAGTGTGCTGTTTTACAGCTTTTGCTGTTCCGTTTGTACGTCTCCGGATTTGTGTTGCATTTCCTTAATCTAACTCCCATTCCTGCTCCAGAGCTTTTTCAAGGCACTCCCTGTTATTTCAATCTTTCTCATTCTTGTTTTCCTCCACGTGGATTTAGTTCCTCAGAGATACAAGTCATTATAACAGCAGGACAGCAGAACACCGTTACTTTGGCTTCCACGTCTTATCTTAGATTTTACGGGTACGTTTGGTTTAATGTCTACAGCCCCAGAGAAAGAAAATCGCAGCAGTCCAGGAAAAGAACGCTTCAATAAACTCCATCAGCCAGGAGGCCAAGCCTCAGCCTTCTCAAAGCTCTGGTCTGAATGGGTGTTTCGCAGATTTACTGGGGAGCAGGAACCAGAGATGCAGATTATCTCATACGCAGAGGAGGGAGGGAAGCCTCCAAAGATTTAAGTTGTTCTTTGTATGAGGAAAAACAGGAGCTGAAGCATTTCTGCTGAATGCAGCTGCAAGTTCACAGCAAGGGAAGAGAGTGCTTCAGGGAGGCCAGCCTAAAGTCACCGAGGACTTTGATGCGTTGCTTTTAAGTGGACAGAGAATGGTAGGGGTTGGTAGGGACCTCTGGAGATCATCTAGTCCAACCCCCTGCCAGAGCAGGGTCACCCAGAGCAGGCTGCACAGGAACGCATCCAGGCGGGTTTGGAATCTCTCCAGAGTTGGAGACTCCACCACCTCTCTGGGCAGCCTGTGCCAGTGCTCTGACACCCTCAAAGGAAAGAAGTTCCTCCTCATGTTTAGGTGGAACTTCCTATGCTCAAGTTTGTGCCCATTACCTCGTCCTGGTCATTCAAACCACCCAGAGGAAAACCACAGGCAACTAATCCAGACCCCAGACACCGGTCTTCACAGACACTCCACTTGCTCAGCAAGCGAGGACCTCTGTCCGCCTCCCTGGCTTCCATCTTTGAAGGTACTCGGACATTGCACCTGCAGATACAGCGTACGACAGGCTGGCCTCTGCCCCACCAGACTGTTTTTTTTCATTCAGGTATTTTCCTCCCCTTTGAAAGTAGCACAGTGCAAGTCTGAGACTGATCCACGGCTCCTTGCAGTAATAGTCACAGGCTTGTTGTTAACAAGACGGGGTAACTTGCTCATCGATCACCAGGCTGACGTGGCAGATGTTCCTCTTCCATTCCCCAAATTCATTGTTACAGTTGTGGCCCTCTGATGCAACGGTGGCTCCAACTCCTCCTCCCCGCCAGCACAGCTGCACAATTCCCACCGTCCCTTCCCAGCAGCCCCAGTACTGCCAGCTCACCTGGAACCACTGCATAAATATGCCTTTGGGCAACATTTTAAGAGACCCCACCTTCTTCAGGTGCAAACAGCCATGTCTGAGACGTGTTAAGATGTTCAGTACTTTGTATTTCATGTATAGAAAAAGGAGATCCTTGTATTTCAAACACTTGGCAAAAAAAGGTCACACAAACAAAACCGCGGTGTGGTTTTTTAAACTTTATTTATTTCCTGCAGTTAGAAGCCACTTCAGTTTGTTTTGATGTGAAGACATACGACAGCTGTGGTTGAGTACATGTATTAGATATAGTACAACAGAAATGTGCGCATTAGTAAAATCCACACAACCGGACCGACAAACTGCACATGAACTAAGCTTATTGAAAAAAAAAAAAAAGCAGCACTGTCGTTATCTGGCACATGGAAAGGCTAAGACAGCACTAACCAAAATGTCTACCAGATTAATTACGAGATAACAAGTTTACTTTGATCAGTCACAGAAGTTTGTTAACAGAGAACATTTCCTTTCTTCTACGTCCCAATACTACACAGAACCAGGAAATGCTGAATATTTACAGCAAAGAAAGGTTGGAAAACAACTACCAGCACCTTTTTTTATTTTTTTAAAAAAGAAATCAAAATCTGTAGATTCTGCTTCAAAGTTCTTTTTATCAATATACCCAACATGAATTACCGAGCCAGATGTACTATTTAAAAAATAACATTTTAACTGAGATCGTATTAAGTGTGCAAGTTGCTTTAAAAACAAATCTTTGTAGAGGTGCGGGGAATGAATTAGGTCAATAAATAAGTTCAACACCTTCCATCTCCACCCGTGCTCCTGTGTCACCAGACAGAACCCCCCGGTAACCGGAGCACAACAGTTAGAGGCACGGCACCATGCCAGAAGAACGGCTGCCCCTGGTTCACATTTGGTCACTCACTGCCTACTTGATCATCGTTACCTTTCCAGTGCTTATCAGTCCAGCTTTCCCAGGACTAAGAAATTCTAATAAATTAAAGAAAATATTTCACTTTTCTGAGTATTTTTATCTTTGGATATAATCTTCTTTTACAGAATCAGTATAGCAAAGCAGAACAAGTAAGAACTAGGTTTTCTATACTATCAAATAAATTGAACAAAGTCTTTCTTTTAAGTATTAGGGAATAAAAAGATAACATTTTGGGAGGGGGCAGAGTGGGGAGCTAACGTAGTGCAAGAATATTTTCTGTCTTAGTGGCAGAAGAAGTTACTCACATAAGCCACTCCTGAAGCTTTTTGTGCAGCTAGCTGTTCCTGTTGACGTGGTTGCTTTGAGTCGTTTTGGAACTGAATCAGTGGAGAGTTAATTCTGAAGAAGGACTTTCAAAAGCTGTTATTTACATGAAAAATAGACCTTTGTAGTGCCATGGTGGGGGGTAGCACAAACCAAGATGGCCATACCACAAACAAGTGTATATGCTATGCATTGTTAGCGCAAAAACATCCTCTGTCATATTTTTAACCTTTATTTTGGCCTTGGGTTATATCCAGCTTACAAACAATAAGCGCACCACCCACTCAGAACATGGAATTTCAGAAAAAAAACCCCCAACAACAAAAAGCAGGCACATCAAATAAAATGCCTGCTAAGTATTTGACAGCAGTTATAATATTTTTTTCCTAAGAGTCGTAAGTAACAGAAGCCGCTAAAACAGACAATTCATAAAGCAAGTCTGGCTTACGGATAATTGCACAAGAAGTTAACCCCCACTTGCCGTTACGTTCCAGTGAAGCACCATTCCGTAGCTCATACCGCCAGGCAGCCATGAGCTCTGTCCTGAGCCATCACACACAACAGCCCGCTACCTCCATCCCAGACTAGATCGCAAGAAATCACACCTACACCGTTAATAACAATCAGGTTGGTTAATTTGGAGGAAATTCAACCGTATCTACAGAAACAGTGTAAGATACACATGCACATATTTATGACAGCTTTTCCTTCTGCTGTTGTCCAGGAATAGCCAGGTGCAGCAAACATCTGACTGAAAGCTAGGAGTGGTACAGCTTCCAGTCGGGGATGTTTACAGCAACAGACCACCACACGTCACCGCGACGGTCTAGCGGTGCAAAGCAGCCCAGCACCTTCAGAGGAGGGGAAATAAAAAAAAGGAAAGATTTAAGACGTGCTTCCATAACATTCCAGCCAATTACTGTTCACATTCAGTAACAAAAATACAGTTCTAGGTTCTCAACTTACATTAAATTAACAAAGTTTCTAAATGCAACATAAGAATATAAATTCTCAATTTCTAATATACATTTTAAAACCACTTTAGGTTCAATTATATTTATTTTTTTATATATATATATTTTACTTACACATTTAAAATCCATATAAATAAATCACTTTTTTTTTTTTAAAGATCCCCTGAGTTTACTTCCCTAGACCCTCATTCCTGGAGCTCTCAAAAATAAACACATTTCCACTTTGAACAACCATCCTATGAATTTCACAGATAGCTACCCTTCCATAATTATTTATATTTTTAAGTAAAGCTATATGCAAAATTAAAGACAGCAGCAAAATAAGCCATGTTCACAGCAAGGAAAATATCAGAAACGGAAGCTGGACAGAATTCTGAAAACATTTACTTTCAGTTTCAGAATCCCACCTGATGAGTTTAATGCTCTATTACGGCCGACTAATTAAAAAATTAAAAAAAAAACCCAACCCAAAACCCAACCCTCGTCTCTTTGGGTAAGCACTGAAGGAGAGGGACGGGGTGGGAGGGAAAACAACAACAGCCTCAGGATGGAACCGTTTTACTTCCCATCTTCGACAAGTTACTATCAAAACTCCCCCACGACTGTATTCTGTTCTGCAACAATCAGTTTCCTCTAAGTTAAAAGAACCATTACAATACTAAAAATTAATATTTAAAATGCGTAACACTTAGAGAGGCAATAATTTAAACCAAAGTAATCTGTTAAGCGCACTGCACCGAGATGTTGCATGTTCTCCTAACGCCCCGATCCCACACGCTGTGCACAGCACTAACCCAAAAGTCACCATTTAAAGGACTCCTGCGCAGCTCCTGCTGCGGCCAAAGTCTCCCCCGTCTTTGCGACGGACGTGGAGGGTCTGAAACTCCTATCAGCCGATTTTTAAAAAAACCAAACATATAATTCTGGCTTGATCATATTCATACAATACTTATATGCCTTAATTTTATAGCTTATAGTGGGATGTCTTCTTTTTACTAACAGAAGTGAAAGCATGTTGGTGTATTCCCCTTTAGCAGTCTTTATCCCTTCAGAAAGAAAAGAATTTTGCAAGTAAAAAGTTTTCTACTGCCAGATTATCCGTAGACTTCAGCAATTCAAGGTTGCTGCTTCTGGGGGGCTCTGTTTAGGCCTCCACAGCAACTCATAAAAAAAAAATTACGACAAGGAGTTTAAAAGTGAAGAAAAACTACAATAATCAAGATTACTGTTACAAAAAAACCATTCACATCCAGTTTTCAAACAAAGGTTTCCTCCTGAAACATGAAAAGTTGTTAGCGGTAAGTGAATTTAGTTATTACAGCAGCACGCCAAGATTAACGAGGAAGCGGCATGCAGTCACTATGGATACCATGCTGACCTTCATTATTTTTGAGAATAAATAGTTAAAAAGCCAGTGGTCATTTGCAACAAAAGCCTCTTCAGGCTGTTCCAAAACTGAAAATTCCCATTTTACGTTGGAAAGAAATAGGCTATTTCATGCAGAGGTAGGCACATGGTATTTGACTAATTAGGCTGCTGAGCATTAAGTTGCAATGAACCATTTCTTATACCGCTTTCCTTTAACACCGACTTCTTAAGGAATAATGAAGGTTACGACAATGTCACCTGCCCGAAGAGAACAAACTCCTCCCAACCTCCTTTTGTTTTAACAGTAAATCATCACCAAATAGCCAATGTACGCGTCAATGAAGCCTCTTGCTGCTTCGTCCAACTCACTGTCAACTACAAATACTTACACAGCATCTTACAAAGTGGTTATATTTGTATAAAAGTTGAAGTTTTCATTTTGAAATATGGTATTAAAAAAGGAAGCCGCATTATAGATCACTTCGTACAAGTACATCCTTGAAAGATAAAACTTCTACAAAAATCCGATCAAAATTGAAGCCTTGTATTTATTAAGAAGCATCTTCAGCTATTTTCCTAAACACTTTTTTTTTTTTTAAACAAACATAAAGAGGCAGCGTACTCCAGCTTTCCTTAAAGGCACTGCCCTCTCATTTCTGTAAAGCTTAAAAGCACTGAAAACAAACAGGACTTATTCTAATGTCATCACAAGTTACAGACTATTGACTGCTGGCTTCTGTTAATCCCTTTCTCTCTTTTTCCTAAGAACAGCAATGAAGATCATTCCTCGAAGCATAAAATCCCATCCTAACTCTACATGGAGAGAACACACAGAATGATGCAAATCTTTAAGACTACGTAAAAGTGATCTTAAAGGCTACATAAAATTTCCTGACACATTTCCTGAGGAATGTACCTATTTGTCATTTTCCAACAGCAATGTACGATTGCTGACCTGCCTAGGAACAGTTCTTCAGCTCTCAACACTCCAGAATAACAAGAAAGGTTTAATTCTAAAAAGGGGACACTACTATGCCACCTAAAACGTGTGTTCATTCACAATTTCCAAATCAAAGCCATGCAGGCCAGAGACTTACTGCAATTTTCCCAAGCCCCAAGCGTTATTTTACCAGTCACACTGAACTTGTACTGCACCTGACGTGAGCACCTTGAGCAAAGAGTGCAAGGAGAGGGGAGGAAGGAGAAAGGAAGAGGGTGAAGAGGCCAGCGGCCAAAGAGAGCTTCTTCCTTCTCTTCTCCCTATATCTTAACATGTCCTCACTCTAGGGCCAGCATGCCCAGTACCACTCACTGAATTTGAAGCTTCGGTTGTCACAGTTAGATGGCATCCATAGAATGGTTTGGGTTGGAAGGGACCTTCAAGATCATCTAGTTCCACCCCCCTGCTCTGGGCAGGGACACCTCCCACTAGACCAGGTTGCTCAAAGCCCCATCCAGTCTGGCCTTGAACACCTCCAGGGATGAGGCAGCCACAGCTTCTTTGGGGAACCTGTTCCAGTGCCTCACCACCCTCAGAGTCAAGAATTTCTTCCTAATATTAATCTAAATCTGCCCTCTTTCAGTTTAAAGCCATTACCCCTCATTCTATCATTACGCTCCCTGATAAAGAGTCCCTCCCCATCTCTCCTGTAGGGCCCCTTTAGGTACTGGAAGGCTGCTGTAAGGTCTCCCTGGAGAACAGAGCCAAAGGAGTGAGTCCTTTGGCTCCCTCATGTCCCTCGTGTGTGTGCTGGAGTGAAGGTCTTGCCAATCAACCCTTCAATCAGTCAAAGCAGTTCAGCCCCAGGTGCCTGATGGAAGCAAAAAAGTGACTCCAACCAACAAAGAGAGACAGATGCTCACTACTGCGCTCAGTTCTTTTAAGTTATGCGTCTTCACCAGAAGAGAACTGAGAATTAAACATTAAGTCTTAAATATAAAAAGGGATCCTTCAACTGCACACAAATTTAAAAAACAGCAGGACAAACGTCACAGTGGAAGTCAACAGTCATCATTCACCAATTTTCTAGTAGTTAAATCTGGATTTTGAAGTAATTCTATAGTATACTGAAGTAGAGTCTATTTAAAGACTAATGCTACATGAATTGATATGCCCTCAGTATGCTCTTCCCCCCCACCCCAAACTCCTCCTAAGTATAAATCTAGGCAAAAAAATAATATAAATCCAAACATTCGTTTAATAGATTATATCTCCTTTTACCTTACAGTAATGTAATTATACCAAACTATTTAAATACAAACCCATTCCTCTGATACTGTAGTTAAGTAGCCAGAACAGATTATATACTGGAAGTCCTTTTTTTTTTAATAAATTTTTCTTTGTTTGGTGGGCGGAGGGGGTGTTCAGAGTCTTTTCACTAGACAGTTTATTTCTAAACTAAATGCTCAAAGAAATTTATCCAACTCTGAAGTATTGATTAAATTCTCACCATTTTTATATATTTTTAACTAGCCTTACAGTTCATAAGCATTTTTATTCCACTTTTTCAGGGATCGCAAAGGGGAAATTAAGCTGTTTGCCCCAGGTTAAACAGTGTCTGAATCAGCAGTACGTTTTAAGAGCCGCACCTTGCAGCTCAGATGTAATCCCAATCACATCATCCCCATTAGTACTTATGTCATGCCGCGATCCAGGCGCGTGTTACTGCCTTGAATATCAATTGTAGGTTGTAGGGAGCTTCTGACGCCCACAGAGAGTTCACTGTAGCACTGGAGGTTAGCAGTGCACGATGAATTCTGGTGAAGTAGGAAGCGTACACGTACATAAGTAGTTTTAACACCGCATTTCCTGTGGATTTTCGGGAAAGCACACACTCTGCTTCCTTTGATCACCGATACGTATGCAACATACAATTGGCAATTTTGGTACAAGAGGTAGAAGGATTTTTTAAATCAGTGAATTCTAAACCAGTGAGAGAGATTAAATCTAACATCACCAATTGTAAAGAAAGCGGGGGGAAAAGCGGCTTGATATCTTAAAAACATATGGGAAAGAATGAGAGTAGAATGCAACTAACATAGCTGAGATCGAATTTAAGCGAGTGCTGGACACATGCGCCATATATAATCATTTCAGAAAAACAAACCCCTAGAAGCTTATGTTGCAAAATACTATTCTTATCTACATCTAAGGAGGACAAACTACAGAAAAAAGGATGATGTGTCAGCCAAAATACAGTTCAGATCCCAATTCAAAAAGGGCCTCTGCCCAATTGCACCACATCTGAGTCTGAACAAAGTTAGGTGATTAAATTTATGATTTTGTTCTACGGATGAGAATGATGACAGCAATTAGACACCCCCCACCCCAGTCTTGTATTCCTCAGGCTGAGCAACACAGCTCAGCCTGAAAAAACTGTATGTTTTGGTTTTGTTGGTTTTTTTCTTTTACCAAATACCATCTTGGCTCTCCATTAGGTGGAATAACATACCCAAGCAGTTACTCAGCCAAATTAAGTCTTTATTTCGTGTAACTTAGGAACTTATGCAGTAATCTGTCAACTCCAGTCATCACACGGAGCTGGAATTGGCTAATCCAAGATCATTTTGCTTTAAAAATGAGCTAAAAAAAATTCCATCTACTACACTAAGAACTTATCATAATGAATTACCCTCATAAAAATCCCAACTAACAGGTTAACCCACAATCAAGAACCGAAAAAGGAAGAAAGATTATTAGCACTATTACTTGTATTTCTTTTCCTCAGAGCACAGACGTTCAGCAGTTTATATTGCTATATAATATATAGCACCATGCACTGCTATTTTCACTTTTTTAGATTTTAAACTTTTCTGTCAGGATAGCCACATCAGTGCATTGACCATAAGAGAAACCTGAAAAACTACAACTACAAACTTGAGAGAAATCTGAATACTCTGAACGTATTAGGCCAGATTTCACATAAAGGTTCATTCCCTTTCATTATGTTCCCATAGAAGTATTCCTTCTTCAGATTTATCAAGAAGTTTCAGTTATACAAACTCAATGGGTTTAACATATAACTCAATATTGCTGCCCACAGATTAGTTCTAATTTCATAGTTGCAGCTATTTACCTTTCTCTTTTGGTCCCTCTTACAGGAAAGGAATTTTTGCCTCAGCGAAGAGCTACACTGAAAGTAGGTTGTTAATCTGGAGTAAATTCTTGGAGGTAAACAAATCACTTTAAATATTTTACAGCTATCTCTACCTGATACATCTCCACGCTATCCTGAAAAGTCTTCCAATTCCTAATTTGGGCCCATAGTCTGCATCTTCTTTCAAGGTAACCAACATCTCTGGTCCAAGATGACAAAGAACTCACTTTTTACAGACAGCTTTCTTTTTAAAGGTATCTTTAAGTTTAAGATTCAGATGATCCTCCAACCTGGAAAATACAAAGAAAGTTCACACCACTGAATATGCAGTAACTGATCCGGTCACCTCTTAAAGAGAGCAGAAGACAGAAGCAGGAGGGCAAAAAAGCCCCTAACGCTTGACAAGGAATAGAAACAAAGAATACATTTAATAGATGTTCTTTGTAGTAGTACCAGAAAATGTCTACCAATAAAAAAAAAATAACCTAAATACAACTAATTCAGTCTTTACTATTTCCCGTAGCAAGTTTCCTAAATTGTTGAGGCCCTCCATGCCTGTCGACTCAAATATGGGAAGCACGAATGGAAAAACCTCCCTAAAAACATCAAGACCAAAAAAGCTATATAAATACGCCATTTGTTAGGCTGGGTTGTTTTTCTTTTTTTCGAGTGGGTATCAATTGAGTCTGGTGTAGCAGACTCTGAATCAATGACACATTTAGCACACTCCTTCACTTAATGACTTTTCACTCACATTTGCAAGTATAATCCTCTGGTGATATCAGCTGCCAACAATAGTTCTCTGTAACACTGTGATGGAAACAAGTTGAGCACTGCAAGGAGACATTCATACTGCAAATTCCCTTTGCTTACCTCTGCTGAACCAGGACACGTTTGGATAGACTTAACATCAGCCTTTCAACAATTCAGTCTACTCCATATCGCTATATTGCCGGAGAAGCTGGTAAGGGCCAAGGCACCAAGAGATCTACAGGCAAGACAACACAAGTGTTCCCATTTCGAGAGTAATCCTCTATGAACATGTTCCCATCATTGCAAATAAGTACAGTCGCAAGTCTGACAAATCCTGGCATTCTCACTCTTAGTTTTGGTAAGCAGAGTCTGGAGGTTGTTACTGCAGCCTGTAGACTTTGGTGGAAGTACAGTATCGCAACAATATATTTCCGCTGCTGTATAAAGTCAGCTCAACTCTTCCCTTACAATTAAATCCTGAAGGATATCAGACTGAGAAGTGACCTGTACACCACTATCAATCCTAACCTTGCTCCCAGAGCATATACATTTTTATTTTTTTAATTACTTCAAAGAAAATAAGCTCAACCCAGCAAGTCACGAACATCAGATAAGCGCACGGCACTTGGTTTTACAAAGCATCTTTGTCCTTAGGCACGAGTTCAAAAAAAGTTAATTATTTGTTTTGCAATAATACCCAAGAGACCTATTCTTTTATGTCCAGATACACAGCTTGCTTCCACAAAGGAAACACTCCACACAAGAACAGCATTCCATGCAGAACATGGCATCCACTTCAGCACCAACAATCTCAATAACAAACCAAAAGAGATACAACATAAAAGAATGCAAAACGCCATTCAACTACTCTCAGAATGATTATCTCTCCCTAAAACATAGATTCCACCAAGTTCTTTTCAGAAAATAATTTTCAGGATTTACTGACGGTAACTGGAAACAGACATAACGCGATGGCAAAACAGTTCATTTTGAAAACATTAGTCCACATTCTCAGATCAATCTTACATAAAATCTGACAAATATACTTTGAAAATTACTACTTTCATAGCCTCTCTCTCAACCACCATCTCCTCTAGAATCAAGCCACCTCCTTCAGTAATTTACAACACAACAAGAGGACTGAGACAACTTTCCTATTCTGTAAATACGGCAGGACTATATCTGACAAATTTGTGTCATGTTCCCTACCTGGAGCAATGTAACATTTAAAATTTAGTTTATTGGACTACAATAGGAAGAGGCAGCATGCAATTTTTTTTTTTTTTTGAGAAGACAGAAGTGACTTTTAGCAGGAATTTTTTTCTAAGTGATGAAAATAATCTTTGATTTTTATACTGACTGTTAAAAATTTTGCTTACCAGCTACCAAATGCATTAGTCTTCTTTTGCCATATTCTACACAGAATTACTGGCATCATCTAGAAAAAACATCATGGTGTTCACCGAAGGTTCCTGACAAGCACTAAAACCATTATACTCATGTATGAGAAAGTCAAAAGAACAGATACAGGGTACCAACAACTTCTGGAAAGCACACAGAACACATAAATTTGGAATTCATTTTTAAAGATGTGGACAAAAAAGATAATCACGAACAGTTAAAAGATTTATCAAAGACAGAACGTACCCAGCCAACCTGACATGAAGAGCTGGGGAGCTACTTTGATGCAAGCTGAATGGTGCATGTAACATACTTTGACTTTAGTAGGGCTTTTGAGACAGTCTCCCACCACAGTCTCACCTGGGGGCTGAGGAAGCCCCAGCTCAACCAACAGAAGAGAAGCTGAGCTGGAAAACCGGCTGGGTCGCTGTCTCACATGGCTGCAACCAACGGCTGGACGTCCAGCTACAGAGTGACAAGGGAGGTCCCTGGGGGCCAACACAGGGCTCCAAAGACACTCATCAGCAACCAGGGAGATGACACAGACTGCACCCTCAGCAAACCGGCAGGTGACAGTGGAGGAGAGCAGAGAAGAAGAGGGGGTTGACACAGTGAATGGCAGCACTTCTGCCAACAGAGACAGACCATGATAAACCCAAGGACAGGGCCAAAAGAAGCCTCATTGGATTCAAGAAGGAAAAGCGCAAAGCTCTGCACCCAGGGCAGAAGAACCCAGAACATCAGCACAGGCTGGGGAGAGCTGGCTGGGTAACAGCCCTGCTGGAAAGGCCCCAGGTGCTGGGGCAGAAGCCAGCTGGAACAGGAGTCAACATCTCACTGCAGAGAAGGCAAGCTGCAGAGAGAGGACCGCAGGTAAGGGACACTGTCCCTTCTCTGCCTGCCACTGGCAAGGCCACTCTGCACACACCAGGTGCTGAGGTGAGGACCCTCACTCACTTCAAGGAGGATGCTGAGGAACCAAGGAGGGTCCAGCCCTGGGCTACCAAGGTGGTCAGGGCTTCAAGGGCATCACCCAAATGGAGAGGCTGAGGGAGATGGGCCTGTTTTCTCTGGCAAAGAGAAGGCTAGGGACCATCTCAGAGCTGTCTACAGCTACCAAGACAGGAACTCTGAAGACAGCTGAGACTAACTCTCCCAGCACTAGCAGACAGGATAAGAACGAGCAATGGCCATAAAAGGCAGCATGGAAAATTCAGGTTGAACACAATGACACACTTTTTCACTGGGAGAGTGGTGAAGCCCAGGAACAGGCTTCCCAAAGATGCTGTGGATTCGCTGTCCTTGGGGGTTTTCATGGCTTAGTAAGGTAAAGCCATGGCCAGCCCCACCAGGTGCTAGTCAGAGCCCTGCTTTGAACAAATGGTTGGACCAGAGGCCTCCAGAAGTCTCTTCTGACCATTATACTTGCAATTCCATGATCTCATTAATGCCTGCAGTATGCTTCCAGCAACTATAGCCTTGTTTAAATAATTATCCTCAGACATCACAAAGTCAGTAAGTCTTTGGAAAAAGAATTATCCATAGATGACATCAGTACAGACTTTCCTATAAATTGCCAGGTGTTATCAATAGACTACAGTGCCAGCAGCTCCGACAGTTCTGGAATCACAAGTATTTAATGTTAAAACTATTTTAATCAGCTGGTGCCAAATATTTTAAAAAATAAACTACAGAGAAAATAGAAATTGCATACCTAAGCCTACTGAATTGAAATATTCTGCCAAACTCTATCCCAGGGTGACTTTTGTAGATTACTCATACTGTTCTTCCAGAAAAACCCCTTCAAGATTATAATTTTATCCCAACATCTTTAAGAACAGGCAGTATGAAACCGTTTCACTTAGTCTGCCTGTAGAAGCTCCATCAAATTTGAAAAAGACAGCAGAATGTTTCCCACAATACAGTTTTGAACATGAATTTTTTAAAACATTGCTCTTCAGCAATACACAAGGATGCTTTACATTTAAGGATAGAATGCAGATTTTAAGTTTCTGTTTTCCCCTAGCAAGTCTCAATTTTGCTTCCTCCCAGTATCAAATATGGCTTTTCAAATCATAATACGCTAATACAGAAGATGGACAGTATGACCCTTTTGTCACACTACAAATGCAGAGCTTTAGTGATAATCATAATTAAACCAATTACAGTAAACAGTTTAGGAGTAACTTAGAAGGACCGGTTCCTAGAACTCACTCTTAGGACTACACAGATTAAGCAACAACTCAACACAATAGACAAAACAGCCTGGTGAAGGGGAAACACGGGTCATTCATCTGACATTATAACCCTACTTTTTGGGTACTTTTGGTCCAGGGAACCTTGAATTATGTCCTGCTGTCACCAAGTTCCAAAATAAGAATGAAAGAAACTCCATTTAATCAATAAAACTAGTAGCTAAAATGAACTCTCTTCCCTGCATTGACCGGTGTTTTTCACGCCTTCTGGTGAGCTAACTAATATGTTCACCTAAAAAAAAAGATAAACCTACACCCCTATTAGCAGGTATGGTACTGCAACAGGAGGTGATCTGCAGAACAGAACAGTCTGTGATGAAGACAATACTCAAACTACATATATTCCGGGGGGGTCTCACTTCAGAATTAGCTTTAGGCCTACCTATGGTGTAAACAGCCTTAAATCAAATGCATTATCCAAATGCAGAAGGTCACCTTTCAATTTTGTTTCATCCAAAAGAAGTCAAATGATAGAATCATGGAATGGTTTGGGTTAGAAGGGACTTTAAAGATCACGTTCCACCAGAACTGCGGAACAGTAATTGGAAACCATCGGAAGAGTCATGTCAAAATTGCATTCCTGACCCCAATTAAAACATGAATGTAGTTCACTACATGACCTTTCAACTGCTGTACTAGTTGAATCAGTATAGCGATACGTCCACTGAGTGCCAAAGTAAAGTAAATGGCAGGAGAAGCACATAGAGCAGGAAATCCTTTCTGAAGCTTTAAGCCATTAGATAATTCAGCAATATGAGTCAGAATAGTATCCCAATGCAGTTTCATTTGGCAACGAGTTTTTTAAAGAAGGTGGAAATTTACGGGTCCATTCTGGGGTTCACATCAGTGTTCACAGTGTCAAGAAATATCCTAAACCTGCATTGCCAAATGCTACCCAGTCAGAGCTAGTTTGCTATTTGGAATGCCCTGCTCTGAGAAGGATTTCAAAAGATTTTGTAGGGTCTGCTACAAATTATTCCTACATTCAGTGTTGGCAAGCTATTCTCTCAGAGAGAGTTATTTAGGATTCATCTTCTTCCTCTTTGTTTTTCATATGAAAGCAACCAAGCAAAAAAATAATCTGTTTCTTAAGGGGGGGGGGGGGGGGAAACAGGATCATCAAAAAATGTCGTTACCCAGCCTATAGCAATAGGCATTCTGGAGACAGTAATGCACAGTTATTTCAAAGTTAATACTGAAGCAATTTTTATCAGCTGCATTTTAAGTCACAGAACCTAAACACTTACATTTTATGCATGCCTCCAAAATACAAAGTAATGCACGAATGCAACAAGTACATGCAGCCGAGATCTTCCTCCCACCTCAAACAGATAACAACTGAGCAATAGGAACATCACTGAGTGCAATTTAGTATTGCTTTATAATTATCTTAATTAGGAAGGCTGTTGCACAATGACCATTCCAAAAAACATGAAGAGAATACTCACGCCACAGAGCCTGACTACTGCTGCCCTTTCAGGATGGTTTAAATTGACCATGGTAAGAGCACTGTGGCAGAAGAGTAGTCCTATTCTGTCTTCCAGCTGAGGGATTCCTGCTTCCTCCACTGTTACAGGAATTTTATAATTTCGTGATGTAGGTTACTTGGACAACCACTATATTAGCTGGAAACTAATCCTGGAAAAAAAAAAAAAAGAAAAGAGGTAAGTTTTCTGCTATAGCAGGTAGCTGCTCTCAGTTAGTGGATGGCAGAACAATCCTTAGCACTGACAGGAAAAAGGTACCATGTAGGGCAGGACACCCTGTTTTGGTGGCAATATAGTTTAAATCAATATATGTGAATTATTTAACCACAATAGGAACCTTTCCCCACCACGCTCCCAGAAAAAGCTAGTAGAACTTAAGACTTCTTTTGAACATTTTGAGCAGGGAATAGTAGCACAAGTGAGCTGTATATCTCAAACACACAGTAAAAAAAAAAAAAAAATAATTTGGCAGAATCATGCTCCCTTAAAGGTAGTATTAACTTTATAAGCATTTAGATGTAGCTTCAGTAGTGGCATGCCTTGCAACAGGAAACAGACATTTGGGAAAAACAAACAAACAAACAGCCAGCAGAGGAACACCAAGTTGCCTTTCCAAGTTCACCCCAAATGCAAGTCTGAAAACCATCATTCAGCATGTTTTGCTACCACTGCATGGTAACACGGAGCTCTTCCCACAGACTTCTCTGTCAAACGCAGTCAGCAGACTCCACCTCCACAGAAACCAACTCAGCAGGACTTACATGGCATCACTTTCCCTAAATGCTGGAGGAGTTAGAAGTCTGTCTTACATTACCAATGCTCCACCTGCCGGTACGCAGACACTACAGGTTAGTCCAGAAAGCATCCTTGGAGAGCGGCAAAGACAAACCAAAAGAATGGAAAAATAAACAAAAATGTTTCCGAGTATTCAGAAGCATGTAAATCACCTAAGGCAAAAACCTCCCTTGAAGAACTCGGCAGTATAAAACTTTCCTGAATACTAATATTGCTGAGAAATATTTGTGAAAGCCTCTAACCGAGGATGCGGTTCAGTCCTCCTTTGGTGGCTGCCTTAGCCAGCTACTAACACATTAACATTAATTACTTCATTAGGTCAAGGGTACAGTTCTGCAGAAAAGTTTGCATGAGAGGTGTAAGTCAAGCCCAAAAGTGGAGCTCCCACACAAAAACATCATTAAGTCTGGAGTTTCTACATTATAAATTTGATTTTATCAGGGTTTTAAAGTGAACTTTACTAGAGCCCAAAACAACATCTCATTAAAGCCAGGCATCTCCTAAAACAAATGAGCCAAGAAAAAAATAAATTAAAGCTGCCCACCTCGTTTCACCATATTTACATACGAAAAATAATGTGTTTACAAAAATAAAAGATAAGCAAATACGTGGCTTTTCACAGCAATCCTGCCATACTCAGTTCATAAAACAGGTGATGTTCCCTGAAAAGTCTGAATGGCAAGGATGCTGCACTCCTTCGGATTTCTCTGTTTCAGTTTCTTTTTTATAAGCCAAAGAAACTGGGATAGGCGACTGAAGAAAATTCTCAAGGCATTTGAAGATTGACTCAACTTTAAATCAGCTATTTTCTCACACTCTTCCATGTCATTTACCTGCAAGTGTGGGACAAGTTACTGAAAGAACTTTTTATAGACACCCACTACTTCTGTTCTTTATCTGAGTGACCAACTGCAAACTCCCGTTTTGGAGAACTGTTGTGTCTCAAGCAGATGTCATCCGAGACCATATTAGCTCAACAGAAGCGTTGTAAAAACATCAAGAAATTCTTCTAAGGGATCAATTCAATAAAAAAAAAATAATCATGTGCAGTTTGTAATCTTCTTTCAAAGTGAAAAATTAAAACATAACAGGTACTAGATAATAAGCATCAGCCATAGCATTTCCAGAACAAATACGTTGTGAAAATAGTTTAAAAGTTAACCTGTACAATGAAACCAATGAAGGTACACTTAAGAAAATGCTGCAAATACAGGCTTCCAGTCGTATAAAATAAATTCAAGCACCACCGACAGACCAAAACTCACCACCCTTCCACAAAAGTCAGCTGCCTTAGGCTCCACTTAAATGCAAGAGAGCATCCCAGCTGGCAATATTTGTCAAGCTACACATGCAAATAAAATCTCACATTTATTCTTTCAAATTCCAACTTAACTACACCACTATTTAAAAGTAGAATTCCTCAAACTAATTATATTCTCTAACTTAAAGCAGTAGCTTAAAAAGACAGGGAACATCACAGAGTTATCAATAATCTGTACGCCAGTGCCACGGTCTCCAATGACCTGAAAGTACCATCTGCGCAAAGATTAACCAGGCAGATAAAATAACTTCTTCATTCTACAGGGGGTGAAAAAATGACTGGAGCAGACAGCCACATCACTCAAGTTCACAGCACATTATAAAATGTCTCTATACCTCCAAGGAAAACTCCGCAGTAGTAGATTTGTAGCATACCAGTAAACTGACAGAAAAAACAGTACACACCTTTTCATTTAAAGCAGGCGACTTAGGAAAACATTTCCCTTTTCACAAAAAGAAAAATAATTAATGATTAACAGTCTTTGAGAACTGCAGCAGAGATTTGGTTTTATTGGGATGCCTGGTGTTCTTAGGAGAAATTTAAAGGTAATACGCTTAACAGCAGTTCCAGCTTTGTAAATAAAGGTCTTGTTTCTTTATTTACATATAAGTAATAAGTCAAATATCATTAACCATAGCAATAAGGAACTTCACACTGAAGTGTGTGTTGTGTAAGAAAGAGCAACAAATAAACCAGTCCTTCTCCCTGAGACTGTAGTATGCAACTCCCCATTAACATACAGAATCACAGCTTCAATCAGTTTGCTAGAACCAAGGAATGTTTAAGTACATAGATTTGTTTTACTTTCCCGAGGTTTTACTGCTTCTAGTTAATATTTGGCATAATCTGACTTTTTAACTGAACCACCAGCTTAGCAGTTCCTGATGCAACTAGTGTGCTTATCAAGACAAGTCATTTAGTCACTATATTCAAAGGGAAAAAAACTCATTGTAAAATTTTGGTTAGGCTTTTGAACTCAAAGAAGTCATACAGGCTGAAATCAAATGAAAAATACAAGACAAATACAAAAATACAAGAAAAAACAATCATGCACAATCACATAATATCTGAGGATATCAACTACTACATTTATTTTGTAATTAATATTAAAAGCAGTGGATCAGATGCGGCAAATAATTTTTCAAGTTACAGAGTAATTAAAAATCAGAGGAGAGAGAAGAGTGAAAACAGACAGATGTGTATTTTAAGCAAAGAAAGTATCACAAGTTTCCTCATTAAAGAATCTTAGATCACAGCTGATTCAAGTTTTGAACATGGCAAGTTCTGTTCAGCATTAAGAGTTTTCTTTTCTGCTACAAAGGCTAGAGATATAGCATACCAATCTTCATAAAGCTCTACAAGTCACCTTAATTTTCCTAGATATTTTCCTTGAAATACTCCCTTGATATATTCAGAACAGGTGAGGGACAGGTTGCAGAAGAACTAGCTTCCCTGGTACCGGAACATTCACAGTGTTCCGGTGACCCCAGAGTGCCTGATCCCATCAGCAGACGTCTTAGTTTCCCTCGGCGAAGGGCTGTGTGGAAATGAACATGCCCTTGACCCACAGAAAGACTGGGGAGTTGGGCTTGTAGAACCACCATCAAGAAAAACATTCTTGAAATCCCTGCCTTTGTCTTATTTGGATAAAATATACACCTGTCAAACTAATATTAAAAATTTGGTAGCTGTAATATTTCTTATCTTAACCTAATTTGATAGAAAAAAATGTGCTTACCTATCCTTCTATGAGTGCAAGACTGATTACTCTACATTTTACTGGTTAAGTTTGCTGAACAATAATTTAAGATAAGCAAATTTCAAAAGAAGTAGGTTGAGAGGCAATGGTGAAAAAGAATTTTTTTTTTTTTTTTTTTTTTTACACAAGCATGATCCATATATAATCAGATCATTTAGTTACAAAGTTTATCAGCAGTGCTAACAATATATCACATACGGTCTCTATAAAGACACTCTCAGAAAACATCAGGTTAACAAAACCCATTACACCAAGCATATGAGTATGTTGTAAGGACGTACGTTAAAATAGTGATGCATATCAAGCATGAACCAGTCAGCCAGCAAAATGAACATGGATAAAAAGAGGTGCCCATCTCCATGAAGAGCCACGAACAACACGTGGCATTCACACCCCCGGCCAAGGCACGACTAAGGATGAGAGAAAAGAAAGGAAGATGTGATGGAAAACTCACAGCAATTTTAAATTGAAATACTTAACTAAAGCTTACGCTGATGAGAGACTAATTGCTATGAGTACTGACTCTCCAGGTCCAACAGCGGAGAAATTTGCGCCTTAGAAATTCTAGGTAACAGCAGGTAAACAGCCAGGCAGGGCACCATTTGCTTGAACCAGAACACTCTATTCTACTTTTACCCTTTTATTTCCAGTTTCTATCTTACTAAATAACTCTAGCCTCTATTTTACTATTCTGTTTGCCTGGTACTGAGGATATGGGGAAAGGAGGCAGTTTGGTGAAGGTTAAGAAAAAATAAAAAAATACTCTGTGCCAGCAGCCCTGAGCAGTTTGTACCCTGGGCTATACGCTTCGGAAGCTCACGCACTCAGGAGCATTTTCTGCCAAGCTGCGAAGGGTCAGCAGGGCAGCCATCTTCTGTTGCCAAGCATCAGCTTTGGGAAAAAGTACTTTCTAGAAGGTACAAATTTGAGCCTTTTCTGTAGGTTATCAGCAGTGCACAACATACCTCACCACTCACCCAAAACCGTGGGCTCCCACCACAGTTTCTGCATATAAAAATACTCTGTTAGTGCACCAAACGCTCCAAACGATGAACCGAGCAGTTTAAGATAACACATAGAAGAGAGCTCAGTCTTCAGGAACATTTAGAAACACTTTGAACATCAGCAGAATGACGACACTGCATTTGGCTGAACCGTGTTGTATCTGCAGAGAAAACAATGAAGTGAATGAGGAAAGTCCTCTGAGGCTCATCTGGTATTTTGATTTATTATACTCGTGTTAAGCCTCCAACGTTCATTCTCCACACAGCTCTTACACAGCAGAAGATCTGTGTTGGACTAACTTATTTTATTTCTATATTCTTTATAGAAAATGGCCACGTTCCACCACTACCACTCTGGTATCTAATACCGTGTTGATTCAGTGTGAAACATAAGAATTAAACAGCCTTTCAGTAGTTTAGCTTCCTCATTCCCACAGGATTCAACATGCCCTCAGACATGAAACAATCTTATCTAGGGCACTTCTTGTGAATATTTTAATCTTTTTTTTCCCCTTTATCTTTCTAACCTTCATTTCTGCAGAAATACAGGCCTAATTCCCCTCAACCTTCTTGTGCTGTTAAAACTCTTTACGGGTGTTTTCCAGACTGAGGTATCCTAAGACGACGGTATAGCAGAAGCAAACTGGTATTACTAAAGTGTAACTTCTGGCATAGAAAACTTATCGGTACTAAATAAATTTTAATCTGCAAGGTGGGTCGTGCTTCTTCTCATTAAGTGCTATCTCAGACAAAGCAATGCCTCTTTATTGGGTAGTAGGGTATTCTGCTGCCCTAACTTATGGAACTCCCTAAAAAAGAAAAAAGGCAGGAACATTTTGAAACGAACACAAACAGGAAAGGCTGAGATTGTTGTTGTATTGACAAAGTTACCAATAGGCTGATCAACAGGATCTGAATACACTCTCTTCCCTGTGTATGCCTCATTATAAACCGATATTATAACCTTTTTGAAACAAGAGTCAGTGGGGGAGGAGTTTTTTCCGTTTCTGGATTTATTTACTTTTTTGGTATAATCCTTAGCATTGTGCTAGGTGTTACGGGATCAATCGTTCATCAGTACAACCATCCCTTTGTTCTTCTTTACCTTTGTGACTCCAGTAGTGCCTCCAAGCAACAATCTGGAAAAGGTCACTGAGCCAGGCAATGAACAGAGTCAGGAAAGACAGCTAGCCAAAAAGTTTTCAAACAAAGGACTTAAAATAAATTATGTAAACAAATTATCACAAATACATCTTGCTACCTTCTAGACCATTTCAGAAAAAAAATAAAAAATATTACTCTATAGTCATGCAGCAAATCCATATTATCCAGGAACTAAAATTTTAGATCATTTTAGTATTATTCCATGTTACACATGCCAAAGATAGATCTGAATAAACTTGCAGGTGAAGTCTGTAAAACTGAACAGGATTTTTTAAGGTTTTCCAATCCAGATAGTTCTGAAAGCACCGACCTTTCTACTCATCCCAGAAGTTCCCCCTGACAGTGGCAGGCATGCTTTCACCACTACATATGCTTCCAGCTACAAGTTCTTTACCTCTCTGTTCCATAGAACATAACAGGAAAAAAAATCACTACCACATTAACTAAATCAAAAATGCAAGCAGCAGGCAAACAGCACACTCACTTGCATGGTCTATTCAGCTTGTTCTCAATCTGATTATTCACCTGTTTTGTACTGACTGCCATCTGCCCACTCCTCCTGTCTGTCTCTGACACAGACTTTGTGCCATCTCATAAGCCTTTTTATTTTTTTTTTTTAGCACCTTCCTGCACACTTCTTCCAGGTCACTGACAAATATAATGAATAAACTTAATTGCAAGATTGTTTCCTGGGGCTCCTCAGTCATTACATTTCAAATAGACTCCTATAGAGTTTTTGCCATGTACCACTTAAAAAAACCTATATACTTATTTCCTATCTTTAGATATTTTTAGATACATAAAATATGTATGCAGATAAATTACACATATTAAATATGTATATAAATATATTTACATACATATTTAAGACAGGAAATAGATTCAAGACCAAGTCAGCCACTACTCATGCTTATCTTCCCATTTAAACTGCAGCACGAGTACTAATCACCAGTAGATATGTAGAAGAGTAAGCATGCAGGTATTTTTATTTTAGGCAAAACAATCCACTGCTTCAGAGAGCTTGACAGTTGTCTCCATTAACTCTATGGCTGTTACAGCCAAATCTTATCATGTGTTGAAAAGGATGCTGGGATTAATTATGTAGTTCCAACCTGGCCCTTTTATTAGTATCAGGAATGTTCGTTTCCTAAGTTGTACATGACAGTCACTTAAAACACCATCTGGATTTTTTGATTTACACCAGGAACTTCCATGCTAGGAGTTCATGAATGCATTAACTGCACTGATTTTTTTTTTCTTCTCCTGAAGAAAAAAAATTAAGTTTTCAACAAAACACTTCAGTACGAAAAAACCTGTAAATGCCTGTTAGCATTTGGAAATTTAGGAAGTAACAAAGAAAGCTTCCATGCTTCTTAAGGAGGATTTGTTTTAAAAAAAATGTAGAAAAATAAATACAAAAGAGCCTTCACTTTACTTTGTCTGCCACTGACCTTTAGACCTGACACCCACTGCATCCTGTGGGAAACTTTTTTCCAAGAGCCAACTTTCTTATAAATGTTTTAGCAGATTAAAGCATACAGACTACATTTTATTTGCCTACATCTACAAAATGAAAAGGCTACTGAATAATGACAACATATATGCAGACTTTCACAGTCACATAAATATCTGTAAAGCAATAAAATATAATGTAATGGAACCTTGAATGTGCTACACGCAGGTGCTTCTGAAGTAATTTTTTTTTTTAAAAAAAGATTTACTCTTACAGCTGTTACAAGTCTCTGCTAAAATGCATACAACTGCATTGCTGTCCATTTTCCTGTACGCAGTTTTAAAATAGATTTGCATTTCCTCCAAAAATAACAAAAGCACTAGAAAAAGCCCATGCATTCCTAGATTCATGTGAAAAAGCAATAGTGATAGTTCAATTCCCTACTCAAAATGAAAATTCAAGTCCCTTTTAGACGTTTTGGCAATAAATATCCTTAAACTCTGCACGAACAGCTCACTTATTAAGTGTCAAAAGCACTGCACCTGTTCCTTTTCAGATAACCAATCTCCTCATCAAGTCTTACATTCCTCTTGTTTCTCCCTTACAATGAGAAATTGTTTCGCGCAGTACAGAACAGATCGCTTGTGGAAAGTCACAGGAAGGATCTCTTCGTTACTTCCCCATCAGGTCTCCTCTCCAGGTGTGCTTCTCCTCCATGTCAACCCTTCTGTATAGGCTCCACTGCAGAGCTATATATCTTGTACAGACAGTCGTGTACATGACTGCGCTGCATCAGTGTTCATAAGGAAACTTTCCGGCTGTTCCAAAAAAAGCCATGGAGCCAGACAAGGACAACCACATTCACCAAGACAGGTAAGCAGGAATTTGGCTCCCTCACACCGCTAGAGCACTAACAAAAGAGACTAGAGTGTATTTAAGAAACACCTTTTTTTTTTTTTACTGAAACATTAGATACTGTACAAAGAAAGTGCCCAATTTACTTAGAATTAAACTATAAACATTGCGTTACTGCAGGATTTAATGCCAGCAAGTTTCAGCTAGATTTAGCAAGCAAGAAAAACAGAAGGAACGTTTATTTTTGAAAGCTTATAATGGAGGGTTTGCTTCCATTTCACCCATCAAGTGACAGTATCTTCATTATGACTGACTAAATGTTAACTACAGGAACACCTTTAAAGCATTAGTATCTGAAGGCACAATTCCTCTCGAAGACCTTGTAACAAGAAGTGCACAGTAATACTATACAAAAGCCTTTATTTTCCAGTCTTAGTATTATCGAAGGTTCTAGTGAAACTTTAGTCCTTTGGTTTTTATGGCTGTTTTATCACCAGCCATCAAAACTGCATTAGCAGTCCATCTATGGACGATACAGATCAAGGCTTCTGTCCAGTAAAATCTCTCACGGTTATCTCCACGGCCACGTTACTCCACAGCGGTTACAGTTCCCATTACCAAAAGGAGCAGGGGACAAGTAGTGTCTTGCTCCAAGTTATTCCTCCGGTGTCTCCTCGGAGGACAGTATTATGCTCCTGGCATAGATCTCTTCAGCATGCTCGTAAGAAATTTGCATGTGGACATTTGAGACAACAAGCAGCCAGTTAACTATTCAGCTCTGCAAACCTACAGTAAGATAACGCCAATGAATTTTCATGCCCGAGAACAGCAGGACAGGATGTACAGCGCAAGCTTACATAAGGCACTGCTGGGAACCAACAGAAGTGAATAGCATAAACGGCTCAGGAAAATGCTGATGTCACTTGTATACGTTTGGGTCACATTGGCTTTCTGTACACCAAGTTTTTCCCAACCTAGAACTGGCCTTTCTCCTGTAAAACCTCACAGTTTGCTCTGTTTTACCAAGGCCTTGAAAAAGAACTTGTTTTCAAAAAAACCTGTGTTTCTTCCTAATATTAAGATGAGAGATAAAAAAATTAAATCCAAGAAGACCCTAGAATTACTGTAGCACTTATAAGAAAGAATCTAAAGAAAAACAGAAAAGATAATGGAGAACTGGAAAAAGCCTGTAATTACGTACACAAATACTTGCTCCTAATACTTACTGAAAAAATAGTTCAAGCACAACTTATCTGCCTTAAAATATGACCTCTGCAAACCTACTAAGGTCAATGAGACTTAGAGTAGTTACTCAGTGAGCCCTGCTTGCATAAATTAAAGATGCCTAAGGGTAGCTATGAACTGGGTATTTGATTTTTCCAGGGCACCTACATATTATGAATTAACAATGAATTGCCATTTTACCAGAGCAGCTTTCAATTTTGTTAAGAAAAAAAAAAAAACACCATAAAAACCCAACTGTGTTGTGTTTACCTCCTCCTGAACACATAAAAGCTTTCCTATTTAATGTTAAAACTGATTGTGGAAGTTTCATATTAACTTGAGTAGACAAGAGAGAAACCATAGATCAAATTACTTTCAAAAAAACCCTAAGGTATCAGTCAAATAGTGCGTCTTCCTGGTGTATCATTCCACAATAGATTAAAAAAAAAAAGGGGGGGGGGGGAGAAAGAGAGACAAGTAACCTAGCTGCACAAATCAGTAGAAAGCAATACTGTAAAGAGGGAAAACTCAGCTCACCCAGGTCAGTATTCACAGCAGCAACTCCCAGCTCTGTGCTTGGCTGCTTTCACCTGTTATTGCAGTGGTTGCACACAACTTCAGAGCAGTGTGTGAACCACCACAGGTAATTCCTTCACAGTTCCAGGACTCCTGTATTACAGTTTTCGCCTACAGCATACTTAAGGCATTTCAGTTTCTATAGAGAACATCATATAAGGTGAGTGAGAAAATACTGTTCCTGTTCATCATTCATTACACGTGTAAGGAACTTACTGTCAGTGCCTTTAGCAATTTTCTTGCAAATACAGAGGCACCCTAAGATACCATCGAGTTAACGCAACTACAAAACCCGGGCAAGTACAACTGAATGGCACCACAGCAAGTTACAAACCAAACCAGAAGTAATTTCTTTATCATATTAAGTCTATCAGATACCTCTCTTCCCGTTCCCTACCAGAACACCAAGTCTAACACCATGTAGCTCAGAGATGGCAACTATCAGAGATAATCAGCCACATTAGAAATTCACAAGGTTTCCTTAGCAGTGGAAGAGGACACCAGCTTTGTTCTAGGCAAACAGGAGGGGGAAAACACCCACAAACTATTCACACTGTGGAATGTCAGCTCTTTGAAAGTGTATTAGAGCACACTCTTCATAAACTGAAAGATGATCACATAGCGCAGATCATGCAATATCAACAGTTATTAAACGTCTTTTTAAGCAAATGCCTATTTCCATCAAAGAGTAGCTACTAGAGGAAAATTCTGCAGTCCAAATGCACACATCCTGGCTAGAGCCTCTATGCTTCTGTACAAGAAATAACTCCACTATCTACCTGTTATTACTATAGCAGATAAGCATTTCACAGTCATTAGCATAGTTATTCACAGTACATTTTTGGAAAGCACCACTGTTCCCGATTCATAAGCAAACAGAGGACTGATGCAGGAAGACCGATCCAAGGTCACAAAGTCAGTCTGCGGTAAAGTAAGAAACTTCACCCAGTTTTGCCTTCATGCAACTAATACTTTCTATTAGTGAGTCATTGCTGCTCCTCTAAATTATTCTTTGAACATGAAGAGACAACAGGCTGCCTGTGGCATTCAAACTCTACATGCTAATAGCAGCTTCACTCCAGGGTTTTCTAAAAAAAAAAAATAAATCATGCCCAAGGGCCTTGTTCTACACTATCACAGAATCCTGCTTCAGCACTGGGCTGCTGTGGGGAGAAAGGAATGTATATATATATATATAAACGATGAGGTAGCCTGCCTTGTTTGTGATCCAGCTCTCTCACTAGAAGAAAAAAAAGCCAGTCCTTGAATTACTCCCTCATGCTACAGACCACCGGGCAAGGGCAAAGTGCAGGGAGGAAGGGACAGTCAACTCGGGAGACAAGTTATGCAAAGCTGGGGGCCGGGGCGGGGGTCAGAAGACCCTACAGCCCACAAGGGGAAAAAAAAAAAAAGGACCAAAAAAAAAAAAGGGCCAACTTCTGTCCCCAGGTCAACGGGGTCAAAGCGTGGCGAGGGGGGAAGCACAGGCCCCGATGGCTCTGTGGTGGGAAAGGGACCCCCGGGACGAAGGGGGGGGCATGGTGAAGGGCGCGGGGCTCCCCTCCCTCCCCCACCCGCCAAGCGTAGGGCGGCAGGGAGCCCCCTCCCCAGGCTCACCCCCGGGGCCGGGGGATGGCAGCCGGCAACCGTTCCCCCCGACCCCGCCGCCCCGGGCACCCTCCGCCCCTCAACGGAGGAAGAAGGGCGCCCGCCCGCCCCACAGCCCCAGGCCGCGGCCTGTCCCCCGCCCCAGCCCACCTCCGCAGCCGGGAGGCCCCGCCGGGGCGCCGCTCCGCCCGTACCTGTGAGGGGAGGCGGCGGGGGGCGGCCGGCTCCGCCGCGGGGACCGGAGGGGCCGCCTCGCCGGGGCTGCCTCGCCCGGCCCGGCCCAACAGCGGAGCCCCACCGGCTGCCACCGCCCTCGCTCGTCCGGCGGGTCCGGAGGAGCTGCCCGGGCCGGCTGGGCCCCGGCTGGGCCTCGGCCGGGCCCCGGCGGCGGCGGCCACGGCCGCTCCTCGCCTTTAGTTTGACCTTTTCCGTGTCTCCGCTCCCCGTCCCCGACACACTTTGACGTCACTCCCATGGCAACCAATCCCCGCCCCCTTCCACCTCGCGCGCGCGCCGCCCGCCCCCAGCCCTCTTCCCCCCTCCCTTCTCCCCTGCACGCACGCACGGCGAGCCCGCGCGCACGCGCCGCCGGGGGAGGAGGGGCCGCCTCGCGCGCCGCCAATCAGCGCGCGCCGGCGCGCGTCCGGAGCGTGGAGGGGAGGGGAGGGGAGGGGTGTGTGTACGTGTGTGCGTGTGAATGTATGTGCGTGTGAATGTATGTGCGTGTGAATGTATGTGCGTGTGTGGTGTGTGGATGTATATGCGTGTATGGTGCGTGTGTGAATGCATATTTGTGTATGGTGTGTGTGTGGATGTGTGGGTGGACGTGTGAATGTATATCTGAATGTGCATGTGTGTATGAGGGGTATGTGTGAATGTATATGCGTGTATGGTGCGTGTGTGAATGCATATTTGTGTATGGTGTGTGTGGATGTGTGGGTGGGCGTGTGAATGTATATCTGAATGTGCATGTGTGTATGAGGGGTATGTGTGAATGTATATGTGTGAATGTATATGTGTGTATGGTGTGTGCGTATATGTGTGTGTGTGTATGGGGGGGTGTTTGTGAATGTATGGGTGTGTGAATGTATATGTGTGTATGGTGGGTGTGTGTGAATGTATATGTGTGTATGGGTGTGTGAATGTATATATGTGTATGGTGGGTGTGTGAATGTATATGTGTGTATGGTGGGTGTGTGTGTGAATGTATATATGTGTATGGTGGGTGTGTGAATGTATATGTGTGTATGGTGGGGGTGTGTGTGAATGTATATGTGTGTATGGGTGTGTGAGTGTATATATGTGTATGGTGGGTGTGTGAATGTATATGTGTGTATGGTGGGTGTGTGAATGTATATGTGTGTATGGGTGTGTGAGTGTATATATGTGTATGGTGGGTGTGTGAATGTATATGTGTGTATGGTGGGGGTGTGTGTGAATGTATATGTGTGTATGGGTGTGTGAGTGTATATATGTGTATGGTGGGTGTGTGAATGTATATGTGTGTATGGTGGGGGTGTGTGTGAATGTGTATGTGTGTATGTATATGTGTGTATGGTAGTTGGAACCAGATGATCTTTAAGGTCCCTTCCAACCCTAACAATTCTATGATTCTATGGTTGAGTGCGTGTATGTATATGTGTGTATGGGGGGTGTGTGTATGTATATGTGTGTATGGGTGTGTGTATGTGGGGGGGATGTATGGGTGTATGTCTGTGTGTGTAGGGGGTATGTGTGGGGGGGTGTTTATGTGTATATGGGGGGGGTCTGTGTAATTGTGTAATACTGTGTGTGTGCCTGCGTATGTATGGGGGGTGGGTGTAATGGGGGTGTGTGTGTATATGTGTGTGTAATGGGGGTGTGTGTGTATGTTTATATGTGTGTATATGGTGTGTAGGTATGTATGTGTGTGTGTAGTGTGTGTGTGCACGTGTGTATGGTGTGTATGTGTGTGTGTATGGTGTGTGCATGTGGGCAGTGGGTGTGTGGTGTGCATGTGTGTATGGGGGGGTGTGTATGGGGTGTGCATACAGTGTGTCTGGTGTGCATGCCTGTATGGTGCATGTGGGGCACCAGTGTGTGGGGCGCGTAGGGTGCGCGGTGTGTGTGGGGCGTGGTCGATATGGGCGCACAGTGTGTGTGATGTGCGTGGGGAGCATGGTGCACGGGGTGCGTAGGTACGTGGGGTGCATGGTCTATATGGTGCGCGGGGTGCATGGCTATGTGGTGTGCAGAGCGTGTATAGTGCGCGGTGTGTATGGCGCACGGTGTGTATGGTGTATATGATGCCTGATGCACGGAGCGTATGGTCTTTCTGGGCCACGTTGTGCAGTGTATGTATGCACGGTGACCTGTGCGTGTAACTCACGTTGTCCCGTGTCCTTTGTGGTGGCCGCCAGCAGCCTGCAGTCCAGCGCTTTCACCCCGCGAGCCCCTGAAATGTCTGTTGGGGCTGTTGGAGGGAGGGAGGTGGTGGAGGATGCGGGAGAGCACGTCAGAGGGGAAAATGAAGTTCTTGTGAGGGAGCTGCTGCAGTGGGAGCAGAGGTAGGGGGGTGTGGGGCAGGAGCAGGAGGAGTGCTCGGCACTGGTGAGGCGCCCCCTTGAGTGCTGTGTCCAGTTTTGGGCCCCTCACTACAGGAGGGACATGGAGGTGTTGGAGCGTGTCCAGAAAAGGGCAACGAAGCTGGTGAGGGGTCTGGAGAACGAGTCCTGTGAGGATCGGCTGAGGGAGCTGGGGTTGTTCAGCCTGGAGAAAAGGAGGCTGAGGGGAGACTTTCTCACTCTCTACAACTACCTGAAAGGAGGGTGTAGAGAGGTGGGGGTCAGTCTCTTCTCCCAAGTATCAGGTGACAGGACAAGAGGAAACAGCCTCAAATTGCGCCAGAGGAGGTTTAGGGTGGATATTAGGAAAAATTTCTTCACTGTGAGGGTTGTCAAGCGTTGGAACAGGCTGCCCAGGGTGGTGGCTGAGTCGCATCCCTGGAGATATTTAAAAGACATGTAGACATGGTGCTGAGGGACATGGTTTAGTGGTGGACTTGGCAGTGCTGGGTTAATGATTGGAGTTGATGATCTTAAAGGTCTTTTCCATCCTAAACAATTCTACGACGCTGTGACTGCTGCACGTGGCCGCTGTGGAGCCTGGGGCAGAGCAGCGTGTTAGACTAAAGGCTGGTGGGAAGACATGGGTGAAAGCAGGAGGACGTGCTCCTCCACACTGCCCAGCACGGTGAGTCCTTCCCTCCTCCCCAGAGGGAGACAGGAAAATTTAACACATGAATTTAAATGCTGCCTTTTCTCTGCACACACACGCGCAAGCCGAGCTGGTGTGTCACTGTTTGCTTCCTCCTTTCCATCTCTAGTGTTGTTCCTCATCCCATGGTGCCTCAGTATTCCCCGAGGATCCAGCTGCTTCCCCAGTCCCACAACTTACAGCATGTTCCCATTGTTTGGGGAGCATGTGGGCAACTGCCTTTACTTTCCCCAAAATATTTGGCACCGATATCATATACGTAATATGTATAACATATGGCAGGGTGCACGTCTCCATGCCTCACTACACAATGCGTGCATAAATTTTTTACATGTAAATCCTTTGCTTCAAGCGCCGTCAGCTGTGAAAAGGTTACGCGCGCACGGCATGCAGCCTTCTGTGCCCGGGCCTTGTACCTTGGGTTTGTCCCTTGTGTCCTGAAAGGCACGGGCACTAACAGCACGTGCCGTATTGCGGGCTCTACGTCGAGATAAGTACACGGGCACGATATTTAAACATGCTATCAATTAGCAATTACACCGCGTCTTTCATCTGCCCGACACGCAGAACACGCTGCGTGCTTTGTATGCGCTACATATCTGTCACAGCTCCGAAGTGACAGTTTCGAACGGTTTTTAACCAGAAATATTAATTCGGAAATACAATCCAACATTCCTCAGAAATACACACGGAAATGTACTCAGCAAACCCTTCCGGAAGGTGGATAAAAGGGCACAGACATGGTTTCCCCGCCTTTGAAACGCGTGATACCTTTCTCCGCGAGTAATAACAAACCGGTTTAAATCCTTTCATGGCAAGACCAGGATTCACCGTGTGAATTCATGGTCTCGCTCATTTGAAGGCAGAGATCTAAAAAGGAAATTATGTGAAAGAGAGATTTTTAACTATCGCTGAATTTGTGATGTGGCTTATTTCTTATCAGCCCAACTAGACTGAGTGTTGTAGGCTCCAGGCTGGATAGAGCTTTGAGCAGCCTGGTCTAGTGGGAGGTGTCTCTGCCCATGGCAGGGGGTTGGAACGAGATGATCTTTAAGGTCCCTTCCAACCCAAACCATTCTATGATTCCACGATTACCGACTGCCACCAAAACACTCACATTTTGGTGCTGTTCAGCGCAGGAGCGTTGGGGTGGAAGGGGGCCCTCGCACTGGAGCAGTGTGGTTTGCGCAGGGTTAGATGCTGACCTGCCCGCTGAGGGCGATGCCAGCCCATCCTGGGGAGCCCATGCATGGGTCTGCTGGCTCTGCACAGCAGTTCTGGTGGGTCCCAGCTCTGCTGGAGCTCACTTTTTGATGGGTCTCTTTTTCCTTCCAGTCTCCAAACCATGAGCCTGACTGTGGCCTGCTCGCAGGGCTGCGAAGGGGATGAGTTTGGCCAGTCAGTGGCAACCAGGAGTGACCTTATTCTAATGTAGCAGACAATTGTCTGATGTGACTGTCAACCACCATGAGACATATTAAGACACCAGGACTTGGGCCTTCATATTTATAACGCCGGAAAATTCCAGTGCCCGTGTTACTGATCCCCCCACAACATCCCTGTGCAGTCAAATCAGGAGGAAGACTTCTAACGGCAAACTCTTGGGAAGGGCATAAATTAAATATGCCACCAAGGATACGTCAATATGACACTGGCATGTCCCCAGGGAAGTGGTTTCCGTCCTGCACATCTCCTGTTGTCCTCCCGTTCAATGGGGACAATACTTCATTTTCTCCTGTGGGGGGAAATGGTGTAATCGGTGCTTGTCCCCCATATATTGGGGTAGATAAATGCAGTCCTTGGCTTGAGTGAATTCATGTCAAATCCACTTATTTGGCATTTTTATTCATGAAATCTTAAAAATGGCAAGATAAGCCCGTAATGACTAATTGGACATGACGAAGTGGCGATGGCGCAACAATGTAGGTGAGGGAGGAGATGTAGAAATCAATCCTGAGGAAGGATCTGGCACTTGCGGGGCATGAGGGAGCCAGAACTCATCGGTTCAAATATAATATCCCAGAAAGGGAGAGGAAAAAAAAGAAAAGCCACATCTCTCCTTCTTGCAGGGACAATGCCGGACTCCTGCGCCTGATTTCCATGAGAAAGGCCACTTCTGGCATTGACATTCTGCAGCACGGTGTCCCTGCTGCAGACCTCCTCCTCCTCAATGCTGGGCTGAAAGAGGAGGGGAGGAATACTCTGCTTTCCAAAAGGGCTGGAGCTGCCAAAGAGGCCCATGGAAAGCCAATTGTGCAATGAGGGAAAACAGGGAGAGAGGATCCCTGCTCACAGACACAGCGAAACGCCTGCCGAAAATAAGTGGGAGGAGGGTTAAGAGGCGTTTTGATGCGTTTATACAGACTTTGAGTGAGCGCCGGCTTCAAGCGAAATTGTTGACGAGGTCACTGCGATGAAGGGTTGAATACCGGAGCGTTGCATTGAAGTCTGTCCTTCATATGCATAACATCCATAAGTGCTGCCGATTTCAGATCCCGGCTCACACAGAGTTTTTATGAGTACTTCTCATTCTTAGATCTTGGAGGGCTTTACAAAGGAGAGAGCTATAAATAAGACGGATGGGAAAGTGAGGAATAGAGAGAGGCTTTTAAAGGGCTATAGATTTTTTTTTTAAGGGTTTCTGTGTATAAGAACTAGATAAGAACTGTCATTTTGCTGAATATAAAATATTTTGCAATGGCACACTGTGCCAGATTACTTGTGCATAGATATTTACGTTATTAAGGCAAAGTTTTGTCATGCTGTGTACAAATTGTCTCTAGCTAAGCTTTTGGAAAATACAAACCCCAAAGCATTTAATGTTAGATTTTAACACAGTGTATGCATGTTTTAGGCACTTTTAAATTGAAGAGATCAAAGCCTTTTATTCCTAAATGCCAGAAATCCAGTGGTATTTGTGTAACTATGTAATTTGACCTGTCTGTTTTACATGTTCCCAAGGGTTTATTATAGGCAGCTTTCAAATTAAGTGGGCTGGAACATTTGATGCTCTCTTCCCTGGTTTTCAAAGCCTGTGCAGACCCCATACTGTGCGACTGACACTGCTGTTAAAGCAGCAGCATTTTAGTTTTATCACAAGGTACGGAACGGAGATTACCCTGGTCCTGATTCCGGCTTTCCCACTCCATGGCAGCCATTTCATTTCTGCCTCCTTCATCTTTCCCCTCTGTGGAGCTGGGTACCATATTTCCTTATCGTCCAAAGTGTCACAAAGCTTAATTAACCTTGAGAAAAAGGAATGGGTAAATTGCAAACAAGAGAGACAGCGTGGGGAAGGCCCTGGTAGTTTAAGCATCTCCGTGTTCATACTCACCTGCGTCGGGCTGTTTTACCGCTGATGTTCCACGGCGCCGCAAACTTGGCGAGGTTGGGAGAGCCTCAGATATTTTCCCTGCATTTGAAATAATGTTATTATTTAACTGGGAGGCAGCCATAGGCTGGTGGCTCGGTAATGTTTTCTGCAGCAATCCTTTCACCCAACAGTGACCTTGTAACTGGATAATAAAAGCCATATTCCACTCGCAATTGCACCTGTGCTGCCACTAGTTACACTGCAGTAGCACCTACAGGCCCCATCGTATAAGGCACAGTAAAACCATCCCTGCCTGGACGAGACTGAAAGCAGGAGGGGAAGCAGTAAGAGAAGCAAAATGTCTGTCTCAAGGTCATATATCAGAAAAGTAGCTCTGGCAGCAGAAAAACTCAGGTCCCTGAAGTCCCAGTACTATGCCCTGTGGACAACGGCTTTTAGGGAAAAAAGGACATATTTACTTCTAGGAATATAAACATAAAATGCTGGCAGATCGCAATTACTGCAGCAGGATTTGCCCTTTGTTTACTCTTCTGGCTGTAGAAGTGCTTGTTTGTTAGTTTTGGCATTTGGGCTTTTTTTTTTTAGACACTTTAATATTTAGGTAAATACTAAATTGCAATTAAATTGTCAATGCCGTCATGAGAGGCAGCATTTCATCTGAATGACATTATGATTTTCCTCATAACAGACTCAAAGGATCAACATTTCTCTTTCTGATTTTCCTTTGTTCGGAAAGCTAATTGTTCCCGAAGTAATGCTTGCTGGTTTTGCAGTGGCCTTTTGTAGGTCACAAAACAATGAATCTTCAAGTCGCATCATCCTATTTTCTATCCAGCGTATTTCTGTGTCACTATCAGCTCTGCTTTGGTTTGATCTAACCAGATGGTATCTCACAAGATGCTAGACATGAATATTTCATACGGTTTAGAAACTGTTTTTCCTCACTCTTCAGTGGTAAAATGTGTTGATTTAAGACTTTTTACAACTTGAGATACTTTCTGGCAGGGCTCCATAACTCAGGCCAAAGACAGCTGAGCATTGTTGTCATCTCACAATGTGGGAAGTGGAGGATGTTTTGGACCGCTGGAAAAATGAAGCTGAAATTTTCCATTAAGAGAAAAAAAAAAAAAAAAGCATTTGTCAGGCAGCAATCTTCCAGTCTAGGTGTACTTAGGTTACACTTTCTGGACGTAATGTGGAAAGTCAGAGGCATTAGATCAATGCAATTTTTGATCCATTGAATCAGCAGCCAAATTAATCTCACATCTCTGAGCTGGTGAACATTTTGGTTTTGTTCAAAGTTGGTCTTTTTTCAGTTTAGGCCACTTCTAACACTGTCTTCTTATTTACAGTATGTAAGTTCTTCAGCCACTGTATCCTGTGATATAAATCAATTAACAGTCACCTGCCTTTATCATTTTTCACTTAGATTTTGCTTTTGCTCCTCTTTGGAGACATGAGTGTTTTCTTTTTTTTGTAAGTCTGTGTTGTTCTTAGTAGATAATCAATATCGAGTTGCAAGTGTTGCGCTGAGACTCTGGAGCTTGCAAAACCAGCTCATTTGGTTTCTTCAGCCGCACATGGAAATTTTTATTTCAGCTGTAAGCCTTCTCAGGGGCGATCCAGCTCCAGATTAAGACACACAGGGCTTGATTCAGTTGCCCACACATAGAACTTCAGTGCCATTTAAAATGTCCTAGAGGACTCCGCCTAACCTCCAGCTCCTGCTTCAGAAGGTCACAAGGCCACTGTAGATCCTGTGTAATTTCTGCCAGTCCCATAAATACATCTGAGATGCCCTGGGGTATCTCCAACGACACTTGATACACGTGTATCAATTGGTTAAAAGCAAGTGTCTGCATGTGGGCATCTACCTCTGAGCTGGGTGTCTAAATTCCAATTAGAGTCAATGGAGGTCCAGTCAGTAGAGTCTAGAGGGCGACCAGTTGACCAGACCCTAAGGATCCACTTTAGCGTATATAATCATCATGTTTTTCTGCTTGACTTTCAGATACCGCGTTTTCCAGAGCAGGATGTGTTTTGCTTTTCAGTGAGCACGCAGGCAACTGATTTAAACGCTCTCTGCCCACCAGACAAGAATCACACGTAGAAGGAGCCATGTAGCAAGAGACTGGGGATCTGGGACTTTCTTTTCAGCTAGAAGGCCAACACCTCAAAAAGGAAGGCAAATTCCCAAGCAAAAAATCCTCCTTAACCCAGCTGTGCTACTTCTCTGTCCCCCAACACGTGCTTTGCAGTCTCTTGGAGTCTTTGATAGTCCATTAATAGAAATGAGCTGTTGTATGTAGTCCCTCAAGCCACACTTTGTATCAATGTGCATCTGCTCTTGTTTAATTTATGTTCTCCATCATACGATACTCCTTTTAGGCAGACACCCCACACAGAATCTGCTAGGTATAGATTCCCATGTAATATCAATTTGCAGGTAAGTAATATCAAACCCGCTTCAAGAAGATGGGGGAGGCAAGTGGTGAATGGTGGTGCAAGAAGAGCTGGGAGTTGAAGTCAGAGGTCTGGGATGATAGGGAAGATCCAGCAGGTGTAGCACAGGGTAGAAGAAAAGAAATAAGGAGGAAGAGTGAAATGGATGGGAGAGCATGGAGATAAAGGAGAAGAGGGAATAACAGGTGTGCTGCTTGAGAGGCAGTGCAGGAAAAAATAGATGATAAAGCACAGAAGGCGGCGTTGGTCCTTTGGCTGTACTACAGTATCTCCCCAGGACACCGGGGGAACAAAGAAGGAAGAACAGTGTTGAGATTAACAAGAAATTTATGAAAGCAAAAGAAAACATTTTGACTGTGTTTACTAAAGCAACTTAAAGAGCAGTGTAATTTTGCCCTGGTGGCAAAACAGCGTGGGGGATGCAGCATCTCTGCCCTCCGACACACCAGCCCTGCAGGGCCAGGGCAGAGCAGCTCCTGGGTGACTGAGTCCCAGCGTCTGCTATTACAAACAGCCACACGATCTCATTGGAAACCTGTCAAGCTCTGTCAGAAAAATAGTTTGGATGCACCCCTCCAACACACTGCAGCTATTAGGCAGCCTTAGGACATCCCTATTAGGCCGGTTAAAAATCTTCCGGACTAATTTTTTTTCTGAGCCAACTTATACCACTTGGTTTTGCAGTAGAATTGGCTTTTCACTGAAATAGTTCTCCCCAGTGTTTCCCTCCCTGCTGTATTTATAGAAAGCAGTCATGTTCCCTTGCAGCCACTCTTCTGCCAGACTAAACAAGACTCCTTATGAAACAGGACATTATAAAATAGACTCTCCATTCCCATGGTCCTTCAAAAAGCCCTTCCTTTCACCTAGTCCACACTGAATTTGTCTTTTCTGAACTCGGCCATTCAGATGCGATCACGGTTTTTCAGAGAGGCTGGATGGTCAGCATAATTTTCTTGAGACCATAGCTGCACACCACAGGCCTCCAAGACCTGCTTTCAGCCTTGCCACTCATGACACACTTACAGCATCCACAGCAGCTATCAGTCATGGTCCCTACATCCCATTTCTGTCCCTGACAATGAAGTATTTGAGGGAACATGGGTTTTCAGACTCGGCCATTCCCCCTAAGAGAGGCAGGACCCTGCAGATACTCTTGCTGGTGGTAATATGCCTCCAGGGAGGCAGTGATTCCCACTCCTCCTCACTTCTAGAAGTATGGAAACCCTTTGCACAAGGTGACTTGGATTCATATCACTATTTAAGATGGCAGCTCTCAACTCCTGCTTAGTTTTGGATCCATCTCCCGTGTCGAAGCCCCAAAAGCTTGGAGTGCAAGGGGAAAAGATGCTGCCACACAGCAGAGCAGCACTGTTGGAGCTCTGTGAGGGATCACAAGTCCAAAAGCCTTCCAGCAATTTCAGGAAAACACCAGTCGTTGCTCAGCTATACCTTTGCTGAAAGGAGCATTCCCTGCTATGCTTCCCTTGAAAAGACAACTGCAGGTTCTTTTTTTTTTCTAAAAATAAAAAAAAAACAAAACGAAATAAATGTTCAAAATAAAGAAGATGTGATCCCTCAGGTCATCTATCTTTATGATCTCACCAACTTTTTTTGTACCAACTTTATCTTTATTGAAGTTTTTCCTCAAGAGGACCTAACCTTCAAACACATCCTTCCAAGCATGGGAGCTCTTTTGCAGTGACTGCAAATATTCTTCCTGACTTATATTACTTTCCTTACTTATCAGTACTAGTCCACCACATTTTTGTTTTACAGCTATTATAATCACAGTGTCATTGAACTGGTGGTCAAAAGAGACTTCTGGAGGTCTCTGGTCCAACCACTTGTTCAAAGCAGGGCTCTAACTAGCACTTTGCGGGGGCAGCCGTGGCTTTGTCCCACTAAACCATGAAAGTCTGTCTCCTCCATTTCACTGTCACCTGCCGGTTTGCTGAGGGTGCAGTCTGTGTCATCTCCCTGGTTGCTGATGAGTGTCTTTGGAGCCCTGTGTTGGCCCCCAGGGACCTCCCGTGTCATTCTGTAGCTGGACGTCCAGCCGTTGGTTGCAGCCATGTGAGACAGCGACCCAGCCGGTTTTCCAGCTCAGCTTCTCTTCTGTTGGTTGAGCTGGGGCTTCCTCAGCTCCCAGGTGAGACTGTGGTGGGAGACTGTCTCAAATGCTGTCCTGAAGTCAACCTTATCTGGGTGCTCAACTTGGCCAGCAGCCAACACCCCTTCAGCTGCTCTCTCGTGCCCCCTCTTTAACAGGACAGAGGGAGGAAAGAGGATGAAAAAGGGAGATCATTTACCAAGTACCATCACAGGCAAACCAGACTTGACTGCGGGAAAATTAATTTAATCTGTTGCCAATTAAAATAGTTTCAGATACGGAGAAACAAAGAGAAAAAATTAAAATGAGAGTTTCCCATCCTCACCTTTCCCAGGCCCAGCTTTATTCCTTTAAACCCTCGCAGGGAGTAGCAATGGTGGTTAGGCTCATAGAATCATAGAATATCTCAAGTTGGAAGGGACCCATAGGGATCATCAAGTCCAACCCTCTGCTCGTTTCAGGACTACCTAAAACTGAACCATATGCCTAAGAGTGTTGTCCACACACTTCTTGAACTCTGACAGGCCTGGGGAGCCTGTTCCAGTGACTGTCCACCCTCTCAGTGAAGAACCTTTTCCTAATGCCCAATCTGCCCTGACACAGCTTCATTCCATTCCCTTGTGTCCTGTCGCTGGTCACTAGAGAAAGGAGACCAGCACCTCCCCCTCTGCTGCTCCCCTTGAGGAAGGTGTTGACTTTGATGAGGTCCGTCCGTGCCAGCCCCTCGGGGCCGCTCCTCCCTCCTCACCCCTCTCCCTGCTCCAGCGCGGGCCCTGCCCCGGGCTGCAGTCCTTCAGGGACAACCTGCTCCCGCCTGGGCTCTCCACGGCCGCAGCTCCTGCAGGAAATATCCCCCCGCTGCGGCCTGGGGCCCTCCCCGGCCTGCAGGGGGGGTCTCTGCTCCAGCGGGGTCTCTGCAGGGCTGCAGGGGATCCCTGCTCCGGGCCTGCAGCACCTCCTGCCCTCCTCCTCCTCCGCCCTGGGGCTCCCTCTGCTGCTGCTCCCTCCTTGCCTTCCTCCTCCTCTGCCTGGGCCGCCTTCGGCCCTTTCGCAAACCTCTTTTCCCCCCGGCGCCCCCAGCTTGGCTGAGGGGCTCAGCTGTGTCCTGCGCTGGGGCCCTTGGAGCCGGCTGGGACCGGCTGGGACCGGCTGTGTCCGGCACGGGGCAGCCCCGGCCGCTCCACACGCAGGCAGACACCAGGATACAGCCAAACCCTGCCAAAAGCAACACACCGGGCAGTTCAGCTCCCATCGAAGCTGCTCCTCAGTCCATGACGTGAGGCTGCTCAGGCAAGATCTGCCCTTGAGAAGTTTTCATTGACACTTTCACAAGTGGAGAGCATACAGAGGAAAACTTACTCAAAAAATCTTTTAACACTGAAGTCTCTCACCCAGAACATCCAATTTTCTCTATTTTAAAAACTGATTGTTCTAATTTGTCTTCTAATAAAAACAAACTCTTCATAGTCAGCTCTCTTGTTGTGGTTTGATGTGCTCACTGAGGACAATTTGCAAGTGGATCTGCCCCCAGGCTTTGGCTCTGCTCTGGTCCCATCACAGAGCCTCAAACCTGCCATCACATCTCACCCTTGTCGCACCTCTGCTACACGTGCCACAGGGATTTTGCTGGAGATCATTATAGTATCTGCTCACTTCTGAGCCCCGCTCCACAACACAGAGTCATCTGTTTCACTGACAGCTGAAAAAAAGGGTGTTCTTTCTGGTTTCAGACCATAATTAGATTATCTTTAGTTATTACTCCACTCTCTCTGCTGAACAGATATGCCTTTACCGTCTTCTCTTTTTAATTATAAGGCTAGTAATCTTTTACTGTGATGTATCTTTTGTCTTGCTGTGCTAACTTTTCTCTCAAATGTTTGCCTAGATCAGAACAACATCTGTGTACACCACGGAGGCCATGGTTCCCATCATTGTTTGATGAATGGATCTCCACTAACCTTCAGCGTTCCTCGCAGAACGCCAGGCACCACTATTACCTAAAAATTAATTGGAAACATTATTGGAGACGTTGCTTAATCCAGCTCCAGAGACTGTCTGTGAATTAATTACTACGGCTAACTCTACCCCATCCAAAATTTCTCCTGAAAAACCTCAGGTGCTGAGGACAGACTGGATGGAGAGCAGAGGGAGAGATACAGCCCCAGCAACTGAGCTGCAGTCCCCAAGGGTGAAGTGTGATTCTCTGCTTTACTGCGTCAGACCCCTGCTGATGGGGATATATCGAATATACAAAAATTTTTGGCATCAGCCATTTCCCCAAAGTCTCTTTCTTTTGTAGGAAGTGGATCATGTTCCTTCATTTACCTTCCTGGTTAATTATTTCAGATACCTGAAAGCGTTCTGTTGGGTTTTTTTCTACAGTGCTCAGAGAAGCAAAATCTACAGAATAGACAATATTGGCAAAATCTAAAAAATAAATAACATTGGAGCCATTATCTTGTGCAGGGCTGACTGGCATGGTTGGCTACAGCTATATTTTTAAACTTCTGTCACCCAAAACAGGATGGCCTCATCCAGACTGCACCAGCTCTTGCACCGTGTGCAGGAATTGTTTGGGAAAATGTTGGCTGTCTGAGACAAATCCATCACTCTTCTCACAGTGTAAGATAGGGAGGATTCAGAGGATTCGGTCCCAGTGCCCAGGAGCTCTCCCTGCATTGTTCTGTCCATTTGTATGGGTGTAACCTGCATGGCAGCTCTGCTGATTTATGTTCAAATAAATCATGTCTTTAAAAAACAGGGGAAGGGAGGACCCACAACTATAAATCAAATGTTGCAGCTCTGATACTTGGAAAGATACTGAAACAAATTACTTGCTCATCCCTAGAGGATTATAAGCCCATGAGAAGCAGCCAACATGTATTTGTTAAGAATAAAGCATATCACATGAATTCTGTTTAGTTCTTTAACCCAGTGGATAAAGGCAAAACAGTTTTGTCTTGGCTATAGTCAAACTCTTGGCATAGAAGTGGTCTAGATGAGCACTGCTTAACCCAGATGATGCCCCACATCAGCAGACAAAGTCCAGCACATCAAGTCCCTGAGACCCCTCTCTGTGATGAGGCGTGAGGAAGCCTCCACCGGCTGGAGAGCAAAAATGTCTGAGGAGGAGGAGGAACGTCCTCGTTCAGAGGAAATTGCTGCGAGGCGGAGAGCACAACTGCCTGAAAAAGTAATGCTCAAAGAGAACTTATAAATTATTCACTTTCTACAATCAAGGTCATTTGGGGCTGCCAGGTCTGCCCCAGTTCCAGAGTGGTTAGATGTTTTTGTTGCCAGGTTTCCTGGTGATGTAGAGCATACTCTTATACAATTTGCAGAAGATAACATTCTGCGAAGAGATGCAAGTGTTTTGGAAGACAGTGTTAGAATTCGAGTAATCGTGATAACTTTGAGGAATAGCCTATAATCGATAACATAAAATTCAATAACAGTGCATGCACAGTGTTTCACCTTTGAAAGAAAAATGACATGCAAAAACCCCCCAAAATGGTGAATATTGGTCTATGCCCCGGTATAGCAAAAAAAGAGCACAGGGCTGTATTAGGGCAGAGGTTGAATATAAGCCAGCAGATAAGATGATGTTGCGCCATTCTTGTGTGTGTCACCTGTAAAAGATGAAAGGCTATTATTCCACTCTATTTAGCAGGTGCAAGACCTTTCCTGGGGAATGTGTCCTGTTTTGGGCACGCATACTTTGAGCAGTAGGGTGTGTGTATGTGCGTGCATACCTCTGAGTATATAGGGGAGACCTCAGTGAGCGCGACAGGAGTGCTGAGAGATTTAGACAGCATGGCCTATCAAGAAAGGGTGACCAAAAGGGGGTTGTTTAGTTTAATAAAGAGAGCATCAAATGTGGGTGTGGAAACAGGCTTCACGCGGTGCTACAAAGGGGATGCTCACCATTTGTTCCCCAGGCTGAGGACAGGACTAGAGGCGTTATACACCAAGAGTAACCTTGCTTAGACATTAGGAAACACTTAGCAAAAGGAGGATAATTACATACTGGGACACGTTACTGGGAATGCTATGAACTCCCAGGCAGGCATCTTTGGAGGGTGCAGGTGCCTTTCATCACACCTTGGACTGAGGAAGTGCTGTGGTTTGAGTTCCCAAAAAAGCAGCCTGCCCATTTCCCAGCTTTCTGTCAGCCTCCACAGCAGGGCAGGAGACATTTCCAGCAGCAACAAACAGGAGGAGGCTTTATTATTTTTTTTTTTTATGTGTGTTCTCTGTTCCTATCCCTTAGGATATTCTTAAACTTTCCATTGAATTCACATTGATAATGCTTTTAAAGCAAGAATTGCTACTTTTTTCAACTTGGTACTATTACAAATGACAATCTTTTTTCTTTTTCTTTTTTTTTTTTGGACTGAATATTTAGTTCAGTCATTTCCAAGAGTTGGGATAAATTGCGACCGTATGGTTGAGTTTGCACTCTGTTGCCCTTTAGTATCGCATGCCAGCATCACTGTAATAACATTATCTTCCTTGCTGGTGCCCAGTGTAACACTATATCTTTGCCTTCCAAAACCTTTCTGCCTTCCCTTATCACCACATTCACTCCCTGGAAGCTGGCCAGATCCATGTCTGCAGGCCAAGGGGATCAGACAGGGTGAGGGAACAGAAAAACAGTGTTTCCTCTGCAGTGCTGCACTCTCAGGTAGGAGCCGCCAGGTCAGCAACGGTTTCTCTGAGGAGGGCTCACAAACACAAAGAAGCTTGGGGAGGCAGAGATGGGTGGCTGGAGAAGCAGGAGAAGGCCTGAAGGGCAGAAGTAGCTCACACCGTTTCCCCTGCCTAAAGAAAAGGCACTAAGAAGTGAATGCACAGCCTCCCTCTCCCTAATTCTAGACCTCCTCTGGCAGATACATTATATTTCAAGGGTTTGCCTATTTTTGTGTTATATTTTTTAACATCTTTTGTCAAATGAATATGAAGAACATATAAGAGCAACAAGAAAGCAATCACAACAGTATCTACAAGAAATGGCAGCAATTTCTTCCTTCGGGATATTCTTCTTTAAGATCCCTCATCTTCTCCACCCTCCTACATTCATTAACTGTTCTCCCCCACATCTGAAATTACGTTAATTTGTTGGCATGGTCATCTTGGGCATGATGAGTTTTGAAACTATGGTTTTAAAGCCAAGGAAAATCCTAACAACTCATGCCGAAGAAGTCAGGAGTTGTCAAAACAAACATTGCTATTTTCTGAACTGCCTTAATCTGCACCTCTGTGCCCTGCAGGAGAGTAGAAGTCAACAGGCACATGGCCTTCCCAGCCTGAGCTTTGTTTAAGCCTGAAGAGAAGGGAATGTGACCTTTGCAAGTCATTTGTGGCATTGTTATGGTTTGAGAAACCCAAACAATTTATTGTCATTTAGACAATTATTGTATCACCTGATGACCCCTCCCCACCCAGGAAGGGGAATCGGGATAAAACAAGGAAACACAAGGGTTGAAATATAAATAGATTTAATAAGGTAAGACTAAATAATTAACATTAAAAACACTAAAGAACCAGTATTGATCCCGATGCCCATACAAAATACACAAGGATTATACTCAGCTCATTCTATCGGCAGGCAGCTGTGTACTCCCAGCAGGGGACAGCAAGTGTCAGACACTGCAAGCACTCCAGCTTCAGGAGGAAGGGAAGGGCTCAGGGGTCCGGCACCGGGGCAAGGGGTTCTCTGAACCGCTGTCATCAAGGGAGACAGAGCACTATGCAGCAAGCTTTCTAATTTATATTGAATGTGATGTTCATGGTCTGAAATAATCCTGTTGGCCAGCCTGGGTCAAGTGCCCAGTTGTCACTCTTCCTCACTCCTCCTCATCCCTGCACCTGGTGAGCTCTGAGACTTTGAGACCCGCATACCATAGAATCATAGAATGGGTTGGGTTGGAAGGGACCTTTAAAGGTCATCTAGTCCAACCCCCCTGCAGTAAGCAGGGACATCTTCAACTAGATCAGGTTGCTCAGAGCCTCATCAAGCCTGGCCTTGAATGTCTCCAGGGATGTGGCCTCCACCACCTCTCTGGGCAACCTGTTCCAGTGTCTCACCACCCTCATAGCAAAGAACTTCATCCTAATGTCTAGTCTGAACCTGCCCTGCTCTAGTTTAAAGCCATTGCCCCTTATCCTATCACTACATGCTCTTGCAAACAGACCCTCTCCAGCTTTCTTGTAGGCTGGCTGTAAAGTAAATATTTGCACAAATTCAGACACTAGAGTCTTCTAAAAGTGCAATTTTCCCCAGCATTAGAAGAGAAATTAGTCCTGTGTCGCTCAAACCAGGACAGGCATCCTGCAGTTGGCTTTAAGTTTTGCATCAGTTGTCCTCATCCCAACTTGTTGTTCAGTCAGAGCATGTCACGCACTCTGTGTGTGTAAGTGGTGTGCATGCCAGTGCTGCTGCAGGAGTGCTCAAGGCAGATACGAGCAGACACAGATGCGTCACGCCAGCAGATTTCATAGACACATTTTCATTATGCCACGGATGAAAAGCCAGTCAACATGAGCTCAAGCTGCACGAGATTCACTGCAACACCCCCCAGATTTGTGTCATTTAAAAAGCTTATGAAAATTATTTTACCTGTGTTTTCCTTCCTACACTGGGTATGTTGTATTGCACTGCACTCTTTTTTGAAGCCCAGTTGCTTTTTACACTTTAGCTCACTAATGAATGGAGCTCTTCTGAAGCAGAGGGGGAGGCATTTGCATGTCTTTGAAGCAATTATCCCAAAACTGTATGAGATATCTTAAGCTTTGTGAAATTCAGAAGCTAAGAGGGAGCCCTTATGCATACTCTAAATTAGGAAATCTTGAGTTCTAAGGGCTTTTATTATTATTTTTTAAATTTCAGTGGATCTATGTCTTGGCAAAAAGTTCTTAAACTTTCTGGGAATGCCTGCAAAGGAGCAGCCAGTACAGGAAGGGGTACCGAAGCTTGGAGGAGCCAGGGATGCTGATGCCAGGGATGCTCATAGAAGTAATGGCTTGGAGGTTTCAGAAACTGGTGGTCAATGAGGTTGACCACCTGGCACACAAGCTTGGATGAGGTGCCCAGCTTGGAGACAGGTGGTTTTCTTCCTGAGCATTAGCTCTGTCAGCACAAACGCATTAATCACTTTTAAATAAATGTCACCGTAAATACAGAATCTGGCCTGAATTTGACAAAGTGCTAAGCACCTCCATCCCTTTTTTCAATGAAGCTGGAGGTGCAGGTGGTCTATCCTTTCAAGAATTTGCTGTTACTCTGTGAAGAAGCAGAAAGAAACATCAAAATACTGTAAAAAGACTATGTTTTTTCTAAAAAATGTCTGACCTCATGAAAGCAAAATTATAGTCTCTCTTCTCTGTGTTACCAGTGCTGTTAAACTGGTATTTAAATAGTTTTTGTCTCCCCAACAATTCAGGGGAAATATAAAAATTAAAATGGGTCAGATAAAAGCACCCACATTTTCTAGTAGCCTCTTCCCCATCTCTGAAAAATCCCCAAACAAACCTCAAAAGCACACTAAGAAAACCAGGGTTGCTGGTTCATTGATGTAACAGTAAAGAAAATCAGCCCTACTGAGAAATTTCTTGTTATTTTCAGTACTGCTCAGTATGTCATTTTTGTGGAGCACTATGTTCTGGTGATGCCCTGCTGATGTGGTAACAAGAACGATCCACATCAGCATTGCCATTATAAACCTCATCTTTATAACCTGGAGGTGCACATTTGCTCTTACTTGGTGTTTGTTATAAAAACGTTCAATTTTCTTTTTAATGACTTGATAATTTTTAAAGTAGAAAAATATAAAAGGTTTCAGGAAGCAAAAAAGAAAGGCGCTTTTAAAAAAGAGAGAAGAAACTGCAAATGACAACATTGTTAATTATTTTTAGTACTAATAGCCGTAAGTTTTATTTGTACTGCAGTAGTGCCCATGTACTCTGTAGAATTAAGTGCTGTACTTGAATTTTTTTAAATGGATTTAGTGCTAGCAGAAAGTGTTGGACTGAAAGCCTTATGAATCCTTATTTATTATTTTTTCGTCTTTCATAGTGCCCTAGTATCTGTCTGAGATTTGCCTTTTATTGTGATAGATGTTGTACAGGTACTCAATTATCTCCATTGTGAAAAGCGCTTCAACGCATGCTTACTTTTAAAAGGCAGCTGAAACGCTTGCCGTGGGAAAGAGCATGTTTGCGGAGCAGAGAACAAGCCTCATCACAAAAAGCATACAAAGCACATATTTCTTGCAAAGCCACGCTGTAGAAGTGCAGCAGAGATATCTCAGCAGCCTCCACAGGTGCTGCTGGGTTTACGTGATGCTGAAGACATGGGCCATTGGCTCGGATGCTGGAAGCAGCGCAGGCCCTTAGTGCGAAACTCTCACTGCACTAATCTGCAGGTACTCCATGGAGCTCGGGTGGACCTCGAGGTCCACCAGTGAGGTCAGACCTCCGAGATCCATCTCAGTGAGGCCCTGAATATGTTTTTTTCTTGACTCTGTCTTGCACAAGGGGGATGTCCTCCATCAGCCTAAGGCTAAATTCCTACACATTGTGGTTGGGTTGGGCTGCTGTGCAAAGCCCCCATGGAGGCCTCTGTACTGCCTAATGAAGGAGCAGGTATCCTATTGGTGACCCCAAAAAGGCAGAAGGAAAAAAAAAAAGAGCACTTTGCTCTCCATTTTATGGAGACCATCATTTGGATGTTGGTATCCGCTAAGCAGCTTGTCCAGGATCACAGAGGGTTGCAGGGCACAGGCAGAGCCGGATCACACACAACCATGTTTCTGACACAGTTAGTAGCTGATCCCAGGCTCCTTCATTTGTAGACGGGTGCCTTGCACAGGATTTGATTTGTCCAGCATCCCTCTTGGATGGATGGCTTAATACAGTCTAATTGCTTTTTTCCGTCCTGAACTAAGCTTGTCAGCAGAGTCAGCCTGTGATGTAGTTGAGGATAAAAGCAAACAAAGGAACTGAGGCATTTCAAATTTTAGTAATATGCAGTTTATCCCTTTCTCACTATATAGTCTTGAGGACCACGGTCTCAATTTTACTTTAATTTTTACTTTGGTTTTGATGGATTAACCATTATGTCTCAGACTAGTTCTGATCACACACGTACTAACTCTGGTTGGATGCAGCACGCCCAGACAAAGCATATTGCGCTCTTTTTTCATGACGATTCACGCACACTGCTCGTGTGGATGCACATTTAAGCCTCCCTGTCTCAAGATGCATTGTGCTGCCTCTAAAGACTAAGTGAGCAGTAACTTTCATTAAAAAAAAAAAATCATAAATATATTTTACTGCTTGGACTTAGTGCAAATGCACAACTGACTCGTTGTCTCGATAGATGTAATTGCTCTCAGGGAGCCTTTATGGTCTGCTGTTTCAATTATAAGTGAATTACATAGTCCCCAAGTGCTTACTCACTCTGCTTTCAAGGAGAGTGAAACGACCAAGTCAAAGCAGGAAATTAGACAAAAAGGACATCATTTGATTGAAACTCTTCACCTTCAGAGTGAGGAAGGGAAACACATCAAGCACAGTCTAAGCCATTCACGAATGACATATTTTATCTGTCTGAAACCATTACAAGCCCTAAATTGTATAAATTCAGATGCTGAGAGAGGAAGGCAAAAATCGAATGTAATATACACACAGAAAAGACAAAGTTCATGAGGGATGAGGCAAGGAGTAGAAAGAAATAGTCTTCCTTCCTGTGATAAGTGGTGGGGAAAGGGAAAAAGAACAAAACCTAAGGATGGGAATTAGATCTCTGAGAAGCTGAACTGTGTTTTGAAGAACATCCTGCGGTTTTCCTAAGTAGAAAAGGCTTCTAGGATCTGCAGCTTTCAGTACCACCTGCTCACCATTGGAAATCATAACATTCTTCAAGAAACTATAGCAAGTGCTAAAATTAGGTGGGAAGAGCATAGATCTGATATTACCTTGTCAAGTGAGACCTTCAGGTAACAGGCCTCCCAAGACAAAGGACAAGATATGGCAATTCAAAGTGGCGACTTTGAGTTTATCATAAATGAGAGAATGGAAATAGTCTACAATAACAGAACAATGCACGAACAATAAACAAAGATACTCTGCATATTTCCTCTGCGAAGTCTGAGATGGGAAGGTATTGTAATAGTTCCAAATTTGCACATGAAAATATTTGGTATGTTAACCTAGAGAACATCAAGAACAGTTAATTTGTAAGTTGGAATGTGAAAGCTTAGGTGAATCCCTTGGGATTTTGGATCAAAAGATCTTTACATGTTTAATTTTCTGGGAGAGGACTGACAGCTTTGTTCCAGTGTACGGAGCCCTCTGAAAAATCCCAGATTGAACTGGGATCAGGAAGATAATATCGGTGGAAACGTTGTTCAAGCATAGCGGAGCTGCGTGCACTGCCAACATCCCACAGCCACTAATCAGAAAAAAAATATACAGGGTGGCGAATATATAGGTGATGAACAGAAATCCGTAACTCCTTAAAAGGGGAGTGAAGTGTTGGTTTTCTTGCCATTTGGTGACTGATTTGGAGGCTCTGCACTTTGGTTGTGATCGGTGCCTGGGTGCTAAAATTGTGGACATGATTCTTGAGGAAGTTCTTGGTGCAAGTTTTCTCTGCCCAGAAGAAGGGTTGAGAGAACTGATGGAAGACGCTACAGGGAAGCAAGTGGAGAAAGCACGGGATCCAGAGATGGATTCAAGAATGAGGGAAGGCTGTACAGACAACTCAGAGTTCGCAGATTCCTGCTGAACAGGAGAGCCACGAGGGCAGAGCTGCTCTGGAGGACCAAATACACAAGCATAAAGTTCAGTCAAACAGACAAACCCAAGTGGGAAAACATGGATAGACAAACAGACTTGGTGCCTGAAAGGTTGAAGAAGGAAAACTGAACAGCAAGGAAGCACACCGTGCCCTGCCAAAAGAGGAGAAGAGACAACATTAACCCTAATCAGACACCGAGACCTAAAGTAAGAATGTGATACACAGAAGAAAATAAGTGCTGCTGAACAGGGAGCCACAAAAAATTAACTTACTCAGTATGCTTTTGCCCACAGCTGATCAACAGAAGAATACTTAGGACAGGGCGAGTCCTCCATCGCAGCACACAGTGCCACATGAAGGCTAGCTGGGAAGCATCTTGATGGAGCTGGGCTCCACAGTTGTGGATTTTCTCCTGTTTTTGTGGTCCCTCCTCCAGGGAGGGAGGATGCAAGACCCAGGGAACGAGCATGCAAGAGATCCTGTGGCAGCACCTACTGGATGCTCTGCTAAGCCATGCTGGGTCTGGGGAAGTTTTCGGTGGTACAGAAGTGTCACTGCCGCCTCCTGGAGGATTGTAAACTCAAGCAGCAAGGCCAACCAAATTTAGGCATCCTGACATTTGGTTGTAACTGAGCAGGACTACTGGGAACCACACTTTGGATTTTGGACAAGGCCACATTCAGGCTATAGATGAGTAAAAGGATGTACATGGCCTGGCTGCTTCACACCATCTGAAACTGGTGCTGCCAAGGACTTGTGCGTGAGAAGAACTCCTTCCCTTCATCCTTGCCCCTGATTTTAAGTAGCTACATTGAACTGAAGCCCCACAGGAGGCACTTTTATCTTTGATTGCCTTCCAGTCCCGAGGGATTTCTAAGCCACTCTCTGCAAGGGCTCCAGTGTCGCATTGCTCCACCTCCACGCAGACGCAGTGCACCAGGTTACTCCTTTGCGACTGTCTGCTGTCTCTGTCCTAACAACTGAAACCATCCAGGGACCAAGCATTGGTCCTGAAGGCAAGTGTCACGGCAACACTAATACATATACACATCCCCCCACACCTTCAAAACGGGGGACCACATCCAGTTTACCAGCTGGAAACCATCCAGGGTTCATTGTCCAGCTGATCTCTGACATTTCCCTCCTTCTGAAGCTCTCTCTGAGTCATGTCACCATCACCACCATCATAGATGGTACAATTTCTGATGACTGAGACTCTCTTTGCTCGCACCACACCACAACTTAGAGGTGATATCAACTCTTTCAGACGTGGCACTGTAAAGTGCCATGTGGCCTTTAGGTTACATTTTTGGAAACCAACGCTGCTTGAAACCTAGAGCCCAGAGTGGTGCTGAGCTTTTCCTTTGACTGTATCTGTCTCTTCATGCATCCTTAAATCCCCAGGGACCTTGTTACTAGTGACGTGTACTTTTTTTTTTTTTTTTGCTAGACAAACTGCCAGCAGATTACATTTGTTTTTCTCTGGTGCTGTACCTAAATTTCAAAGGACTAAATACAGCTCAGAGTCCGAGTCTCTTTTTTTTTTTAGCTTTATTATTAATTGTTATTTCAATCCCATTCTTGGCTACCATGGGACTAGCAATGATGGAAACTTGAATTGAGGTATCTAAACCACACGCAATGCTGAAATTCAGATTCAGGGACTTGTGTTGTGCAGGACTTAGCTATGTCAGCTATACCCTGTTTGACAAACTGACTCAGTGTGCAAGGTCACCTCTTATCTGTAGCATCTTCTGGTAGAATTAATTTAGGGAATTATCTAGGACAGGTACATTGTTTCCTCTAGTCAATAGAGGGAAATCTATGCCTATCTAGCGTCTGGGGCCCCGTGTTTGCAACACTATCAACACAGGCTCTTTCACCTGACTTCTGGTTCAAGTGGCACACCTCAAACACTTTTTTCATTGTTTTTCATTTGCCATTTCTCCGGCAGGGTTTTTTATCTTGTTTGATCACTGCATGATCTTTTTTTTTTTTTTTTTTCCTTTCAAAAGTTTTCACTAACAGTATGGGTCTCCATCCCCTTCCTCCCCTCCCACCTGGCATATCCATAGTCCAACTCTGGAGTCTGTGCAGGTCTGGTGACAAACTGTGTCACCTGTGAAGGGATGGGGTCAGCACTTCATCCCAGAAGAAAAAGCAGTGCTTCCTAAATTAAAGGATTTCTGTTTACTTAGGGGAGCCAGACCTAAGGCATAGCGCTTTCCACTATATTTCCTGGTGACCTGGCCAGATATTTGCCCTCTCCACGTGCTAACGTGCATGGACTCCATTTTCAGGTGTCCAACAGCCTTGTTTGGACCCTTCTCCCACGGACTGGCCCAACCAGGCACTGTTTGTGAGGAACTGGAGATCCACTCCTTGGCCTGTGTCCCAGGGCACCCCCAAATGCATCCTGTCTTCCAAATAGGATGAGACATGGGCACGCAACGTCCTCCCACCCCACCACCCCTCCTGCTCATGGGGGAAAACCTGCATGTGTGGGCCAGAAGGGCGTTAGGAAGATCTTCAGGTTGCACAGCTGAGGACCAGAGTTGCAACTGGTGCTACAAGGTGCCTCCCCACCATGTCTGTGGGTGTTTTTGAAGCTCCCAGCGTATACCATGAGGTGTCCGTGCCCATGGCAGGAGTATTGGAACTGGATGGTCTTTAAGGCCCCTTCCAACCTACACCATTCAATGATACCAGCTGGTGCCCATGCAGCAACCACAAGCTACTTCTTTCCTCTTCCTGTTGCTGTAACACAGTATAGGACACCTGGGACTAATCTGGTGGTGGTGACGGTGGTGGGGGGTATATGTTTTTCTCAGACACCAACTATTTCCTGGAATAAATAGATGGACATAAGCCAGTGCAGAAAGATTTCAGATGACTGCTGCGATATATGCAAATTGTACAAGGGAATAAAAGCAGACCCAAGCAAGTATGTAAGGGGATAATAAGATACAGAATAATTCTTTGTAACAATAGAATTATAATAATAACATAATTTAGAGCATAAATTATTCTAAATAAAAGTATTCTACGATTCTACGATTATTCTAAATATAGTTTTGAATAATAATCCTAAATAATTCTATATAAAATAGGATGAGAGTGACAGCTGAGCTTTATAAGGAGCATAACCAGAAACAGTTTTTCAGAGTGATTTTTGATAAAGAAAAGGTATTTGAATAAAAATCTCCTATTTCTACCTGACCCTAGAATAATTTCCTGTCCTCACATTTTCCAGACTTTTTAATAAAATACAAAGCTAACTTGTCCAGATCACTAGATCTCTGGGTGGTGGTTGATTCTTTGATAAGCCACTGGGCTGTGCTATTACTCTACATTTTAAGGTTTCATTTCTCGTTTACCAGCTTCCAACATGTCGTTCAGAGGAATGGCTACTGCTAGTGGCAGATTTAAATTGTACAGTAGCATAAGAATCTGGTCAATAATTAATGCCACAATAGCAAATAATGAGCTGAATTTTAGCTGAGTCATATCTTTTGTTTTCTTTGTGCACCTGTAAATGCATACAGTAAACCAATTTCTGTTGGATCAAAATAGTTTTCAGGCACATTAAAAGTATCTGATGATGCAGATTACTTGTAACTGAACGCTGCAGTCCAGCCAGCAGCTTATTTGCAACCAGATGCTCTGTTCTCTATAGGTAAATGGAAAATTTAATCCAAATTAAAAAAAAAAAAAAAGAAAAAAAAAGGAAAAAAAGAAGGCTTAGTTTCAAACCATGTTTTTGTCCACTTTTTTACAGTGTTGTCTCTTGCAATTGGTCTCAATCAGTGAGCATCCAGGTTCATCTCTCTGTTGTATGGGCTTGGTTTTTAAAGGTGCTGCTCCAGAAAAGTATGCAGCAGTCAATATACTAAAATATTAATAATATTTTAGCTGGAGTAAAAAGATCAAGCAAGTGGAAGAAACCCACTCCCATCTGACAGCCTGCTTAGTCCTTTTGATGTTCAAGGTTGCACCGGGTATTGCTTTTACTATTTTTTTTCCTTTTTTTAAATTTTTAATTTTTTTTTTTTATTTTCGGTGATCGAGCTGCAGCGCAAGGTGATAAAGATTCCCTGTCTGGGATCACTGGGCTTTAACTTTCATCAGCCACTCAGCCCCATATTTTGCTCCAGGATAAAATCCTGGAAATTCTGATTTACAAGGTAGCATGATTTACCTGCCAATATTGCCTATCTTTCTCCTCTTTCTCAAATTATCCACAATTTTAAAATACGAAGTCTTCTTGTTAAGCCCATGTAATGAACCAAATCTGCTTGACTGTGTCAATATTAAATCAGGAAATAAACTTCACATTCTTAAAATACAGCTTTGAGGAGCATAATGCCTCTGGTGTTATTCTGTGTGTTTTATATTGTGGCAAGGCGGCGATCATAGACCAAGGTCCCGTCACGCAAAGTACTGTAAAACACAAAACCAGACAGTAACGGCCAAGATCTCACAATCTCACTAATTTACTGGGGCAATTAGCACATTTACGTACAGGGTCTTCAGGTGAAGAAATTCAATGAGTTAGACATTAGCTTGAGTGAGGTCCCAACTAGGACTGGCTGTAAAAAGTGCCTAAGTGCTTTCTCAATCTGGCAGTGAGTCCACGGCTGTTGAAATGTGAAAATGTCCTGTGGTCTCTGCAGTGTGCGGTGTGATCTCAGACCGGACCTCGCCAGACACAGGTTCACCCCAGCTGGCAGTGTCCGGAGAGGTCACAGGCTCCACGGCCGAGGAACGACCATCCTAGGCAGTATTTCTGCCTCGTCTGATTTGAGGCGTGACGGGGGAATGGTGTTTGAAAACTTGTTTTTGTGCTGACCAAGCTGCAGAGGTTACGCAGCCGCTTAAAGTTCCAAGACTGTCAATCTATTATCTCTCGGGAACGTTACATTTGCTGTAATATCTTGCAAATGGTTTTAATTTTAATGCATGGCTTGATATATAATTAGTTAACAAGTCTCTCTTGAGCCAGCTATGACAATGATTACTAATTTTTAGCAGTATATTTATAGAACTGGTCACTCAGATATATGTAGTTCCTCATCTTTTAACTGCTGTCCTGGAGCACGTAATTATTTTACTGGATCTAGGGACACAGCTGAAAATAATTACCTAAATATATTATTAATAACGCAGTAACATTAAAATAAATTTTTAAAATAACTCGCCTTTTTTTCATTAGTAACATTTATTCGCTGTTGACATTATGCAGGGTCTGGACAGTGGAGTATGATATTCAGAGCTTTATCGGTATTTTCACATTCTGTTTCTCCAGGACTATTATAATCAGGCTGAAAATATACCTTTTAGAGGCAAACAAGTGACTGTTTTCGCTGTGCTTTTGACTTTTGCCTGAATCACATATTGCTAGTGATTTTTACATAGGCTTGATTTTGATCTTTGGTGGCCTGACAAAACTGCGATTTGACGTCTTTCAGAGACCCTTGCTTTGATATGTCTTTGCAGCCCTGGAAGAGGGGGGTTGCCCCTGGGGGCAGATGCAGGGGACAGAAGGATGTGTGTTTTCATCCCGTGGGGTGGAAGCATCCCAGGGTGTGGGTTGGTTTGTGAAACAACCCTCCCTGCAGGGTCAGCTCCTCGCCCTTTGGAAGAGGCTTTAGCATCCTTCACGCGCAGGCATTCGCTTTCACGCTCTAACAAGATTCCCAAAGGGTTGACCGCGCTCACCGAAGGTGGTGTCCTGAGGGACGTGGCTCTTGGAAGTGCATCACCCTGAGCTGCCAACAGGAAAGCGGCTTATTATCAAACTGCCTCTCCCTTCCAGACAAGTAAAAAGCCTGATTTCTTGCTTTTAATCCTTTTTCACCCTTTCCTGAAAATAAATTAGATATTTCAGTGCCACAGGGTCTGCCTGCAAGGACGGATCCTGCCACCAGAAAGGACACTAGCTACTTTTAGCCTTTGGCTTGCCTTTTTGTGACGGCTCCCCTTCCCCTCTGTACCAGGGCACCGCGGGCGCGCTGCTGTCACACACCCCAATGTGGCTTTGCCCTGTAGAAGTCATCTGTTCCCTCTACGGTACCACTTGGTGACATCCCAAATATCTAGCAAACTGACAGATTTCGGATGGTAATTTCCCAGGAATAAATACCTCGGTCAATGGTGCAGCAGAAAGTAATGAAATTATGAGGACAGGCTGAAAGAGTTGGGGTTGTTCAGCCTGGAGAAAAGAAGGCTCCGGGGAGACCTTATAGTGGCCTTCCAGTACCTAAAGGGGGCTACAGGAGAGATGGGGAGGGACTCTTTATCAGGGAGCGTAATGATAGAACAAGGGGTAACGGTTTCAAACTGAAAGAGGGGAGATTTAGGTTGGATATCAGGAAGAAATTCTTTAACGGTGATGAGGCACTGGAACAGGTTGCTCAGGGAGGTTGTGGCTGCCCCGTCCCTGGAGGTGTTCAAGGCCAGGCTGGATGGGGCTTTGAGCAGCCTGGTCTAGTGGGAGGTGTCCCTGCCCATGGCAGGGGGGGTGGAACTGTATGGTCTTGAAGGTCCCTTCCAACCCAAACCATTCTATGATTCCATGATTCTAAATAAACTTCTCTTGGATGCTGATTTCACAGATGCCCTGAAAGAACTGCAGTGAGGGGCAAGAAAAGAGTTTCCAGGCATTTTTTTTATGCAGCACAGTCAGATGTGTGCAACTTAGCTTGCAACTTTTATTCCCAGTGGGTGCTTTTCAACATCCTTGCCCAACAAGTGCAAACTTCTCCTCTCTTAACCCAGCCACATCCTCATAAAACAGTAATTCTAACTTGGAAACAAACTTGAGTAACTCTGATAAACAGAGCCCGTGTCAGTGCATTCTGTGAAGAATACACAATGTGAGTCAGACAGAGCTCGAAAAGCAGGGGGTTTGCAGGAGGACCAAGTACGGGCATAGACGTTGGATGCTTAAAAGAGGACGTCACTGTCAGAGATTCTCCACTTTAAAGTGCAGTTATCATCTGGAAAGTGTAGAATTGACATCCTGGTATGCCACATTTATTCCTCCTCCGCAATTTCTATTCCAAATTCACTCAGTTTTCAAGTCAATACCGTGTTTTTTTTTCTCTGACTGCCAGCGCAGCTAGCTCAGCCTGTTACCTGAGAATCAAGCTGTGTGCTTTCTGCTTATTAAAACATTGCCAGCTGCAACGCTTCTGGAATCAGACATTAACTGGCAATACTGTGGGAGAGGCAGGAGAGCTGAGCGACATGGCTAGCACACCCCTAGCTACAGGAAAGAGAGAGGGGGAGAAAAACCACAAACAGTCCTTAAACGCAGCACATATTTCTCGGGAGACCCACAGAGAACACATATTTACAGCACCCAGGTGCCATTTTCACACAGTTACTTTTCTGCCTATCACTACTTTTCATGATGGAGCAGCTAAATAGGGAGTCAAAGAGCCCCTTACTCGAGTCCCAGCTGTGCCAGATTTCCAAAGGACTCATTAGAAAGAAGGCAGGTGAAAAAAACATGCAGCCAGGATTTATTTGCTATTGACTTGCTCTGTCATCTCTAAACTGCAGCACCTCCTGCAGCACGTAAACCTGGCCAAGGTGCCCTTACTCCTTTTCTTATATCGTGTTTTTTGTTTAGTTGCTGAGATAGTTTAAACAGCATCTTCCCAAAGGCATTAGGATTTCTGGGTAAAAGGAGGAAATGAGAAATGATGAGTGAAGAAAAGCTTTAAATAGTTCTGAGCTGGTGCTGGATTCAGAAGAGCATCACAAAGTCCACATGCTTATCTGGAACTTAGCCGAAGCGTATGAACTCCCAGTGTCTGAAAATGCAGGCAGGAGCTCTCAGGAGGTCTCTCAGATGCCGGTCCCATCTGGAAACGCTGCAGGCTTGAGTCGTCACTACTTTGCACCCTGTGTAACCACTTATCTCCGCAAAGACTGAAAGCAAAGAAGGTGCAAAATGCTCGAGGATTACAGCGCTTTGGCACCTTCTTTCGCACACAGACCCAGGAACGGGTAATGAACTGTTCAGAGCTGCTCAGTCTGGTGCCTCATCCCAGCAGCTTTACTGATGTCTAGAAAACACCTGCTTTCCTCGAGGGCAATATGTCTGCTGAAGGCAGCAGACGAGATGCCTTAGACAACTTTCTTGGTTTAAGTCCAAATAGGACTAGTGAGCCTTTTTGGGGTCTTAGTTTCTCCCAGCTGAAGACCGCACAGCTAACAGGTCCACTGCCCGGAAAATTATGATGTGATAATCTGATAACTGTAAATTATCTACCATTTTGGTGGTCTCCAAAGGAAGGTCAGAGTTTGCATGTGGAGGATGTGGTCCCTGACTGCTCATCGTGAGCTCACTAGCTGTGGCATCATGCAAACTGGTTGTATGAGTCAGTCACTGGTGTGGCTGTCTTTGGGCCAAACTTGGAGGAAGGCTAATGGGGCAATAAGTCTCCATGTGCCTGAATCACATAATCACAGAATGGTTGAGGTTGGAAGGGACCTTTGGAGGTCATCTGGCCTATCCCCCCTGTCTCAAGCAGGGCCACCTGGAGCTGGTTGCCCAGGACCATGTCCAGATGGCTTTTGAACATCTCCAAGGAGGGAGACTCTACAACTTCCCTGGACAACCTGTGCCAGTGCTCGGTCACCCTCATAGTAAAAAAGCATTTTCTGATGTTCAGAGGGAACCTCCTGCAATTTAGTTTGTGCCCGTTGCCTCTGGTCCTCTCAAGTAGAGAGACTGTATGTAACAGCCTGCAGTGGACCAAGCAGATGGAAGCTAATTCATGTATTTCATTCCAGCGTCCAACCAAAGTGTGCAGCACAGGACAGTCCCTGGCAAAATCTGTGGTTTGTTTCAGGGAAAGAAAGAAGTGAGTCTTCCAGTTCACGCTGAACCAGCTCAGTACTGTCAGCCACTGTGGATGCAGGGTTTGGCACTGGACATGTCTATAATTCCAAAGGTGTGAAATATTACCTTCAGTCAACTTGATAAGCATTTTTCTTCCAGAATTTAGTCTTCAAACCCACAAATCCCAGAAGCAAGTACCACACAAATCTTTAAAATTGGCCAATGGGTAGAACTTGTTGCTTTTAACTCTTTTCTAACCTTTGGTGAGGTCTTGTTCTTTAAACAGCTGCTACAACTACCTAATTTCCCACCCCAGTATTGCCGTTTGTTATTTATTTAATTTGTTTAATTAATTCATTTATTTTTATTATTTAAGTGCTTCTTCTCACCTGAATGGTGGAAGATAATGGCCACGTCACAGTGACACAGCACTAGCTCCGGGCACTAGCCCTGCTGATGTCATGGCTATGTTTCAGCAGACAGAACATTGGTGGTGGCCGTGTCACAGGGTGGGTTGGTGACATGGGTGGCCCAGGATGGATGTAAAAGGGCTGCTCCAGAACACGCTGCCAGACAAGAAGTCTGGTGACCAAGGACTGAATGGGGAGGGCAGGGGAGGGATGGGCAGGGGCTGCCCGTGGCAATGGAGAGTGGCTTCTCCTCACCTGTTGCTTCTCCTGTCTATTATAGACGGACACCTGGATAGGGTCGTGACCAGACCATGGAACACCCCTGTCCTCTACCTCCTCCAACACTCAGCCAGAGAGCTGTCAGGGCACTACAGGACAGATAAGATAGCCCCAACCTATACCACATTATGGTCTTACAGGGAGCTGGGGGCTCCCTCCAGCCATGGCAAAGCCACCCATCCTCATCTGTTTCCTCACGTAGCCAAAGGCTGGGCCACATATAGAATCATAGAATCATAGGGTTGGAAGGGACCTCTGGAGACATCGAGTCCAACCCCCCTGCCAGAGCAGGGTCACCTACAGCAGGTTGCACAGGAACGCGTCCAGGCGGGTTTGGAATGTCTCCAGAGATGGAGACTCCACCACCTCTCTGGGCAGCCTGTTCCAGTGCTCTGCCACCCTCAAAGGAAAGAAGTTCCTCCTCATGTTTAGGTGGAACTTCCTATGCTCAAGTTTGTGCCCATTACCTCTTGTCCTGTCCCCAGGCACCACTGAAAAGAGCCTGGCCCCATCCTCCTGAGACCCACCCTTTAAGTATTTATAAGTGTTGATAAGGTCCCCACTCAGCCGTCTTTTTTCCAGACTGAAGAGACCCAGATCCCTCAGCCTTTCTTCATAAGAGAGGTGTTCCAGTCCCCTAATCATCTTGGTAGCCCTTTGCTGCACCCTCTCCAGCAGTTCCCTGTCCCTCTTGAACCGGGGAGCCCAGAACTGGACACAGTACTCCAGGTGCGGCCTCACCAAGGCAGAGTAGAGGGGGAGGATGACCTCCCTCCACCTGCTGGCCACACTCTTTTTGGTACACCCCAGGATGCCATTGGCCTTCTTGGCCACGAGGGCACATTGCTGGCTCATGGTCATCCTGTTGTCCACCAGGACTCCCAGGTCTCTTTCCACAGAACTGCTCTCCAGCAGGTCAGCCCCCAACCTGTACTGGTGCATGGGGTTATTCCTCCCCAGGTGCAGCACCCTACACTTGCCCTTCTTGAATTTCATAAGGTTCCTCTTTGCCCAACTCTCCAGCCTGTCCAGGTCTCTCTGTATGGCAGCACAGCCTTCCGGTGTGTCAGCCACCCCCCCCAGCTTTGTGTCATCAGCGAACTTGCTGAGGGTGCACTCTATCCCCTCATCCAGGTCATTGATGAATATATTGAAGAGGACTGGACCCAGTACTGACCCCTGGGGAGCACCACTCGTCACTGACCTCCAACTAGACTCTGTGCCCCTAATCACAACCCTCTGAGCTCTGTCTTTCAAGCAGTTATCTATCCACCCCACTGTCCATTCATCTAACCCACACTTCCTAAGCTTCCCTATGAGGATGCTGTGGGAGACCATGTCGAACACCTTGCTTAAGTCAAGGTAGACCACATCTACTGCCCTCCCCTCATCTACCCATCCAGTCATGCCATCTTAGAAGGCTATCAGATTAGTCAGACATGACTTCCCCTTGGTGAATCCCTGTTGAGTACTTCTGATAGCTTTGTTTTCCTCCACATGCCTTGAGATGATGCCCAGAACAAGCTGTTCCATCATCTTTCCAGGGATGGAGGTGAGGCTGACCGGCCTGTAGTTTGCTGGCTCCTCCTTCTTGCCCTTTTTGAAGACTGGAGTGACATTGGCTTTCCTCCAGTCCTCAGGCACCTCACCTGTTCTCCAGGACCTTTCAAAGATGATGGAGAGCGGCCCAGCAATGACTTCCGCCAGCTCCCTCAGCACTCTCGGGTGCATCCCATCAGGGCCCATGGACTTGTGAATATCTAATTGATGTAATTGATCCCTCACTCGATCCTCCTCAACCCAAGGGAAGTCTTCTTCTTTCCCCGTTACTTCCCCCAATATTGGCCTGGGACTCCCAAGGGCTGGAAGCTCCTGGCACCACCCCTAGTGTCCAGGTCACAGAAGGGAAAACACTGGTGGTGGTCCATGTTGCAGTGGGGTTGGTGACATGGTTGGCCCAGGATGGGTGTCTCCTGTCCATCAGGGAGACATGGGATGGACAGCCTTGACATGAGGCTGGGAGACCCTCAGGTAGAGAGGCGGGGGCTGCCCATGTTGATGGGGAGTAGCTGCTCTGTTCTTTGATGCTCCTGTCTTTGACAGCTACATCCCCCAACAGAGATATGACTGGATCGTGGCATGCACCTGTCCTCTCCTTCCTCTACCTCTCAGCTAGAGAGTGTTGCAACTTTCTACAAGGACTTTGCCTTAAAGATAAGGAAACACCATAGCCCTAGTCTGTATTGTGTTTTGGTCCCACAGGCTTCTGGAAGCTCTCTGTAGCCATGGAGAAAGGGAGTTCTGCACCACCTACCATCTCAGTGTGAAACATCTCAAAGTTTGAGATTAATGAACACATTGGCTGGTTCTTCTGGTTTGTGCTGTCATTTTGGGGAAAACTTTTGGGGCTTTTTCGTTTGCATAAGTGTTGCACAAGCCTCAATACCTTAGGAAACAAGCCCTTCTTGGCAGGCTTTTCCAGACAGACCACCTCTTTGACTACAAGGACTCACCTTTCACTAACTCTTGGCACATGTCCTTTTTCAATTTTTGTAAACATGCTCCAATCTTTCATCCTCATTCCAGTTCTCCTTTTGGGTAGCAGCTTTCATTACCTGATAGGAAAACTGCTTTTCCTTGCATATGGCCAGAGTCCCTGCCCTGCCTTTCTCACTAAACAGACAACATGAAAAAAAAAGGAATGACAAAAGAGCATCACAGAAGCCCCATCACTCCATCTCCCCCAACACATTCCCCTTCAGCTGCAGAAGGACAACAGAACAGTGTTTTTCTGCGCTAGAAATGCTGGAAAAAAGGCAGGTTGGCTTCTGCGTGATTAAAGTAGCCACTGTGCAATCACAAATAGCCAGTGGCGATGAGATTCGCTTTTGAAGACAACCTGGCAGCTCGGCATGGAGGCTTTGGGTGTGCCATTTCATCCCAGACATTTAGTGCACGCAGTACACGCCTGTTTGTAGAAATCTCTCATTACATTAGTTTTTTCATACCTTCATAAAAAATGCAGAGAAACATCAACACAGCGGCGAGACCCTTTGTGGGGGCAGCCCCTCGGTTTGCTCTGTGGGGGTCTGACCCAGGTATGATGCAGTTCGGTGCGAGAGGGACATCAGCGAGCTGGTAGGCTGTGACACTCGGCAGTTTTGGTCTGCTTTGGGGCACAGCAGCCACCTGACTGTACCAATGTGCTTCTTCAACTGATGCTCTGATCACCAGCTGCATTCCTGGCCAGGAAACCTCCAGGGCCCCATCTGATCCTCTTTCTATAATCTTTGGTAAGTCTGCCTGAAGATAGGAAATGAGCAGGCTGTTTTATTCTTGCATGAATCCAGACCAAAAACGTACATTCTTACATGAGCAAGCACTGGAGTGGAACTGGGACAAAACCTCCAGGGGATAACCATTGCCTGCTATCAGCTTTCAGGGTTTCCAAAGGCAGCAGATTCACACTTTCCACCACACTGAGCTGGATGGTGAACCTCAACGCGCAGGAGGTCAAAAAATATTTGTTTGCTAAATGAGTCAGGAAAGAAGAAGATGAATGGAAAAATAATTGCAGGGCTCAATAGCACATCTGATAGGTCAAAAGCAAAGATTGCAGAACCCAATACAAGCAAACAGATGGACGAGTCCTGAGGCCCCTATATCCTGCTGTGGACCACAGCAGAATTAGCCTTCTGGGGATGACTGTAAGTGGTGTGTGGAAATTTAAGTACTGCCTGTACTCAGTGAGCTCTTCATGGGATGTAACACCGCACAAGGAGGACTATGAGCACCCAAGCAGCCCTTTCCACAACCCATCCCTGCTGCAGAAGGCTTAACAGAAAGACTCAAACAAAAGAACAGAGAGAATAACACAGCAATGATAAAAAAATGCTGGTACCACCCCTGACTGCTGTTATAATTCCTTGCCTTGCAGGTGGTGGAGCATGATGTTAACACCAAACGTTCATACCAGGGTCCTCTCCCCCCAAAGCCATGTGCCTGTGTGTTAAGAGAGCTAATCCAAATCCAAGCTCTGCCTCTCTGGAACAGGGTCTCTAGAAGGCAGCGTGCCTAGCTGGGTACCGCCTGTGCATAACAGTAAACTATGCTAAGTTTGATGATGTGGTTATGCTGATGTTGAAGATCTTGGAGAATTCTCTCCATCCCAGCCCTGACATTTCAGGAGCTTTATGAAGAGAGAGAAATTTAGTTTGAATTCCTCAGCTTCATGGGACAAAAAGTCCAACTTCCCTTTTAAACGCCACTGGAGGATGATGACAGGATCACTTATGCTGAAACTGCTTGGGTCAGTGCTGATTTTAGACCCAGGTCTTGGCACTGAATGATGTTGCCTGCAAAATCAGGCCAGTGAGACAGAAAGAGAGGGAGCCGTACAATTGCTGATTTAAATAATATTGCTCTGCTGCAGTTGAGGGTCTGGCCTAACCCCTCTGATGATCAGAGTTACTTGAAAATGAGACACTTTCCTTTATGGTCTATTTTTTTATTATTTTCTGTCTCATGCACTTCATATATAAAGGTATCTGTCTTCCTATGAAGGGAGTGAAAAGATTAATTTGTTAAGTCAAATATTCATGACTCCCAGAGAAGGGATAGGAAGTCACCTAAAGATCATTTATTTCGGGTAAGTAGCTGAGGTTCCTCTGGAAAAAGGTAAAACTGCAAATCTGTGACATGGAGGATTTCTGACAAGGGATGAGTCATCTCCTGTCCTCCCTGTCACACCCTTGGAATTAAGATCACTGTCGGGTAACAACCCTGTCACGCGACGGCTCATTTTCCATTGATTTCAGCGGCTGCAGTTACAAATCCTGGGGTCAGATTATCCCGAGACGTTTCCAGAACATCCCTATAATGGCTGTGATAAGGCATTGTGATAAGGTAGGGGATTAAAGGACCTCGCGTCCTCCTGGGGAAAACCGGGCGACTTTGCAAAGTCAAAAGGACTCTGCTGACAGACACCGGCACAACGGCCGGCTTAAGAGTGCTTTACAGGGGGATTTTCCATTTGGTTTAAATGAGGAAGGTAAACTAATTACGTGAATGGATGTTTCCGGCTGCGGCGATATCAACCATTCGAAAGCATTTGGCCAATGAACTATTAAGTACAGTATATCTTTAGCGTCTCCGGAGACAATAACTCACCTTGCATGGCAGCTAATCATCGCTACCTCAGCGCTGCCCGCTCAGCCCCTCGGAGCGGAGTTACACCCACCGCAATCAGGCCGTTCACGCTCCGTCATGCACACAGCCGGCTCCAAGCAGACATGGTCCTGCTCATCACCACCCCTCCTCTCACGTAGGCTGCCATTCGCAGTATGATTCAATACTCAAATGGGTCTCGGCGGCGCAAGAAGGCTGTCTTCTACTCCCTCTCATTTAATGTGGCAGTTCCCTGTTCTAGTCATTCATCTGGCGCGCAGAGTAACCCTGCCACTGCTGCGCTATCGCATAAGGCCAGTCTATGAGCTTTAAAAATATGTTACAAAAAGGGTGTAAATTCATAGGCATGGAAGCATCCTATGAAAGCAAGTTGCTCCTGTAGAGACAGACAGTTTTTCAAAAATTCATCTTGAATTCTGAAATTCATAGGCGACGCTTTGGGATGGTCTGGCAGATCGGCTCTTGGCTCAGTGCTGGTCCTGCAGAGTCAGGGCTGAGGCCATGCAAAGTTGCCTGTATGCCCCCATGTCCCAGATCTCCAAGCTTCATGCTGCTGCACGGCTATTACCTTGTACCAGTGCCTGAAACAGGTCTGCACAATGCTTCCAGGGCAAAGAAGACCACATCGCCAACAGCATTTTACCAATATTGTTGGTACAGCCTTCCAGTACCTTAAGAGGGCCTACAGGAAGGATGGGGAGGGACTCTTTATCACAGAGTGTAGTGATTGCGCAAGGGGTAACGGTTTCAAACTGAAAGAGGGGACATTTAGATGAGATATTAGGAAGAAATTCTTCACTGTAAGGGTGGTGAGGCACTGGAACAGGTTGCCCAGGGAAGTTGTGGATGCCCCATCCCTGGAAGTGTTCAAGGCCAGGCTGGATGGGGCTTTGAGCAGCCTGGTCTAGTGGGAGGTGTCCCTGCTCATGGCAGAGTGTTGGAACTAGGTGATCTTGAATATGATCACCTTCCAGGGTGAACCATTCTATGATTCTATGAATCTATGTTTGTACCTTGTGGCTCAAGAGGGAGAAGGGATGAGAATGTTGTCACCAGAGCCTTAAATAAAATTTCCTTCTTCTTTCACACATTCAGGCAGGTCTCTTCTTCCCCCTCCACAGCCCGTGGCCCAAGCCCTGTTTTTTTCTGAGGGCTGAGAGGCATTTTCTTAACTTGTCATCTTTTATTTTTAGGCTGAAGTAAAGTTTTTGTGAAGGAACGGGCATCCTGTCTCTGATAAGTAACTGTAGCTCAGGACCGAGGATCTGTTTCTCAATGCGCCTCCTTGGACCCTGACATTGTTACCTGCAATTCCCAAAGCTCTTTGGTGACAAAGATAGTAATGTCCTGGATGTGCTAGTGAAATATTTGGATTTTTTTCAAAGTTACTCCTAGGTGTTTCTATTTAAGTGGTCTTTGCCATTCCTTGGTCTCGTCTGTACAGGGACAATCACGAAAGTTGATTTAAATTAACTAAAGGCAGGAGTTTAAAGTGAATTAGCTAAATTGCATTAAACCTCCCGCTTCACAATTAAAGTGGCCTTAATATGACTTAGCCTTGGAAGAGAAGTAAACCAAATCAAATCAAAGCCACTTTAATTCTGACAGTTCCCACAAAGGGCTTTAATTAATGCAGTTTAACTAATCCAGTTAAAAATTCAGATCAACTTTTCTGAGCAGCTTCATGTAAACAAGCTCTTACAAGTGCTCTGCACTGAAATGATTTAGCTTGGTTGGATAGTTTTCCTTCGTAAGGTAAATCTGCGCAAGACTTGCTCTGGTGGAAGTCCCACTAAAGAGGCTTGCGCTTGGGTAACGACATCAGCTGGAAAAGTTGCGTGAATATAAATCCAGGCTAGCTTAGCTCTTTGTGATGCCTACCGGCTCCAAGCTACTGTGCTTTCGTGCCATTACACACACATACACATAAAAAAAAAAAGAAAAAGCCTACATCATCAGTTTAGGAAAGAGAAAATGATGGTGTGCAGTCCCATTTCTCTCCTTCGGTTAGCACAGAGGTCAGCTGTGTTGGTTAAGTCGTTGGTATAATTTGCATTGTGCCCCAGTGAGTCCTTACACTGTATGCAGGCAGGCTGCAATCAGGCTGGGATTTATTTTAGGTGGGCTGAGACTTACATTAGCACAAAATTCATTCGCTTCAATGGGCCTTAGAATGGTATAAATTAGGGCATATAGTGATTTCGTCTTTTTTCTTTCTTTTCCCTTTTTTTTTTTTCATGCACACCTTATATTTGGCTAGTGTCAGTTCTGGCTGGGGTCACAGCAAAGGACATGGCTTACAAACAACAAAATCGCAGATAACATTGGCCAAGGAGAAAAAAAAAAGACTATTTCAGCCAAAATAGACGTTTAGTCAATTTGAAGTATTTCTCATCAGTGTGCACATCAATCTAGCCCATTAAATAGCACGTCCTTTAATTCCTTCTGCCTTTATGAACAATTCCCTTTGTAGCTAAAAACGCTTGATGAAGGTAGTGCAGCCTCTTTTTTAGCAGGAATATGGATGTTTGACTTTCTCAATTAGCTGAAAGTCCTTCAGCAGGGGGTTCCCTGAGGCACATCGCATTCCTTGGCTGGTGACCCTCATTCCCTGTGCCGATTTACCCTGGCAGGGACAGCAAACTGCAGACTTTCCACCAGGGATTCTTCACTTTTCCCAAAAACTCGCCAGTCTGTCAGCTTGAAACATCATTCCCTTTTTTGGGGGGAATAATCTGGATATTCCAAAGTGCCCTTCTCACTGCACAGATGCCCAGACCGGTCTGTGCTGTGCTGACCCTTCTCCCCTCGCCCTCCTGGATCATGTCTGGTGGTCCCGCAATGCCTTGGTCCGGACCAGGACAGACACCCTGACCGCAGTTAGCAGAACTCTCACTTTTCATCACATTTATTAGGCTGTATTTTCGTGAAAGATCTCCTCCGAAACAACTCAGGCGACTGCAGTGCTCTAGCAGTGCTGTACACAAATAAAATATTCCCAGTGAAAAAAGTGTCAGCATCACCTCCCCTGGATCAAAAGTCGTGTCAGAGAAGATATCAAAGCATGAAAATCTGCTTGCATAAAAAAGCCAAAAGCCCGAAGCCATCCCAACCACCTTCAAACACGCTGTGAGTCTGCACACAGAGCTGCTACACAGCGGTGATGGATCAAGAGGGAACGCAATTTCTAGCCAAACTCCTTCAGCTGTTGCCATCTTCTCCCAGAGTTGTTTTCAAACTGTGCAAAGTTTAACTTTGAGGGGGAAAAAAAAAGCTATTGCACCGTGTTGGAAATCCTACTTGATGCAAATGCTCAGCTCCTGTCAGGTGTAATTTCCTTTAGGGCAGGAGAAGCAGGAGTCATCCTGTCCCCATCAGAGATGAAATCTGTAAGGGAACTGTTTTCTGCCCAAAATTTGCAGGTGTGGGGAGCAGCTGGCTCTGGGGATGGTAATGGGGTACACGGGCCTCCAGCGCAACGTCGTTAGCTCAGGTGCCACCCAGGCAGGAGGAACCTGCAAGTCGCTTGGTCTGATGGAGCCTGTCATTTATTCACAGCAGCACCTGCCACACACAAGATGCTTTCCAAGCCCTTAAAAAGCATGATGGTTTGGTTGTTTGGGTTTGTTTTTTTTCCCTTTCCCTTAAAGAATTTGCAATCTAAAAGACAAGTTGCACTTTAGGCATCTTTGAAACAATTTTCCCGTGGGACAAGTTTGGTTCACTGCGTGTGACACGGCACCGAGCGCTGTGAAGCCCCCGCGGGGCTGCAGGCTCGCGTTATTCGCAGGCAGCAGCTCCGCAGCGGGTGCCCGCGGGCTGCGTTTCGTGGCTGGGGGAGAGGTGATGAGCATCTGGTTGGGTTCACTGGGGCTGCTCATCCCAGCCCTGGATGCCCTCGGGGCAGAGGTGGCCCAAAGGACCACTGGGCGCTGCTGCTCATCCGTCGATTTGGCCTCGCTGCCCTCCTGCTGTGACAGGCGCCGCAGATTTCTGCTACACGCAGTTGTGTCTTCTGTCGTTTCTCTAAAGAGAAGCTCATCCTCGCTGCCTCCACGCCAGCATGCATCAGCCTTCCTCCTGGAGGCTCTGCCCTCATGAAAGGACACCCAGAGGGTCATGGATGAATTGGGGACCAGCTTGTAACATGTTCCTGCATTTAGCGACCAGCTTGGGGAAAAAAAAAAAAAATATATATATATATAATTCTGCTGTTTGCATTTTTGCAGTTTAATATTTGCATTCCGTCATTTTTTCCTTGGATGTTAATGCAGGAGGATAATTTGTAGGAAACCCTAGCGGTGGTGAGGTAGGAACCCTTTGGAAATACAAGACTGAGAGAGGGGAGATAACTAACTCATGTCGCTTATAGGGGAGACAGCTTTCCCCAGTCCTGCCCATCTGGTGTCCCTGTGAAATCTTGTTCTTCACCCACTAAGGCACTTGGGAGTGTTTCACTCTATGAAAACCCCAGTGTTTCCAGTTCTAGAATCTTAAGGGTGAAAAAGCTAAATCTAAAATTTCTACAAGTTTGATTCTTTGGTGCTGTTGGAAGGGAGAAACATTATTTGTCAGTGATGTTGCATGTGAGGAGTGCCGGTGCATCGTTCCTCGGGGATGTAGGTGCCTCCATCACTGTCCCATGCACTACTTCAGTCCTTTCCTATAGTCCTCTGCGCCTCCACAAACCTTGCCGGCTGCTTCTCTTACTTCTGCGAAGGACACAGACTAAGCAGCTTATGTACTTCTGAAATGTGAATTCGGTGTGTTTTTTTGACAGCTTATCTTGTAGCCTGAAGGACTCTTTTCTTCACACTTGCTGTCGGTTTTCCCTGCCTTAGTGTGCCGGGCCAGCTTTGGCATCTCTGTTTATCTCTCTGTGCTGAGAGCTGTGCTCTCTTTTCTATCAGTTTATTTCCCTCCGTGTAAGCACACCTTATAGCCTGATTTCCTCTTATTACTCTAGGTTGCTCGTCTGTTTATACCATCTTTGCAATATGCTATGTCTGCAATATCAAGCTACTACTATTCTTATAATACCCGAGACCCTCTGAAAATTTCTTGATCTCTGTGAACTAGGGTTTTGCTTACATCTGCAGTCACTTTGCAAGAGGTTTTTTCTAAAAAGACAAAAGAAGCTGATAGCTATTAGGTTAAGTTTGACAAAACTCATGTAATGGAATGTGGATTTTTACATGTGTGAATAATGGAAACGGGACGCCTGATAATCCCACTGCTGATATCCTACCTCCTGGATGGCAAGTGAAGCCAGCCTCCTGAGGAGAGAGTCACACTATTAGAAAACCTAATTTTGAATTCCAGCCTCTGAATTCTGAATTCTATTTAATATTATTTATGGGATCTTATTATGTGGCTTACAAATATAGAAACTATTGCCAGTTATTCATGAAAACCAGACCTCCACTTAATCCAGAGGAATAGTTGGCTGAATGGTGATACTTGGATTTTGTGGTATTTAATATTTGCTTTTTCTCTGGATGAAAAAAGATTTTCCAACAGTCCAATCACAGACTGAGAACAGCATCAAACAGCTCTGTCACAAATAAAGCAAATATGAGCAGTTCCCAAACAACCCTGAATTTGGGATTTTGTCCGGAACCGTTTAGTAAGCCCTTTTAAAAAACAATAATATGTTAGATGTGCACGCATGCATATGAAAGCATATGCGTTTGGAAACGTGAAAATTTCTGAAGTCACACATATTAAAAAAAAATCAGTGAATAATCCTTCTGAAAATCCCTCCTTATGGATGCCTGTGGAGAGGAAAAAATGATTAATTGAGTAAAAATTTGGGAAGTCATGGGGAAACTCATGTTTGTACAATCAGAAATTGTACTGTCTGGTTACAGTGCTTAGGTACTGCGGGGAAAGACCTTGACGGGGTCTTTTCATTGATCTGATATGGGCAGTATAATATTTTTTGGGGGTCAACCTGAAATAAGCTGGTTTATTTTTTCCGCATGTTCAAAACCTTTCAGTTAGATTTAAATGGGCGTTTTGTTCAACCTGAAAGAGATCATTTGGCTTGGAGGCCTTTTTTTTTTTAAAAAAAAAATTTTTTTAAAAAAAAAAAAAGGAAAAAAAAAGAAAGCTAGATCTATAAAAGCAAAGAGGTAGAAACAAACCAAGCTGGAGGTGATCTGAGACAGCTGCCTTCCGATCTCTTCTCTACTTTAGAGAAATTTAAAACCAGCCCAAAGTGTGGGTTAATGAGGAAATGATGGAAGTCAGTTCACTTTTCACTGTTCAGTTCACTGTCAGATCACTCATCATCAGGTGAAGGTTATCCTAGTTATCCTCCTGCCTTTCTTCCATGGACTACTGCTGTCGAGGGCTGAGCTGCTGAGGGCTGCACCCGAGAAGGGGCTGCAGTTGGGTGCGAGGGAGTCCTCTGGGAGCAGGAAAATGCGGACGCAGAGCCCTGTTTTGACTGAGGTCCAGCTGGGGGAAGGGAGAGAGCGTAAGCGCTCCCACAGCAACTTCCATTTATTCAGCATGGACCAGTGAAGGGAGAGTCAAAATACTTGGGGAATCTGAAATCAAATATCACTGCTCCAGGTGAAAATAGTTCAGCTTTTGGCTTGTTCTGGCTCACTGTAGCTCAACTCAAATTTCTAAATGTTTTTGCATCAAATTGGAACTGTCTCCGAAAACGTATGTCCAGCTGCAAACGGGTCTTTTCTGCTCCTGATCTGTCTCGCTCCATTATGGGGTTACGTTCAGCTGTTTCCATCTTCTGTTCTTGCAGTGACCTGTTGGTGTTTTTTTCAGCAGCCTCTAAAGAAAAAGGAGATAACGGTGGAGCCCTGTCGAGGCGCCCACTCTAATCCATCGCTAAGTCAGGGCTCTATGTGTGTAGCCTGGCCAAATGGCTGGGTTGCCATTTTCTTGCGAGCCTCAACCAGATCCCATCCTTCCTGAGGGGGTAGCACGATGCGAACACAAAGGCTTGGATGCTGCTCTGGCTTGTGACTCACGCACAAGCAGGTGGGAGAGAGGGTATAATATTTCCTTCCAATTCTCCAAGCCATCAGGCAGCTGGGAGCCGGAAAGCCAAGCCTTGTTCTCCAGCGTACGATCACCGCAGGCGTGCTGGAGCTTGGCAGCACAACAGCTGGGGGCTGGCAGCTGCTCTGGGGGCAGCAACTGCCGTGCTTCGGAAAAGGGGGTGGGAGAATCAGCACCAACCATCTGGAAGGGCTGTGCCTGTTTCTTCTTCCCCCAGTCCCATTCAAGCGTTGTCCCCGCGTCCCTTGGCTTTGGCCACTCTGAAGGAAGAACCCCTGGTCCTCCTGGAGGGTGATCAACTGCCGTCTCTTCCCACTTCTGTTTGCAGGTGACCACGAATGATGGGCGGGAGCCGGGCTGCACCTCAAGTTGAGTCTCTGCAGACCAGCGGGGTGGGTGTTAAATTCTGTGAGGAGCTTTGTTTTCGTTTCCCTTCAGTTCCCTCAGATCCGGAGAACTCTGTATTACGAGTGCGGCGTTTACAAGCTGGCTGAATCAAGCATCATTCAGCTTAATTAGGGGGATGGTTATTCAGGGAAGAAATAAACGGGTACATCAGGTACGTGGTCTGAAGTGGGGCGTGGGAGAAGGTGGGCAAAGACCTGCCTGCAGACAGTGAGGCAAGTATCCACGTGCCCTCTCTGGGCAACCCGACATGCCCACGGACAGGCAGATCTTCCCCCTGCGCTTGCACAGATCTCCGAAGCAGCTTTTTACAGCACCGTTTGTGCTGCTTGGTCCCAATTAAAGATTTATTGTTCTTATTACAGTATCACTTAAGCATGCTGCATTGGCTGAGCTGGGAGTTACCTGGACCATAAAGATGATCCCGAAGTAAACTTATAAGGCAAGGCTGAGTTTATCTCTTTCTTGTGTGCATTAAGAAGATGAGGCTGTGGTATTTACTGTCTTCCATCTGGGCAGTTGTGACCTCGGAGCCATTTCAGGGTGACAGGAACAGGAAATTTCCATTTTCTTCATGAGCCTGAATGGCAAGAAAGACCCCAAAAGCTTGTTGCCACACATACCTAGATTTTCCCCTGTTTGTGGCAGTAGAATAGATGGATAACCAGGTCTCTTTTCCTAGTGTTTGAGTGTGTGATAAGACCTTAGGTAAGTTATTTCTCTTTCCTGCACATTACTTTCCCTAATAGCAGATTGCAGATAATGGTGGAATTTGTAGGGTGTTTAAGTAGCTACAGATAAGTGGAAATCTTAAGTGGCAAAATCTCAGATGTAAGCTTTTGGGGAGGCAGAGACTCAGCCTCTCTCTGTGCAGCATCGTAGAATCATAGAATCTTCATGGTTGGAAAGGACCTTTTAGATCATTGAGTCCAACCATACACAAAACAACCTACAATCTCTGTCACTAAAGCATGCTCTGAAGTGCCAAATCTACATGTTTCTTAAATACCTCTAGGGATGGTGACTCAACCCCCTCCCTGGGCAGGCTGTTCCAGTGCCTGACCACTCTTTCAGTAAAGTCATTCTTCCTAATGTCTAATCTAAACCTCCCCTGCCGCAACTTCAGACCATTTCCTCTGGTCCGGTCATTATTCACCTGGGAGAAGAGGCCAACACCCACCTCTCTCCAACCTCCTTTCAGGCAGCTGTAGAGGGCAATGAGGTGTCCCCTCAGCCTCCTCTTCTCCACGCTAAACATGCCCAGCTCCCTCAGCCTCTCCTCGTATGACCTGGTCATATGTACAATGGGATCCTGAGGCAGCACTAAATACCGGCGTATTTGAAATGAAGGTGCATGTTCACAGACTTCAGCTTTCCTTTTTCCTCCCGGGATTTGACTGTTTTTCTAAACATTATAAATTCTCTAATTATCTCTTTTTTTTATTTTTTTTTTTTCTCCAGAAGCTCTTGTGCCTTTTGTTTTTCATGAATGGTTTTGTAAGAGCTTTCAGATTTCTGCCAGGCTGTTGGTTTTGGCCTTGGAGGTCAGTTTTTAGTCCCTGGCACATGCTTAAATTTTCGAAGATACTGGAGAATTTAAAGCTTGTTGAGAGCAGCCCCGATGACACTGGTTGAAACACTCAAGTGCCCAAGTAAGACATAAATTTAAGAGCCTTGTTGAATAGATTTAAATCTGGAATAATGCTACAGAAGTAGGGCAAGTTCTCTAGATTTATATTGGGTGTTTGGAAGCAGAATCAGGACTTAAATTATTTTACTGGAAGCACCTCTAACACCTTAATAGGTAGGTGCTCCGTTGTATAAATGCAGTTAATGAGGATGATTTGAGACTTCCTATATACTGTACTTTTGAAGGTTTACTGTAAGATATTGCAGTTGTAGCAGAAATTGCAGAAAGCACCATGTCCCCACGGTACATTATGTGCAGCACTTCCCACTGGCAGTAAATGTTCTGGCTTAATCAAAAAGATCACATTTCTTTCTATTACTACCTGCCTGGAGAAGCTAGAATAACTTTTGGCCAAGAAATACATTAGTTTAAGTCCTAAATTTCAAAACTAAATTACATAGAGACTTGCAGATGTGATTCATATGTCCCCCATTACTTCCAATCTCTTTCTTTTTCTCCTGCTAACTTAAATTTGTGTGGGAATTGTAGTGCTGTTGGTCGCAATTGCACTGATCGGAGGCTCGGCATGGGCTGGCACGACGTCCGGGCGTCCCTGGTGCGCTGGGACTTTGCTCCCCAGCCTTGGCCCAGCCCAGCCACCTCGCTGGTCGCCTCCCCCCGTTGGAGGTCGCTTAGCTAAACTGTTCCCAGCAAATTGCCTGCTCAGCTGGAGGCACCGCTTCTTGCAAATTACCCTCCAGCAGACGAAGCTTTTGATTTAAATCACTGTGTTCTGCTATTTGCGAGGTTCATGGAGAGATTTCTGTGGGCATGTGATGGCCTTCGGGCTCTCCCCAACCCGGTCGCTGGAGGCTCATCTTTTGGCAGTTTTGTCTCTACCCACCGTGAGCCTGAGCATCCCAGTTTGGTGACGTGGGGATAACGCTGGTTACCCACCCACTGCACACGCCTGTCATGAAGATTTATGAAGTGATATTTTCAAAGTGTAAAGCATTATTTATGCCAGGTGCTGTGATCTATCAATAACAAATGGGATAAACATTGGGTAGTTAAATATTTAAAGCGCAGTCTTTGGAATCGGGACATCCGTGGCCTTTTCCAGCTCTGCTAATGGCTTCCTGCCTGTCCCTGGATGAGACACTTCCCTGTTCCTGCCACTCCTCTCCCCCCAGCTTTTATATGATATATCTATTTAGCTGTGAACTCTTATGACAAGCAATTCTTTGATGAGGTGCTGGCTGAAAGGCAGGTTCAGCGGGTCCTGGATGCTCATGTGTCCCTCAAGGCTTTGGACGGAAGATTTCAGCTCAGTCTGAATCCAGGGACGGAAAGGAAGACCAGCTCTTCCACCAGCCACCTTCAGTTTTATTACAACTCTAAACTTTCCTGTTATTGTCTCTTCCCATTTGTTATTGTCTCTTCCCCGTATTGCATCCACGGTGTGGCTCAGCGTGCCAGGGCTGGTTTAGGGTGTCACCGTGTTGCAGCTCTAGGAAACATCTGGCTCAAGGCAGCCTTAGCTGTATGAAGTGCGATGGCCTGAGACAGAGAAGATGGCTGGGAATACACTATTTAAGTGTCCCTTCTGCTCATAAACCCTGATTTGATGAATAAAAACCAAACACTCATTCCTATAGATTTGACAATAAAACTTTTCACCTTGTAAGAGAAACCTGATGTTGATTTTTTTTTTCCTGGCTGGTGCACTGCCCCTAATTGCAGAGCTCACATATAGAGATACAAAGCGGAGTACCTGCCCCTTTTGTATCATATCAAAATATTGGTAGAAAAAAATGTTGCCGATGAACCCCAGAACTGTTTATTACATAAAGTCGTGGACATGGATCCAGTCAAACTGTGGCCCCAACTCCAGCTATGAGGGATCGCCAGCTGGCTCTCATGGCTTATATGATGCCCAGCTGCAGGTATTGAGAACTGACACATCTTTAGTGGAACCTCCTCTTTCTCCATGTAAAATGACCTCATTCCGTCATTTACTCATGCAAGTACTTCCCTTGCCCTGGAAGTACTCTTAGTCTGGTGCCCACTTACTTGACTGAGATCCAGTGGAATACTCGACACAGATATCTTTTACAAATCACATCCAAGGCACTTTCATGGTAATAATCAATGAGGGACCACAACACAAAGTACACTTTGTCCCTAGATTCTTGGTACCAGCTTCTGACTGAACTGCAATGTGCATATTTTGTGATGGAGGATTTTTTTTTTCTGCAGTACTTAATGTTCGGAGAGAGTTTAATCAAGAAACATGAGTAATTGGCATTAACATTCACTTCTGAGCAAGAGAACAGCTTTGATAGCATCTATACTCATTAGACTTTTCGCTCCAAACACTGTTCATTACAGTGAGCGCTCTTTGTATTGGCTTTTACTTTGTAAATACAGCACAGATTCTGCTCGGCACAGAAGTATGCCTTGAACAAACACTCTGTGCTTACACAAAAGCAAAAAGTTTTTACTGTTGAAAAGAAAATGTCTAAGCACTCTGCAACACGGCGGAAAAACCTGCAATGACAGGATACAAGATTTATTTACTGGCTGCCTAATTGGAACTATTTTGTTCACATACTGAAATGAATCCTTGGAAAAGCTCAAGCTTCAACTCAAGAGGCCTGACAGAAGTTTGTCGGGGTGCACTTTAGGAGCCAGGACCACTTTATGCAGGGCAGGACCATGAACCAGGCCAGCAGTGAGATGGGAAGGAGCTAGAGAGGTCTCGGTGCTTCACACTTCTGTCTGCTTATGTCAAAGTCCTGAACAGCAAATGGGTACTGATCCCCAAAGTGACCATATCAGCGTGTCTGCACCACACTCTTCTCTTCCTGCCGCGGGAATTAGTACAGGTGAGAGACATTTAAGCCCTTTACAGTCCTGGTTTATTTTTTAAAATGCATCTTAACTACAGATGTATGAACAGGCACTTCCTCTGTTCGCTGTGGAAAAGCAGCACACAGAGCAATACCGATTTTCAGCTAGCTCATAAAACAACAATAGGAATATTGTGTTACTGTAGTATCTAAAATGGCCCGAGGGCAGAAGATACGAAGTGTGTTCTGTGTCAATTCACCCCTTCACTCCCTGATTAAATTTGCACCCAAATCAAGTAGTTCAAAGTCTCAATTTGTTTAATGAGTTGACTTGACAAATAGATCATTTTCTCTTTTAGCAATTACCCTGAAAATGTGAGACGGCAGGAGCCCTGATTTTCATATCTATCAATCCAAACAGACTGGGGATCTTGTTCTACTGTGCTATGATACTTGACGTTTTCACAACTTGAAAGCATTTCTCAGGTAACGTGCTGTCTGTTATTTCAAGTGATGCTAACTACGCTCATGTTGAGGGAAGTACAGAAACGTCAACTCTTTTATGCCAGTGTTTGAGGACAACGTGCCAATGCAAGAACTCGTGGGTCCCAGTTGCCTGCTGTGACCATCTGACCTGAGTTCTGACTCATTGGTGCACCCTGCAGGGTGATCTGCAGTAGCCGAGTCATTTCACAGAATAGAATCGTTTAGGTTGCAAACGATGTTTAAGATCAAAGTCTGTTTACTTGGTCCATGGCTTCCTGGGTATGGTATAGCCAAGAGCCAGAAAATCTTAGGGACCACTGCTCAATTAGGAAACTCCATGGGAGAAATGCTGCCCTAGGAGCACCTTTCTAATGCCAGTGTCATATGAAATGTGAGAGCTCTGATGAGGGTCTTCATCCTGCACATAGCAACGCAACCCAAGAAATAGGTCTTTGCTTGGTTTTGGCCAAAGTCTGTTCTCACTGAACTAAATGTGAAATTTGCCATGATAAAAAATATAGTAGTTGAGCGCACTGGGACAACAGTTTCCCAGTCACCTCTCCCCAGCTACAATGTTTTTGCTTATCTTACCTTACCTTCTGCAAGCCTATATCTCAGGAAAAAGCCTTAGGTGAAATCAAGCCATCTTTCTCCTTTGCTGGACTCGAAGCTGACCTGGGAGGCTGGCTCAGCATGAAAGAGCCCTGCCCCCTGCTATAGGCAGGTGAAAAGTGCTGCCAAGTCTCACCTCTGACTCTTATTCTCTGTCCCCAGCGGCCACGAGGCATTTGTGGGATAACACTTGCACTAAGTCCTGTTGGCAAGGGCATGTCGCGATAGGACGAGGGGTGATGGTTTTAAACTAGAGCAGGGCAGGTTTAAATTAGACATTAGGAAGATGTTCCTTACAATGAGGGTGGTGAGACACTGGAACAGGTTGCCCAGAGAGGTGGTGGAGGCCCCATCCCTGGAGCCATTCAAGGCCAGGCTTGATGAGGCTCTGAGCAACCTGATCTAGTTGAAGATGTCCCTGCTTACTGCAGGGGGGTTGGACTAGATGACCTTTAAAGGTCCCTTCCAACCCAACTCATTCTATGATTCTATGATTCTATAATTCTATGGCAGACCATTTTGATGCCACTTTCCTATTGCCCAGCAGCAGCTGCACTGAAGGAGCTACAGCGCACTGGAGAGACACTTAGCAGATGTCGGTGGCCACACCATCCTCCGTGCTGCAAATATCACTTTTCTTCTTAAAAAGTGGTGAGACCATAGTAGTGTTACTATGGTTGCTGTCGCTTCACAGTAGCAGCAACAAAACATGGGTTGTTCCAGCCACACAACTTGCATTTCTCATTGCCTCATTCCTGCTTTTTCTTTAGTACTTCTAAGTTTTGTTCTCTTCTTTCTTAGAGATCCAGCAGGATCTTGTGCTGGAGTAACAACTCCCTCGCAGAAGCACACACCACCCCACAGCTGCTAGGGGGTGGGAGTGTGAACATGACCACAACATGATAGTGCGGCTGATGTGCTGTGAAGCCCTACCCAAATATAACTCAGGGAAAGTGGCCTGCAGGACTGCACTCTAAGACTGGTTCTTGCAGGGAGTGGAGGGAGAAGTCTGTCAAGGGGATAGAAAGTGAAGGAGCAAGTCTTCTGAGCAAGAACAGGAGGGTGATACAGCCCTGACGGAGCAGAAGAAAGAATGAGCTTGAGGAAAGAGTGTGAAGGGGGGGGAAGGATAAAGGTAAGAGCATAAATATGGGCAGGAAGGAGCAACACAAGGCCTTAAGGACAGAATTAGAGATGTGATGAAAGGGGTTAAGGACTGTCAGTAAGTAGATACATAATCTGAATGGTAACAGATAAGGAGCTTTAGCTGCAGTGCTGTGAATATTTAGGAGAGGAGAAAAATAGGAGGCAGAGAGTTTGCAGTAATCTAGTTAGCCATAAGGGACCTCCACTCAGCTCTTCAGACCTCAGAAACTCATTGGAACAAGGTGGGACGCTTATGAGAACAGGCTTTCTTGGGGGATTCACGAGGCTTTCCTGAAGGAAATAGCACAGAAAGACCTTTGTGCAGCAGATTTTTGTCACTGCTGGCCTCATTCCTAGCTGGAAATGAAAGGTGATGCAAAAATAAATATTTCTTTTCCTCCAGCAGTCCTCAATCATTGAAATATTGAGTGAGTCTGTGAGCTTGGTTTAATCAATGCTGGTCTGGTCAAACTTGTCACTTATAGACAAAAATGCATGTATGCTGGAAAACAAGACCAGAAAAAATAAACACTATTGACAATGACCTTTGAGCAAAAGTGGATTTTATTCCTGTTACCCTCGTATATTTTAAACCTCTTAGATCAAAGTTCACAGTAGCAGTCAGAGCTAAGTTCCGGGACCTTAGTTCGCAGTAAGGAGCTTGAATAAGTGGCCTGATTTGTCAGAAGTTCAGAGCACTGACTTCCCATGAAAGCAGTGGAAATACCAAGTACCGAGTGTCTTCCAAAACAAAGTTGGAATTAGTTGTGACACTTTTTCTGATCCCAGGGTCTTTGACACATCTGCTGTGATGTCTGGGACCTTTCAGCTTGGTTTCGTAGTAGAGGAACAATAAGTGACCCCAAGTGTGGCATGTTCCGAGTTTTGTCACTGGATCTGGATAAAAAGTGGCACAAAAAGATGCAGAATTTTCTTCTTTTTTCTATGCTGAGGGGAATAACTTTAAGAAAAAAGAAATCCTCTGTTTATTCATGGAGCTTGTTCTAAACACAAAAAGCAGTGAAGGATATCCGGAGTAGCTGAAACTAAGTATAACACAGCACATCTTTCCAAGACTAAACACTGTCTCATGCTAAGAAAAATAGTCTTGAAGATTATGTGAAGCCATACTGTGTGCTGATACCTTCCCTGAGTGTGACATGGTAGATATTTAACTCTGGGCATCCAACACTGAAAAAGTCAGCATAGGTTTTTTATGTTGATTAGCCCTGTTTTGGCTAAAAGGACCAAATTCACAAGGAGAGAGATGGAGAAATATTGCATACCAGCATGATAACCTTGTGTGACAGCACAGTCATGATAAATACGCTATACATCTGGAAGTTCAGTCTGATACATAGTCTGGACCAAAGGGTTCTCTTGCAATGTGATGATCTATTGTATTGCCCAGCCAACTGGAGTGGCATTAAAATGAATTATACCAGGCTCCTGGTTTGGAAATTGTCTAGTCCATTATTTTTTAAGTACAGATTTCTTAAAGGGCAGAAGAAACCTTGGAGAGAGAAAATGAATTGGAAACAAATTGTAACCGTGACATTCTGCCCTCTTTCCTCTCCTTGCCATTTTTGGCAATTAGGGCATTATTTCCTCTTTCCTGTCAAGGACCGTTAGGGTTTGAAAAGGCTTTGCAGTCTTTTGCCTTTGTTCTGATTTGCAGAAAGGGAAGAAAAGAGTTGTTTATCTTTCCATGCCTGCACAGCTATCTCAGTGCTTCTTTTTTCCTGTTATACATCCTTTTCTTGCTTTCTGATACAGTTTCCTAAAATGAACATAAGAGATGGATCTACGGGTTGCCTGGGCTAAATCCTTAGGATTTTACAAGTCCTTTGTGATGCCACAGACCACAATGTTCTGTACGCTTCAACCAGCCTCTATGTTCACACATTTCTGTTTTTTTATCATAAGCACATTTCTGCATGTTCTTGTTCTTCCAGCTGACTCATGTGTGAGAAGGTCTCCAAGTTGTCCAATACACTCTCAGAATACTAGGCAAGGGAGTTTTCTTCTTCTTCTTCTTCTTTTTTTCTTCCAAATCTATGCTAATTTTCAACATCCTACTGGTCATGTTGTACATTTCAAATTACGGAGCTGCCACAGCTTTTGTATTTCTGTTTTAGCTAGAAAACCTTTCATGCGTTCTTCTGGTAATAACTAATGCTTTCATGGTATCCGATAGGATGGTGCCCAGAAAGACACACTGATTTTGGCTTATCCAAGATATTTTGGTCCATTGTAGCCTATCTAACTCTGCAAACCCTGATCCTTCCCACACAGAGCACACATACAGGTACTTAGTGGTAGTGTGCGAGTTCAGCTATTCACAGCATTATTTGGTGGCCATCATTCTCTTCATCTCCCCCTCACCTCCACTCGGAAACTGAGCTCTTACAGGCGCTCACTTTGCATTTTGATTTCTCTGGCCTTCAGAAAAGTGTGCAATTTAGTACAATACCCAGATAGAGCAGGCGCTAGTTGTGGGTGAATCACCCTCAATCTTGGATCTGCAAAATTGTTTAGGAGCTCATTGGGTCTAAAGGTGGAGAAGACTTGCATATGTTTCATCTGAATTCATCTGGCTTTGGATGATGTATATCGTATATTCAGGAAAGCTGCTCAAGTCAACATGGCTTTGGTTTTGAATGAAGTCCTTACAACTGAAGTCCTAGTTTTGGACTGTGATGCCTAAGTCACCTGCAAAAAATAAGATTTTGCATGATCATAGTTTGGTTGCTTATTTTGACAGATGGTAAAAATATTGGTACAAGTACTCTTTTCTGACAGTTCATATTGCTGTCTGCACCATTGGCTCTATTTCTTTCATGGTTTTATGTAAACTTTTCAGTGTGCAATCCCTATGGTGTGATGATCAATTTGTGTAATTTAATAATTACAAATAATTACATACTTTGGATCTTTTACAATGTCATGCGCAGCTGCTGATGGATCTACAGGCATAGAGTCTCTGTCCATGCCCTCCTAGGGCTCTGTTGGAACTGCTCAGTGATGTTAAGCACTTAAACAGCAGGGACTTTCTGGGAACAGTCCAGCTTGCTCTGGTATTAGGAGCCATTTAGCAAATGGTGATAACTAATTTAATTAAGATCAGATGCTAATGCCATTTGTGAAGATGATGCCGTATGGACACAGGCCTACTGTTCCTTGGCTCTGAAGCATCCTTGTCTGATTTTTGGAGTGCCATGACATACATGCACTAACACACTGACAGCAATGCACAATAAATGGTTGGAGAATTCAGATATTTGTCATTCAACGAAGGTATTTTATCTACTCAGCTGTCAGATGTCGTCAAGGCCAGCAGTTTTATCATTCTTTAAAGAATTCATTCCTCAAATGACTGACTCAAAATGATCAATGTTCTGAAATTCTTGTCACTTACTGTGTAATTTACACTTTGGGTCTAATTTACACACTTTGGGTACTCAAAATATTGGTCTGCACTGATAGTATATCCCTGCGTTTTGTCAGTCAATAGAGGGGTTCTGACTAATTGTTCGTGCTTTTCTGCTGCTGTGGATTACGTCTACATGTTTTACGGAGCATGACTTCCATCTTCTGTCAGTTCAGAAAAAAAAAAATATCCTCACTTAATAAGTTCCTTTACAGGTCAAGAAAATCCTGTTTGTATTTCCTACATCCTACAGTTTTCACAATTTCTGGCAAAACTGTGGAGCTCCCTGCCACAGGATTGTGTGGAGACTAAAACTTTCCATGGTTTTTAGAAGACATTATACAAGCTCGTGGGACCTATTGTAATACCTTTTCTCCATCTACCAATGGTGTTGATGACAGAGGCTGATATATATTATTGTACTTATTTTTGTCAGCCTTGACTGAAGACAGTTGGGGTCATGGACTAGATTCAAAGTATGCACATGTCCATACTTCTACCATTTCCATCTGTCATGACCTGTGTTGAAGCAACAGGTGAAATGGGCGCTGTTGACTGTCGACGACTCGCTTTTTATCACAATCAAAACTGACTATTCAGTCCGATGATGTATAGATAGCAGTAACAGAAATGCCGCTAACACCTGTAGGTAGACTCCTGATCTCTATCAGCAATGGGTGCCACAAGGACAACAGGATCAGGCTTAACAATGACCCTACTATTGTGCTCACATGTTTTTTCCTCTGGTCAGGTTCTTCCTTGGTGTCCTGGTGGTAGCTGTTGTTTATCCTCTTATGTTTTGCTTCTAGACTTAGCACCTGGCAGTTACAATTATCACGCAGTGGGATGATGATTTCTTGTTTGACAGCTGAGGGCCCTTCAATATTTGCAGATATTATTGTCAGTGCTGGTCCTGATAAGAGGCCTTTTATAAATAACTGACAGCTTGCACATCTAGGTACGTCCTTCATTGTGATATTAGATATTTAGCAGGATTTGAGGATTCATAGAATCTGACAGGGATGGCAATGTAAGCATTTCTGCTGGGGTCATGTTATATACGAATATCTATGAAGAACACTCAATTTTCATTTTCTGTTCTCTGCATGACTGCTTACAGGTAACTCCAGTATGAGAAAAGGGGCAGACTTATAAATTTTGCCTTGTCTCTGCATCAGAAAGCGTTAAAATATTCTTGTTGATACACTATAAATTTGAAATCCTATGAAGTCTTGTCTTCTTTTCTTGTAATAAAGGAGGAACTAATGGAATTTAGACATAATATCGAAATAGATCTCACTTCCTGCAAATAGATTTTTAACCAAGAGTTCCTTTTTATTTCGTTAACTGACTGAGAGTATATCTATTGTGTGATTGAGTCAATGCCCTTTTATTTCAAATTTGTAAATACCCCATTCTAGTCCTCCAAGGAGTTCTCCAGGATAGTTCTGAGAGACAGATTCACAAGTGCTACTTCCACAATAAAGTTTTTCCTATCTTTTCCTCATCAAGAAACAAGAGGAAGAGGATAAAAATATATTTCATTTACCTGTTTCTCAAACATTTCCCCACAGTTCTGTGAACATAGAAGGAGAGACCCTTCTAGAGGTGTAGAGGTTGAAACCATGCATAATACTTCTCTGGACAGATGTTTTCTCGATTGTTATGTACATGCACAGACAGCAATCATAGTTTCTAACTCTTGGTCAGACATTCCTCAATATTTTACTGCTGAGATCCTTTAGAGGAGGGAATAGCTTTCTGTAATGTGTAACTTAGCGCTGAAGGACCGATGAAGGTTGGTGACGTGTGACTCTAGCTCCAGAGCTGAGGTTTTGCTAGATGGGTTTTACACTCGGAACAGGAACGCTCTTTCTTTTTAAGTTTAAATGTTTAGTTGAAAAAGATTTGCTATTATAAAAATAAGGAAGAATTATTTTATGATGAAGGTGGTGAAACGCTGGCCCAGGTTGCCCAGAGAGATAGTAGATGCCCCATCCCTGGAAACATTCAAGGTCAGGTTGGACGGGGCTCTGAGCAACCTGATCTAGTTGAAGATGTCCCTGCTCCTTGCAGGGGGTCTGGACTAGATGACCTTTAGAGGTTCCTTCCAACCCAAACTATTCTATGATTCTTTTCTGGGATTCTATTCTATGATTCTATTCTATGATTCTGTTCCAGAAATGGTACGTTAGGAAGTATGATCAAGGCCCAAGAAACAGAGCAGCTCAGATAACCACCATCAACGAGCTGACATCCATCTCCATGTACAGAACACGGAAACACTATGAGAGCATAATGTGGCTGAAAAGAATTGAGCATAAACTGATATAGTATCAGATAAGAGTAGGACTCTACATAAGGTATTCCATGAAATCCCACATCCCCATTTTTAGAATTATTCTCCTTTTTCCAATCAGAGTTTCCAGTCTTACCAATTTTCACAGTATGTGATTTAAGAACAGAGCACAATGTGGGTTTTTTTATATGCAACCTTCAAGGATTTTTCAAAAATAAAAGCAATGCTTAGTGCCAATCAGAGAGCAAAGCTCGCACGGTGTGGCAAGTTGTTCAAATCTATAACAAGAAAATAAATCCCTGCCATAAGCAGCAGGGAGAAAACAGGTATGTATTAAAGAAGGGAGAATGGTTGGTTGGAGGGCAGGAAGAAGCAATGCAAAGACGACAATGGGATGCTTTAATTCTTAAAATAAATTGAGGATTAAGTCTTTTCTGGAGAATAGCACTACACCTTTAAAGTGAAATTGAGAACTGCAGTGCTTAACCCCGGAAGATGAGAGATGTATAAATCAAATCCCTAATGTTCACAACAAGCAAGAAATGGCAGTATGGTATGATTCTAGCATGCTGCTGTCAAAAACTGATAACATTTGATTCAGTAAATGAGACTGGAAGGTAAATTCAGAGTCAACACTTGCCCTGGGGCTGCTGACAAGTAGATGTAAACTGATGGTCATCAGGATCCTCTGCCAGTGGAAGAACATGTCTTAGGACATGCTGAAATTGAATTATCATTGGATAAACCGAGTTCTAAGAAATTAGCGCTCGTGGGTGCAGTCCTTTGAACTGAAAGAGCAGACACCCCATAAGGAGGAGAATAAAAATCCATGGGTGTGTCTCTGGGCAGGCAAGAACTCAGTCTTTGGGAACTGGGACCTATGATTTTCCTTGCAAAGCTGAAGAGCTTAGAGTTGGGAAGCAAAATGTGATCTAGTGAACGCAGAGGAATGTGAGTATGCAAGAAGATTTCTGAGTTCTATGAACACAAGCCATAGGCAGGAACTGCCTCAACTTGCCCAAATATTTGTTCCTGCTCCAAAACAGTTTCTGTAAAATCTGTACATTAGAATAACAGGCAGCTGGGGCACTTCTCTTTACAAAGCAGGTGCTCAAAGTTCTCCAGAATCCTGTCATGATCTCATTTCTGGTTCATAAAAAGCATATTTAATTTTTGTTTTTACAGAGCTTTCATATATTGTTACAGAGCTTTGTTAAACTGGGAGTTATTGGTGATACAACATCGGGAAAATTAGAATCATAGAATCATAGAATCATAGAATCATTTAGGTTGGAAAAGACCCTTGGGATCATCGAGTCCAACCATAACCCCACTCTACAAAGGTCTCCCCTACAGCATATCCCCTAACACCACATCTAAACGAGTCTTAAACACATTCAGGGATGGTGACTCCACCACCTCCCTGGGCAGCCTATTCCAGTGTCTGACCACTCTTTCTGTGAAGAATATTTTCCTAATGTCCAGCCTAAACCTACCCTGCTGCAGCTTGAACCCATTCCCTCTTGTTCTATCGCTAATGACCTGTGAGAAGAGACCAGCACCAACCTCTCCAAAATGGCCTTTCAAGTAGTTGTAGATGAGGTCTCCCCTCAGGTCCCAAAGTGATGAGGTCTCCCCTCAGCCTCCTCTTCCTCAAACTAAACAGTCCCAGCTCCTTCAATCGCTCCTCATCAGATTTATTCTCCAGGCCCTTCACCAGCTTCATTGCCCTCCTCTGCACTCGCTCCAGCACCTCGAGATCTCTCTCGTATTGAGGTGCCCAGAACTGGACACAAGACTCAAGGTGTGGCCTCACCAGTGCTGAGTACAGGGGGACAATCACCTCCCTCCTTCTGCTGGTCACACTATGTCTAATACAAGCCAGGATGCCATTGGCTCTCTTGGCCACCTGGGCACACTGCTGGCTCATGTTCAGCCGCTTGTCAATTAGAACCCCCAGGTCCTTTTCTGCCAGGCAGCTCTCCAGCCACACTTCCCCAAGCCTGTAGCGATGCATGGGGTTGTTGTGGCCCAAGTGCAGGACCCAGCACTTGGCCTTGTTGAAGCACATTCCATTAGCATTGGCCCATCGGTCCAGTCTACCCAAGTCTCTCTGTAGAGCCTCCCTATCCTCATGCAGATCAACACTCCCGCTTAGCTTCGTGTTAGCTTTGCTAAAAATTGCAAAGCTCCTTGATTTTTCTGAGCAATTGTTTATGGGTAAAAGTCTGCAAAGACAAGTATCATTGTTTTTGTGACACTGTACATGAGCCAGAAATTTAAAATTCGATTTTGATCCTGTATATATATTCATTTATATATTTATACATTTATACATGTATACATGTATACATTTTAAATTTATGTTTATACCATGTGAAGACCTCTTCCTCTGCCTGGTGAATATTTTACTCACAAAAATTGATTTAGAAAGGAGTGAAAAAAATATGACCTCTATTTTTCTCTTTCCTTTTCATTCAGAGAAACACAATGATTTCCGTAGGAGCTGCCTCTGATTAAAACTAGTGAGTGTAACAGAACAGCCTTTACAAGTAAGGGGTATAGAATAGCAAGCTAAAATCACCCAAATGTATTTACCGTTTAAGCTAGGATTTAAAAGTCCTGAGAATCTTATTTATGGAATTTTTATTTCCCTTTAACCCCTTGGCAATAGCTGGTAGGACTCCTGCCATAAGCACTAATGAATTTTGCATTGAATTCCGACGCTTGGCATTTAGGGCTTAATAAAATCTTCTTTTCCTTTATCTGGAAGATTCCTTTTCTGCTAATTGGTGTCAACATCAATCAAGATCACAAGTGCAGCAACACTAGTTTAAAGGCCTTTTGCTCATCTGCGTTATACCCCAAGTAATATGGAGCTGTAGGCAGCTTACACATAAAAGCGTCAATAAATGTTCTTTCATTCTAAAATGCACAAAAATCTTGGAAACTTTGAAAAATTGTGTTGTTGCAACAAATCAAAAGCCACTTCCAGAGGTCTGTAAGTTACACGTGGTATTTTGAGTGTGTGTGGCTGTGCTAAATATTTTGCATAGCTCTAGAAGAGCTTCCTCCAGACCTTCAGAACTGTGGTTGATACTGGGGAGTTCTTCTTTGGAGGAAGCTCCTCTGGAAGATGAGGCCTGGGTGACAGCTCCATGTATAGTATCATATATGATAGGCATATTCAGCGCAATTTACATTGCTTGCGCAAGTTCAACAGATCATTAAAACCTGTGCTTGACTGGGCGCAAGTGTGGAAGTTGGAAGTAAGGTTCCAGATGCAGCTGATGGGCAGCACCTTGTTTCCATGCGAGGTGACTGCCCCTTGCTCTGTGCAAGGCTGGAGATCTTGAGTCCCTCTGAACTTGGAGTTTGCATAGGCCATAAGCAAGATCCAGGCAACCAGCAGCTCCGGGCGAGTCCTGGTAGAGGCTGGCTGCACCTCGTCCCTGCAGGAACTTGGAGAAGGGAGAAGCAGCCCATCAAAATCAGTTGCAGGGTTGCAACAACTGCTCCTGGTGTCTTGTGGGCTTTCAGAATACTGTTTTTTGTCTAGACAAGCCATGAAAGGATGATGTCAAAGATAAAAATGGCACAACACAGAGCTGCCCATTACACACAGACTCCACCCAAGCACTGATCATCTCCTTCCTGTCCTGCAACAAGCAACACAGAAGTATAATCATGACAGTGGCAAAGGACCATAGTCCCTACCTGCTACGTAACGGCACGTAGATGTGTGTGTGCACAAAGACCAAGTCAAAGACTGGAGGAGTGGACTGGGAAAGGTCCCACTTTCCCACTGGGAAAGGATAAAGAAATGATGCTATTGAATTTCGGGGAGCATGTCTCTTGATCACCAGGGCTGCACGTGTCTGTTGGGAAAGAAGATTTAATTGCGTGCGTCTTAGACCCTTCATTGCCTGATGCACCTTCTTGATCCAAAAGGCTTCCTCACCTCCATGAGAGCAGCCAGGATTGTTTCAAAGGATGTGGCAACCCCAGTTGGGGGATTCCCCCCTCCACCAGTCTCAGTGCAGGAACCTGCAGTGCAGTGTTGAGATGGCATGTGGAGATCCTGATGTCTCAGTAAGACCAGCAAAAAGCTTCACCTAAGATTGATGAGTTTTGCTCTGTCCTCCACATGGTCAATGTGTTGCTTAGTAAAATGTAAGTGACAAAAAGGTTTCTCTTCTACACACCAAATCAAAGCCAGAGGGAGAAAAAGAACACATTTAAAAGTGGATCTATTTGGACCCAGTACTTTTTTTTCTTCAAAGCAAGGGTAAATGACATGCAGGATCTTCCCTTCCTTTCCCATGGCTGTGCTGAGGAAAATTGCTCTTATTCACAGAAGCGCTGTGAGACTGAAGTCAATGCTGACAGACTGGGGGCAGCAAACATCAAATTGTCAGTCCTCCCATGACACCCTGTGGCTCACACTGCTGCACAGATCATTGAGCTGTAGCATCAGGGTCGCTTGATCTTCCTACCCAGTGGAGCCTAAAATGAGAGTGGGGAGCTTCATGGTACTTGCTTTGTTGTGTTCGACGGTGTCCATAATGGAAGGATACACAAGGAAAGGACAAACATGTATGTAGAATCACAGAAACCCTTAACCTAACACTGCCAAGTCCACAACTAAACAATGTCCCAAAAGGCCATGTCTACATGTCTTGTCAAAAATTCCAGGCATGGTGACTGAACCACTTCCCTGGGAAGCCATCCAGCCAGTTTTTACCCAGTGAAGAGTACACCTGTCCAGTCCATGAGCAGCCATAATTTTCTCCCTGCAAAATCTCATGACATCGTTGTACTCCTCCTGTGTTTCCTGCCCCTTCTTCCAAAGGTCATAAACTCTTTTTTTTTCCTGAGTTCCAGACAGAGCTCTCTGTTCAGCCAGGCCGGTCTTCTTCCCTTTCGGTTTGTCTTTCAGCACCTGGGAATGGCCTGGTCCTGTGCCTTTAAGATCTCTTTTTTAAAGGATGACCAGTCTTTCTGGACCCCTTTGCCCTCAAGATTGCCACCCAAGGGATCTGTGAACCAGAAACCTCAGTGGGCCAAAGTCTGCCCTCTGGAAGACCAAGGGAGAAGTTCTGCTAAACTCTCTCCTTACTTCTCTGAGAATCAAAAACTTTATGATTTCATGATCACTATGTCCAAGATGGCCTCCAACCATGACATCACCCGCAAGTACTTCTCTGCTTGCAAACAACAGGTCCAGTGAGGTGCTTTCCCTACTTGGCTCATTCACCAGCTGTGTCAGGAAGTTATCTTCCACACGTGCCAGGAACCTCCTACACTGTTTGCTCCCCACTGTATTGTATTTCCAGCAGACATCTGGTAAGTTGAAATCCCCCATGAGAACAAAGGCTAGCGATCACGAGACTTCTCCCAATTGCTTATAGAATATTTCATCTGCCTCTTCATCCTAATTGGGTGTTCTGTAACAGACTCCCACCATGATATCTGTCTTGTTGGCATTTCCCCTGTTTCTTACCCATTAACACTCGACCCTCTCATCACCATCGTCAAGCTCTAGACATTCAAAACACTCTCTAACATACAGGGCTACCTAACTGCCTCTCCTTCCTTGCCTATCCCTTCTGAAGAATTTATAGCCATCTATTGCAGTGCTTCAGCTGTGTGAGCCATCCCACCATGTTTCCGTGATTGCAACTCTGTCATAGTTCTGCTGCGCAATGGCTTCCAGCTCCTCCTGCTTGTTGCCCATGCTGCATGCATTGGTGTAGGTGCACTTCAGTTGGACTATTGATCCTGCCATCTTTACTGGGGGAGAAACCCCAATTCCTATGGGAATGTTCTCAGGTGTTTCTGTGGTTTCTAACACATCGATAACCCTTACATCTTTGCTGTCATGTGGATCTCCAGCCCCTAGCCCTGCTGAGATGGCTAAAGTGAAGCACGCATTAGTACAGGGACATTTCAAATGTGCCCCAGTGTACTCAGCACAGTGTGGAGCAGACTGAAGGACCTCACTATTGCACTGTCCCTTGAACATTGCCATGCCGCCCCCAGTCTTATCTCTATCGAACCTGGTCTTATACCTTTCCCCCCTTCAAATCTAGTTTAAAGCTCTTTCAATGAGCCCTGCTAATTCCTGTGCAAAGATCCTTTTCCCCCTTTGAGACAGGTGCATCCCATCTGTCACCAGCAGGCCTAGTGTCACGTAGATCAACTATGATCAAAAACCCCCCAAATTCTGTCAGTGACACCAGGCTTCGAGTAAGGTATTGATCAGCTGGGTCTTCGTGTTTCTGCCCTCATCGTTGCTGCAACTGGAAGGATAGAGGAAAACACTACTTGTGCTCCTGATCCCTTAACCAGTTGTCCCAAGGCTCTGAAGTCTCCCCTGATTTCCTTTGTACTTCTTATTGCAACTTCATTGCTGCCTACATGAAAAATCAATAACGGATAATTATCTGAGGGCTGTACCAGGGTGGAAAGTTTTCTTGTCACATCTTCAACCTGGGCTCCAGGGAGGCAGCAGAATTCACTAAGTGGGTCCAGTCGGCATATTGGGCCTTCTGTTCATAGAATCATAGAATCATAGAATCATAGAATCAGAGTCATAGAATCATAGAATCTTCATGGTTGGAAAGGACCTCTGAGATCATCGAGTCGAGCCATACACACACACACACACACACACAAAAACCCCCAAAAAACCAAACCCCTACAATCTCTGCCACTAAAGCATGCCCTAAAGTGTCAAATCTAGATGTTTCTTAAATACCTCTAGGGATGGTGACTCAACCACCTCCCTGGGCAGGCTGTTCCAGTGCCTGACCACTCTTTCAGTAAAGTAGTTCTTCCTAATATCTAATCTAAACCTCCCCTGCTGCAACTTCAGACCATTTCCTTCTGTTCCCTTCAGAAGAGAGTCTCCTATGGCAATGGCCTGTCTTTTTTCTTTATGGATGTGGTTTTGACATAGGCCGTAAACCAACTTAACCTCAGCAACACTTCCAATCATCCTCGTCATTGTTTGGTTCCATTTGCAGAGCCTCATACATGCTATACAATGGCACCTGGGGAGGTGAGGTGGTCACGGAGGAGATGTGCCTGCTGTGCCGAGCAGGAACATCATTGCCCCCTATCCCTTAAGTCACTATGTTCAGCCAGGCGGAGAGAGGACAGGGAATTCTCCATATCGTGTGTCCCGTCTGCCTGTTGGGCCTGTGTCAGGAAAGGTAGGGGGTGGTTCCAGTAGTCCATCTCCTTCTCAGACCCCCTGATAATCCTCAACCTACTCACTTCCTCCCGGAGCTCTGTCACCAAGCGGAGGAGTTCCTCTACCTGGGTGCACCTCCCACAGGTGTCTTACATCCTGCTGTCCTGTACTGGCTTAAGAGCAGGGACTCCTGGGTGTCAGCAAGTTCCCATCAGAGCCCTGTCTGCGAAGCTGCATCAGTCACGACAGGTGCAGAGTTCAGAGAGGACAGGGCCTTCTGCCGGATGTATTCCATTGCTCCTGGTGGAGCCGGCAGAGTTAAAGCACCCTTCCTGCATGTCCTTCCACACAAACCATCTTGCACACCCTGTTGGTCCATCTTGTTCGTGGTGCTCCCCAGAGGTTTCTTTTATACGTATTGGGGCTTGCCCAACATTGCTCCTGGCACCACCCAGGTCTTGTGAGCCTCTGTGGCACAAGCTGCGGGCTCCTGGTGGATGTCTTGGCTCCCCTGAGGTTCCCCTGGTTCAGGAACCCCCCTGCACACTGTGCTAGAGCACTTCACTGCAGATTGTGCAGGGACTGGAGCTGCTCGCCTCTGCGAGTCAAGCTTCTAGATGTCTGCTAAGACATTCACTTTTGCCTTCTACGTTCAGCTCAGAGTTAATAGTTAGATGGGTTAAAATTTGGTGTCAGACTCGGTGAAATCCACCGTCAGGAGGATGGGGCCAGGCTCTTTTCAGTGGTGCCCAGGGACAGGACAAGAGGTAATAGGCCCAAACTTGAACATAGGAAGTTCCACCTAAACATGAGGAGAAACTTCTTTCTTTTGAGGGTGTCAGAGCACTGGAACAGGCTGCCCAGAGAGGTGGCGGAGTCTCCATCTCCGGAGACGTTCCAAACGCGCCTGGACGCGTTCCTGTGCAACCTGCTGTGGGTGACCTGCTCTGGCAGGGGGGTTGGACTAGATGATCTCCAGAGGTCCCTTCCAACCCCTGCCATTCTGTGATTCTGTGATCAGGTCACTCTGAGAGAGTATGAAGATTTCACTGAGGATCTAATTAATCACCTCAAGTGGATCACTTTTATCAATCTGGACAGGGACTTAATCTGTCTTCTGGGCTGGGATTTGAAGAAACATTTCAGAACTGCAGGATTCATAGTGACACTCACCAAATCCCTAGCAACTTTTTCTTTCAGCTGTTGTAGAGGTGGGCAGGATGCTATTTGCCTTATGTTTTGAAGAAAAATCCTAGCAACCTGTTACATTATTCCTAGTGACAATACTCTGACAACATGGACCTGTGGTGAAATAGTCCTTCTTGCCTACGATGAGATGCTCCACCGAATGCTTCTGCCCCATGGCTTCGGTGTCGGCAATACCTCAGTTTGCTCCCTTGTTCCTGGGGTCAGTGCAGCGCTGGATGATGTCGAAAGCAGCCTAACTGGTGAGTAATTGGAGGATTTTATCCTTGTGGGCTGCCAACCTGGTAAATTTCTCTGGAAAAATGTCTTTTGATGCTACTTCATTACACGGCGCAATACAAGGCTGCCCCTGGTCAATAGACCAATGGCAAATCTTTTGGTGTCCCGTAGGCCATTGTGCATTTTGAGTAATAGCTGCCTGGGGAGCAAGTTAATGCCAGGAGTGAGCATTGTTTGCTGTAACTCACATGAATAGCTATGAACAGAAAGGCTGAACGTTGCGATGACAACACATCAATAAGCAAAGCCACTTTCTCCACCTTTTGACATGAATTACCTGTCTTGGATACTGCACTATAATCAGCACTTGCATCACCAGGAGGAAAATAAAGGCCAGTTTGACCTTCTGGAGCAACAGGATCTGTTCTCCTGGACTGATGAGAGAGTCATTAGTCTGGAAAGTTACTTGGACTGTCAGTAACCTGCTCACTGTGTCATGCAGTGCCTTGGCTGAGCCACACCTCGGTGTTTAATTTATACCTTTTGCATAGGGTGAGTTCTTTAGGGGCTGTTTGAATAAATGCGCCTGCAAGCATGATGCCTGAGCAGCCTGTGGGACGAACCTGTTCAACGGCAACACGCCAACTCTGCACAGATTCGAAATTGAGCCCTTTGGGGTGAGACAGTGGGTTACAGAGGGAGAGAACTGGGAGGAGTAGCTTTTCTGGGATTGCCAGCGTCCCTCCTGACCAACCTGGCTGCCTGTGTCACCAGTACCAGGGCTGATGGAGGAAGCAGTTATGACAGCAGTGGGACTGCTGCTGCGTCCGAGGGGCACTCATATCACTAGGCAAGACAAAGCAGCCTCTTTTGCCTCACGTTCACCTTCTAGGCAGATCAGTGCAGTCCTTAGTGCTGGCCTTAGCTATTTCCCTCTTCATTTCACACATATTTCAAACAAACAGGGATGACAAAAGTATGCAATTTATTGCAACACACAATGCTGGTAATTTTGCAGGATCTGAGGCCAGCTGAGCAATATGCAGCTGACCTTAAATTGCTCATTCCCCTTTGCTGTTAAGTAAAAGAATAAATCAATGGGTAATTCCTTTCTCTCACCATACCTCCTCTCCCTCCTCCTTTTTTAAAGCCAGACATCAGTCCTTTTTATTTAGTCATGTCAATGCACCTAGCGTGAAGAAAATCTTAGTACTATACCAATATGCTTAGCTTCTTTTATAGTGTTAATTAGGTGTCAAAGGTATGCTTAGTGCCTTCCTGAGAAAGGCATGATGCTAACCCAGGAAGCTCAGATAATCCTATTTATTTGTTTATTAAGTTTTTTTTCTTTAGAGGACTTAGCCTCTCCTCTAAAAAACAAACTAACGAGGGTATTTCTGGATGCCATGGTATACTGTTGTCCAGTAATTGCGGAGTTACCTGCTGCTATATCTTGTCTGAGCAATGTGTGCAGCTACGGCATAGCACTGCTGCTTGAGGAGCTGGGAGAGATGTAAAACCATTTTAATCCTTTGCAGTTCTTGCCTGAAGTTCTTGACTAGCAGGATATTAGAACAAAATGGGGAAGGCTCTTTTTTAATACATGCAAAATATGAACAGGGTACTCCTGCTGCTGTTGAATGTGTTATTCAGTAAGTGCAGTTGAATTTACATTTGGAGGTAGCTCAGTTCTTTCTTTCTTTTATAGACCTACAGTATCCGAATAGGCCTGTCTGAACTGCAGTGCATCTTCGGTGCTTCAAAGAAGTGAAACGGCAGACAGGAAAAGGGACTGGATGATGGCATAAAGCCCCACCATATATATCTGGAGTCTCCTGTAAGCTAATTAATGTAATATTCTATGTATACATGTACAGGCATATATATGTATATATGTTTTTTTACTGCATCATGTCCTCACTGTCTGCCAGGAGTGTGTCATCATTGGTAAAGTGGGTCTCCTGAAGAGTGTTTCCTCACTTCTCAGCATCTTGTCCAAGCAAGGGAGCCTCTGGAACGGCAGGAGACTGTCCTACCCGACTCGCTGCACACAGGACAAAAGGTACAGAGTCAGGCAGGCACTTTATCTGAGCTATCCATCTGGGAGCAGAAATAGGATTTCTTACCAGCACAGAAAACCCTTCTAATACTAAGAAATAACTCACGGGGAATTAAATTATAAATGTATATGCTGCCCTGAGGGTATGTCAGTTTGTATCACAGAGCATCCATAACCATTCACTTTTGTGCTGTTGGGCAGGGGAGGCCAGTTAAGCTGCTCTGTGGCAGATGAACTGTTAATATCCGAGGCACCGTCTAATAGAAAGAAGCATGAGGGCACTATATCAATTTATTGTAATGCAATGAAATGTGAACCGCAGCAAAAATAGAAAAAAAAAAAATCTGTTTCAGTGAACAATCACATTTTGAAATATTTTTTTCCTGGTGGTAGAAATTTAATAAAACAACTTGAAGTCATCAAGAAATAATAAAGTATAAAGTATTTTCTGACTAAGGAAGAAGATTTTTTGGCTAGTTCAGAAAATCTGAATATCATTCTCATCTCTGTTTCAGATGATCCATGTCACAGAGGCCAGCCACGATTTGGTTTCTCAACAGGCTGATTCCTTTTTCAGACTTTCTTTTGCTATCGATAGGGGCTTCAGGACTAGTTAGGCCTTTGATTTCACTCGATATGGCAGTACCTATGGTCTTCTGAGCCTGTTATTCTGAAAGATGGACAATCACCAATAAAAATGAGACAATATGTGCCAGAAGACCAGTCTTGTGAAGCACAGAACCACATGGCCAGTTGTCCTTGATATACAGCAGAAGTAGCTGGCTAGTGAATCTCCACTGCTGATTAATCTAAGGCATTGCCAGTGACAATATTTTCTGTCACATCATTGTCCTACACAGTCTTTTGCAGAAATTAATTTCACAGAACCAAAATCCAGCAACTTATTTGTTCTAAATTTATCTGCCATGAATCCCATGAAGTTCCCCCTCACTTTCCTTCTTCAGTGGTTTCCCCCCCTCCTACTACGAGGTAGAGTGAATAACAAGAAACTATTCAGTATTTGGTGGTTTAAGATTTGTCATCCTCTGCTTTATGAGTTAGAATAGGTCTTGCTAGGAAAAGGAGCCACTGGCAACACAGGCTTATTCTCTGTTCAAACTGACAGCGGGATAGACAGGTGTCATCTCATGATGACATTTAAAGGTGGACGAGCCCCATAAGTGAGGGAGTTCAGTCTGGAGTAATCAGTGTCAACGCTGATGAAGATTATTTTTGTCAACTTTATTTATTCCTTTGAGAGATCACTTTATAATAACAGGAAGACTGTGATTTAAATGGTTAGGGGGTGTGGGTGGCTGAATTATTCATTCTTTACAGAAGGCAAACTCTCCATCGAAACCCAAAAGTGGCTGACATACAATATCCTCTCTTCCCTTCCCACCTTTGGTGCCCTAAAACACAAAAGGAATCCTGTGGTTCCTACATGTAATCTGCAGGGATGGACAATTAACATCTTCCCTTTTTATTTAAGGAAGACACTTTAATGAACATATTCCCCTTTCTATTTAAGGAAGACACTTCACCCCTGAGACTTTCCCAGAAACACTTTAATTGGTCATCTTTCAGAACTTCGATTTTAATAAGAAACAGTGAGCAGCGTTTTGCAGCCAGCCTAAGCAAAAAGATGCTGAAGTTTATTGTAGCATGGTCTCAAAAACACTGAAATAAAGAGTTGTGCAGGCGATTTGCAGTGGCTGCTGCTATTTAAATGCAAATGTGTATACAGCGCTTTTTCTAGATACCAGTCATTTGATACGCCTTGACTTTTGTCCCTACCTTTAAATACCTGAGGTTCCTTCTGAGATGCAGTTTCCTTTAAAAAACTCCCACAGTAACACCCCCCAGCCTGTACATCTAAAGTCAAGATCACCTGTGCAGCTCAGCATCTCTAAAAATGTGTTTCATCCAAGCTGGTCCCACACCTTATCCATATGGCCCTGAGGCCACCAGCTGCTGCTGGGGCAGAGAGGCATGTATAGGGGAATATACTGGCCATGGCATACCAAATACAGTTGCCACAGTAGCAGCCCTCTTTTTTTCCCCTGCTTCTTCCTCTAGGAGTCTTGAATGTGTTTAAATATTAAACCTGGACACATTTCAGTCTATCCCCTGTGGAGTCTTTCTATTGAAAACATCCAAAATCCAATAAAATTAGCTGGTCCTTTTGATGTTTGTAAAGTGGCTGCTCACTGAGGCAGCTGGTCTGGGAGTACAATTTCAGACTCCTATAAAGATATCTAGAGAGCATTTCCAATAGTGCTGATATCTGTAATCTCCTTGCTGGGTATCCCATTCTGCTCACTGGCACATTCTTTACTTAAAAAAAAAAAAAAAAAAAAAAAAGGATGTTTAGGAGAGTTTGATTTTTTATTCCTACTTCAATGTAGCATTGATTTACCTTGTGTCTTAGAGAAATCCCTTAACCAAAAAGATACTTTCAGCTTACAGAAATCTATTCATTTCCTAGTCAAAAATGTTGATAGTACTTTCTAAAACACAGTTCATTTCAACTTTAAGGGAAACTGGTTTCTGTGTCAACAGGGTAAAAACTTGGAAATTCTAGTTTTTAAGTTTGTACCTTAATAATGCTGGTCCACTCCCATCTCCCTACAAAAAAAACCCCAAAAAACCAAAAACCTAATGAAGAAGGACAACAAGCTCTCCAGGCACTTTTCATGACTGCAGACCCAAGCACAGCTGGGAAGAACAACCTCTGAACACTTTAGGATTAAGTTAACATGCAAAGTAAGCTTTTGTGCTTCGCTTTACAAAGCACACCGTTTCTGTGCTCTCAGATCAGGGCTGGTAAAATACCAGGACGAACCCTCAGCTCCTGCAGAAATATTTATACCTCCATTTAATTTTCACATCAGGCACAAATGCTATTCATGAAGATTAAAAATAGGAGTCAGAAGACAATAGAGGTTCTCAGCCAAATTAGTGTTGTCTGTCAGAAAGAACAGACTCGTTCAGGGGCTGCCACATTAACCATTGGCCTAAGTCAGTTTTCCATTGAGTAGCAGGCGCTTTTCCAATTTTCTGGTACATACTATTGCCTTGGCAAAGAGTAAATGGGATCTGGTGCCAGGACACTTGTATCTAGAGCATACTTTGACTCCTTGCTGTATTTGCAGAAATTCCAGGTACACATCATTAATCACAAAGCCTGTCCTATTCTTGAATTATTTAATACAATATTGGAGCAGTCCTGAATTATTTAAAGCAATATGTGAAAGGTTCTCTGTGATATACATGCAGAGATTTTTAAGAACCTTGCTAAACAGATTTAAATTGCCAGAACCTAATATCAGCTCCCCATGTTCCACAGCCCTAACTCAAAGAGGGAAAGAAACAGCATACTTCTGTCCAATAGCCTCCTGATTTACCCTAAAATTTACCGCAACTGTTATAAATAAGTAAAAGGATTTTAATTTATCTCATCAGAAGCTGCTCAAAACATGACAGGCAAAAAGAAAAGGCCCAACACATTGTAATTTGGTACTAAAGGAGAATGGAAAAGCCAGAAGGTTTATCTGATCCTTCTGAACCTGTGAACCAGCCATAGAAATAACATGGAAACAGATTGTCTTCCAAAGTGCCTTGATCTTTCTTTCTTTTCTGGAGACCAGGAATGAGAGAATAACTTTTATAATGAATCTGTGGTCATTCTTTCAGACCCACTAACGGTGGAAAACATTCCTTGGGACTACTCGAGAAGTTCATTCAGCTCTTAAGTCACACACAGAATGTCTGGACCACGCTCTTCTGTGGGCACTACGCTCCCCAGCTGCAAAGTTCAGCCTCATGAGCAAAGCTACTACTACTTCTGCTGTGCATGCAGGTGCTCTCAGGTACTTTCTGAAAAGTTCTTTCTGTTGTGTTTTTGCAGTGTGCAACTCCATTCAGACCACCAGATTATGGATGTAAGGGGTGACAGACTGTCATCAGCACCCTGTTTCCACAGCCAAACTCAAGATTGGGCTGCCCATGAATCTGTACAATAGATGAAGGGGTAGCCCAGACTACCTTGTCTGTTTCAAATGAGTCAAATGGCAAGATAGGTGAGTGATGGTGTCTAGCCACACAGCAGATTTCTCCCCTGGGTATACTGTAATGCACAGGCTTTATCTGTGATTTCCCACCCAGAAACTTTGGCTGAATCCCCAGGCGATCAGTGCAAACGGTGCTCCTGGAACTAAATAACAAAATTGGGCAGCAACATGAGACTTGAGTGTAGCTTCCTAAGTAGATCAACCCACTCCTAAATTGTGGTTTAGATCCAGATTTGGCAGATGTGACCTTATTTTTGGGTGATGGCTATGTTTTCCCACTGAAATGGTCCTGATCTTCCCACTCACCACAAAGATGGGCTCTTTTTACAACAGAGAAGGGAGAAGTGGCAGCTGAGCAATTCTCAGCATCAAGAGAATCAGTTTCTGCATCCTTACTCCTCCTCTTCTGTTACACAGTCATTTGCTAGGAAAGACCAGGACTAGCTCTTTAAAGGCCCTTAAGGACAGCTGCATATAGAATTAGGACCTTATAGAAATGCATTGCCAGGTGACTCTAATCAGAGCTGCTGTCCCAGTTTGGCTGTGCATTCAGGCACATTAACAGTTACACTCAGGTTATTTTCTTGAAACTTTTCTTCCCAGTCAAGCAGATGGACTGAAATTTCCTACTGAACCTTTCGCTTCAACGTGACAGAGGGGAGCTGAGATTCGCTTCCAGTCACAGGATTGCAGGAGCTGCAGCTTTAGTGCAAGTGTGCCTCGCCATCCTTTAACCTGGGACACCTACATCAAGGAGTCATTTTGAATATGATTATTATTTTCCCTCTGTTTCTACGTAATTTATCTCTGAAAAAAAGCCTGGTCAGTTTTCCCTGGAAAGGACATAGCATTTTTCCCATTGTTAACCTTAAAATATTGCAATTAAGTGGTGAAGAAGGGCAGAAGAAGGATTACTGGCATGTATTTTTTTTAGCGAAGTAATCACAATGGAAGCATTCACCTTTCCACTCATTTCAAGATGGCCATGAACTTATTATATTGCTAACTCTAACACACCAGGATAATATACGATGGTGAATCATCTTAGTTTGTCCATTCAGCTTGCCCTATGAGTTTACAAGGGCTTAAAATCTATTTGCTTTTCACGTTGCTTAGCCTTGATTTAAAGGTATGACAGAAAATAAGGGGATGCTATACTTCAATGTCTCTCTATATGGAGTAAAGCATGTCATACATTGTTGCTGATGTTTCTGCCCGAGTGCGTACATGGAGGTATGGCTGCATGTGTGTAAGGGACAAAGGCACACAGCTCTGCGCCTGAGAAAAAGGCAGGCACAAAACATTGGGGATTTTATCCGCTCTGTGTCCAGCGGTTTGGTTATCGGAGAAATGAGGGTCAGGCAGTTCCCACCTCCACCCTGAGTGCTGCTGGGACTGTGCAAGGCATCAGGAGGCCCTTGAACTTGAATTTCTACACCTAGAAAAGGAGCAGAATTATTCTGGGATGGATGAGAGCGTCTGGGGGACAGTTCTTCTGGCCAGTGCTTTGTGCTTCCACTGGTTTGGAGCATGCCCATTTCTGATTCTTTCTTTTATAAGGTCATATAGAATAACGTGCTCTCCTTCCCTTTTTTCTCCCCCAAGCTTTGCTGGCACTGAATCAAGTAGATTTTGTCCTGTACGCTTTCCAGTCCTTCATTCAGCGCCACATCCTCTTTACTTCATGCACATCCAAAATTACATCATAAAAGTCAACCAACCAGTGCCTTATCTATACTGAAGACAGTGTAATCACACCACAGGTACAGCCGGCTTGTATTTCTTTCTTTCCTTTTTCATTTTTCCCCATAATCTTTAGTTTAAACAATTTTAATACAGTTTTAAAACCAGATGACGTGTTCAGTGTTCGTCACTTTATGTCTTGACTGTTGAAAAAGGGCTTTATGAATATATTATTTTTGTTTCATGTATATCCATTCTCATTACTTTATTTCTTTGAAATTAGTTTTGCGTTTGTAGAACTTAAAGAGCTGTGTCCTTAATCTTAACATCCTTATAAAGATTTTCAATCAGTCATTTATGTTAATCCAGAGCCAACAATATCCACCATAAAATCGTTTTAAGGGCAATGTAGACTTTCAAAGGCAAACATACAGCAAACTATTTTTTACTCATATTTTTATCAACTTATGGAAATTTTTAATTGTCTGCTTTTTTGAAAGAGATGTATTTGGGGTTTTTATGCAACATTATTTTTCCTGTGGAGCATTCTTTGAGGTACACAAAAACAATAATACAGAGATACCCATCTTCTTGTGCCATTATCATGGTACTTCAAGACTTCTTTGAATTATTTGTGGTGCTGTAAGGATTAGAAGGCTCTCAGTCAGTACAACACGGTCTTTCATTTAATTCAGACACAGCTACTGCTGTTTATTAAATGCATTCAATAAAATGGCACCATCACAAAGAAGAAAAAGGCTGCCCAGTTCTTATTTCCACTGCAGATTTTGCATCCTGATGCAGCTCGGGGCCTGTTATCTTTTGGAGCATTGCTTTCTTTGCTAAGTGAAATATTTAGGATAAAATCCTGACATTCACCTCCTGCAATAACTTCTCTGTCCACTGAAATCAATAAGACTACTCAAAGGATGACGAGTTACATAATATGTTTGAGGTAGGCAGAATCCGATCCTTCAGAATTTAGCTGCATTTTTTTTCTTTTTGCTCTGCTTGACCAGGCTTTATTAGAACACCCATAAACCAGCACTCTGCTCCAGCCCACATGAAAACGGTGCTGTTACCAGGAAAGCGGTATTCAAAACAAAACTGTAGCACCTCTAAAGTAAAAGATGGAGAAATAGAAAGGGAAACAATTACAAAAGAGCCACTAATGTAGTTATCAACAAGCTGCAAAATCCATATGAAGCAATTATTTTGTTGAAAAGCAAGGAAGGAAAAATTGCACTGCTGTCATTTCCACAGTGTCATTCAAAATAGAAAAAAATTCATAGGGTGGGAAGTCTGACAAAGTTATGGTGACCTGCAGGTTTTATTTGAATCTTTATTAATACCAAAAGCATCTTAGGATAAATATTCTAAGAGGCACATTTACCTCTCTAAGCTGAGAAGCTGCTATTATGGTTTTGTCCAAAGCAAATGTGCTGAGAAAAGAGACTACACATTGAACCCATATATACTGGCACTGCTCATGTCCCTCAAGGATCCTTCTTTCACTTTTACAACTTCTTTCTCTGCTTTCATGCCTGAACTATTTTCTCTGACAAATCACAGTGCTTCCTCTACAAGACGCCCTATCCCGAATCCAGCCAACCTCGCAGACCCCAGGTCCTGAGAGACCAGAAATCCATAGCAGAGCTGTGGACTTCCCACGTGCCGCTCTCAGTGTATGTGTTCACAGGCAATTGTAGGGATTTTTTACCCTTCTGCCCTTTTCTCAGGTGAGCTGGAAGGCTGAAGAAAGTGGTTCAGAGACCTGAGCAGAGAGGAGATAAAACAGCCCAGTCTGGGGAGCCATGCAGTTCTGTTCACTTGAAGATACACTGAAAGAAAAAAGCCTTAGCTCTCTTAATTTTTATTTATTTATTTATTTATTTATTTAATTCTTCTTTTAATGCGTACATGTCACACTATTAATGCAGTGGGAGATAAAACTTCCAAACCCCAGCAGATAATTGGGTAGAGTTGCATGGTACTGTGCTCTGTTTTACAATATGGATGTGACAGACGGAAGAGCTACTGCAGACCTTGTATGTACTCCTTCGGTAGAGTGAACAGGAGTGTTTTACTCGGAGCCATGTAACATTTAGCCATCTCTCCTAACCTTAATCAGGCTAAGTTGAGTCTACAGGAGGGGACTGGAGGAGCTCTGAGCCCTTCTGACCAGGCTGATTGCCCTGATCAACTCATACTTCCCACTTAATCGCCTGTTCTTCTCACTGGTCTTAAATTTAGAAGTTTGTTTTGTGCTACTAAAGCCTCTGATACAGCTGTGGTTGATGACTGTGTCTGCTAAGCCTGGTTACAATATAATTAAATAATAGTGAGCAATGAGGATGTGGCTGAAGCCAAGAAAGCTGATGAAATAGGAAGGTTTTTTTGTGTTTAGGCACTATCTCGAGAAAGTTGGGGATGTGCATCCAGTCACTGTCACAGACTTCCAGAAACAGAGCTTGGGTTCCATGTTGCAGGATCCTGGGGACTGTAATTAAGATCAATGACTAATCATTTTAATGAATATGGCCCCAAATCACACTAGGAAATTTTGCACATTGTGTCTCAGTGCTTCAATTTCCTTTACAGAAAGCAGGGAGGGTAAAACTCCCTTTTCCAATTCTTTGTTTCTTCTTCCCCAGTAAGCGTGTCCGGGCAGGACCGTGTTTGTTCAGCACCTACAATGGTAGTGACCAGGACTCATATACAGTGTTTAGATGAAGTTGTACTGAGAGGCATGACAAAAGATTTGCTTTCCAGCTTCCTGATTATGTACTGCTACAAATTTAATACAAGCAAGCTATGTTATGTTGGTCAGAATCCAGAAATGCAGAGTTGTGATAAGAAAAAATTAATAACAAAGACCAGGTTGACTGAACTCTGGAACTCTTGACTAGCACTTGTTCAAGTTCTCAGCAATGGTTTTGTCAGTACTTCTTTTTACCTGGACTAATTAATCCCTCGCTTTCTGGAAAACTTATTGTATTATGTCATTCAGCATCAGAGCAAAGTTGTGTTTTTCATTATCTATATAATAATCAGTGTTTTTACCAGTTTATCTTGTCTTTTGCATAGGAAAGATGTGCATTCCCAAGGTGCCAGATGTTTACACATCCAAGTAGGTGAAATGTAGTAGAAAAGGATGTCATTTTGATGACTCTTTTTATAGCATATTCCTACCAGTGCTCATTCGAGCATCTGGGATGACAGTAGTAAATAATGCTTAGTACTCCTATAGAATAGTATATGTTTAAAATGAAATTTTAGTAGTAGAAGTTTTAGAGATCCCTGAAAAATTGAACATGTACCAAAGGGAGAAAGTTAACCCTTGACTGTGATAAAACCATAGCAAGCCAAGAAGTGTCCTCCAGGGAGTGACTCTTTCTTATTCAGAAAAATAATAAGAAAATGCTTCTGTGAGTCGGTAAAATTAGATGTCAAAATGAACTCCAGGGAAATTATTCCTGGGGAAAAAGTAATTGTTTAATTTCTCACTAAGGATAAAACTTAACATCTGATTTGGGTAAATAACTAAGTTCAAGAGAGACCTTAGTAAAAATTAATAGTTATTTTACTTATCTGTGAGAATTAAGACACTTGCAACCCAACCTGACATTACAGTCTGTTGAGATACTACAGAGAGGTGGACGACCCCATAGTTTTCTCTTCCTGATATTTCAGAACAGACTGAGATTTCAGACTGGAGGTGCTGAGGTCTAATATTGTAGTTTTGAGGAAATACAGATGGTATTTGAGTCAGCATTGTTGTATGTCACCTAAAAGGTACAAAGGAAAAAAAAAACACACGGTCAATCTTTTTGATTGTTTAAATGTTTTAGTATTGTGCCACAGTAAGACCATTCACTTGTTACTAACCCACTCCTCCTGGCACAGGCTGCTGGATGCCAGACACTAAGCCCTTTCTCCCCACGCTATGCAATGCAAAACTCTGGTCTAAAACCTACCATCATAAAGAAAAATGAGTTGTAAACCAGTGGAATTAAACACAACATGTTAAATATACATTTTGGAACATAAGGGATGAAAAGATAAATATTAAAAGTCATCCCAATAATAGCAATGTGTAAGATATCTGATGATTCCCAGAGTATTTTTAGAAAGCAATGCATTGCTGCAGTATGCGACTGAAATATCACCCACTGAGACTCCAGCATAATTAAGCAATGATTAATCAATACTTAACTAAAGAAATTAAGCTCAGGAGAAACAATTAATTGAAGTTAAGTGAACTTTGACAGCTCATATTAAACTAAGGCTCTAATTAACAAAAGCATTGTGCATCCTCTAAATGGAGGGACGTGCAGGCTTCAGGTGCTAAGGATGCGGTGAATGTTTTTCTGCAGATTTCTCGATGATGAGGAGTGACTGATGGAGAGCTTCATTTCAAGGCTTCGAAAGGAGAAGCTGATTTTTCTTCAGGTGTCCAAGACGCTATTTGGTGACTTGTATCTCAGATCTGGAGGAACAAATGCAGTGCCCCCGGTAGGGTTCACAGCCTGGCCCCATGTACTTCAGGCTTGTATGACGGAGGACCAAGCTGCGGGACGAGGTTGGGGGGAGCCGCCTCGAGGCCATGCCATTGCTGAACTCCACAATGGCGAGGTGCCTTGGCCTTGTGCACCACTGAAGGTCTTCAGTCTCTGCAGCCCGATTTCCCCTCGCAGCTCTGCACCCTTACCCAGCCTCCGGAGCAGCGTTTTCCCATCTTACCCCCTTGTTGTTCTCACACTATTGTATCCCTACTGTTACTCTCATGACCTTGCCCCCCAAATCCCCAACAGTGATTTTGTGGTGGTTTCTCATGGGAAGATGATCACCCCCAGTGTGGGACTCACCGCTTCCCCCCAACCCTTTTCTCACCTCATGGTTGCAGGTCCCAGTTTGCGTTCAGGGACACAGTGACCCACCCGCAGCACGAACACCTTCCGATGCAGGAGCAGCCAAAGGGACGGGTGTAGAGGGGTCAATGCCCAGGCACTGGCAGTGGGGCTGCCGGGCGGCCTGTGTGTGGAGCGGCCGGGGCTGCCCCGTGCCGGACACAGCCGGTCCCAGCCGGTCCCAGGCGGCTCCAAGGGCCCCAGCGCAGGACACAGCTGAGCCCCTCAGCCAAGCTGGGGGCGCCGGGGGGAAAAGAGGTTTGCGAAAGGGCCGAAGGCGGCCCAGGCAGAGGAGGAGGAAGGCAAGGAGGGAGCAGCAGCAGAGGGAGCCCCAGGGCGGAGGAGGAGGAGGGCAGGAGGTGCTGCAGGCCCGGAGCAGGGATCCCCTGCAGCCCTGCAGAGACCCCGCTGGAGCAGAGACCCCCCCTGCAGGCCGGGGAGGGCCCCAGGCCGCAGCGGGGGGATATTTCCTGCAGGAGCTGCGGCCGTGGAGAGCCCAGGCGGGAGCAGGTTGTCCCTGAAGGACTGCAGCCCGGGGCAGGGCCCGCGCTGGAGCAGGGAGAGGGGTGAGGAGGGAGGAGCAGCCCCGAGGGGCTGGCATGGATGGACTCTTTCCCCTTTCTCTCTCTTGTCTACTCTTGTGTTTTTATATTCCCCCCAAACTGGCTTTCACCTTTAGGCTTGATGAATGCCATCAGCTATGGCCCCAGCTAATAAGCCTTTGTGGATGTCTCAATAGTTATTGTGCAAACCTCTATCATGAAACCACAGAGTTGGGATAGCTGGTCTAATCTTCATGAAAAGACTAATCTGGGAGACAAACCTGTTGGAGAGGAGGAGAAGAATGCAGGGAAGAGAAGAGCTGTAAGCTACTGCTGTTGTCTCTTGCCTCTCAGGAACTGAAATGGCACTAGTTCTGTTTAAAGTAGTCAAGCCATGTCCATCAAGCCAAAACTGATGATGAGTTTTGGGCTCTAGACCCAAGACTTTGGCCTTTTTCTAACCATTGCTAGTGAAGCATGCCGGGGAACAATCGCATAAGCAGTTTATCATGCAAGAGAGGTGTGTGGAGGCTGGTGTCTCTCCACATGGGGCTCAGTTGCAGACAATTCTCTCTTCCACTTGCCCAGCCCCAAGAAGACGTGTGTCTACAACCTTGAAGACCATCCTTGACACCAAAGGTTGTGATGCCAAGCAAGAGGAGTGGAACAAAGCATTAGATGTCAGCACTCCCCAGGGTAATATGCAACACAAGGATGCCCCATTGGGGTCCTGTGTGGGGCAGGAATGGGGGCTAGAGCCTGATCTCAGCTCCACTCACCTGAGGGGACTACCCCTCTAGAGAGGGACAGTGCCTTTCCTGTCTGTTTTTAGAGACACTGGAGAGTAGCACAAGTCTGAGAACAGGGAGAAAAAAAGATGTGAAAAAAAAAAAAAAAAAAAGAAAAAAGAAAAGGAGAGAGATGATTGGCTAAGGGGTTAATTGCTCTGTTAATTGCTTTGCCCCTGGTGCTCCCATCCCTGAGGAGAAAGGCCCTGAGGGTTATCCCAGCTCCTGCTAGTTCCCCTCAATAATGAGCAATTATCTCCCATGCAGTGGCTGCCAAGTGTGGATGTCACAAGCTCTGTTCGTAATGATGGATAGGCATGAAGCTGAACTTCATACCTGGAATTAGCACTCAAATTAGGAGTTGACATCCCCTGATCTGCGTGGATTGGGCCTGACTTCGCAACAGTGCCAAGGCCTCCCACGCCAAAGGTTACGTCCTGAGCCCAACTCCACTTCTGGAGCCGGTCTGAAAACCTTTGTTGGACACTTACAGGTCTGATATTCCTCTTGTTGAGGCCTCTACAAGATTGCAGTGGCCGCAGAAGTATTCTGGGTGCTCTGTGTGGAGGTGGCAGCATTTCTCCACTCTCATCGACCAAACCTGGGCTAATCTGATCCAGTGAGTCCCATGCTCCAGGGGGATGAAGGAGCACTTGGAGTTAAGTTACACGTGGTTGATGGAGGTAAGACAGTGGTCTGCTTCTTTGAAGTCACAAAGGAGGAAGAACAAGCTGAGAACTTGCACTGGTTTTGCTCTTTGAGTAGATGTACAGCAATACCTTGGAGCTCCAGCTGTGTCAGGGTCCCCAGTCTGGAGGCTACCAGCAGTGTGGGGGAAGGAAGAGGTTTGTCCTGTAGAAAATTCTAAATCCTAATGAGATGGAGGAAGAAAGAAAAGCAAAGCACACCCACCCACACGCACACAGCCACCCTGAAATGCAAGGAGTGAAGTGAGTTGCCTGTGGTCACACAGTAAGGCAGTAGCAGGGTGAGGAAGCATACCCTTTGCTGTTCCCATTAAAGCTCTCCATTAAGAGTGCCTGACCAGGTATATGATGTGTAAAGAGCATGTAGGTGAGTTTTCCCAAGCGGCTATATAAATGTGCATTATTGCTGTGCTCCTGCCTGCCATATTTCCTCTTCTTTATTCACCAAGTGGTGGGAGCTGTCTCTGGCTCATCAGTCAAACCCAAGAGTGATGATTTCCAGAGGTATTGTTACTTAGTGAAAGAAATTCATCCTTAGGCTAAAGGACAAAGCACAAAGCCTAAGTGTTATTTAAATGGCTCATAAAGCATGCGCTGGCTCTTTAGCCAGAGCAAAAATCGCCCTTTGCTAACATAGGAAATATCCTGCTTTCCTCTGCCTTCCTCAGTCTTTTCATGATGATGAATCTCTTTCCTCTTGCTCCCTATTATTTCTGCAAATGAGAATACGCTGTAGCATTGCTGAGGTTGGGCTAATTAAATCAGCTCTTTCTTATCTCATTGATCTGCATTTTAAAGCTGAGCTGATTAAGGATGGGAGACTATATTTGATTAGAAATATGTTTTTGCTGGTTAGTTACATCAAAGGGTATATTACAGGAGAGCAGAGGAGCTGAACTTACATGGCTGCTGTTCCTCCAGGTTGTTAAAAGGAAAGAAAAATAACGTGAAATAAAAAACAAACCCTGAGATGCATTTCTTACCCATATTTTTTTCACAGCAAACAAAAATACCTTTGTTTTATCTTCCGGAGAAATTTAATAAAAGATACATGAAGCTATGATGCAGAGAAAACATTTCCATAGGCTGTGCAATGCTATGGACAGTGGTTTAACTAACATCGGGCAGAAAGCACGCTAAAACAACAATTGCTTCCTGGTGTTACGGGTGTTATCAGCAGAGTCATTCAACACCCAGGACCAAACCCTCACCTGGGCTGGCAGCCAGGGCAAAGGCTCGGAGCAGGGCCCCAGGCTGGTCCTCTGGGCAGGCAACTTGCTCAATTGTTGGGCAGTTTTTGTGGCATTTCCAACTGTCTGGAAAAAAAATATTGTACCTGGTGTGACTACCTGAAAAAGTCCTGCATTAAGGTCCTTCATTATGCAAACTTTTTTTCATAGCTCCAAGGATGCCTCATCCTCAGCTCAGAGAGGGCTTTCTCGGGATAAGTAGAGGTAGGGAAAAGAACAGAGGGTAGAAGCTCCCAACTTAATTTCTCTTCCTCTTTGAGTTTTCCAGGAAGACTCGGTGCCATATTTTGCACCACAAAATTGAAGATGGCAAGGAAACCAGCTCTCATGTGACCTCCTGTGTTGCATTGCCATGCAACCATCAGAATAGGTCCCAATGTCTCTTCAGTAAGGTAGGGACTGAACCAGTGACTTTATTCTTGAAGTCACTGGTTCAGTGACTTCAAGAATAAAGTTGCCGTTGAACCATAGTCAGAGATGGGGCAGAGCTGCTTAGACCTTCCTCCTCCAGACCACTCCAGTCTGTGTGCAGTGCTGTGCTTCTCAGAGTGACTGTAGGGAAGTTCCTCCTCTCTGTCACCTTTGTACCCATATATCGTCATACACGCTGCTCAGTTACTCCTCTTCACTGTTTCATCTCAGGCTTCACCCATGGTCCTGACCTGAACTAAAATGGTATCTAGTAGAAGAGGTTTGTTTTGTTCATTCCCTGCAGCTGGCTCCTGACGATGGTCTAGTGACTCATTTTGTCAGTGGCTTAAAGAACTTCTTTGGAAGAGCTTGCTGTAAGCTGGTGTCAGGTTACTTAACATTCATCGCTTGGCTCTGAGGTCAAGCAATCAGACCAGGAGTTAGAGACAGCAGAGAGGATGCCATAGATCTGGGGTGTGCATTTGGAAAGTCCTCATAGCTGTGATAAAACAAGGGTAGGAGAAGAGAGAAGTGAGTTCTAGTCCCGGAGTTATACTATGCAATAGTAGGCTTTATTAATGAAACATAATAAGTAAGTAAGGAGGAGCAGAAGACTAAAGAAATTTTTAATTTCAGCTTCCTGAAGAAAGAGACCATGGTTAGGAATAAGATACAGACAACAACATTAACTCTTGTCCCTAGAAGATCAGCCCAGTGCACTTTTCTGAATAACAAAAGCAACCACGGGAATGAGATTCTCTCTCTAACTGTGCCCTCGCCTTTCCTCATTTTACGTGAAATGCTCATGTGAGGGGATTGCGGATATACAAGTGTGTAGGAACTCTGGCAAGTTTCATGCTTTCTATTCAAGGGCAGTAATAGATGAGGATGACAGGCTAATTGCAGGAAGATACGTATTAAAAACAGCACCCTAGACATCAAGACCTGTATGTCCAGAAACAGCTTTAGACCTAGTCCTTAAAATGTGATCAAAAGACATTGCGAACTAATTTGTGCATAAGCTCTAACCACCAAAGTACAGAGTGAGAATGCTTAGCTCATTTGGCACAGGATTTCTGAAATGTCTGATTTGGAGAGAAACAAAACTAAATGTTATCAAATTCATGGCTTATCATTTTTCATTTGTGTCACAAGTGAGGTGGTGCAAGGGCTTATTTATTTACTATGAAGAAATACAGATATTTATCCTTAAATGAGAATTAAAGAAACTGTCTGCAAGAGATTAATCACAGTATGCCATGATGAGATTCGATAAGCATGAGATGCATGTAGGAATTATTTTTCTATTTTTGCAGTAGCTGTATTTGCCTGTATTACTGCTCAGAGAGATGATAGCAGCTCTAGTGGCATTACTATTGAAATCTATGAAATTTCCCTTGAACCGGAAGAGTCCTTCAATGAATAGGAAGAATTATGATAGCTGCTCCAAAGCTAGTGAGTCTCCTTCCAAAAGACTCTGATTGCTGTCAGTGGTCGCTTAAATTAGAAGAGACTGAATGTGCTTAGTCCATCAAAGAGGTGGATTTCACGTAGCTTGATTTGTTTTTATATGTTAGGCAATGGGAGTTGCAAAGAACGTGGTGAGGAAGCAGGTTTCAGTATTTACCTTCAGATGTGCATTTACTTTCTTCATGTAACTTTATCAAGACGTTGCATTTTTGGATAGCCACCCACCACTGGAGGTGCATCAATTAAAATATTTATTAAAATGACAATTCATCTTTGAAGCCAATATCTAATCACCTTGCTGAGCTTTCCGTGTTAGATGCCAGTTCCACACGGAGTTTAATTTATAAGTAAACAATTATTCACTGTTATTAACTATATGACAGCAGAATTGATCCTGTTTCAAATCTCCTTAAGTTTCTCTTTAATAGATGAATGCAGCAGCCTACAACGACGGCCTCCATTAAACCCAAATTAAAGGCTTATTTATGATATTAAATTCCTATATTTTTCCAAACAGGAGGTTAACTTCTAGCCCAAAGCAGTCCAACGGTGCCCTCCATGCTAGCTCTGAGCTAATGTTTCATTGAAAAGACCTATTTTAAGAACTACTTTGATTCATTAGTCTCCTTTGTGAGGCAATATAGAAGATACCTGTTTAAGAGACATGGCAATGGTGAAAATAATAGTGTTCAGAAATACTGGGGGTGGAGTTGACAGTGTGTGTTGAGGAGGCATTTGAGCGAAACTGTATTGCCAAGTTGCATTTTTTTTTTATTACAGTGATTAATGGAAATAGTTGTTCTTCTGAATTTAAGGTTGTTATTTTGCCTATGTTTATCAAGTCTATTCAACAGGAACTGTGTATAAATGTTCACATAAAAGTGAGGAGACCGCTAGCTGATTTCTTTCCTTGAGGATGTAGTGTGGCATTTCTAAGGAACTCTTTCCCTGAAGAGGATTTTGGCCTGGAGCTTTTAGTAAAAAATATCTTCTTAGGGTTATTGTCTGTGATTCCTGGGCCTGTGGATATTCTTTTCTGAGGGTTTAAGTGTTAAGCCCACGCCAGAGTTCATGAAGTCAAAGTTTCTTAATGAATGAGTGCTGGATGCTCACTCCAATTTCAAGGGAAGCAAAGAACCGGAGAAAAAGGTATTTCTTGTGCCACACTCCCACCACCACCACCCCCCCACCCCCCACACCTTTTTCATTTTTTTTTAATCCCTGGAGGATAAAAAAAAAATACTTCAGTCTGAAGAACTGAGCTTTGAGCAGGACTAAATAAAATCGAGAGGTCCCTTCAAAGCTATACTTTTCTATGATCTTTGATCTATTATGAGAAAGTGTTTTTGTCATGAGAAGATGTGTAAGTATAGCTTGTCATAATCTGGCGAGGGCTATTTTAGATAGAAGAGGCCCAGGCAGAAATTGTATGAATGTGAGTTTTCCGTGTCACAGGTTAACAGCTTGTCGTTGTTCACCTTCTCCCCAAACCCCACCTGTTTTCCCACAAAAAGATCCAGAGCTAACAAAGAAAGATTTCCAAATAGAAAGATAACGTTTAAAAAAAATAGTCCAACAGAGGTCTGTTATGCTCTATACAATATTTTTTCTCTATCCCATACACACTGGAGCTCTGTTCTTACACCTTTTGCCTGCCTGCACTGTGGGTGGGGACAGCCTGAGCTCCCAGGAGCTGCCTGTATGATAACAGCTGCCTCCCAGGAGCTGCTTTCAAGGCTACAGGATGAACAAATTGTGGTAGCAAGCAAAGAAGAAACTACCATGCGTGTTCCCCTAATCTCAGATCTCTCATGACTGTCTATCTCAGGGCCAGTATCTGTAAGGAACCGCTAGTAATGGCAAATGGTTATGACAAACTGTAACTCGCAGTTTGGTCCTTTAACATATTTAATTCTTAAATTGATTTCAGAAGAGAACAGATATTTAAGATGTCTTATTGAAACAAGGCGGTGCTTTTCAGTTTAGTGAATCTTCCTCAAAGGGTTGTATGAGGATTAAAAGTTAATTCTGCCCTTTTTAAATGTATGGTCTCATTACTTCCAATCCTACCGTAAATGAAATATCACACAATTTACATCTCTAGGATAACATACGGTGCAACAACTTGTGTCTGCTTTAACAATCTGAGAAACCCAAATTGCAAAAATCAGCAGCTAGCGCTGCACACCAGATAAAATAAGCAATAAATCCAGAGTAAAAACATTTAAATGGCAAGCAAAGCACACTAAAAATACGCTGTGGGAATAAAAGAAGTCTTTGAACTCCTGCGAGTGATACTGGGTTTTACAGTCTTAATGATGATACCCTGGCTAAAAGAGCAACAGCCCTTGAAAGCATAGGTCAGCTTTTCACTTTGTGTGTCCAGCCAATTCTTGGCCTTTATTTCCCTGATGCTGTAAAGCTGATGAGGGGCAGAAGCTGATTGAAGACTGTAGCACCCAGTTTTTCAAAGATCAAATGTTATTTAATGTTCAGCTGGAAACCTGTGTGTGGATTTAAGCCTGGGCTGGTACTCTAATAATTGCTCTGGTTGTTATGTTTGCCCAGAAAGAGGTCAGTCCAAGGTTTCTGTTAGACTCTGAAGTCAATCAGAGTAGCATTAGATCAGATTTTGTTTATCTTTGTTGTTATAAAAGTTTTGGGGTTTTTTTCCTTTTTTCCCCCCCATCTGTCGGGCTATCTATAGTGCGACAAGGGTTGTTACTTAACAACAGCCAGAGGCCTTTAAGGGAACAAAGGCTAACTGATTAGGCTTAACTTGTAATTTTCTGATTAATTCTTTTGAACAAAAAGTAATTCAGGTGTGTGATGATGACAGATTTCTAGGATACAATGGGAAAGTATGGTGAAAGTTAGAATTTTATTAGGGTTATAGATTCAAAAATAAGAGTCTGAAAATCAGCTGGAAAGGTGGGTAGAGAGTGCTTTAAAAATAATACAAATGCTATAAAATAAGCCACAGTTTCTTTGGTTTTTACAAAGCATTTTTATATGTACAGTAATGAAAAATCCTGCTTAGGCTTTTTCAACTTGCTTAGGAAGCAGTAAAATCAGGTGTGAAAGGGGCTTTGTGCTCTATGAAAACGTGAGGTTCCAACAATTGACCTTCGTTAAGACAAAATTAACAATGTGCAAAATTTCATGCCAAAAATACAGAAGAAAACCCACACAAAAATAGGATTTTCCTCTGAAACAGGAAGCCCAGGTTACAAATACCAGCTTTATCTTCAGGAGTAGGACTGGGGCTTCTCAGATCAGAGCAATTTCTCCTACTGTATTCATCAAGGAAACTTGATTGTTGCCATCACAGGCTTTTGCTTTTGACTAATTATAATTTTCCAATGAAATACAGTTTTTCTCGTTGCCTGTGTTGAGTCTGAGGAGGGTGGCAGGGGGTGTGAGTAATGGTGACGTGCCACCACCACAGTAGCCCTCATGAGGATACTGCCAGAGTGTCATACGAATTAACTAATGTCCACTGATCACACAGAAGTGACGGTTATGATCAGTTCAAAGAAGGCTGAAGTACCATACAGGGAAACTGAAATGATCACGAGTGCTGGAGAAGCAGCAGAGGGATGAAACTGAGCAGTTCAAAATGCAAAGTCACACGCTTTGGGGCGATAAGGAGTTCTGCAGTGGCTGGGGACATGACTTGGCAGGAGAAAGAGGTAGACATTGATCACAGGAAAACTACGAGTCAAAACATAAACCTGTATTGTATCACAGAAGATATTTTCATTGGGGAAGAACAAAGAATTTAGTAGCCCTGTATGAGACTGAAAACTCATCTGGACTACTGCCTGCCACGCTAGTTATGCTTCTGCAAGAATCGTGGACTCAAACTGGATCAGATTCAGTGAAAAACTATTAGTTATGATAAGAAAAGCCACAAAGATTCAGACTAAAGGCATATGCAAGTGCAATAGCTTATCTCTGGTGGCGAGCAAGAGTAAAAGCTTAACAAAGAGTGTAAGATAGTATAAGCATGTGTAATAGTTCCCCCAAACATTGTCAGTCTTCAGCAAATGTCAATGTAAAGGGTTCCTGAGCAAGAGGCATTATCTTTGCATTTAATATCTTCAGATGACTTTTCCTCTTCTGGATTTCCTCCCTACCTTCTTTTGCTCACTTTGCTTGCAGTTTGCCTTCTAAACCAATGTGAACTTTCAGCATCTCTGTGGAAGCAGGGACTTCTGCAGTCACAAGACCTGGGAAACCCACCACCTTTTGTTTCTTTAGAAATTGATCCTTGTTATTTCCACTAATGTCACTAATTCTTGTTTTTAAGAAGACAATGAACAATCATTCCCTGTTCATTACTTTCTCCCTAACAGCTATCTGGGAAATAGAAGTGCCTGTCTTACACCAAGACAGCTTGGCTTGTTAATTTTAACACAATTAAGGACGAGAGAACATGACTGTGATGTATAAATGGGCACTGGGCTACACACAGTGAAGAGCAAGAGTGGTTTCAGCTAAAGAAAAATTTTGTCCAGAGAACAAAAGAATACTGAGAATGAATAAATTTAAATTGAAAAGTAGAAGAAAGGTTTTAGCCATGAGGATAGGGAGAGTCTGGCATAGTCTTCTGGTCACGGGGTGGCTTTGACTGAGCTATAATTGTACAAATAGATCTTATCACTTTTGAAGGAAACAGCCTCACTTTTTCCTAGGTGCCTAGGAGATCAATTGCATCAGGTGTGTTAAATTTGCACAAATGGAAATGGCTGGCTAGTACCACTTCAGGTCACCTTGGAGTCTCTTGTCTGAATAGTTGTGACCCATTTATAAGAGGATCAAGCACGGCCTTCTACTCATGTTTGCAGAAGTACTTGAATGAGTGACCCAGATGCTTTAACACCCAGACACCCCCCTCCTTGGGGGGACTGGAGGGAATCCTGAATGATTTAAAGATAGAGCACACAATTCATTAATGAAAAAAGTCATATAGCATGATGGCAGAGGAACCCTCTTGATGAGTTGGGAAGGCTCTTCGCATTCCCTGCCCTATTTTGGGGAGTGAAAAAGTAGTTTTAAGTACCCACTCAATTCCTGTCACTGCAGGACTGTAATTTAACAGTGTCTCCCCCTACGACGTTTTATCCACTTTAGCTCTAAACCCTCCTCCGACGGAGTTTTGTTACGACACTTCCCCCAGAGGACTCTGCTCTCCTGTCTAATAAATTTCACAGTTAGGAAGTTTTCTTTGATGCTTTGTCACTCACAGCCGCATAAGAATGGATAAGGAGCTGGCTTCAGACGTCAGAGATGAAGGGTACTTATGTACATGGGAATGGTCCCGAAAGGAGGGAGATGAAGGACTACTGCAAATATCAGCAGCATGGTTACCTTTGCTCACCTTATATAGCAGGGACCTAGCAAGAAATGCGAAGGTGTGAATTTCAGCACTTATGAAAATGCCAGATTTACAGCCTTAAATAGCAAAGTATTCTGCCTCTCCACAAAACAAATATAGCAGGATGTCCACTGTGAGAGTTTTCTCACAAGTAGGCGTCAGCCCGAGCATGAAAAATGGTGAATAAACACCCAAAGTGGGGAAGAAGTGGTCTTCCATCCTCTGACCTACTGAAATTGAAGCGGGGTCACCAGTTATTGCACTGTTGACATTTGACACGGATCAAATGAAAACACACAGTTGTTATTGATATGGGTTCATTTTAACATGGCAATGGAAGATTTCCTTTCCAATTACCAGTCACCGAAATCACCCTGTCACCTGTCAGTGGCTTTAAAAACAATGTCATAGAAGGTGATTTGGGTTGAGATGTGGTCTATAAAATATTTATTATAATGAGATATATGGGTTTTAGTCACCTAGTGCATCTTGCGGTAGCTGCTAGATGGGTTAAAGACCAAATTACTCAATCTTAATGGCATACACAGCTCTTGCACAGTATTTTTATTGCTAATTGCTTGGTGGTATTATATTCGCATAAAATAAGAACAATATGGACATGGCTTTTTGGGCAGCGAGTTTGGACCTCTCCTGTGTATCTCTTTACTTGTCAGAGGAGGTGAATCACTAGTTGAAGCAAGATCCAAACTGGAGCTGGTGTGTTTAATTACCCTTGAAAAATGGAAAGGTCAAAACAGGACAGGACTGACAAAGTCAATCCACTTTCTGGACAGAGTCCAAACTTCAGTCCGAATTGTCATCTCCTTGTTTCTTCTTTTGGAGGAGTCTACCCTTATGTGTAGTTGTGAGAAAGTTGTAAGAAGACATTCGCACTGCGCATTTCTGTAGTTCTTTCTCTGTTTTTCTCCTTCTCTCCTTTTTTCTCTCCTTTCCCTCTTCCTTTGTTCTCTCTTTCTTCCCCCCTCCCCTTCTCTCTTTCTCCCCTCCTTTCTCTTGCCTTTTTTTTTTCTTCCATGTGAGAACGTAGAATTTTTTTCATTCTATTCTATTCTATTCTATTCTATTCTATTCTATTCTATTCTATTCTATTCTATTCTATTCTATTCTATTCTATTCTATTCTATTCTATTCTATATATTCCGTCCCATCTCGTCCCATCTTCTGTTTCTACTGTTTTCATGATAGTCCCAGTGCCAAGGTCCAGAGTAGGTTAGCTGCTCTCTGGGGCTGGGGCCCATGGATGCTCTCCTGGGGCAGCAAAACAGGACTTCACAGCCAGGGACAATCCCACCACCACTCCCCAGCCAGGAGCAGGGCAGGCTTGGGGAGCAGCTGGGGGAAGCCCCAGCCCCAAGCATCAAGCAAATCTCTGGGGATGGGAATGGGCCAAGTCCAGGCTGGGACGTCAGCCTGTAGGTGTTGGGTCGGGATCAGGCACAGTGAGGGGATCCAGAATGCGACACAGCCCAGGATGGCCATGCAGGGCCATGGGCTGGTGCTGAGCTGGCCCCCAGACCCCGCAGCCAGACCCCACAGGGTGTGTGTGTGTGCTCTTATGGCCCTGTCATATATTCATCACGCAGATATCATATATGGACACACACATATGTACAATTTATACAGCATAACACTTTGCACATGCACATTTGGTGCACAAGTATACACACACAGAGAGGCACATTGGTAGAATCAATTAAAAGCGCTCTCTGCAACACTCAAGTTTTGCTGATCGTTAATCACAGACGTCTGATACCTTTTTATCTCAAGTCAAAGATTCTCAGTCTCCTTTATAGCAATCAATACATGGGGGTCGTCTCACAAAGTCCATAGATTTTTATTCCAAAGATCTGACAGGACAATAACCGTATGATTCTGACCCATGTAAGAGGCTTTGGATAGTACATGTCTAAGAATGCTTGTATTATATCTATAATTCATTTGCAGCTCAATCTCTTGGGGGATCGGGGGGAATCATCACAGCTGTTTAACAACCAACAGTTACAACAGAAAATAAAAGCTACAGTTCAGCCGAAACATCATGTAAAGATTGTGCTCACTGGGCCAGGGAATCTGGACTAACATTGCTATTTTTGTGGGAAGTGTTAGGGGATTTTTAACAACTTGAAGATCCTTGAATTTACAGCTCAGTCATAAATACAATAGCCATAATAACATATTCTTTCACGTCTCTCAACATAGTATTCTTACAACTACAAAGTTTTAAGGATGTACAAAAGGAAAAGTTAGCGTAGAGAAGTAAAACCATGTATTAGACCAATGGAGACACCTGGAAAAAAGCAGACAAGCTTTCAGTCACAAAGGCTTTTCTGCAACTCTCAAACAGAGAAAATAGATGAGAAGCTAAGTAGGGCAAGGTGTAATTGCTCTGAGTTTAACATTATCACGTTAATTATTTGAGAGAAATGTGGCTGATGAAAGAGAGCTCCTGTGGGTCAGAGAGGGATGGGTTATTACTGCCCCTGTGACAGGGTGGGCGGCGGGCTGCAGTGCGTGTGGAAAGTGGCAGTGCTGAACCATGCCCAGCTGGCCAATACGAGGGTGTAGCTCAAGATTTCTGCAATACCTTGCCCCAGTTGCTCTTTCCTAACTCTGCGTCCCCTCATTCCCACAGATACAGCGCTCTGGGGGGACGTGCTGTTGCTTCTTTTATTTATTTTTTTTTCAAAATACTGATCTTTTCAGCCTTCTACTTCATGAGCAGAAAGCAGAAAATGCCAACTTTAAGTTGCAAGATATTGTGAATCTTCTACATGGAGTGAGAATTGCTGCATCTATGGATACAGTCAACAAATCATTCAATTTTTCTGTTGTCAGCAACATTGGAACCCACTCAAGGGAGCTGGGAAATCAATTGTACTGAGGCTCAACTCTTTCAAACAAAATGAATAAAAAAAGAAAGATTGCAAGGATAAACTTAAAAGGACCATTCCAACATTATTTGCCCTCTCCCCTTAATCAAGACTGGCAAACATTCCTTAAAAATGACACATGTTTTTGAGTGATAAATATTTAAAATGTGCAGAGAAAGCTGCAGGGAAATTTTTCTTAACATTCTGTCGTGTTAAAAACTGAAAATTCTTTGGAAAGTGGTGAAAAGGGCCAGAAAAGATTTAATAAAATTGAAAGGTCTGAGAAGCCAACTGCCAACTTCCCTGGGACGTTTTTTTTTTTCATGCATCTGAGTTAGTCAATCTTAGGGTGCCTTTGTGGAGCTATAATCAGAGAAAACTGCTGTTATCTGATAGGCCCCTTTTTCCTTTTAGATTTTAAATTTATTGCTTCTTTAAAAACAAGCAAACAAACACAAAGTGTTTGAATATGACATGGAACAAAAACCATCAAGGTTTTATGTATCAGACTTCAGATGAAGCATATACGGTACTTTCAGAGGTGGATTATTTTCCCCAGTCTTCAGTAGACACCCACCCAAGGCTGGTTGTCTTTCTGAAAGCCGTGCTCTGATGCCCATTTCCTGCTGTGCTGGCCAGGTGTCCTCTTCTGCAAGTGAAGGGGGGACCAAATCGATGTCTCTTCCTCTGCTTCATGGCTGGGTGGGTGCCATAGAGTGACCGTGGCACGCAGAGAATCCAGTGCGTCCTCAATGCGTGAGTAGTAGGTGTGCCATTTTTTGCATACACGTGGGTAGACAGCAGTTGGGCGCATCCTTGCATGTTCCCTGCCAGAGACTCAGGGAATTACAGGGTGCGTGTGTGTGTGTGTGTGTGTGTGTGTGCGTGAACAAGATGCTGCTCCTTCCAGAGCTATCCGTACAGAATAGGACAGGCAGAAAATGACTGCAGGTGTGGTGGATAATCAGTTCCATGCGAATCTGCAACATGTCTTTGCAGCAAAAGCCAGCTGCACAGAGAGCAAGAACGTAGCTCTTTCCCTTTCCAGGGAAAGGGTGATTCTCTTCTATTTGGCACTTGCGAGAGAGCATTGGAATACCAGTATGGGCACTGGCACAAAAAAGGCACTGACATACTGGGGTGAGTCTAGCAGAGGAGTACCATGGGGTCAGTGGTTGGTGCAGAGGATATGGCAGGACGGGCTGAGAGAAGTGAGTTTGTTCAGCTTGAGGAAGGGAAAGCTATTTAACTATTTAAGGGAAGGGTGTGTAGAGAAGACACAGCCAGACTCTTTTTAAAGATGCACAGCAATGGAAGAACAAGGAAACAAATACTACTTGCAACACAGGAAATGCTGTCTCAATGAAGGGTGAAGGAGAAAGATCGTTATGGGAGGGGTCAAATAGGGTCCCAAAAATACAGTGGGATCTCTGTTCTTTGAGATGTTCAAAATTCGACTGAACAAGGCCTGGAGTAACCTGCTCTTCCTGGACTTTCTTTCAGCAGGAGGTTGGACTAGAAACCTCCAGAGGTCTCTTCAAAACTGAATTTTTCTGCAGTCCTGTGGTACAGCCCTTTCTCGAGTATCTGCTAACACTACTGAAGATCCAGCTGTGGACTTCTCCCTAACTGCAGTTTTCACTGGATGTCAGTGTTTTTGCTGTATATGAGAAGGAAGAATGGTGGATACAAGGCAGGGTGCACTTCCAGAAATAAATCTCATATCTGCAGCTTGGTCCTTGTGCATGTCTGGGGAGACCTGGTGAAAGCTGGCAGCTAGGAGGGAGTTATAACATGGAGCTGGTTGAAGCATGAGTTGTTCAGTTCAGAGCTGGAAACCTGGTGGGAATGGCCTCATATCTGAAACTGAACTGAGTCAAAGAGTCACCACAGTGTACCCCGGGTAGAACAAGACCTTCCATTTTTTAAACAGACCCCCTCAGGTGTGTTTGTGTTGCAGTGACTCAGTGAGTTACTGCAAGTCAGCTGAATGGGCATAGCTGACCCTGCTCTGACTGCAAGGTAAACTACTTTGACACTTATGGTGCTTTAGACTTACGTGTTTCTCCTTTTTGTTGGTCTGGGTCAGCACAAGGTCGGTTATGGGAGTTTAGCTGACACACCATAATCCATTAAAGTCCTGTAAAGTAGATCATATGCTTCTATCCAGAGAGGGGGAAAATGAAACATATAAGCTCAGTGCTCTGCAGCAGTCAAAACGATATGGGGAAGAATAGGGAGCGACACAGAGCATGTTTCTAAGCGTCTGCATAAATACCGCAGGCTCCCAGATCTTGGATGCTGTATGTGTTTTTTATCCTCATAGAGGAAGCAGTACAACTAGAAAACTTAACACATATGAACTAAGTCATAAAATAGGTTCCACAGGAGAAGCAACGACCTAGACTATCGATCACCAGCTTGGAAATGAGGTGGTTGCAGAGGTGGTAAGACAGAAGGCAAATGAGGCTGGGTGGGCAAGATGGACCTCCAACCTTAGGCAGTCGAGCTGTTTATCTGGTCTTATTGGCCACACTGTACACTGCTCTTCTCCAGATCCCTTCTGGCTCATAGCCATGAAACTGAGAGTGGAATCAAGTGATCTCTGTGTTATGGTACTTGTCTGAGCTCTTCTTTGCATCCTTTACAAGTTTTCCACCTGCCTTTGCTCGACCCCAGGGAAACCAGTGGCTCTCTGCCAGCCGCTGTCAACAGCATGTGCAAAGACAACATTTGCAAGACAAAATGACCATTGTAAGATTTCTCCAAAAAGAAGAGGGTGCTTTATTAAAAGGTCTGTTCTGTATCTAAGAGGTTAATAAAGATTCACTGAGACTCATCAATGTCAAGAGTAAAACCAAACAGGAAAATGGCAATCTCTTTCTCTTTTGTAAAGGAACTTGTTGAAATAACTGGCTAAGTCTGCCCTCTGTTTACTAAAATGGCTTCGGAAATCTCTAAATCCATTTATCCTGAGGATTATCATCATCTGGTTTCCAGACAACATTCTCATTTCCTCCAGTGAGGTTTTTTGATACCTTAGGCCATTAGCTGTGGTATTGATCTTTCCTTAATACGTGAGATTTCCTACAGCAAAGGCAGCTCTGCATCTAAAAAACCCCCAGCCAAACCTGTTTTATCTGAATAGCCAGGAAAGCATTTTGTTAGAGACAAAATTTAACATTCTTTGGCTTTTGTTTATAATAAATGTATCGGGGCAGGCTGTGAATACATCCTCCCTGGAATAGACTGAGCCTGTTATCAGCCACTTGGGGAAATGCTGTTCCAGAGACAAAAGCTTGTGACATGCCAGTCCTTCATCTGCCAGTGCTGGGTCCCACCCTGGGGAAAGAGATAATGGGCAGAACTTGGGAATGGAGCCTCCAAAATTTTACCTTCCTACCCCGAAATCCACCCTCCTCACAAATTCTGTGCAACGTTCCACAGAAAATTAGTAACAAAATCCTGTATTATTCATCCTACATTACCTGATGGGGCTAGCCAGGACAGTGCCTCTGTAATAGAAATAGAAGGAAGAAACATTGAGCAAAGATCCGATAAAAGAAATCAGCACGCCTTTACTCCCTGTTTCCTGCTTTACAGTCCTGTTTCCACTTTTGCTTCTCATTTACTAGGCAATGTTGAAAGGCCATAGTTACTCCTCTATTTAAGCAAGACAATCCAGTGACTTTGGGAAGAGGGAGATGGAGGCACTTGGGGAAAGGAGGGCAGGGCATTTGGACCAGTAGTGGCTTGGACAGGTGGGAATTTATTGCCTCTTCTTCTGAACTAATCAGAGCTTATTGAAAAGTTTAGGTTTCTAAGAAAATGTTTTCCCTGTAGCTGTAATCCCAGGGGCAGAGAACAAAGAGTTAAATTCATTAACTGTTGGGATGAACTTTTTTTCAGCCAGAATCTGTGTATAAACAAGGCTTGTGTCCCCACCACCAGTACCATGACCTTCAGCAAGTCTGTCTCTATGCCAAACATAAGCGTCTCCTAGCCCTGTATAGAGTTAATGGGAGGAGGGAAGTTCCTCCAAACATTGCAAAAAAAAAAAAAAGAATAATTAACTAAAAATGCTTATCGTGGAATAAGACAAAAATTACTAGAATTTCCTTCCTCCTACTTTGGACTTTGGTTCTTGAAGCATAAAGTTCAGCAGGTACAGAGAAGTATGATTTAAAATTTCTATGCAAACATCAGAAGAGCCCTTCAACCTATGAAAGCCTTAATTAACACCAAGGAGAAGTCATTACAGCCAAAAAATTCAAATTCGGGTGTCTTAAGTAAGAATAAGTATACACTTTCTCAATTTTTCAGTATGTCTGAGCACCCGCAGGTAACATTTAAGATGAGTTCATTACAGGAACCTAAATATGGATTAAAGGATTAGTTTTAGACATTAAATTGTGAAAAGTTTAGCTTATATATCTTACCGGGGCCACATGGCAATTTGTTGTATTTCTCTTTATACGTAGAATCACAAATCTTCTTAAATAGGAGGCAGGGTGCAGCAGAGGTTCCAGGTTTGTCTTCCTTGTTTGGCACAAACTGCTTCTTCCAGAAGCCCAATAGACAATTAAAAAGACCCCATAGGATTAGATTTAGTTTTCATTCTTAAGTTTCTTTCTCAATTGTATTAACAATTAGGAGTAGTCCTGCGGTAAAAACACAAACAAAACTCCCAGAACAACAACAACAACAACAAAACCCCAAACAAAATAGTCATTTTGGGCCATAGACGCTCAGTCTGCGAACACCTCCACCAGCTGATGACATTATCACGGTCAGCTTCTGTTTTTCCCTCTGAATTTTCCTTTTCCCTTTCTGCAAGCCCTTCAGCTCTGCCAGCAAAATGAGTCCTGTGAACGCTCCCTAACTCAAACAGTAAAAATAGGTGATTAGAGTTAATTTAGCTAGTTTTGGTTGAAGAGGATATAGCAGTGCTGAAATGGGGGAGGCGAGAGGAAGTAATTTTTGGCTATGGAACAGCAACAGCTTCAACATACAGAAGAGAAAATTTGGAAAAGGACACTAGTTTTACAAGATGAACGCACTGACTTCAGCCTCACAGCCGTCAAACTAATTACCCTGAGATAAAGTAAGTGGATTTTAACTTTTCTTTAAACAGGGAAGATAATCCGGTAGTGATTTAACAGGAAATGTTATAGCAAACAGATTCAGGACTAGAGCTCAGCCAACCAAGCAATGTTCTTTCACATGGCAAATCAGGTATTAAACAAATACCTATGCTTTTCTTAATTAAATATTTCTGCCTTCCCTCTCCTTCTCCCAGATCGTGCCAGTAGAAGCTCTGCATTTTTAGAACTATATCTATATGCAATATCTGTTGGGGTCAAAGATCTTCCTTTGCTGTTATTTTGAGCCCGTTTGCAAAACAGGAGCTGCACAAAATGTCAGCTCATTCGTGGCCCGTGAAGGCTGCACTCGAGCAGCACTTCAAAGAGGCAGCTGGGGGGAAATTCGTTCTCAGCTCACTGTGGGGGCCTATGTGATTCACAGAGCCCCCGTCGGCGCTGGCGACGGCTACGTGGCCAGAGCTGTGCGTGTCTCTGTATGGCAAATAAGGCTCTAAGATTTCACACAAATTAAGACTTCCTACTTCAGGCAAGGTTGGAATACCTGCGACAAAATCAAAGCAGCTCGTACCCCCTTTCTTATGCAAATAATATAATGAGGAGGCTGGAGCGGCAAAAGTGGTCAGTAAGACCTTCCCCATCATCGTTACCTGCTTCTGGCATTAAGTGGTCTGTGAAAATGGTACAGTAAAATCCCACAAAGTTCTTTTTATAATAGCCCAGAATAAACATCTTTATAATTAGCACAGTGAAAATCAGAAGACATGGAATAGAATCATGTTCCTTTGAAAGATATGATTCCATTAAAATAAAATAAAATATTTATAGAAATTAGACGAGTTAATAAGAAGTTCATTTTGGAGAAAACTCATAAAATGCCAATGATATCAGGGCACAATTTCCTCTCTTTTTTGGAACCAAAATTTCCAAAAGGAAATATTTTTGAAAGACAAAAAAAGTGAATTAAAATAATGTATTACACATAATAAAGCTGTTGAAGTAAAAACATTTCTATTTTCTGGCTAAAAAGGAGGGTTTGGATCACCCCAAAGCAAGCTATTTGTTGGGGAAGAGGGAAATTTGCTTTCAGTGAGAATATCCACTTCTTTATTTTGCATCAATCACCTGAAGTAATTTTTATTATCAAAATTGCTCACAGACAAGAAATATTCCCTTAACACAGACCTGTGTTACATGGACACGGGCAGTAGTCCTGTGACGGCTGCAAAGGAAGGGTTATTTCTGGTGGATAAGTTCTGCGGTTTCTTTGGTGCTCCTCTGCGATTAGGGACCCTGAGTGATGAGTGGAGATGACTTATCTTGAAAAGCTGATGAGGTTATCGCTGCCAGTTCTCTGCCCCCTTCCTCCCTCCCACCTCTGCCCTACTTTACCCTCATCCCACTCATCAATACCTAAACTACTTTTCAAACAGCTCCAGGAGCACAGGGCAGAATTTTAAGGAAAGTGAAGTTGGCGATGAGTTTCCATAAAATGCAGTGCTGATGGCTGCAGTGACGAGCAAGTCTAATGGATGAGCAGCTCAGATGTCTTGCCGTGAAGGGTAGAGGGGGCTGCCAGAGGCAGGACTTTGTCTATTGGCATCTTAATTGCCAGATTTCAGAACTGCACATAAAAATGCAAACCCTGATGCTGCCCCTGGCAGCTTCTTGGAGTTGGTCTGATTCACACCAGCCTACAACACACTGAAGAAAGGCTTTGAAAAGCAGGGAGTGATGGTCTTGTAGGGAACAGGATCAAAACAGGCAGGATTTAGGAATAAGATCTATAAATTAACTGTACATTTCAATAGCTACAGTAGAAAAGATGAGGCAATAAAAACCTGTGAGTTAAGGAGCTAACTGCGCATCGCATATGGCGTATGTTCACTCTGTTAGGAACAGACTAGGACTGGAGTCTGCTTAGACAACCAGAGAGAAAATGTAGAGAATGGCACTGAGGGCAGTGAATGGAAATTCCCATCTTTTTTTAGTGACTTTACACTGACTACATGCAAGTCACAAACTTCTCTATGCACTGGTTTGCCTGCAGTAAAACTAAGCCAAGCGTGGCTGCAGCACCACGGCAGGACCTCCGAGACACATTGCAGGCATCGGGGAGTGTGGGTTTACCGGCATTTGTAGTAGCACAGCTTTTGGAAACCCAAGATTGGAAGACAACATCAGTTTGTAGACTGCAACTTGCTTAAAGTCCTCAACTAGAAAATGTTACTTGACAAATATATAGTATTTTTTGTAGCTTCTGGGTGCTGCAAAAAATTGAAATTTCTTCAGCTCCACCAGATGCAGGACTAGGTGAGTTTTTGGAAGCATAGATTGTCCATAGATGTTGTGCATTCTACATCTTTGGAGGTTTTCGAGGCTTGACTCAATAAAGCTGTGAGGAATCTCCTCTGATCCCATAGCTGACCCTGCTTTGAGTAGGAAGTTGGGTTACAGAACTCCTGAGGTCTTTTCTAGGCTGAATTATCTTATCATCCTATTTTTATTTTCCAGTACAAATTAAAGCAAAACAACACCAAATTGTGAACAAGAGGATTTATGCAATTCCTTACTGGTCCCTTGGTATTGCTAATAAGTGCAGAAACATAAAAGATGCCCCCCACCCCCTAGGGAATCTAGGAGATGGATCTAAGGAGGCCATGCCTTACATGCGGGGCATGATCTTTGGGGGGTTAGCAGGTATCAGTCCCCACTTAGTGCACCGGTAAAAGAGACAAGGCTTTCTCCTGTGCTTGTCACACCTCCCCTGCACGCTCCCTTCTGCCATTTGTAACTCTTGCCGTGAGTTGCAGCAAAGTCTTCATTTCACCTCCCTGTCAATATTTATTGTGCATGTGTAATTTGAAGGTTTTAAGATAATGAAATAAAATTCTTGCCTGCATTCATCAAGCCCAATATGTCTGTAGCATACAAATTGAATACAGAACGACGTAAAACTACCATAGGAGACAGTGAAATAGATCAACCTTTGTGTAATTGAATGAACAAATTCTCAGTGATGCCAGTGGGCAAAAGGGATTGTGGCCTCCCAGGTCCCTTAGCAAAACCCTTTTCTGGCAATTACATGCCTTCAAAGTTGGCAAATGACAAAGACGCATCAGCAAACGATCTTTGTTTTCACAGTACTACATAAAGCATGTAAGACTCTTGTGGAAGATGTCATTTTAAGGAACACGTCCATTTAAAGGAGCAGCTCTTATAAGTGGAGATAATTTTATGTTTTAGGATTAGAAATGGTGTGCTATGCTTGAATTGCAAGCAGTGACTTATGGTTACTGCCTGGAAAATGTAGTTGACCTGAAAATTATTATCTTAAGTTTGCTTAAGTATCACTGGATAATGTGAACAGAGTCTTGATTAAGGCAGTTTTAAGGAGGTGCATTGCAGGGTATAGAGGTTTAAAGGAAAACAGTGTTTACCTGGAGCTCTTCACACATTCTTCATAATCAGACCCTCCTTCTCTCCCCTCACATTATTTTGATACTGATGGATTCATTTACATAAATTATTAGATATTGAGTGGGGAGACAGAGTGAGAGAAGAAAGGAGGGGAAGCGCGTCGGGCAATTCCTCTGGGGTCAGTGGGGGAGGCTAGCAGAAGGGAGCTGAAAATTGGGATGATTTAAATTAGTCATTGATAACTGAGAAAGAGAACAATACCCCAGATGCATTGTGAAATGTGAAGGGAAAGGGAAAGAAATCTCTGGATAACGGTGCAGATACAACGATGTTCCTGGGCCTGCATTAGCAGAGATTTCTCATGTCCATAATAGCTCAAAGCACGTAGTGGATTTAAGGGGAAAGAGAAATAAAAGTGAAAGCTTTATTATTATTTTCATGTATTAGCCAAAACAGGGAAAGGTGTCTTTCCTACCACAGATCAGAATAAATGAACTCCTACAGGGACGAATGGAACCATTTTAAACAATTCAGCTTGATTGCAGATCTCGACATCCCAGGCAAATCTGTAGTCTTGGGGCTGAAGTCTTACTCACGCTCTACAGAAACGGGAGAGAAGCCAAACACATCAGTGTCACATTGAAACCAGAGCCCTGGGGTAGCAATCCCTCCCGAGGAACTCCCTCTGGATGCGGTACCACGAACCGCGTGTGATTTATACTTGTGCTCTGATTACAGCTAGTTGGGAATTATTTTTAGCTTTACATTCAGAAACAAAAATTCATCAGAAATGCTTTCCTTACCCACCCCGAATGTAGATGATTCAGTGGAGCAGATCCTCAGATAACTGAGGATCTGTTTTCTGAGGAAAACCAGAGAAACGGAGACCCATCCAGAATAGCCAAGAGAGTAATGACATCGGCTAGAAACTAAGTTTAAAGGTACCTCACAGTCCAGTCCTGTAAGCAGGTGAGTGAAAAACTGAACCAAGATTCCATCTACACCCAGTTTGGCTTATTGATTATTCTGGTTAGTGCACTAGTGTGTTATGAGTGTCACCGTGGGCAGCTGACTGCTGCTGATCAGTCGAGAAGGGCTCTGAAGGACTCGCAGTATTGCAACCCATCGCTTTTCTGGAGAGTCTCTCCTAACCAGTTCTCATCTGGAATCTCTTGATTTGCTTATATCTGTTTTTACTCAGGGTTTGACTTCAAACAAACCTGCCACCACGCCACCCAGCACCCCTCCACAAAAAAAAAGAAAAAAAAAGAAAAAAAAAAAAAAGAAAAGGGGGGCTGGGCATACTCTAGGTTAACACACAGACTCAGTAATTCACAGATTTATAGTTTCTCCCTCTGGCGATTCCTTCCCAGACACCCAAGAGGACATGAAAACTGCTAAACGCCTGTAGTCCCTTCTTTGTATTTAGGATCCCTCTAGCAAGTCTTTACATTGCAATGGCGATATTTTGCATTTTTCATCGCCTTCTGTCTGTTGCCTGGTGGTGGTTGTAAAAGAGAAGACTGAGGGCTTGTGTTTGACTTCTAACTTCACCTCTGCTGTGTGTAATCAGTGGTGTTTTTCAGGCAGAAAGAACACGGGTAAAGTCTCATGTTTGCCTTTTGTTCCACATGAAAGGACATCACACATCCTGTTGTTCATCAGCCAAGGTTATTCCTCTTGGCTGCCTGCCTGCTTCTCCCATTACTTGTGCCTTAAACTCTGCCTTATTCACTTTCCAGTACCTTAATGTGCCCCTGGTTTCCTTGCTTACCCCAGGCTTTGCCAAGGAGGCAACAGGGAGAGTTAGCAGTGGGTATGGTGCTTTCTAGTTATCCATACTTCTGACACCCTCAATCTTACCTAATTTTGGCATAACAGAAATGTCACATCTGCAAATAGGTGCCTTAGTTTAGACCAAGAAATACTTAGGGGTCATACAAAATTAACATTCTGGCTCAGAAGGTGAGACCCAGACATAAATGCGGAGTCAGCAACTGTGCTCTTGGCAGTGCCACCCTCCCGAGCCCACGCTGGTTTGGCACTGCAGGAGGGGATCACAAGAACTTTGTTCCAGGAAGAAATATGATTTTGAAGTCCAGTTTTGTTCCAAAACAGAATGAAACCCAACAAAAATATTGATAATCTCCATAAAAGAAAAGTTCAAGGAAAAATTAAATACTTTTTGAGAACACGACAGCTTCATTCGGAATTCCCTTTTTTAATACACTGCAATCTGTGGGTTTTTTTTTCCTTTTGGTCAGAACTAAGCACAGAATGAGAAGTGAAAATCCCTTTTTTTCAACTGTCAGAAATGGGGCAGACTGACACTGCTGTCACACCTCTCCCCTTCTCCTCCTCCTCACCCCTTCCCAGTTCTTCCACATGAAATTTTGGCAAAAAGAGATGAGATTTTCCATATGTGAAGTAAGTGATAAAAGCACCCACGCCAGGTTCTGATGAAATCTACTGTCATCCCAGTCTGACATGACATTGCCAAGCAAGGTGATTGATCTGTAGGGTCTATTTTACAGTGACGAGCACAAAGTTGCGAGATCTGGCTACCAACCAGAAAATGTACCGGTAGACTCAAAGCAATGTTTCAGCAAGTCCTAAAGTTCTACTTAAACCTGGGGGCCTGTTATCAACTGTGTCTTCATATCATTGCTGCTTTGCTTTGCAAGGATAGTGGTGAGACACCTCAGAGTCCAGGGGGCTGCCCCTGTCTCAGGGTATGTTTGTGGTGTTTATGCTTAAGAATGTACATGGGAAGAACCGTGGCATAGAAATTGTGGTGGTGGAATGAGTTGCTGTTCCGCAGTCGAGTGTAAATTAAGAAAACTGGGGCACTGCAGAGGCCTCAGTTTACATACCTGAAGGCTTGAAGCCTTGATTTTCTATTACCTCATATGTCCACAAGCACATTCTAATGCAAAATATTAGCAAATAGCGCAATAGCTCTTTGTGTTCTTGAAGTTAGTCTTCACATAGGGATGCCATTTTCCCCATCAGGGTTTCTCAGAGACAAGTGAGCGTACGCAGGTTGTGTAGTGTATGTGCAGTCAGCCCATCTGTTGCATCCTGGATGTGTTAGCCTTGTAGTGCGAGTGCCCAAGCAGAGTGAAGGCTGACATACTTATTCTTGGGTTTTCCTGGGTGGAAATCTGTGCAAACACAGTGGGTGCCCTGCAAATACATATGGAGTGAAAATTAGCACCTTTAGGAAGCATTAGTCATGCTGTGCACACACTGTAGTGATGATGTTCAGCACATATACTGTGGTCATACCCAGGATCTGCCCTATGTCTACACAGACAGCAACACCCTACCTGATATAGGGACTGGATATCCAGCATCACAGATATCTTCTCAGACCCCCAGGTTATCAGGGCTGTTGAGATAACTTCCATCAGCACAAGCGTTGGAAAAACTCTAATAAACAGGGGTGACGTGAGAAGCTGTGCAGAGACGCTTGACTGTTAGGAGGGTTCAAGGAGTGCTCATGAGTACAATAACCCAGTGGTTTCCCTCCATGCTTCTACTAAACCCCCTGTTCACTCTTGTCAGGTTCTGCTCTGAGATCCCCAGTATTGCATCTTCGCCGTTATGTCCTGTTCCTGTGATTGCTGCCCACTCTTTTTTCCTCTTGCCTGTCCGTCCTCTTCCCTCAAATTGCTTCTATTTCCCACCTTCCCTTCCCTTCATGTGTGCCTTTGCTTCTCCCTTACTAGGTCTCCTGGCCCTGCTATGTCTTTCTCTCCTGGGCTGGGAACCAGGCAGCACATCTTGTTTCCCCTGGAGAACTCCATCTAGAAAAGATTTGGGCATTCTAGATCCTGGGATGTGTTGCAAAGTCACTGGAGCTTCCCAAAGTCTGTGCTGACCCCTTAGAGCTTCCTGCCTTGAGGTCAGTGTCTCACTGAGCTTTGTCTCAATAAAGGGAGTGCCTTGCTGCTTAGGAAATGCTGGCATGTAGCAATATATTGGAGTCAGACCGCCTAGGAGGGACAATCTGTGTCCCTCTGTGTTGAGGGAACCACTTCAGGCATGGGCTTGCTTCCCTGCTTAGTGAAAACTCTTCGTGTTGTCCAAGGCTCCCCGGTGACATTAGCAGCCGTTTGGCAATGTGAAGAGTAAGAAGCAATGGTTTCTTCATGGACATTTTGGGACACTGTGGTTGGGAAACCAGGTCTGCTGATCTGTTCCACTAGACGTTTGTGGAGGTTGTGTAAGACGGACTTATCTGCCATCGGAGGAGGCCTCATTTCACATAAAGTTGTTCTCACAGCCTTTCAGAAGCAGGTTTTCCCATTGCATTTTAGCATGAACCAGGGACAGACCTGGCACTGAACTGTTGTTGTCACTTTGCTCAGCATTGTACCACCAGTCCATGGAGTTTTGCCACACTTGTGTCCATGTAACTTGCTTTTCTCCCTTGCTTTCATGGCAGTGAGGGTTGATGTATACACACTTCTTCAAATCACCTGTTTCAAAAGATGTCACTTGACAATTACAAGAGTATCTATTTTTCAGGGGAAACAGCAGAACTGCCAAAAGTGTTTACTGTAACCTTTTGGCTTCTGACAAATGTGTGAGTCATCTGTCTAGAGGGTAGATTGATTCAGCATCTTTTTCATCTTTCGTTAAAAAGTAACTCTTGTACTCAAAACATTACTGCATTGTCTGTTTCTGAACATTTACATCCTCAGTGCCAGATGATGGAATTTCCAGAACTTCCTTCATTACTTCCTTAATAAGAAATGAAAATTTCCAAGACAGAAAATGTGACTTTTTAGGCTTTGTGAAGGATGTTGGTCTCTCCCAAGGCATTTGGGGTGGTTTCTCTGCTGCCAGAAGGCCAAGCTCAGTTTCTATATCTGCAATCAGACAAATGAGGATAAATCAGCTTACCAACAGGCAGCGTGGACTGGGGGAAGGAAGAAAACACTCACAAAGGCCAGCAGCCAAACCACAACAGAGCCAGGCCTGCGTGCGTGGGACAGTTTCACCAAAGGTTTGTCATCTGTTGGGGCACAGGAAAAGAAAATTGGAATTCTGGAGCTCTGCTACTGACTTTGCCAGAAAATCACAGTGAGACGCCAGGAGGAAAACTTCAACCCAATTGCAAAAAAGCTGTGTCTCATACAATTATTTGCTGTGTTTTTCTTCAGAGCAACTGTTACGGTGATGTACTAACATGATTGCTGCATTCAGTGTGACTACAGCTTCGACAGCTTCTCATGTGAGTAAGCATGAGTAGGAGCAGTGTTTAATTTCTCTGTGACCATGCAACATTTAACAGCCTTCTAGCACAGTGAGCAGGAAAAGTTAGCTTTACCCGGTGCTCTGAGATACTTCGGTGCAGGCTGCTGTGCTCACAGCAGAGATTAGGTTTATAGTATGCGCCCTTTCGAAGAAGATGCCATTATTTACCTTTAGGATTTAAAAAGACACCTGTTAGAAATAGCACGCAGGCACTGTGCTGTCAGACTCGTCGTTTCTAGCACCTGTCTTTGTTAATCAAGTGGTAAAAGGTATTTTGGGAGTCCTAACTGCTGCTGGAGTCTATTCCTCCTTCCCCATCCATACCTCTCATCCCCTGCTTCTTTACTTCATTTGCAATGCAAAGAAGAAACGCTAGGTGACATGAGAGCAGGTATGAAGGTGGGGTGGAACTGGCAGCTCTCAGCAGTGAAGGACCTCCATCAGTGGGGATTACGGGAGAGTGGGGACAGCAGGAAAGGGAAAAATGAAGCAGTCCTATTTATAAATGTATTCCCCTACTCCCTCTCTGTAGCATGCAGATATCTCAGCAGTGCAGATGGATCTGCATACTGATGAAGACATGGGGCATCTATGAAAAATGCTGGATCTGGCTGAGCTCCCGGCAGGCACAGGGTCTGCTTCTCTTCTATTAGAGCCCAACGCGCTGGCATTTTTCAAAGCTTGGCCATGCATGCCAGGTTTTGGTGCTGCTGCTGTGGCTTTGCTTCTGCCTAAAAGCAAAGCCCAGTTTCCTCTTCAGCAATCAGATAAAAGAGTGCAAAGCGACTGAAAAAGAGTCTGAACCTAAAAGGAAGAGGTAACTTCAAATCAGCTCATCAGTGGGCACTGTGAATAGGGGAAAATTAGTATCACTACAAAAAGACCATGCAGGATTACCAGCCAGAACGCCTGGAGAAAGCCAGCTCTGTCAAATAGGAGATCAGTTTGCTGAGGTGCCTGGAGGATTGCGGAGAAAAATCTGGGCAATTCCTCAAAGCCTAGGCATTGTGCTACACCAGCACTGTGGGAAGCAGAGCAGAGTTACTGTGGTTTCTTTCACAGTGTGCACATCTGACAGTGCCATATGAATATTAGCGAAGTGGTACAATACCCCGCGGAGGTAGGTATGAGATCACATCTTTGCCTTAGACATCAAAGAATCAAGAAGGTCGAGGTTCTTTGGTTCCAACATACCGAACATATGATGCTTCCTTTGGAGTCAGTGGGAGATGTGGGTGTCCAGCTTGCCCCAATACCAGGCCCTCAGTAACTGGCCTGAGATCACACCGCAAAACAGTGACAGATCCGTTCAGAGCTCAGAACTTGTGACTCTCAGGCCACCTGCTCTTCCTCTAAGATAATCCTACTCTATAGTCTTATGCCAAAGTGTTTGGAGAAGGAAAATGACTGGAAGGGTAAGGTCTGTGTTCGTAGTCTATGAATTTGCTTAATTAAAGATCAAAGGATGCCACTTGAAGTTTTGGAGGATTGGGATGAAAAATATTAGTGCCTGAAAAAATGCTAACCCCTCAAAGGTCCCTCTTTAATATGTTAGCACAGATGGCATGATCTCCTGGAGGCCAGGGGAACTGTGATCCTTGATGAGCTCCTTGGATGTGTTAAGCTTCCCTTAATTCTCATTCTTATCCATGACGGCCTTAGTGCCCTTTCCAAAATGGGTCTTATGCCAGTTCCTGGTGAACAAATTTCTGTGCTGCAAGAAACATTGTCACAGCTGACTGCTGTAAGCCAGACAGAAGCCAAAGACCTGGAGAATCAGAAATCTCTCAGGAAATCTTGCTGGAGAGGGGAAGAAGTTACACTGCAGTAAGCCCAAGTAGAAACGTTGGGTCTGCCTGGCTCATCTGTAGACCCCAGCTGTCAGAGCTGTGAGCTGCTTTCATGTCCACAGGGGAGAAAGGACACCTGCTAGATCAGGGGAGCACCGCGCACCCAAGGTCCTTCTTTTCCACCCCTGATGCTGGCTTCCTTCAAGCCACCCTGTCAGGGCAGACACACGGCTAACACAGCAACATTCCTGTCTTGAGTGGCCCCCAGGATCCACAAGAGCAGATCTGCCTTTGTTTGTAAAGCGAGCCACTTGAAATGCAATCCCAAGAGATCTCAAGAAAGGTTTTGATCTTTCCTTCCAAGCGTGGACCAGACGTTGCTGCTAGCACAGACTGTTCAGCCTGATCAGCACGATAGATACTCCTGCAAGGAATACAATTTTAGCTGTTTTAGTACATATCTGCCATCACCATCTGCTATTTGTTGGCACAAATGTGTACTAGAAGAAAACCAGGTTCGAGGGAAAAAAAGGGCCTCAACAACCTTTTAGAGTTTCAAGTTCATTCTAGGGTTTGGTTTTTGTTTTGTTTTAAACATCAGATACTCTCACACAAAACACAGTATGTCTTCTGTGCTTATGTGCTTATGGTTTTTTTTTTTTTCTTTTTTTTTTCTGTGAGCACTGGTATTTCTGGAGATCTTCAAACAAGGGTACCGTCCTTACAATGAGCACTAGAAACTCAGTTAACTTGGGAAGATAGCCTGTACAAGGTGTAGAAGACCTTCTCAACATGAGTGGGAGAGTTTTCAGATGACGTGCTTGAAAGACTCTCACTGTATTCTTGACCAGAACTTTAATCTTTCTTCTTCTCTTACTGGGACTTTCTGTCCCAGTTAACCTGAGACAACTAAAGAGGGGCCTGAACAGAAAACGATATGAGAGACATCAAATAGCCCCATACCTCCCTGAAAGTAATAACGCAGAAGTTTGGTTTGCGGTATTAGTGAGAAATATTAGTACAGTGCTTTGAAGTTAGGAAGCGCTGTAGAAATGCTAAGTATTATTAACTACGTGAATCAGTCATCTTCAGAGAAATCTAACACTGTTAAAGATGGGAGAGCAGACTCTTCCTTTCTTAATGATAACCAACCCCCAAAGTTATTAATAAAAAAAAAATACTTTTAAAAATAGATCAAATGATTTCCCCATCCCATGATAATCCCTCTGATTGCCCCCATGTTTTACTCCACTGTATCATCTGAGAGATCAAAGGATGTGTCTGAAGCTGGCAAACCAATCCCACAAAGAAGAAAACCTTCTTCTGCTATAGATAAACAAAATACAATTTCCAGATAACATCATGGTGCTGATCAAAATAGCTGCTTTTCCAATTAGATTTCAAAGAATTCTTAATTGTTATTGATTTAATCTGGAGATGTGCAGATTCTTCCAGTCAGGAACCTGTTTCACAGGAAACTTATTACCCCGGGGATTTCAGTTACAGACGGGTTTTAGTAAGCAGCAACAGCCTGGCTGTCAGGCAGGTGACAATAAAAAGGGAATCTGTCCAGATACAGGAGACAGCACTATTTGTGTTTCTGTTTCCTGCAATAATTTAGAGCACGTCGCCTTATCCATTCTGAAATAGCAGCAGACCTCACATCTGCATAAAGGCATTTGCCTTTAAATTGTAATTGGCGGAGTATACCTAAATAAAAAACTATTTATCTATTTATCTACCTAGTTATCACCTCAGTCTTTCCTTCTGTTTTTGTACTTAATTCAAACCATGGGGGTCTGCCCTGAAACTTCTTGCTGTTCCCAGAATAGATACCCACGTTCAGCAGATAGATAGGCATATATATTTGTAGTTTGCTGTGCAAAAAATAAAATAAAACTGAAAAGAGGATTCTATAAAGTCTGCTGAGCTGCCATTTCAAATTCAGGTAAAACAGCAGGGTGTGGGAAGAAGGGAGGGAAATGGGGACTGCTGCTCCACAGACAGGTGACATTTTGGAGCAGAACAACATGAGATGGTTTCCTGACAAGCAGCAATAAGAGGAGGATGAACGAAAAATAGCCCCCCGAAGAAAATTGTTCTGTCCCAGGCAAATGAAAGTGGAAGGATTTCTAATCCTTTGGGAAAGTGACAGTGGGGGATTTAATGCTGTCAGGTAGGTATGACAGTGACAGGAAGAGTGACTCAGGAAAGGTGAGTCAGAGCCAGATGCCACTGGGAAAATAAGTGCCCGACCTGTGAGCGAGATCCGTCGCGTGGTGGCTGCTTGGAGGCAGCTGCAGCACAGCCTGAGGGCAAAGCACGGCTATCCGTGCACGCCATGTCCTGCACGGACTGCGACAGGATGCTCTGCCAGGTGGGGAACTCGCTGTCAAGAGGAATGGAGAGGGCCTGGGTGAGAGTCACTAGTAGAACCAGGAAAAAAGATTAAGGCTGGTGCCACTGGGGGGAAAAAATGAAGAAGAGCTTTAAGAAGCCTGGAAAGCAATTGAATGATGTCGAGAGTGATAAGAAACGCACCTCCCTGTATGTTTTAGAGCACTGCACTGGCCTCAGGACACCTGGGTTCTTCTCCAGTTGGATTTACTGCCACCAGGCACCATGGAGGCAAGGAGCTGATCAGTTAATCCTAAAACAAAAGACTGAAAGGGATATCAATCTTCTCCGTCGGGGCAAAAGCCAACCTTAAGCTTTATGAGTTATTTCCACTCTGACACTGCATTTCTAGGACCCACACAGGGTTGAATGTGCCTGGATGGCTATATAAACCATCTACACTCTAAATTAGTATGAAAGGTGAATTTTATGTATGGAGCTATGAAAAGCCTTGGAGTAAGGGAGAGTCCCATTATTAAGAGACTGAAAGCACTAGAAACCTATGGGAGTTCCTTTCCATTTTGGATTTCTATTTCCAACTTCTCAGAGGCTCTGGGGAGCACCAGAACCTTTGGATCCTTGTGAGCAGAATCTGTTTCTTCCAGAGAGTGTACATTTGGGCTGAACTTATTCAGAAAAAAGATGGTTCTGAACTAATTCCCAGCTCTGCCTTCCAAGCAACTTCATCTAACCACAACAGGCTTTTTCTCCAGAACCAAGGTTTCTAAACAGCATTATTAAACATCAGCTGTCTATTTGATGATGTAGAAAATAACTGACTCTGTAGGCAACCAAGCCAAAACCACATCTGCTAAAGTCAAGGTTACATTTAGGTTAACTATAGCCTAATCTCAAGAGGGATTATTTTTTCTCCGTCACCCTACAGGGAAATGGTGTTTCATTAATAAAAGACATTGTAAAGGACATTTCCATTAGATGACAACATTAGAGGGCAGTACTCAGCTAGCAACCCGTCCTATCAGTTCATTGAACAGCTGTGTTTATATGGGGCTGTTTGTAAAATTTATGTTTGAGTTAGTTTTAACCTTACTTTATTGCTACTGGAAAAACAATAGATGTTTTTCCATTACAAGTCATCGAGTGCCACATTGAAATCCAGCAGGAGGGGTGAAACTTCCCATGCCCCTTCTCTCCACAAATCTCTGACTATATATATGTATATTTTTGTAAACAAAAAAAAACCCTGCATGGTCTGAAACGGCTTCTCAGCGAGCTACCAGAACTGGATTGCATTCAGCCAGGTTTTTATTTTGCTTTTTCCCTGTGCCTGCATGCCTGGTGTTTTCACAGGAGAGTGGACATCCCGTTTCTTAGTCCCCTGACCAAGGCTGGCACATCACGACCCATTCGTAGCAGTCACACAAAATCCACACGGTTCTGTAGGGTGGCGACCTTGGGTCTTCCCCAATATCCCTTCATTATTTCACGGATCTCCTACCTCTTCTGGGTTTTGTCTCACCCAAATTCATCCCTCTGTTTATGACTTCTGCTTTCTGTCTTTCTGCAAGGGAACATCGCCTCCTCACCCACATTTTGTTTTTCTGGCCCACTTATGAGTCCACTACAGAAGCCACATCTGCAGTTTAGGAGAAGAGCCTTGTGTGACTTTTCCCTGGTCTGTTCTGGAGGCCTTAACCCCATTCCTTTCTGAGACTGATCTGGGTGCCAGGTCTTCCAAATCCTTCCCGTAATCCAAGCTTTTCCTTCCTTGGTTGTTTTACTTCTGCCAGAGACATCTTTTGTTGTAGCAGCCAGGGTTGCTGGGTATGGCACTGTGGGAGTGAGGCACTGCCCTTCATGTGCAGCTCAGTGCTCTGACTGAGCTCCTCTCGACTCTAGGTCATTAATATCAGCCATCGCAGCCATATCTCAGCATCCCCAGCACTACCTTCTGTGGTATACCTAACCTGCTGTTGTTTTCCGTGTGCATCCTACCCTGAGAATCATGACTCCCAGCACAATTCAGATGCCCTGGCCTGCTGTCAGCGGCTTCGCTGTTACCACACATCATCTCCTGGATCGATGCCCTCCTAAGAAATACAGCCATTCTTGGCACCGTCTCTCACAGGCTGGATGCCAGGCTGTAACGCTCTCAGTCCTGCCTCTATGTCATCCTTGCTTCTCCCTGGCCCTGGCCTGCATCTCCAGAAAATGGTCATCTGCATGGATGCGCTCCATCTGCCCTTTTTTGGATCCCGCTCATTTCCTTCTGTTTACAGCCATCCCAAATTGAGATTCCTCAGCCCCACCCATCTCCCTGATACTCCTCGAGTCAGTTCACAGATTACTGGGAATGAAGATGGGGAGAAAAAGCCCATGGAAACTGATTGTTTTCCCTTGCCTCAAGGCACAATGGCTAGTTGTATCCATGATGCCTTGCTCACCCATTTACACACATGGCCAGGAGTTCCCATTTACAAACAAAGAAACTGAGGCTGAAAAGCTGGCTTGATTTGTCAAAAGTCAAAAGCACGTGTGGAAATAGGATCAATTCTCCAAATATCCTGTCCAGTCCATACACACTCCATCCTGGAGCTGGCCTTTTTAATTAATACCTGTGTAGATTTGCAGCCACTGATGACAACTACTTCCTCTCATAGCATGTAATCAGCCTACATCTGCCACAAGAGGTCAAAGAGTCAGACACCAGAGCTGGATTTTAAATACGATTCTTAATAAAGCTGCCAGCTCGAAACCAGCCGTGGTTACGCAAAAGTTGCCTCAAGCCTCTGGATGTGACCGTAGCAGCAATGGTCTGAGGAAGATCCATCCTCGCCCTCCCCAGCATCGCCTTCTGCAGCAGCTATTTAGTGCCGTGGGAAGGACACCAGGCGTGATGGACTGAAGCTGGAAGCCTTTACAGCAAATTCTGTGTCCCAAATGCTTCCTCAGCTCATTGCATCTCTGCGACCATGGCAGGTACATTGATCTAGCTGACAGACTAAGGTCCTATAGCTCAGTTTTATATAGATGAACTGTAATTTTAGTAATAGGATGTTTAAATAATATTGTGTCACTTTTACATCTCATCTCCTTTTCCTTTGAATGAAAATGCCTGTCTCCTCTTGACAGGTAGAGATTTTTATTTTTTTTCCTTCTCCTTTTCCCTACAAAGACTTTGCCTGAAGGACATCAGGAGTCATAATAATGGTTGATGCTTTCATGAGATCTTTACAGATTACGGCTAAATGGAACGGTGCTGTAATGTGATTACCTCCCCACTCTCACTCCTGCTGTGCCATGTAATGGCATGGCGGGGCTCTCCGCTGGGATTAAAGCCAGTCAGACTGAAAATTGACTTGCCTTGGGGGCCATCAAGCAAATTTAAATGGCTACTTCAAGATTCTGCCTGCCAGTGAGCCATTTCTTCAGCGGATTAGCAAAATGAATGAAATATGGAGACGGGAAGGCAGTAAAAACTGTGCCATTAGGCATACATGCTCTCTCTCTTTCCCCACTTCTTTCTGATTTTGCTCTAAACACTAATTGTAATTCCTTGTATTTTTCTCTGTATTCTGCTCTGTGCCAGAAACGGGAAAGGAGCTCAGCACCCAAAAAAATCTGTGACCTTGCCTTCGCAAGGCTTCAGGTGGGGATGCAGGGAGGAGAGGAGGACTTTCCCTTCTCTTTCACGCCTTTCCCCTGGGGACAGAGGCTCCTCCAGAGAGGACTCAGAATATATAAACTGGTTTTCTGCCTGGAGTCACCCTCAGGTGTAATTCCTCCTACGAGGCTAAAGCTGAGTGGTGGGAAGGAGTGACTGTCCCCTATAGCTCTTGTGATCAGGCTTTTCTCTGCTGTCACGGCCACAGGGAGCATCTTCTCCCTCCCTGTTGTGCTTCCATTGCACAACAACAGGGGCTCGATTCCCTTTGCACTGTAACCTCCTGGTTGTCACAAGACTATAAAAGTCTCAACTCTATGATCACAGTCTGGGTAAAAACAGGTTCTCTGGCTCTACAAGCATCCATTTGAGGTGAAGACTCATCATAGCACATTCTCAACAGATGTCTCGCACCGGGAACAACGTTGGTGTCTGAGGAGGATTCACATCATCTCCCTTGTCGTCCAGTGCCCTTCAGTAGCTCCATTGCTCCGAATTCCTTGGCTGTACAGATTATGTGAATGGGATTTAAGCACGTTTATTTAGGTACTGCCATGAATAGAAATGTTTTCCCACCTCAGACTCCAAGAATGCTGAGATAGGACTAGTGTGTTCTTAGCCTATTTACAGAAAGACATTCATGAGATGTGACTTTGAATGCTACAGTTACACTACAACTTTCTTTGGCAGCTTAGCCTAGTCTTGTTTTTTTTTTTTTTTCAGCTATTTTCTTAATATTCAGTCTAAAAATTTCCCTGATGCAGCTGAAGTTTAATTACTTCGTTCTCTACCATTGCTGACTAATGATAATAATTGCTTCCTGTCCTCTGGTGCAACATTCTTTTCTTTATCTGCAGACAGTTATTGTGTCTCCCCTTGGTATTATTTCCTCTACTTTGAAATTGCCCAGAAGCACAGTCCCATTTCTTGTCTAGCTGCTAAATAAAACCCAGAAATATAGCAAGCGAGAGTGAAACCTGGGTGGTGGCGGGGGACAGACAGGTGGCATGACCCAGGAAACCAGCACTGGCAGAGAGTTTTGCTCTGCAGTAGGTCGCTTTGGCAGCTCTTTGACAACTTACACAAAAGGAACTGATGGTGTCAGCTCAAGTACTAATGGACTAAGTTCTGCATTACAGGTACTGGTAGTTACTGTCTTTATTACAGGTAGTTTCATAACAGAAGTTCAGGCCTGAGCGGCTATGAAGATTGACACACCATTTTTCCTCTAGAAAGGCTCTTTCCAAAGATGGAAGGAAGCAGCCGATGGTTCAATTTTTAGAGATGCAAAGTCAAGAGAGGCAGTGAGTTGCCCGAGGTCACAGAGTCAGGAGGAAGAAATACATCTAACTCCGAGTCCCAGGCAGCTTCCCTAAATCATGTTGTTTAAGTATTCGCAATTTCCTTCAGCATAATAAAACTCTAATTATCTTCAGAGGTTCAGGATGAGGACTCCAAGGCTTAGACAAGACTATTCACATGATTAAAGCTCCAAATATGGTTTTAAGCATTTTGCTGGCTTGGGGTCCTCTTTTTTTCAGGTAAATCTGCAGTCAAAATCAGTATCCACAGAGAAACTCAGCCTCTGTGTTATGCTTCTGTCACTGATTAGACTATACACACACTGTTTTTCCAAATTCATTTTTATGAACAAACTTTTACTCAAATGCAAAGTCTTTTTTCTGCTTCAGGGAAAAAAAAAAAGAATTAGAACTCCATGGGAAGAAAGAGATAGCTTTTGGTATCTGCTAATAGCATGCATGGGACTTTTTTGAAATATCTGTAAATAGGTCTTCATTTAGTTAGCAAGGCTGGCTACGAATAAAACTCCTCAAAGATTCTTTCAAACATTGTGTCTTATTTTTTACCAAGGGGATGCACCTGAAATTTCACAGAATCACAGAATGGTAGGGGTTGGAAGGGACCTCTAATCCAACCCCCTGCCAGAGCAGGGTCACCCAGAGCAGGTTGCACAGGAACGCGTCCAGGCGGGTTTGGAATGTCTCCAGAGTTGGAGACTCCACCACCTCTCTGGGCAGCCTGTTCCAGTGCTCTGACACCCTCAAAGGAAAGGAGTTCCTCCTCATGTTTAGGTGGATCTTCCTATGCTCAAGTTTGTGCCCAGTACCTCTTGTCCTGTCCCCGGGCACCACTGAAAAGAGCCTGGCCCAATCCTCCTGACACCCACCCGTTAAGTATTTATAAGTGTTGATAAGGTCCCCCTTCAGTCATCTTTTTTCCAGACTGGAGAGACCCAAATCCCTCAGTCTTTCTTCATAAGAGAGGTGTTCCAGTCCCCTCATCATCTTGGTAGCCCTTTGCTGTACCCTCTCCAGGAGGGAAATTTAAATACCTCTCAAGCAGAGTTCTCCATTCTGATGACTTATACAGAAACAGCTTTGAATCCCATCTCCAGGCATCAAAGACCTTTGAGAAAGAAGTGTGAAAACTGGCATCTTTTGGGAAAGGTGAAGTTTACCTCATTGTTCAAAGCAGTGGTAGCATGGTTCACTGGATAAGGCATTGAACTGAGACCGTGGAGTTCCTGCTGGTTGACTTGCTGTGCTCACCTTTCTCCTGTTTTGTACTTAGATTAAAATTGCATCAAGGCATGGACTTTTTCTTAGTAAGCATTTTTATATCACCTAGTACAACATTGTCCCTAATTTTTACAGACACTTCTGTATGCACTAAAAACAAAATAAAATTAAACAAATAAATAAAAGATGGTAAATCAGGACTTAACTATTTGTTTATAATTTTTCTGCCATCGTTAGCTCTTCGTATGGTGTACCTTGTCTGTAGGAAAATATTCGATAAAGACAGGCCTTGTCCAAAACAGCTGAGATGGTAATTTAAGATGAGAACTGGTAGAAAGTAAAAACGCAGAAAGGCAACATGGTGATTGTACTGGGTCTGGCTGGCATAGAATTAACTTATCGTCTTGTGTTTTGGACTTCTGAATAAAACGGTGTTCATAACACAGAGATGTTTTAGTTATTGCTGAGCAGCGCTTGCACAGTGTCAAGGGCTCTTCTGCTTCTCCCACTGCCCCACCAGCGAGTAGGCTGGGGGTGCACGAGAAGCTGGGAGGGGACAGAGCTGACCCCAACTGACCAAAGGGATATTCCGTACCACATGACATCATGCTCAGCACCAAAAGTGGGGGAAATATGGAGGAAGAGGGGAATTTTCGTAGTTATGGTGTTTGTCTTCCCAAGTAACCATTACATGTGATGAAGCTTTGCTTTCTAGTAAGTGGTTGGACATCTGCCAGTTGATCATAAGTAATGAATGTATTACTTATTTTTCTTTGCTTGCACACAGCTTTTCTCCACTTATCAAACTGTCTGTATCTCGGCCCATGAGTTTTCACCTTCTGCTCTTCAGATTCTCTCCCCCAGGTCCCACTGGAGGGCGAGTGAGTGACTGGGTGGGCATTTGGCTGCTGGCTAGGGTAAACTCACCACAGTAGTAAACATCAGACATCCAACCAGTTAACAACTTTGAAATGTTTTAAAGACCTCACAGCAAATGTTTTCCACCACCACTCAGTGATCAGCCCTGTCTCTTATACTTCGGCTGAAGATGGTACAACTCCTGTGGATGTTTACCAGGCTAAAAGCAGAAGGTAGTAAGAACAACAGGGCTAACCCTGTGATTTGGGACACCAACCATGAAGGTCAATTCATTGGTGAACCAGAGTATAGTTTTGTCTGCACAGGATGGAAGAGGAACAGACAAAAGAAAATCAGTTTCTGCTTGATGCGCAAATGCAAGTAGTTTTCTCACCTACCAGCAGGTAAGTCGCAGTTCATTATTGCTATGAGGATAGAGTTGGTTGCACAAATGAATGGGGTGAGACAGCAGTAGCTTACTCAAGCTAAAATTATGAAGTCACTGCCTTTGGGAAGAGAAAGTCTCTCTAGCAGGTGTCCTTGCCTGCATTGTGGATAAAAGAAAAAAACACAACTAATCCACTACCAACAAATATAAGGGTTTTTTTTTTTTGTGTGAACCGTGGCAGCACATTTCAGCCAAGGTTAATTGATCTCCATCTTTTGTATTATGTAAAAATGACATATATTTTGATTTTTTTCAGTTTTGTCCTTTATATCCATTTTGGAAGTTTATCTCCTCTGCTTCCCTAAGGGCAAACCAAAGGATCAACAACCTCAGGAGACTGGAGATGGTGACCTTGAAAATACTGGGATGGCTTGGCTAAGCACGTAAGTGCAATGAGGCAGCACTAATTCTTGTCCAGGTGTCTGAGAGGCAAAGAAAAATATAACTCAATAAAACTAAGCCATGGGAGGTGGGGTGAGTGGAGGAAGGAGAGCATTTTCATGATATCACGTGTTTGGCTGAGTGATGACGGTGGACACCACCACTTCCATGGCACCGTGCTGTCCCTCTGTGTGTCTGTGCTGTCTGTCACTTGGCTGTAATCCATGAGGAGCGGCCAACCACAGTTTCACTTCACCTAGATTTTGTGTTCATAACAATTCTGGAGATAAGGGGTAATTTTTAAAAACACATAGACAAATTTCCTTCCAGGAAATGAGACTCACTGGTTTAATTAGCCTCTTACTAGGAATTATGCCTCTCCATGTTTCAGGCTGTATCATTTTATGCTGCTGTATACAATACAACACGGATGTCTGGACCATCTGAAGCTGTACCCATGTACGGCTTTTTTTAATTATGTCTATGTGAACTCCAGTGCGGATGTCTATTCTGATTGAAGAATGTCTTATTTCAATGTTCCTTATTTCACCTGTTCCTCGCTGACTTAACCTAAGCCAAAAGGTAGATGTAGGACAAGGAGTAATGGTTTTAAACTAAAAGAGGGTAGATTCAGACTAGACAGAAGGAAGAAATTTTTTACAATGAGGGTTGTGAGACACGGGCCCAGGTTGCCCAGAGAGGTGGTGGAGGCCCCATCCCTGGAGACATTCAAGGCCAGGCTTGACGAGGCTCTGAGCAACCTGATCTAGTTGAAGACATGCCTGCTTACTGCAGGGGGGTTGGACTAGATGACCTTTAAAGGTCCCTTCCAACCCAAACTATTCTGTGATTCTATGATTCTATGAAAATAAACCCTCTCTTAAGCCACAAAATACTGGTCATTATAGTTAACTTCACTAAAGATAACTCTTCTCAAATTAAAAATTGTTATGATGGTTTAGAAAAAAAATAATTACAAGAAAACCAGTTAATGGAAAGCATAGTTGAACACTAGCCATGGCTGCGCTGAAAGCGATTTAGTAAGTTTATATTTAACTAGCTTCTGAAGTCTAAGTCAGGTCCAAAGCTAACTGTTAAAATTTGTCTTCAACATGCCTTCTTCTGTCCTATTGCTGTCTTCGTGTGCACAAACCCAGTGTTTATGCTTGACTCTATAAGATACTTCTTTTCTCGACAGTTACTCAGGGTCCAGCAAAGAAGCAGATGCAATCTCATCTGTTACTGAGATAACAGTAGAAAGGCTCGTTACTCCAACTGCTCCCTCATTCATCCTTTTTCCTTTTTCTGCTCCTGGGCTTGATTGATATTCAGAGGGTGGAATAACCCTGGAAATTTGTTTAGAAGCAAATCACAAGTAATATTGTAGAAGATCATCTATCACTCTGTACGTACTGTATTCTTATCTCTCAAAATCACTGTTTTCTGTCAGCATAGCATGAAATATGAAAGTTTTGATCACATGCATCCACAAAAGTGATGCTCAGATTCAACTTGCATTGTTTGTATACTCTGAGGTAAAGCAAAATAAAACTCTGTTTTTACTTGACATGCTATTTGTGTTTACACAATAGTCTTGGGTTATGTCCTTCCCTCCTGTGGCACTTCTTGGACAGATCTGGATCCCTTTCCCAAACTAAACTCAGAAAAGGAATGCCAAAGAATGGTACTTCACAGTCTACAGCTGGCTGAGAGGAGTTTCTGCATCGTCTTTGCATATTATCTACGTGTCTGCACTGAACCTGCATCAGCCTGTGACCGCACTACCTGAGGGTCATGGGAGGTGGAGTGTTCGTCTTTGCGCGAGGCAGGACGCTGTTGTGATCCAGAGTGAGAAGCGTTGGAAAGGTCAAACACTGGGCAAACCTGTCCCCCTGTTCACAGGGGACATCCCTAACCTTCCAGTAACCAGATTGTTTTTTCCTTTGCTGCTAAGTACAGAGGGTGGAAAGCTCTGTGTGTGTCTATGTCTTGAAAAAATACTTGATCTGGTCATGGAGTGATGCATTCCCCCACTTGGCCTTTAGTTGGATAAGTAGTCTATGCTAACATGGTGGCCATGCAATGAGATGCAGAGAGAGTCATTGACATGTCAGTCATAACACTCAAAATGTGACAGTCCTCATTTTTTGGTGGTGATATGTGCAGACAAAGATTTTTTCCTTGGACGTCTTCCTGGCAAACACTTCCCTGACTTAGATCACCACTCAGAATAAGCTGCAAGACAAAAGGGACAAGTTGATGGTGTTAACACTGGAGCAGAAATAACAGTGAAGCTTGATGATGGTGAGTTAAAGAGGTGGAATATTCTGGGGTGTTGGCAAATGAGCTGTTGGGACAGAGTGTTGCAATTAGGACCTATTAAAAGAAGATGCTTCCAACTCATTGCATACAGTTAACATAGTTGTGGGTACTGAATCCCTCCACCACCATCAGTGTGTAACGCATCCTCCCTTTAGAGAAACTTGAATTACTTCCCAAATGGTTTGCCCAATTTCAGATGAAAATTGTGTTTCAGACAATAGCATAGCAGTGTCTCCAGGATGAGAGTTGTTCTCTTCTATGTAGAAAATTAATGGCTTGTTTTGTTCAAATACTCTGTCTTCTCCGCATGCTGATAATCTATTCTGAGTTATATTCAATGGTAAAAAAGTTGCAGCAGCTGAAGCCAAGCTCAAGGTGAACTATCTTCCCATTTACGAAATAGAACAGCTGTCTTTCAATTGAGATACAAAATGAGAGGCTCTGACCAGTTGTGGTTGTTGGAGACTGGCTTGCAGAGCTACCTGAGAAAACAATGGTCCATTGTTGCCTTTGGCCTGAAATTCCTGTTGCAGATTCAAACTGGGAAAGTTCTTTGCTTCTTTTCCAGAGCTTTTGTGTACTGTTCGTAGCCTTGTTAAAACAGCTGCTGTCTGCTGCAAAAGCGACAGCATTTTGATGGTGGATGGAGATGAGCCTGGAATAAGAAAACGTAGAAAGGCAGCATTGTCAGAAAGGGACTACAGTGTCATTGTTTTACCATATGTCAGAACAGTTAAGGTTGACACCTAAATCTTCCTGATGGAGAAATGAGGCAGGCAGGGGAGTTGTTCAAGGGAAAAGATGGATCTCCAGGAGAGGACATTTTTTTCTAGTTTCAAAGGAAAACTAGATTTGCTAGCTTTGGTAATAACATACTTCCTATTACGCAGCCCATTTGGAATGTTGAGGAAGGCAAGCCTCATTATATGGACTTCTGAGGTTTCCTATCTTCAAAACAAAGCTTATCAAAGCTAGATTTCCAGAAGAGATCCTTTTTAGCTTTTTCAATAAATGGAAAGATTTCTAGGGGAGTTGCAGCTCCCCGGGAGCTGAATGCCATTGAACATGCATACTGAGCACCTTTGATAACTGGTCCCAAATACAAACTATGTCTTTTTAAAATACTGTATTACTGGGAGAGACAAGTAACTCGGTGAATACTGAGCTCAAGGGTTTTTGATTCTCCTTGTGCACAAGGCTGTTCATCCTCCCCTGAGGAAAAGGAGGGACTAACTGTGAACTCAACATCTCTGAGGTACTCGAGATAATTGTGGTACAACTGGCTTGATTTGGAAATGGAATTAGAGTGTTCCTTTTTGCTTTTCTAATTAATCAGGGTTGAATGTCTATATTTGCAGCTCCTTCAATTAGTTCTCTGCAGATCAGCCCCCACCCAATCTATTAAATTCTGGGATTTGTGTTTGGAGTGAAAGCGCCCTACAGATGCAAAGCTCTCAGCTAAATTACTTGTCTCAAAAGTTACATTTCAGAAGTTGAGGAAAGCAAACCACAAATGTTGCCAGAGTTTGATAATTGCAGTCCATCTGTTCTCTGCCTCCCTTCAAACCAAAGCATACAAAGGGTCAAGCAAGATGTACACTGTCTGTGGTGTTTCTGTTTGATGTTCAAGTTCTTTTCCCCCAGCCCCTGCCCTGCAACAAGGAAAACCAAAGGGAATCTACAGCAGAGTTTTAAATAGCCAAAGCCTAATGAATGTGAAGAAGTCTCTTTTCTCTGTGGAGAGAGACCTGGGAGTCCTGGTGGACAACAGGATGACCATGAGCCAGCAATGTGCCCTCGTGGCTAAAAAGGCCAATGGCATCCTGGGGTGCATCAAGAAGAGTGTGGCCAGCAGGTCGAGGGAGGTCATCCTCCCCCTCTACTCTGACTTGGTGAGGCCACATCTGGAGTACTGTGTCCAGTTCTGGGCTCCTCAGTTCAAGGACAGGGAACTGCTGGAGAGGGTGCAGCAAAGGGCTACCAAGATGATGAGGGGACTGGAACACCTCTCTTATGAAGAAAGACTGAGGGATTTGGGTCTCTTCAGTCTGGAAAAAAGATGACTGAATGGGGACCTTATCAACGGTTATAAATGCTTAAAGGGTGGGTCTCAGAAGGATGGGGCCAGGCTCTTTTCAGTGGTGCCCGGGGACAGGACAAGAGGTAATGGGCACAAACTTGAGCATAGGAAGTTCCACCTAAACATGAGGAGGAACTTCTTTCCTTTGAGGGTGGCAGAGCACTGGAACAGGCTGCCCAGAGAGGTGGTGGAGTCTCCAACTCCGGAGACATTCCAAACCCGCCTGGACACGTTCCTGTGCAACCTGCTCTGGGTGACGCTGCTCTGGCAGGGGGTTGGACTGGGTTAAGATTCTGTGATTCTGTAAAATTAAAAAAAACCCAACCAAACAAACAAAAAAACCCACAAAAAACCCCAATAAAATCTAAACAAAAATCCCCAAACCCTTCTTCCAGCTGTTCAAGTAGTAAAATATGCAGTTCTGAGACACTGTAAACTAAGCACTAGCCAAGTACAGAAAAAGTTCGAAAGAAGGCGGTGTAAAAAAGCAGGAAGAAAAGCAGAGACATTGGAGACAGAGTCCTTGGAAAGGTGGTGAGGACTTTAACATGCTCAGTCTGGTTATAGCTACAGAAACACAGCTGAAGGCAAGGATGTTGGTGTCTCCACCGGCCCCTGTACAGCAACAATTTTTATCCCATGCAATTCAGGTCTTGATGGCCAGCCTCCCCACAGACCAAGTGTATCAGGTTGACTCACTCCCATGCTTTTTAGCGGCAATATTATTCTCAAAGTCTGTCCTTTCTCCCTCCTTTTCTCTTTAGGTGAAATTTTTTGCATCGTTTAAGTGAAGAATTTGAAACTGATTATGTATCTGACAAATCAGTCTCCCTAGTTACGAAGCCTGGACAGGGAAGACAGGAACAGGTTAGTCAGTTGTTAAAGCCATTATTGCTCATTTTGCCCAGCTTTTTCTGGTGCAGGACGATTGTCTGAAGTACCTATGAGCATTTATCCTTTTATGTATATACTTAGTACTGTCAGTAAGCGGAGATATTTATAGGAGTGGACAAGTCTTTCCAGTCTCAAGGCCATATTTCATAGTGGAGATCTTAGAACAAAAGTTTATGGATTTTCTGACTCACAGCCCTCACTTTCAGGTTCAGGAGGCCGCTTTCCCTTGCACTTTGAAACTTGCAACTCAAATTTTGAAGTTGTTCCATTAGGAGAGCTTCCTCTTGTGCTTTCAGAAAGTCTTTGTTAATTTAGAAGGATTTGAAGACAAAAGGGTGTATTCTTGTAAAACCTCAGAGTTAAGCGAGAATGGGTTTTGACCAGGGAGAGGGTGGTGGAGACCCCATTTTTTAACATAACTTGCTTGCCAAAGTCCATGTTCCCTATACATCCCAATGCTGTATTTTCTTGACGATGTCGTGATAGAAAGCCGCTGTTGCACTGGCACCTCAAGCAAATTGCAAGACCTGTAGAGGGGAGACTTCTGCTTGTCACTGCGCATACGATAATGCTTCCCATTCGATGCATTCTCAAAGCGAGTATACTCAGATGACTGTATATCGCATCCTTTCCTGCTGGCTAAGCAGAAAAAATCGTCAAATGCCCATATGCTTCTTATAGGAAGTGCCACAGCTTGGAGGAACCCAGTGCTGTCCCTGTTTGGAGTTAGACAGTTGTGATGTGGGTTGTTGGAAGGCAAGAAAGGAGAAGAGAGAAGGGGAAATGGAAACACTTTTTTTCTTTTGCCATCCTTGGAAACTATTCTGCAATGGGAAAATACAAAACCTGCCCAACACAAACAGTTACGTCTTAACAGAGGCACTTTGCAGTCATATTTCACTTGAGACTTCTGGCTGCTCTGTGGTGGATTTTGTAGTTTTCTAACTTCAGTTACCATGGAAGAGTCTAGAAACTGGGGAGCAGTCTTGACAGCTACCTGGGATTTTTATTTTCGTGTATTTATTTTTCAAGGAGGTGTTCTTGGTTATCAGCAGGAAATAAATTGCACAAACAGCTTTTCATTAAGGGTGCTTGACCGTAGCCCTGAGCCACAATGGATGTTCAAAGAATTGAATGAGTTTCCCAGCACATCTGTGAGCTGCAAGGGGGGCATGTGTAGGCTTTCACACTGAAGCCTCTGATTAAAGCAAACTCTACGCAAAGGCAAAATGCAGCCTCCTTTTGTGAAGAGCAATTCCATGCACTGTTAGGTAAATTGCTAGGTGCGCACTTACTAAGGGGACGGAGATGGCAAGGGAAGGGGCAAATAAGCACTGCAGCAGAGGTGAAGAAGCTTCTTGAAGGTTAGCAGTGAATAGAAGATGTTACAAATGTCAGATATATTTGTGAAGTTCCTGTTGGTCATCAGGAGCCTTAATCAAGGTGTTGTTATCTCACCTGTGTTCCTGCCCCTCTTTGCCACGTTTAGACAGTAGAAGCGGGGTGAAGGGAATTGATGCACTACAACTGAGAGTAAGGGAAACTTTGCTGGTAAAGACCCAGCAGGACATAATCATAAGGGTGATTCCTCCGAGGCTCTTGTTTTCATGTCCAGGTCAGGAAGACATGCTGGGAATACAAAGGCCCTTTGCTCTCACATCTGATCTATCTGGCAGGTCTTGGCGAGCCACAGAAGCAACTGAAATACTCTTCTCTGATGCTGCAAGAACTGCTCTGCCCCTCTTAGGGAGACGGAAAGTGTTCAGTAAATGCCTGGATCTCTTTCAAGGAGAAATCTCCATCTTTTCCAACTTCAAATCAGAGAAAGGAGATGGCAAATGTAGGCCTACCTGTGATAGAACAGGGAAAGAAAGAGAGATGAGACAAATGGGACCTTAGATAATTTCCTTATTTTAAATCAGGACAGCTACTAATTTCATGGTCCTTATCCCACCATCCTGCCTCAGAAGAGAAAGCCATTCCTGCCAGGATGGTGATGCAGAGAGTGCCAAGATATGGTGATGGCTGGGGAGGCACCAGTCAGGGGGAGGTACCAGGCTCCCAAGGGAAGGATAAAAATAAGCATGAGAAGGACAAGAAAAGAGGCATTGATTTGGCTTGATTCCCTAGTCTTCATCAACTTCTGAAGAGGAATCCTTATTAGTAGGTGAAATCTCTGTGATCTACAGTGAGAGCAGAGAGCATAAGCCTCACCCAGGGCTTTGCCTTTCCATAAGTCTGGAGGGAATTGCTTGGCACTGAGGGCAGTGTCTGAGCTTTATTTTGATCATGCAGATTGCTACTTCACGTCCTAGAAAATTGTAGCATTACTGCTAGTTAGCTAATTGTCTTAAGGGTAGTGAAAAATGGTGAAACTAAATGGCTCACAAAGTTGGCATGAGTAAAAAGGGCTTCCGGGCTTCCATAAATGCCATTTTTACGTCAGTTTCACAGCCTTTGTAGCGGGGGTCTTAACAGCATTTTTTTTTTCTTTATGTAGGTCTTGTACATGTCCTCACCTCTCCTGAAATGCACCAGGGCACTGAGTCGCACGCTGAGAAACAATTTCTCCGAGAGATTCTTAAGTACATTTTCCCCTGCAGAATCCACAGCAAGAAACAGGACTGGTGCTAACTGGAAAATAAGTTTTGCTGCCCTGTTTCTGCATTTTCACACACGTAACAACCACCTTTGTAAATATGACCTGTGTGATTCTGCTACTTTGGGCAGCCATTCAGGAAGGGTTTTCCCCTCAAAAATACCCCACTGGCTTCTCTGCCTTTCTGATTGGTGGGTGGAATGGTTTTTCTTTGATACTGACACAGTGAACTTTGAAAAGGTTTATGATCACCAAACAAAGGCAGATGCTGTAATGAAGTAATAGAGGTGAGGATAAAATAATAATTTGATTTTTTGCCTTACTAATGGCCTGAGAATTGCAACTAAGGTGTGGTTCAGTCTCCTCTCTCTCAAAGCATTGTGGCAACAGAAGGACCTTGTGGTCCTCAGCATGTGAGAAAATTCCTGCCCCACAGCACTAACTAGATGCATATGTGTGTGAAAGATTCGATGTGCCAGATTTGGTGCATTTTCCCCGTTCTTTTCGCTAAGGAGTGCTATCTTGCTGACCTTATAAACAAGCAGTCACTACATGTGTACGAAGCAGGGAAGAAACAAAACCAGGATGTTAAAAAGAATCGTGTTGTAATGAGACTTTTCTGCTTTACAGTGGTATTAACAGTGTGTTCCTGGCTCTGACTTTTAAGTAGAGCTCAAATGCTTTATCTTGGATTGGCAAATATTGTTTAGAATGGGTGTGATATTTTTGTTCTTTGACATTTCTGAACTCGCCCAATCTGAGAGCAGATCATGCAAATGGGACTAATAACTCTCACTCTTTCTGAAAATTCTTTAATGGTGGTTTATGGGGTTACCGGTTCTGACCAATGATTACCTGGACAGATGAAAGACAGTTGTTTTATCTCTTCCCCATCTTCTTCCTCCAAAAAACTACTCAAAAACTTAAGTCACTGGGAAGGAACCAGCTAGTCCCTAGAGGTATTAGATAAAATGTATGCAACTGCTTTTACAGATTTTATATAGTTCAGAAAATTCTTTTAAACATGAAATGCCTTTATTTTATCTACAGCATCTTTCCAGATTTGTCACAAATGAAGGAAAATAAATATGGGAAAGAATACTCCAGACTAAAGCCTTTGTTTACCCAAACTTTGGGTGGACCCTGTGTGGGAAGGTTTCACTGTGCAGTGTGCCCACACAAGCAGGTGGGAGCTAGTTCTGGAAGAGTTTCAAATATCTTGGTCTCAAGTGCAGTCTGAGGTGGAGGCTGTGTAGTTGTGTTGGAGGCAAAACTCTCAGCAAAGCCAGTTATCCTGGCTACAACACCGTGCTAACAGTTTCTGGACCAGAGCTGGCTTGCGGATGGCTGGTTCATACCACAATGTGTCTTTACACTGTAATTTAACCTACCTAAACAGAAAAAGAAAAGGTCCTCTTATGTGTTCCCTGCTAATATGAGTCATGACACCTTATCACCTTTCCAGAGGACAAATACATACTTCAAGGAAGACTTGGTGGCTGCAAGGCACCTCCTCTGTTGGTCTTTTCTAAAGCTTGCCTGGCATCAGAAGGGCTGTACATACAAGCAGTGGGTACACTGGAAAACACAGACCATTTGGGCTGGGATAAGGAGGTCAAGTGGCTGCCTCAAGTTCCTACCCATCAGATAGGAAAGCTGGGGTTCTGACATGATTAGCAGATGCTTGCTGATATATCATGCTCAATCTGGAAAATAAGATGTATTCAAAACAGAATTTGTTGTTTCATCTTTCTGAAAAGTATCTTTCTTAATTATAGACCACCTCCAGGGACTCAGAAGTTTCAACTGTATCACCTGCCTGCCTGCTTCAGCCAGCTTCTGAAGCTACAACAGAATCACAGAATCATAGAATCATAGAACCATAGAATGTGTTGGGTTGGAAGGGACCTTTAAAGGTCATCTAGTCCAACCCCCCTGCAGTAAGCAGGGACATCTTCAACTAGATCAGGTTGCTCAGAGCTTCATCAAGCCTGGCGTTGAATGTCTCCAGGGATGTGGCCTCCACCACCTCTCTGGGCAACCTGTTCCAGTGTCTCACCACCCTCATTGTAAAGAACTTCTTCCTAATGTCTAATCTAAACCTGCCCTGCTCTAGTTTAAAACCATCACCCCTCGTCCTATCGCTACATACCCTTGCAAACAGCCCCTCCCCAGCTTTCCTGTAGGCCCCCTTCAGGTACTGGAAGGGGCTATAAGGTCTCCCCGGAGCCTTCTCTTCTCCAGGTTGAACAACCCCAACACTCTCAGCCTGTCCTCATAGCAGAGGTGCCCCAGCCCCCTGATCATCTTCGTGGCCCTCTGCTGGGCCTGCTCCTACAGGTCTATGTCCTTCTTGTGCTGAGGGCCCCAGAGCTAGACACAGTACTCCAGGTGGGGTCTCATGAGAGCAGAGTAGAGGGGTAGAATCACCTCTCTGGATCTGCTGGCCACGGTTCTTTTGATGCAGCCCAGGATGCGATTGGCCTTCTGGGCTGCAAGCACACATTGTTGGCTCATGTCCAGCTTTTCATCCACGAGTACCCCCAAGTCCTTTTCCACAGGACTGCTCTCTATCACATCATCCCCCAGCCTGTATTGATAACAAGGATTGTCCCAACCCAAGTGTAGGACCTTGCGCTTGGCCTTGTTGAACTTCATAAGGTTTGCTCAGGCCCACCTCTCTAGCTCATCCAGGTCCCTCTGGATGACATCCTGTCCCTCTGGCACATCGACCGCATCACTCAGCTTAGTGTTGTCAGCAAACTTGCTGAGGGTGCACTTGATCCTACTGTCCATGTCATTGATGAAGATGTTGAACAGCACCGGTGCCAGTACGGATCCCTGAGGGACACCACTTGTCACCCCTCTCCAACTGGACATCAAACCATTGACCACTACCCTCCCGATGCGACCATCCAGCCAGTTCCTTGTCCACTGAACAGTCCACCCATCAAATCCATATCTCTCCAACTTAGAGAGAAGGACGTTGTGGGGGACCGTGTCAAAGGCCTTGCGGAAGTCCAGATAGATGATATCCATAGGTCTCCCCTTGTCCACTTATGTAGTCACTCCGTTGTAGAAAGCCACTAGGTTTGCCAGGCAGGACTTGCCCCCGGTGAAGCCATGCTGTCTGTCTCTAATCACCTCTATGTCCTCCATGTGCCTTAGCATAGCTCCTAGGAGGATCTGTTCCATGATTTTCCCAGGCACAGAGGTGAAGCTGACAGGTCAGTAGTTCCCAGGGTCCTCCTTTCTACCCTTTTTAAAAATGGGTGTGATGTGTCCCTTTTTCCAGTCGCCAGGGACTTCACCTGACCTCCATGACTTTTCAAATATGGAGAGTGGCTTGGCAACTACATCAGCCAATTCCCTCAGGACTCTGGGGTGCATCTCATCAGGTCCCATAGGCTTGTGTATATTCAAGTTCCTCAGGTGGTCACGAACCTTGTCTTCACTTATAGTGAGAGGAACTTTGTCCCACAGGTCCCCATCTTGCAGTCCTTCAAACCAGGAGGTTTGAATGCTGGCAATTTGATGCTGGCAATATTCACAGGACTCCAGACTTAAATACATTGGTACACACAAACCACTAGAGAATGTCATTGAAGGGCACAAGTCAGAGATAAATCAGTTAGACCCATCACGCCAATGATGTCATCCAAAAGGGGGATCTTTACAACTTGTGTCTGGAGCACAGAAACTTGGGGTCATTTTCAAGCTGCCCTGGCATTTCACAAAGGCTCCAGATTGCAACATCGTGCTTCACATTGGTAGGAAGAAGAGTTTTGGTGGATTTTTCCTCTTCCTTTTCCAAAATCTTTGGAGAAAGTAAAAATGAGACCTACTGTAACTATCACTCTAAGGACAGAACCTGTTGCGTCAGACTCTGGAAGGCTATTGCACTGCGTGCTGTGAAGAAGTCACCAGGCATTGCCACAACTGCCACCCTGTGGCATATGCATGTGCTGGAGATTTTTTTTTTTTTCAGATATATGAATTGCTCAGGGTCAATTTATAAGCTGCAAAGATGGCATTTGCCTTCCCTGTGTGGTACAGCCTTTTGTTTCTGATACCGTTGCCTCTTGAGCCTCTGAGCTATGCTCACTTTCTCCTTCCAGGAAGGGGAATAGGGAAAATACTCTTTCTCAGTTCCTGGGCCTCAACGAGAGAAGTATTTTGATGCCAGGGCTCACATCTCATGCTGCTATTCCATTGCCCTATGTGATTTCCTTACACTCTTCCACAGGGGCCATCAGCATTTTCAGGCTTTGGTCTGTACTTTGTTGAGATTATCCCCACTGGAACTCTTACATAAGCCTGTCACTCCAAGCCCCCATCCCACGGTAGCTGTTGCTTCCTTCTTTTCTATAGGTGCTTGCTTCTTTGCCATACTCAGAGGCTCATCAAACACGTTTCCAAACTTCCACCCACTTCTGAGCTGCATGCCAGCAATTCTACAGCTCATTTCTCTTCCCAGCTTGGCTTTGCTGTTGCCTACAATCAGGTGTGTTCTTGAGGAAAAGAGGAGGAAGAGGAGCAGGCTGGGACTTCATGGAAAAACCTTGTTTGCTTTTGCTGTTTGAGGTATTTGGCAGCATCTGTTTCCTAACCTGAGCCCTGCAGCAATAACAGAATTCCTTTGTGCAGTCACCTGGTCTGCTTGTGCCTTGATCAAACCTGGTTTAATACTACTCTGTGGGCATCTTAGACTTTGATTTAAGAAGTAATTGGAAGTGTATGCTCACTGTGCCATGCGCCGGGGGACAGAGCTGTCAACCACTTTTTACCGCTAGGAATTTAGGTGCAATCCAGCAACACTAAGATCACCGCTCTCTTCCCCTGGAATGGAAGTAGATTCCCTCCCATGCAGAAGAAACCGCTTCTCATCTTTCCTCGAGCCAGGAGCTGGAGGCATGAAATTACAGGCACTACCGTACTGAATTTACATGTTACGCAGGAATCCGTGTCCCCTGGGATCTGCACCACCACCTCAAACATCAAAGTCTGTGATCAAAGCCTTGAACTTTGTATCGTAATACCACGGACTGCATTTGCCTGCTCAGGCTGTGCCTTGCACACTGTTGATAAAGGCCACCTTGCCAGGTGGGCTGGAGGGACTGGCACAGCAACAGCGAGATGCGAGATCTCATTCTTATGCAATCTATGTACAGCAGCTTCTTTCATCCTTGCCCTTAACTTCTGTTTGCTCAATGAAAGCAGCACGTAGGCAAATAACATTTTGCATTTTAAAAGAGTTTTAATTTGTAGCTGTTTTCAAAGTACACACCAAGGCTAATGAATAGTCACTCTATTCTCTAGGATGCACAGGAACAACTGACTAAAATTAGCATTAATTAGCTGAATTACAGTAGCTCCAAGAGGCTTCAACTGAGCTTGGGGTCTTGCTGTAGTAGGTTTATGGTGAGCACCCTGTGTGAAGCTGGTACAGCTTGGCGTAGTTGCCATTATAACTTAAGGGAGAGGTGATTAAGGAGTGATCTCCTTCTTGAGGTGGCACAGCTGAAGTTGCAGAGAGCTGTAGTGAGCAGTGGAATCATACCATCATAGAATAGCTTTGGTTGGAAGATATTTTTAAGATCAGCAAGTGTAACCATTAACCTAATGCTGCCAAGTCCACCACTAAACCCTGTCCCTCAGCACCACATCTACACGTCTTTTAAATATCTCCAGGGATGGTGATTCAACCACTTCCCTGGGCAGCCTCTTCCAACACTACTCATTGCTACTGAGTTCACTTTTCTTCCCATTAGAATGTTACTACAATCCCATGCCTCATTTATGCATTTGTGTTTACTCATTTCACTGATCCCTCATAGAACATGGTCCCATGAATGCTTGCACAAGCCGATCTGAGGAGCTGGAATACCACAACGGAGAAGGGCAGGATAGGAAGCAATTAAGAGTTGGTGGGAACCTCTTCATCAGGAGAAGTATTTAAATACTATCCCTTTCTTCAGAAGGGCAACAAGGGCAAGGGTTTTTTGGTTCAGATAGACGTCAAGAGATAGAAGGGAGAGAATGGATGAAGCATCTTACTTTAGGACACCCTCATCTCTGAAAGTAAAAGGTAGTTTAGCCCGGAGACGAGAAGACTGAGGGGGGATCTCATCAATGCTTATCAATATCTAAAGGGTGGGTGGCAAGAGGATGGGGCCAGGCTCTTTTCAGCAGTGCCCAGTGACAGGAAAAGGGGCAACGGGCACAAGATGGAACACAGGAAATTCCACTTCAACATAAGGAAAAACTTCTTTGCTTTGAGGGTGGCAGAGCACTGGAACAGGCTGCCAGAGAGGTGGTGGAGTCTCCTTCTCTGGAGACATTCAAAACCTGCCTGAATACGTTCCTGCGCAACCTGCTCTAGGTGACCCTGCTCTGGCAGGGGGTTGGACTAGATGGTCTCCAAAGGTCCCTTCCAACCTCCACCATTCTATGATTCTGTGATCTGATGAGCTTCCACCTGAGGGCCTTGACAATGGCAGGAAGCCCAGAAAAAGGATCCTTGCAACCCTGCCTCTGTTTCAGGTAGACTTTAGCACTCTTCTGTGAAGACAAATTACTGTGAGATTTTTGCAATAGGTAGCACAATGAATTCGGTAAAAGCTCCTCACTGTGCATGGGGTTCCCTTGTTTTTTTCTGTTGGCATCACATAAATGTTGACAAATGTGTCCTGAGCATGAATAAAATGTACCAGATTTGCAGTTCTGAAGTTGGGTGCTTTTTTCTCCTTGAGTTGAAATCCACAGAGACCATCCTCCCTGCAGGCTTGTGCTTCAAACCTACTACACAAGAGAGGGGAAAAAGACCCCTTTAATTTTTCAGTTTTTCTTCTGGCCTATCAGCTGTGCCTTTTACTCAGGGAAACCTTTTGCTGGGTTTGATGGTTTTTTCATGCCTCGGCACTGGTCTACTTAAAATTTGATGAAGAAGAGAAATTAATTTCACTCAGGCCCTCTCACTACTGATGGAGGATTATAAAAATGGCGACAATGTCAGGCTGAGATTATGCTGCAGAAACCACATTGTATTTTGGCTTAGTCTAATTACGCGGGAATATTGAATATTGCTTCTTTCCAAATTCCTTCTCTTGTTATGCTTCCCAAAATGAAGCAATGGTCTTCTGACCTGCGACATTGGCAACCTTGCAAAATCATATTAGAGAGCGGGAGAACCGAGTTACACAAGTGGACACAAAGCTACAATTACAGATGATGCATTAAATTACAAGTGTTAGAATACATAGAAACTACTGATTTGTGGAAGTTGGAAGTCTAGACCAGTTCAAATAAATGGCTATTTCAAGAAATCCTACTCTTCCCCAGCCTCCAATGCCGTCTCCAGCGAGTTCATTGCTGTCTATATGGACATCCCTGGAGACTAACCCATTAGTTAGGTGTATCTCCGCACCAGATTACAGACAAATGCCAGGACACTCTGCCCGTGCTGGGACGTCAGCCAACTGTGTAGTCCCAATAGCAGGGCATCGACCCTGAGCCAATGCATCCAGCCTTCCCAAAGCTTCTGGCCTCTCAGCAAAGCAGAATTAACTCGTTTTGCCATTACACAGCTTTTACATAGGAACTGACTCATCTTTTCCATGTATCTGCCCACAATACACTACACAGGCAAGTTCTGACATCTCAGGGGCATCTCAGTGTCCCACACTTTCAGAGCAACCACACTGTAAATTTAATCTCTTCTGCGCTCTATCTGTAGACGTAGGAGGGAGGAGGCGTATCCAACCTACTTCACATCTCCGAGGCCATGAGGGATTTCTGAAGGCTTCCTTCTGAAAGAACAGGGCTCACAGTCTCTCTTGCCCCCTCCTTCCAATGAACGGAGGGTTTCAAACATTTCCACCTTTCCCCAAGGAAACAGGCTCATTTCTCCTTATATCCCCTGTAAAAGGTAATGGCAAGGGATGCCCTCTTTCCCTCCCTTGCTCTCTGTCTCTGTTCACCAGTGCTCGTCAGGAAGCTCTGGCAGATGGGCCTTTGATGTGCCGTGTCTGACAGCAGAGTCTGCCCCGGCCCCGCTCAGAGCCTCAGCAATCCCTCCCACTCACCGCAGAGCTGGGCCAGCTGCTGCAGCCTGGCCTGCAAGACACAGAAACACATTGATTAAGCAAGATTGAATAAAATAATATATGACTAGATGGAGAGGGGATAGATTTTTAACTGGCAGGGCTGCTTCAGATTCAGGTTTTATTTCTTTGGTCTCTTCCAAACTCTAGAAGGAGGATTTTGCATGGAAAAGGCTGCTATGGACATGTTAAAGGTGTAAGCAGCAGAAAGGAGGGGAGGAGGTGGGTACTTCTGCTTTGGAGATGTTGCTGCTGCTGACTTGCATTCCCTGTAGGGATTCACAGAAATGTTGGTGGTCCTCTACTTGTTTTCTGGAAGCAGACAGGAATTTATACGGTACAGCACTCGGTATTTGATTTAGCCTATGGTCCATTATACTTGAAATGGGCTTTCTTAATGTTTCCTGCATTAGAAGTATTTTTATGGCAGTCAGCAGAAGGAAATAAAGCTCTGATTGCACTGATAGCCTCTAGCAAATAGTATTGCTTGGCTAAGTGTAGGAAGAGGTCCCCTCTTTTTTCCTTAGGTGAACATTTCATTTTTGGAAAGATGAAACACCTGACTACTAAGCTAGCAGAAACGTCCAGCTGCAGATCAGAACATTATGATATGTTTGTTGTCTAAAACACCTTGCGGTCTGCCAAACAGCGCTACCTTTCTCTGTGGCCTGAGGTCAGCTAATTCATAATCATCAAATAGTAATGACTTGCTCAGGGCTTGTCATTTCATATTATATAGAAATAAAGATAAGAAAGTGGATGGTATTCAGGAAGTCAGTGAGTAACATTAATTTCATAACCACATAAAACCACACCTTTGTGGATGCATGTTCTTCTGTGATTAAGATATTCAAGCAGGATATTAAGAGAGTGGAAGAATGGTTAGCTTCCTGGTCAACCTTTTTCCAAGACAAGATAGTGTGTTCCTGTGTGATTTGTCTGTTTTGAAATATTTCCATGTAAAGTGGTTCATCTCTTCTCCTGGGGTAGTCTTCATCTTTCCAACAGATCTCAGGCAGAAGATTTATAATCTTTAAGAATGTCACCCTTAGGTTATAAAGTTAATTTATTTGCACTCCCTAATTACATATGAGATGTGCTCAGTTTACAAGTTAAAACCTGGTGTGGGGTTTTTTTGCTGGTTTTGTTTTTGTTTTTGCTTTTTTAAAGATGCTGGCTTTGCAAACTCTTGCCTGAACTGGAAAATAAACAGTATTTTCTGCTTCAAGTGCTACTTCTAGCTACATCAATTTCTCAGGGTGTAAGAGGAAGGTTATTTCATTGGCAAAATGGGAAGCAGGATAAAATGTTTACCTTCTGTTTAGTGGCAGCGGGTTTGTAAAGCTAGCTAGAGAAGAAGCTACATCATAAGACAGATCCTATGAAGGTTGAAAGTACTGTAATTTATGCCAGCTGCCCAGAGACACTTGCTGTTATCACGTTATACTAACAAACATTAAAGTCCTGAAATACTTCGGTCCAAAATAGCATAACTCTGCATATTTCATTAAAAGAGATCTTGTTTTGCTGCGGCTGAGCATCAGAACCTGTGATCTGATTTCATGTTTCCAGTTGGAGTCATTATTTCTTTGGCTCTGGGAAGATACGTCCCATGTTTATGCTCAAATCAAGAATGTTGGACTCAGTAATAATATATATAAACCTTGAGCATTATTGAACATCTTTATGCTACATAAATATTCCGATAGACCTGAGCAAACCCCCAAAGTCCTAGCCTAGTATTCAGTGTGATTTAATTTGTGGTGTGCATTTCCCGCACTATTTTCAGCACCTTAGCTGAGGAATTTGGAGAAAGCACTGCCAGGATATATGAACTTTCCAAAATTCACATCTGGGGATGGACATCCCAGATTAACGTTAATAAATGGTGCGGAACATTGGCTGACCGGTGAGTTGTGACAAGGCCGACTATTTTCCTCACCTTTCTAAGAGCTGGCTGCAGTCAGCACCCTCAGTCTGCCAAGTGCGCTGAGAAGAGCAAAACAATAAATCTAATTGCTATTGAGGCTTGATTCTGACATCAGTGGACATACAAAATACCTACTTCTCCATCAGTATTGATTTTGTCACCAGATCTGGGCCATAAATGGAAGGGTCATAGGGTCCCTTCCAGGAGCTGAAGTTGACACATAGTTTGCCTGGAACTAAAGGAAGTTTGTATATCCTTTAAAAAGAAAATGTTGTGATTAATAATGTTTTATTTGCACCACCTGAAATTCATATTCCAGCCTGACCTGGGGAAATCCAGATGGTTCGTTTGAAGTTTGGAGCTTGAGGAGGGGCAGGGGACATCAGATACGTAGCAACATTTTGACATTTTGACATGGTTCCTCCCATTAATATCTGGAAAAAGGGGAATACTGTTTTACTTCCATTTATGGCTGCTTGATGGATATTTTACCAACTGTGTAGATACTGCTGCTGAAAGCTTGACGCAGAGGGGCCAATGGATGGCTCCTGCATTGCTACTCCATCCCAGGCACGTTGCTTCTTTTGTTTTGAAAGGCTGTCTCTTTAAACTAATGACTTGCAGACACATATGGCCAGGTGTACTGGTTTTGGGTGGGAAAGAGTAAAATTTCTTCAGAGCAGCTTGTATGGTGCTGTGTTGTGTATTTGTGATGAAAACAGTGTTGGTAACAAATCGATGTTTTCATTATTGCTGAGCAGTGCTTACACAGAGCCAAGGGCTTTTCTGCTCCTCACACCTCCCCACCAGCGAGTAGGCTGGGGGTGCACGAGAAGCCGGGAGGGCACACAGCCGGGACAGCTGAGCCCAGCCGACCAAAGGCATATCCCAGACCATATGATGTCAAGTTCAGCATATAAAGCTGGGGGAAGAAGAAGGAAGGGGGTGACGTTCAGAGTGATGGCATTTGTCTTCCCAAGTAACTGTTACACATGATGGATCCCTGCTTTCCTGGAGATGGCTGAACGCCTGCCTGCCGATGGGAAGCAGTAAACGAATTCCTTGTTTTGCTTTGCTTGTGTGCGCAGCTTTTACTCTACCTATTAAACTGTTGTTATCTCAACCCATGAGTTTTCTGACTTTTACCCTTCTGATTCTCTCCCCGATCCCACCGGGGCTAGTGAGCGAGTGGCCGGGTGGGGCTGAGCTGGGGCTAAACCACGAGACCAGGTTTCTTGTACAGGCATATCCAGATCTGTTCACAAGCAATAGGCAAGAGCAACAGCTTCCTGTGAGCAAATGTCTTTAATTTTGCCCATGACTCATTTGCTTTGGCAGCATCTGGAGCAGTAAACTAGCTCTATGGACACTTCAAGTGATTGATCTGAATTACAGAAAAGGCATGGCAGAGGAGTAGGAAGTCTCAAGCGCTGCACCTTGCCTGATTTATGGCTGCGAAGCCAGTGCCCTCTTCAGCAGAACGCGAAAAGACGAAGATCTACAACAACCTGTGTTATTGCCCAAGGAGTGGAGAGAGATGTCTCACATTTTATTCTAGCTGGCAGACACGCAGAAAAGGTCTCCTCCCCCTCATCCTCCCTTGCTTTGGCTTTTGATGCTACAATGACTGCAGTGATGGACCAGAGAATGCAAATGATGAAGTCTGGTGGTGACCAGATACTCCAACTCCCCCAAGGCAGCAGTTTCTGTATGATGTAGGTGCCCCATTTTTAAACAGATTGTAGTGCATAACATTAAGAGAAATAATAACCTATATAAAGATAAAACCCAGCATGTTGTGAATGTTGTCACAGCAATCATGGTCTGCCTCATACCCGGGGAACTGGCGTCTGACCTCCCTTGGCTTCTGTGACAGCAGAGTGGATCAATTTTACCTTAGGGTAAGATTTTGCAGCAAAGTTTGATACTTCTGCATCTTTATTTTTGTTTCAGTCTTCTAGCTGATGGTATTTAGGGGTTTTGAGACCCAAAGAAAGCTACCTCTGAGGAAAGGAATGTACTTCCTTTCATATGCTGATAAATGATTTTATTATTAGAGTAAAAACCTCATGAACTGTGAAGTTTACAATTCAGGGTTTTTTTATTTATTTTTTTATTTTTAGAACTACCACTATTTGCATGAAATTTGTAAAACCTCAGAAGTGATGAGACTTTAATCAAAGTGAGAACACAAAGGCTGTTTACAAGCAACATTGCAACTGCCACACTCACGGCTCATTGTGGAGCTGAGTGCTGCAGAAACGGCTCAGAAGGGACCAGCCGGAGCCAGAGCACGGAACTCATGCACTCGGATAAAATCCTAATTTCACAGTGACTACGGGTGTGGGTTGTCCATACAGGGAAGGTTGCTAAGGAGCGCTGTGAAAGTAGAAAAAGTTTTGCAGTCTTCCTACGCAGAGGACGGACAGAAGCCTGCAAGCAATGTCAGATGGTAGGAAGACCACTGTGTGCATGTGTAGGGGGTCAGATGGTGTTGAAGGGTCTTGTGCTAGCTGCCGTTGGGAAGAGACCTTGTCGCAGGCCTCCTCCGAGTCTGAGGCTCTTCCAAGCAGTCTGTTTGCCACGCGGTGCGAGCACCACCGCTGCTTTCCCACCCCACAGACAAGGTGCATGGGGCATCATGGCTCAGGCTGCTTGGCTGCGTGTGGGAACATGGGGTGAGAGGTCCCATGGCACTGCCCTCCAAATGTGTGAGATTCCGTCCTTATGGAGGGCACTGTGGAAAAGGAACTATTTTGACATTAACTTTGTTATTGGCAGTGTCTGGCACAATGAGGTTTATAAAATCTGTGCAGTTAATTCTCCAGCGAGACCAAAAACAGTCAACGGTCTTTTTCGGGAGAGAGAGTAAAACCAGTGGGAAATGCATTTGCTTGGTTTTAATGGAGTAGTTTTTCAATCACTTATATCTCAGCAGGCTGTAAAAGAGAAAAACAATAGTATTAAGGCGCTACATGGATCTGCTGTATTACATTGACCCAAATTCTATATCTTTATAAAACTACAGCAAATGGGAGCTCCAACAAGGAATACATTCCCCCATGTCTGTAATATTTCTCTTTTTTATTATTTTTTTTTTATTATTTTTTTCCCATCTGTGTCTGCAAGTGTGTCTCATTCAACAGCCAGTGAGGTAGTTATTATAAACGTGGAAGAGAGCTGAAGTAGTTTACTGGAAAGCCTGTATTATAGCAAATGCAAAGCAAAGGTTTAGGTGAATCAATTTGCTGTTATTATTGTGTCCTTACCGGGTCTCCAGCAGAAAGCTCTGTCGAATTTACAGCCACATTTTGTATCACTGTGAAGTATTAACTACTTAATTCTACTGGTTCTGCTGCCAATGATAAACCAGATGTTTTATCATGGGCTGCGGTGTGGATTCTTACAGGTACTTATGTGCCAGCTCCTATTCATTTCCGTAGGAGCTGGGCTTATCTGCTCAACTGTGACCAGAAAATGTATATGGAGCACTTTGAGCACAAACTGCTGCCAAGTTTTTTTCATTTTAACCTGCATCTTGCATTAGGGGATGTTTTTCTTTTAAGATTTACACCTTAGACTCCTAGGATTATTTAAAAAAAAAAATAAATTCACTTGTCCACTCACTTCTTCTGTTTTTTAATTTATTTAAATACAAGAGGCAAACTTAGAACTACCTTTATGGAATCATCATTGTTGCTTTGTTCCACTGACTGCCATGGAACGTTTAATCAGCTGAGGATCCTGTGGACACATTAACAGCCAAAAATCCCACACAAACTAAAGAGTACATTGTAGACCAACCCCACACCTTAGGTCTTGGGTTTTTTAATGAATCTTGTTAATGGATATTATTAATTAGAAACTAAAGTTGTCTTTAACTTAAAACATTGATAATGAACTCCTTTCAAAGTTTGCCCTTCAAAGAAGAATTTTCATTTAAAAAATCACAAATATACTAAAATTGAAACTTTCCGTATTTTCCATTTTGGAAATATTTGTTACATAAAACACTACTGTTGTATGTAGTAATGTTTACTAATGTTTTTAATAGTCCTCTATGAGCCTTTCAGCCAGTTTTAGTAGATTTATTGTCAAATATAATAATGTATGTGAACTATGGCCCCTTAGCTCAAGTTATTTGCAGCAAAGAACTGTGAGGACTTATTGAGACTGGCCTGGGGAGAGGGCTTTTTTTTTTTTTTTTCCATGTGTCTCACTCTAAATGTATATAAATGCAGGGCTGGGGCACAGAGTATATGGCAATGCTTTTTCCTGTTTGCCTTGCCCGGAAGTAATACTCCCATGCGCTCTACAAAGACAGCAGGTCAAAAAGAGGTATGTCAAAAAGGAGAAAAACCCATGGGATTTAGTAGATTTGTAAGCAGTCAATACTCATATGAATGACAACCCTTCTGAATCAAGACAATGCTGGACTTCTGATGCTCAGAGCCAGATCTTGCTTCGAAGCTGGCCCTGCTTTCCACAAGAGGTTGGAGTAGATGAATTCTAGAGGTTCCTTTACACCTAAATTATTCTTGTGGTTCTGCAGTTTTGCATCAAAGACAGTGAGGAAGACCTCTTCCAAGAGGAAGAGACTAACTACAACTTGCTATGTACTTGTGAGACTTAGAAAGTTGGAGGAAAGAAAAATACTATTTTAAAAATCAACTTTTCCACCTCTCTTGGGTCCGAAAGCACTGACAGTTTTGATTTGGGGGCTTAAATTATATCGCAGTGGCTGTTGAAAACTGCAGACTGAAATGTCAGTGTTGCTGGAATACAGTACCAGTGCACCAGTAAATAGCTCCAGATTTAGCTCTCGCCTATTCTTTTTTATTATTATTATTATTTAGTATTCCATCAATAACTTTGTTGTACATGCTTTCACACAGATAGTTCCTTTCTTTCAAGGTGGTTTAACTGCCTAGCAACCTTATAAAAATAAACTTCAGTGTTCTGTAGTAACGGCTGAAAACAGTGTAGCTTACATTAATGTGACTGCAATGTTTTGAGAGGTAATGACTGAAATACCCTGGCCCTTTTTTTTTGGTCAGAATTAATTTGAGAGAAGGCAATGTTTTTAAGACTTAATGAAGCTGATTGATAAAGAATCAAGCAAAATATGGCTATTAAGTAAATCATCCTACTTAAATGGCGACTTTCAAAAATGTCAATAAGAGCTGGGCATCCGCACATTCTTCGTGCCTTTGAAAATGCTGTTTTCTTCCCAGGAGAAGTAGTAAATTGAAGTCTTCTGGAAAAAAAAACAACAAAACACAACCATAAACTGCTATTCATTTATCTCACTCAGCCCCCAGAGATGTAGATGGCTGTTCTAGTGTGAATGGCATATCCAATCTTACAAAGACTTCAGTGTGCAACTGCAAACACTTATTAATAATTTCAGGGCTTACTACTCTGAGTAGTTCCACCCAATAGTATTGTATTTATTATTTCCAAGCAGAAATGATGTGCCAGGTAGTTTCTAGAAGATCATGCTTGGGTGAAAATTTGGTCTTGTAGAGGTGACTATAGAGTGTATAGGAAGTTAACTCCTAAATGAGAGAGTCACTGAAGTGTCTGGTCATTTGTAAGCATGGAATGAAGTCAAATGAACATAAAATTAAACAAATAATATTCAGGATTTTATTGTGAATCTTGTGATACTGAAATCTACCAGAGGGAAATGATCACCTCTAAGTGGCAACTGTCATTTACAATGTTTTATTCTCCCTCTTATGTTTGCAGAAATGAACCTCACAACCGTGACCTGAAAAAGCAACCAAAGAGCCAAGAAGCAAAATGAGCCCCATAATCTGAGCCACCCTTTCAGTTTAGAGGATACCTGGTTGACAGACGAGACTATGTCTCAGAGACTGAAGGATGCACACCTTTCTACACCGATTGCACATTTTTATGGTAGTAATTTAATAGTAATTTTCACGGTCATGGGAAAGCATCACCCTTTTTGACAGCTGCTTCTTTCTACGAAGAGCTGCAGCCCCTTACCCATGAGAGCTGCTGGGCAGTCAGTGAGTTAAATCGTGGAAGAGAGCAGCTCCATCCGTACCCTCCTGAGGCGCTGTCATGGAGCAAGCTGTACATCAAAAGTGAACGCTTATTTTCAGAAAGAAGTGTCAGTAAGGGTCTGTAGGCCCTGCTGGTTCACTCTGCACTTGCAATCAGAAAGTCAGAAAGCAGTTATGCACTTTTTCCGTATCGACAATGAGACATCCTCCAACCCTGGCAGACCCCTCTCAGAGCATTGTGTGTGGGTTTTCCTTGCATGAAAAAAGTAACCACCTTGTCAATTACTTAGTGAGGCTTTTGGCTTTGTTCTTATATGGTATCAAAATAAAGAATTACTGCCCTACAGATTGGGTGAGCCCTACCATCTCTGTCTAATTGGAAAACCTCCTGCAAAAGCTGAAAAATACTTTTCAAAAAAGTTATTTTTACATCGTCAAGAGAAAGAAACAACAGCTTAGATTAATAATTAAGTACCAATAATCAAGCATAACAAAGGCGAAGTCAGCAATGCAGTGTTCTACAGGTATACAAATTTTGTGTTTTGTAGTGTGTATGATCAGTCAGGCTTATACATGTCTTAACATTAACAGTGTTTTACAAGGAAAAAAAAATACATCAAGAACCAGAGAGTTTGAGCATAACAGAATACACCAAGAACTAAGAAAAACCGAGTTTCATTATAACTTGAAAGAAGACCACTTGAAATTAGGAACAAAAATTCAGAAAGTAACCACCTTTAATTGTACCTGAATGTGTATAGATGTCTCTACATTAGCACTTTAATTAGGATCTGACATGCAGTTTTGAAGCAATTCTTCCAGCCATCCCCATTTACTGCGCTGTGTTTTGAATCCCGGAGCAGACCTTAAGTGTGCAAACCCAACTCATTTCACTCAAACCAGAAGACAGTCTCTGGAAGATGCCCTCATGCATTCCCACCATTACTGAGCTTTCAGCCCTCCGGACCAGACTACAGCTGGACCAGAGTAAGCCTTTCCCCCTGCAGAAGTGGTCTGCAGGACTGGGAGCTCAGTCTTCAGCGTAGGCTGAGCACTGCACTGCTTCCTGAAGTAGACGTAGCATCCATCTCCCACCAGCCAGGGCACGCTGTGACACACAAGCCTGTGTGCATCAAGAACTGAGAATGTGGGACTACGTCTACACTAGCAAATGAAACAGATCCAGGAAATATCCCTTGGCACTGAAACTCAATTGCCTACCTTGTTAAATTGTTGGAATTGTTCCTGCTGTCCTTTTAGTCAACCATTACTGTCCCAAACTGTTCCTCATCACAGCTCAGTAATTAGCACAGGCAGGCAACCGTTCCCAATAAGCAGTTTCCATGCAGCTACGCTTTCCTGGAGGGTGAGAGGGAGTGAGGTAGTTTGGACACTCTGGAGTAGCCCTTTCAATGCCCAGTTCCCTCAGTGCCAGAGAATGGTCCTAAGCACATTCAATTTGTTAGTGTAAATCTAGTTTATGTATCCCCATTCCCAGATGTTTGTCCTAAGCAAAATAGCATCTAAATATTCAGTTCCAAGCTTGGCTGCTGATACCCAACAAACATCTGAGGAAAAATAGAGAGATCTAAGACTGGAAGGACTTAAGTGATGAGATGAACCCTGATTCTGGAAGCAGGAGCTTCGCCTGCACAAATGAAGTGCAAACTCATGATCGGAGAGAACATACTGCTGACCTAGTGGCTATTCGTTCACCAGTGCAGCTTTATTTTCTCTATTTTTAAATTGTTTGGGGTTTTTTTTTTGCATTGTTTCAGAAGGAAGGTGCTGTTCATGCCAGAGCTTTGGCCTGTTATTAGTAGCCGGCCACCATCAGCTCATTAAACTGCACCACTCCAAAATGCTAGTAAAACGGCGATGGCCTGAGCCACTGCAGCTGAGATGATGTGAGCTCTGCTGATTTCTGCAAAGGGAGCAGCTGTAAACTTTGTCCAAGCAGGAGTCGTGCCTGTCTGTGCTAGTTGTTTTACTGGGGCGGCTGTGCCAGGGGTTGTAATGTGGGAAAACGTTGGTGTAATGGAACCTCAAATATGTGTCATTCTTCTTGGGTTGCGCTGACTGCAGGCAAATGTTACTCCTTCTGTCCTGATGCACTGTCTCAGACCTTAATACTTGCCTCTCACTTTTGATGACGTGAGTGCACTATGCAGATATGCAGCAGGTAAGGAAGAACTGGGAAAATGAACTGTTATGTTTATACTAGTCCAGGCACCAATGGGATCCTTTGGAATCCCTCATACTTCAGAGGGCATTTTCACTAGGTGGTACTTAAAGTTATGTTTCCAGAGCAAACGAATCTGATTTTTTTCTTGTCTTAAGTTATTCACAAATCCTGAAGTGCTGTTTCTAAGCTGAAAAACATCCAGTTGGGCTGAAAGCCTCTCTGTTCCTTTCATCTCTTCTTCAGTATTATGTATTTCATCCTTCGCAGGGCTTATCTGTTGTCCCAGCACTTCTGTCTCCTAGTGAGGTCTTTTCTTAGATGTCTGATATCTATAGAAGTATTTGTAACCATTAATCTCAGAGACTGGATTTCCTTTATGTGTGGAGTAATCAGAAAGTGCAGATCTCCCGCTTGAATTAACTTAGCTGGTGACAGATTTCACTGTTTCCTTTCTCCACCTGCCCCCTCTAAGTGCAGTAAGTCCAGGCTCACAGACTCTTTTGGAACCAGTCCTGCTTAAATGCCACGGATCTCAATATAAAAAATCAAAATGAAAATGCTACATAAATAGGTGAGAACAAAGCTGGCTTTGCACGCTGCCAGCCTACCTGAGGGAGGCCTGGAAGTTGTCCTTAACAGTAACATTCATTTTATCTTATAATAATTTAACAAGCTTACTTATTAAGAAGAGAGATATACCAGTATGCAAATACCAAAGGAGATCAGAAAAAGCTTGATGAAAACTTTCTTGTCAGAGCACACCGTGATTTGAAATGCTTTGCAGATCAGGTTTTTCAGATTTCTTTTCACAAATTCTGTTTTAGAAGAAAACCCAGGAGGAAATTTCTGACCTTTTGGCATTTGCAGAATCAAATATTAAAATTTTTCATTTTGCTATGAAGTTCCCATTCGATATCTTCATTTGGTATTCAAAGTGTTATTATGGAATGTCTGCTGTGGTAAAAATCTGCTTCTAAAAAGGTTGAAATCTAATAAAAACATTTCAACAATACCAAGAACACTTTAGTGTTTACTATCGATGCATCATTCTGATGTGTGTTCTCAGCAGAGCAGGTGCTGTGGTGCTAACCTTAATCATCGTATTAATCTCTTGCCATTGGACCTCCTGACCATGGAGTCTCTTTGAAGGACGGTCTACAAAACATACTTGGTGCTTCTTGCAGGAGGTGAAGGGTAAGTCACTCCCCGCTGTCATGATTAGCTAGGTTCGGTGTACAGGACGTTTACTGTAGAGATCTACCATCAGGTTGATTAGTGTCCAGCCATAAAACCCACAGAAAGCTCAGCTAAGTGCCTCCACAATCCTCCACACTTCCTGCACCTAGTCAAAGACATCACCCCATTATCTCTTTTACCTTCCATTTCTGGTGGATCAACGTGGACATGCCTTCATCTCTTTTGATGAACTCAGGGCCCTTGATGTCCCTAGCAGAGCATTAGGAAGAACTCAGTTAATGGCCATGGGAAGGTTAGGCTGGAAGCCTGCTAGTTAGATGATTCATCTGACCTAACATTAGGTGTCTACCACTTGCCTAGACTTTTATTATAGTCAATGGTGACCTGATCAATATAGTCCATAGAGATTAGCGTATGATTCATCTGGGCAAATGCAGCTCTCTCCTTTAGGGTGAGATGAATCATGCCACAAACTACATTAACTCCACTGACTAGCTCTCTGCTGACTGCAAACACATCCCAGAGTGACTTGCTGAGAGGTAAAAGTCTAACTCTATAAATACTCACATTTAGTTAAATACATCCCACTTCACACCTCTTAAGGGCTCTCATCACTTCTGAAGCAACTTTGAAACCTGCATTTGAACACCAGAATTTGGAAAGTCCATGTTTGAATAATCATATTTGAGAATCCTACTAAAATTATGGTGTCCCTACTGATGCTTAATCCATTTACACTGCTAGCAGGACATAAGTCACGGCTTTTCCTGATACAGTGCACTGAGGTGGTTTGCAATTCTTTCCCAGGGGTGTGGGACAAGTTCTCTTTCTTAAGAAAGCATCAAAGTATTATGGAAAGCACTCAAATGATTCAGCTTGAATAAACACAGCAAAGCAAATAGATCTAGGAGACTCATCTGCCTCGTGTCTGGTCTGTTCTAAGCTCCTGGGAATGAAGGTCTTGCTTGGGTGAGATGGTGTTCATGGCGGGGAACAAAGGAAAGGCAACATCAGAGTTCAGGTAACTTCCGCTTGTCTGCTGCTGCATGGTTCTGTGGGAATGACACTGTGTCTCCGACAAACGCAGAGGGAGTCCTGGCTTTGACCTCAGTAGGGCCCAGATTTCATCCCAGAGGAGTAAAGCTGAAAATTTGCACGGCATTGAGTTGAGGGATTACAAAATCCGTAACACTAGCACTTGGAGTTTGCAGCTTGGATCTAACTTTTAGGATCAAATTAAACTACATGTAATAATAGATGTTCTGCTAAAACCAAATGACGAATAATCTGTCCAGCTATATAATAATAGATGAACTTTTCTGTTTCTCACATATTTCCTTTGACTACCTGTGATAAGGAGAGTCAACACAGATGCCCACAGAGTTAATCACGCCCTGGGCACCATATTATCATGGCTTGGACAGGAGTACTCTTTGCTGGGTAAAAAACTGGCTGGAGGGCCAGGCCCAGAGAGTGGTGATGAATAGAGTTAAATCCAATTGGCGGCCAGTCACAAGTGGTGCTCCCCAGGGCTCAGTATTGGGGACAGTTCTCTTTATTATCTTTATGATCTGGACAAGGGGATTGAGTGCGCCCTCAGCAAGTTTGGAACAGGCCTCCCAGGGAAGTGGTGGAATCACTTAAAAGACGGGTAAGACGTGGTGCTTAGGGACGTGGTTTAGTGATGGTTTTGCCAGTGTTAAGTTGATGGTTGGACTCAGTGGTCTGAAAGGTCTCTTCCAACCTAGTCAATCCTATGATTCTATGATTCTAAGACTCTGGATGGAACAAAGCTTTAGTAAAGCTAAATATTTCTTTAAGGTATAAAGTTACCAGTAAGGCTTATCAGCTCATTATCAATAAAGGAATAACTAGAGTTTGAAAACAAAATAAAATTAAAAAAAGAAAAAAAAAGGTATTAAATCTTGAATATGAAAGAGTCTGGAAAATCGCTAGTAATGCTCTGGAGTAACAAAAACCATTACCCTTGGGTATATTCTGCATGTGGCCTCTAGGTGTTACTGCAAGCAGCACGCTAAAAATTCTTGAGGAGGTGCCTATGTCAGGGCTTGAAAGAATACAGAAGCCATATTTCTCCTTTCTGATTAGTTTAAAAGAAACAACTGCAATGCCCCTCCTGGCACTGCAGATTTAGTGCCAACACAGTACAATTTAATCATATGCTGTAGCAGGTGTTTAGCAGACTATTGAGGACATTAGCAGAGAATAAGACCAGGGCTGTTGTCTGGGGGAATGAACACTGTGATGTGAGAAACTGTTTAGTAGTCCCCAGCAATGCCGTCATACCCTCCTCGATGCACATAATGCTGCGAGAGAATAATGAGGTATTCTGCGCTGGGAGGACGCATTTGGGAATTCCGGAAGAAATCTGCAAATCTTTCTTTTGCCTTTGTAATGTCCTGTCCTCTTGTAGTGACCCAGAAAAAGACTTCTAGGACAAATGAATCTCCATTTTCATTGCTGCCTCATCCTTCTTTTTTCCTTTTTTTGGAAAGTAACCTATTATTGTACACATAAAAATATTCCAGAAAAGTTGTATGAAAAATTAAACCTAATTATACATTTCATTCTCTTTCAGGGAATAAACCAGAAGCTTGTAAGACATTTCATTATATAGCTGCAAATGCACCACTTTAGGCTGTATAGATGTGATTAAAATATTATATATATTAAGAATGGCTTTTGTTGATTAAATATTCCTACTGTAAGGAAAGGAAGAGTATAATCTTTCTTTTACCCGTAGGATGGATTGGCTAGGGAAAGGAGAATGCTACCAAGGTATGGGAAAAGTGTGTCCACATATCTGCCAGAGTACTTCCACCACAGAAATCAGCAAGGGCAAACAGCCATCCAAAGGGAAAGTCGTTCCTTCCGTATAACTGAAAGAGGCTGAGCATTTTAATCTCATTCCTTATATTAATTATTATCTTTGGAATTATTATCTTGGCTAGAGATTTTTGTTTCCTGTATCTTATGGTGTATATTTCACCTAGATGGAGCCATCTGTGGACCTATTGCCTGCCCATGGAGACAGACAAAAACCTTTATTTCTGTTTAGACTTCCCCTATGGGGTGACTTTTCTGCTACAGATGCCTAGGAGACTCAAGTAGATGATTAAAATTATGTGAGCTGAGCCTTATTCACAGTTCTTTGCTGGTGAATATGTATCATTAATTTCTACAGCATAGGATGGGACACCCTTTCTGTAAAGCATGAGAATTGAAGTTGCTCCACTGAGAGGAGCAAAGAGCGATTCTGTTTCTGATTAGCCTAAAGCCAGCTGGCCAGAGATGGAGAAATGGGTTCAAATTGTTGGTCTAAATGTGTCAGAAAGTAGTTTTGCATTTGCATTTAGTTTCAGCACAACTTAAAGCCTATTTCGCAGCAAAAAAATATTTGCCAAAACAGACATCAATTCTGGGCTCCTCAGAAATGTCTCTTATTAAGCCATCTCCCAAGAAAATCGTGCAGGGAATGGAGATCAACTTTAAAATGTGAACAAAGCCGTCATACAGCAGCGTACAGCTAATGCGGAGTAGCCTGAGATGTCTCCCCAGACTGCTTGCTGTCCTGGAAGACAAGGGATTGCTGCGCAGTGGCTGGGTGTTGTCCTCAAGGACCGCGCACTAGCTGAGATTGGTTGAAGAGTGTCTTCATCTTCCCAGAGTTTCTCCCAGCCTGGTTACCTTTCCCCTACCTCTGGAGAGTGCTCCCAGAGATGCTGATCAGCTTCACTTCAGTAAACCATTTCCCCATTCCTTTAGACCCCGCTCCTTTAACTGTAGACCCCATTCCTTTAAAACTAAGAATCCCTGATGATTTTGTTGCACCTTGGCCTTGCAAGATAGGTTTTTTCCCTTATCAAAAAAAACAAAGCAGCACTTTTTTTTTTTTTCCCTCATCCAGAAGTTTTGAAAAACTATTGTCTCAAAATAAAAAATACATGTTATGAATTAAAAGAATGGTGGATTTCTCTCGGTTCTACCTGGGAATCGGTTCTGAGGTACATTGGAGAAGCTTACGCAGCTCCAGTCCAGCCTTTGTGTGACAGATGACTGCACCTGCACTGTGATTTATAGACTTAGTACGGATGTTCTTAGCAGTCTCAGAATTAGGATGAGACAGATTGCTGCATCTGAAAATATGATGTATGATGTTGCATTAAAGCTGTTAGGCAACGGAATCTTAAACTTGGTGTGATTTCTATAGACATGTGTAGCTGGTTACTGAAGGCAAATGAGTCATTAACATGCAAAAACATTTCTTTAGAGAATGTTTGCTCCTGAACACAATGTGGAGCGTGGAACCTTTGGATGAACTCCAGGTTGTCAGTAGTAGAGTTGAGTGAATGATTCGGAGCAAGTAATGTGAGTGATGAATTTTTCTTTCTGCTTGTGAAGTGTCTTCAGACACATCAACGTTGCCTGAGACTGATTTGCCTCCAAACAATTTGTGGAAAGGGAAAAAAAACCACTACAAAATCAAACAAACCTTAACTCTGTAGACTGAACTTGAGAAATTTCCTTGAGAATACACACAACCCAGCCACCATGGTCTAGTGCAAAAGAAGATTTTTTTTAATTGATGGGACCACAGAGTAGATGTCTCCTCTTATCAGGAAGCTGTGGTGGGAAGAATTCATGGTATTCAGAAGGGTGTGTGGCAGATAAAATTCTGGTGAGGCTGTTTTTATTTATTCAGAGATGCTGGGTTAATGTCTGGGGAGGAAGGAGATGTGAGTACCACTGCTGAAGAATGGCATCGGTAGATTCTTTTGGAGGTCCTTTTTCTCTATTTGCAGCGATGGGGCAGTTATTCTGGAAACAGTTCTTTGAGACTTGTGGAAGAGCTAGGTTTTGTGGAGGTCCACACTGAAGGACCTTTAAGTATTTGGACCCATTGATTTGTATAATACCAGGTCAGAAAGACAAAACCAAGGAGTTTTGCAAAAGAGGCTCTGAGAGGGTTGAGTTTCTGATGGTTTGAGTTTCTTTAAGAGCCCCATAAGAAAACAGCCGTGGAAACACAAAATGGATTTTTCTGTAATGGTATAAGCACTGCTGTCAGTATGATAAGGAAGAGCTTGCCTCTTACTAAGCTGATTTTTTCCCCATCAATCCCTGTTTAGTTAGTAGTGTTTAAACTGCATCATTATAATCTTTTCCTCTAATAACTGTTTCAGCCTTTCTACTAAAGCAAGGTGGTTTACGTGTGTGTACACTGTAGAGCCAATCTGCAGTGCCTTGTGGCAGTGTTTGCAGCGGATGTAGTAAGAGTTTAGTACCATCTCTGGGGAACTGGACCACAATTATTTAGTCATGTGAGCGTAACTTCTTGCATATCATTTCTGAAATGTCACCTTGACACAGTATATATCTAAGTGTGAGATTCTGTGCATGTTTGTGCCATCAAATTTTGGCAGGGATTTGGAATTTATAAAACAGAAACTGGTCCCACTAAATAAAATGAACCTTGTGGAATCATGCCAGCTGCTTCTGCAAATGTGACGTTTTCTTCCGTGTTTCTCTTTCCCTGTCTTGCTGATGGATAGGAAGATTTTAGGAGACTTTAGTACACAATAGGGCTGCCAGGTTTGGATCCACATCTAATTATTTCCAAAGATCAGAGGCACTTGCGCTGGACACTCTCGTATGCATTCCTTCTCTTAATTTCCAGGAATACTGTGACAAAAATAAGGCAGGGGATAACTCTACTGAATATATGGACCCTTAGCTAGATATCACTGATATCCTTCGTATTATAACATATATTAAAAAAGAAGGAAATTTATTCCATGGCTGCCTGCTCTAGGGCTTTCTGTACCTTCCTATTCTAGCATCAGGCTTCCCCGGAGACAGAAATGAATTAGAGAGATTGCTGGACTGATTCAGTCTGGCAGTTTCTGTGTTAATATTGGTCTTAAATTCTGGAGTTGTCAAACAATAAATAAGTGAATGCCAAAACGAAACATGCCAGGGTTTTTATTTTTGACATGGCAGAAGAAAGAAAAAATTGCAACACATGGCTTCTACAGTTCACTACAGTTCACAAGGCTAAATATCAGGAATATTTGCCCCTCCTTGGCCAAAATGGTAAGTTTGCAATTCTTCTCAGAAATGTGAGTTACTAAACACAACACTGAAAATGCTTAAGTCTCCTACTCTGCTATATCTGTCCTGTGACAGAAAGATTCCATTTTAAACCTTTCCAGATCAATGTACATGAAAAACTTCTGACTAAATTAATCAAAATGAGAAAAACATAGAGTAAAGTCATATCCTGGATACCTAGAAGTTAAAAGTGAAGTTTACATTGTCAGCAACTCTTTTTTTGGAGCCCTATATGCTGGCTTCAAATTTAAAGATTCTGTAGCTTCTCGGAGATGTTTTTACATTTTCTCTTTCTGTGGATCCAGATCTTTGCTTTTGGTTAGAGGGGAAAAAAAAAAATCCTGAAGACTACAATGTTTCAGATTCTGTGCAAGCTGTAAAGTTCCCCTGAAACCACTTTCATTAGTTTTGCAAAAATTGCAGCCTTAAGGCTTTAAAAAGTGCTAAGCAATCAGCAGTCACTCATTTGGGAGCCTAATTATGGAGTTAGGAAACAAATATGTCTTGGTCTATCACTTGCCTTGCATAATACGTACAATGGGATTTAACCCCACACCTGCTTGTACAGATGTGTAAATACTCGTGACTGCTGGGTATCAACGCTGAGATACCTCCTTCCCAGTATGTCACTAAGTGACATGGAAATCAGGATCCTCCAACCCATCAACACAAGTCTCCTGGTGGCTGAAATAGGTATTTTATGATTTCAAATTACATCTGAATTATTTGAAGTGTCCCTGAGGAGACAATGATGACCTTTAGGACATTCTCACATCACTATTCAACGTTGTGCAGGCAAAGTGCAAACATTGTCCTTTCAGACGTGGAATAAAGAGAATTTAGCAAGGATACACTGTTCTCTGAATTATTTCTTTTTTAGGGACATTTCTTATGTTATGCCCAACAAACTCACCTCAATTTCAGCAACATTTTTATTTTTTTCTCCTGTCTTTCATTGGCAATAGCAATAGACACTTTGGCTTTTGAAGGTAAAGCAAGATTACTCGAAATGGATTGGCACTGATAGTCTGACAGAGGGTTTGGAAGAGGAACTAAGCACACTTGGACGAACAAGGCAAGCCATGGCCTTGGACTCATTTCTTCTTCCCTCCACATTCTCATCACGACTGGACTGATTTCCCCCTCATTTCCCTGTTTTTCGTAGCCTGAGATGATGCTTGCTGCCTAGTTTGAGACTATGAGGCTTTTGGAGGAAGGTAAAACAAACTTTTTTTGCTCTTAGGCATGGGATGAATAAAACTGTGATGGGCTACCTCTGGCTAAGGCCCAAACTCCTACCCAGCTGCTCTCTCACTCCCCCTCCTCAACAGCATGGGGGGAGAAAACAAGCATGGAAAAGCTCATGGGTCAAGATAAGTAAGAGGGGATCACTTACCAGTTACCATCGCGGGCAATATACACTGGACTTGAGGAAAAGTAATTTAATTTATTGTCAGCTAAAATAGATTCATGTAGGGAGAAATAAATACAAAATTAAAATAATATTTCCTCTCCAACCATTTTTACCCTGCCCACCTTCCCCCCTCCCCTCCCGACCCCTCTCCCCACCCCGAGAGGGCTGGGGCTGGGGGTGTGGGTCCGTCCGTGCCAGCCCCTCGGGGCCGCTCCTCCCTCCTCACCCCTCTCCCTGCTCCAGCGCGGGCCCTGCCCCGGGCTGCAGTCCTTCAGGGACAACCTGCTCCCGCCTGGGCTCTCCAGGGCCGCAGCTCCTGCAGGAAATATCCCCCCGCTGCGGCCTGGGGCCCTCCCCGGCCTGCAGGGGGGGTCTCTGCTCCAGCGGGGTCTCTGCAGGGCTGCAGGGGATCCCTGCTCCGGGCCTGCAGCACCTCCTGCCCTCCTCCTCCTCCGCCCTGGGGCTCCCTCTGCTGCTGCTCCCTCCTTGCCTTCCTCCTCCTCTGCCTGGGCCGCCTTCGGCCCTTTCGCAAACCTCTTTTCCCCCCGGCGCCCCCAGCTTGGCTGAGGGGCTCAGCTGTGTCCTGCGCTGGGGCCCTTGGAGCCGGCTGGGACCGGCTGGGACCGGCTGTGTCCGGCGCGGGGCAGCCCCGGCCGCTCCACACACAGGCCGCCCGTCTGCCCCACTGCCAGTGCCTGGGCACCGACACTTGGTACATTAAAATGAAGCTGACGAGTTTCTATCAACTGAGTACAGTGCAAGTTTATTTTTGCTGTCAAAGTCAGCTCTTTGGCAGAGGCGATGACCTTGCGCTGGTCAGTTGTTTTCCCCTCCCTAACCCGGGCTCTGTGGAGGTGTGCCTGCCTCCAGGCCTCCTACCGTCACACTGATGCATGTCTGCTCCTCTCCAGGACAGTCATTGTTGTACCTGAATGAGCTCTACTTCCATATTCCTTTTGGATACTGGTTTTAATTTTGCTTTTATGACCCACAACTCCTTCCAATGTGAAAAAAAATAGACATCTCCCGCCACAGACTCTCTGATTATGTGTATCTGTTGTCAACCGTTTCCTCTCAATAGGACTAAAGAGCAAGCTGTGAATGCCATATTTCATTAAAATGGTGAAATATTTTCTGAAATAGTCAAGCAGAGGGGTTCCTCTGAGGCTGTCAAACGCATCTCTCTCTGAATGCTTGCTAAGAATTGCTAAAGAAGGACAAAGATTGAAGGTGTGAGTTTAGGCTAACTGTCCATTACAGAAACAGACCAAATAGTATTGGTCCCCACTGTATACAGTTCAGAAACTGTGAGTAAAGGCACCCTAATAAAATCTGCAGGAGATATTAAACAGTGAGGAGTCATGGATGCCAGAGAAGAGAGGAGAACAACACAAGGAGCTTGAGGGGAAAGGAACATGGGAAGGGAAACCATGAAGTGATATTGTGGAAAATACAAACTCTGATCTGGGTGTATTGAAATAAAGCTCATCCCAAACATTGTCCCATTAACAGAAAGGAAAAGCCTGAGAAAGAACTAGGCCGAATCTACAAAATCTACAAAACTTCATAAGCCTGGAGCTTTTCCCGGTACTCCAGACCACGATGTTCTGGGAACAGGGACTGGGGATGGGTTCGACTGAGAGGTGCTGAGGAAGGATGGGGTAATGGAGAATGCCCCTGTCCCCAGCATCTGCTGGTGGGGTGTGGACAGGCTCCTGTATCACTGCATGTAACTTTTTCTGTGTTATTGTTTTCCCACCTGCCCATCTCACAGGATCTGTGTTTCCCCTGGAGAGCCTCTCCCAGGTGACTCCCTGACAAATTCCCTGTATTGTAAGGACCAAGAAATTATTATAGAGCCATATCAGGAGAGGTACAGACTTGGAGAAACAGCAAGGAAAAGTTAAGAAGATTCTTCTGGCAATGAAATTATGAAGAATAGCTCAAGGATGAAGACAAAAAGGTACTAAAACAGGAAACTCGAGCTTTCAAGGAGGCAGAACTGCTAAGGCTGTTTTTAGAAGAAAACAGTTTACAGAACAGATTCTGTTCTGAACACAACTGAGATTTGTAATTAGAGCTGGTCGGAAGATAAGGCAGCTTAACTTTTTTAAAAATAAAAGTCTTGCAAAGAATTGATCTGAAATACTATTCAGGGTCAGAGCTACCATCCCTCTTCTCTGCTGGTTTATATCTGGGACTGCCAGCCCTCCGGGCGTCAAGGAAGAAAACTTCACCTCAGCCAGAATCCGATCACATAGTCGTTTTTTCTCCTGGTATCTGATATGAGCTAACAACCCCACTAGAAATTGCCAGTTTAAATCATCAATTGCTAATGATTAAATTAGCCTAGGCCTAGTTAGCCATCTAAATGTTCAGTCCCTTTTGGAATTACATTTATGATCTGTCTGATTAGAGAAGCATAGGAAAATGCCCTACATCATCTTGCGTGATGAGAAAAATGAAACATTTGTGAAAAACTAAAAGCTTTTCACTTTGCGGAGATTAAACAAAAAAGTGTGTGTTGAGGAGAGATTGCTTTTATTTTTATTTAAGAGAGCATGGTGAAATAAAGCCCAAACAAACCAAAACATCAACAGGACTAGAATATTCTAGAAAAAAAACCACCCTGAAAGACCATTTTTTTTATTGACAAGCAATGTGAATGAAAAATGTCAACCCGTTCTATTTATAACTGGGGGTAGGCAACGAAGATGCATTTAAATGTGGACGTGGGAAGCGTTCTCATTTCTGTAGTTTGTGAAGGCTCTGTCTGATTTCTCTGGGATGAAAAAATAGGCAAGCAGGTAGGGTGTAATGCTTTACTAGCTTAATCATTTTAGAAACTCTGAAGTCATCAGAGCTATGACAATTTGTGCTGACTGAGATTTGCTTCCTGATACTCTAAAGTTCCTACCCTTTGGCGCACAGCAGGAAGTACATATTTTAACTAGTTTATTGCAAACAGTCCAGCTACTGTGTTGGCCGGAGCATGTCCTTTGGTTATACCCATTCTCCAGCATTGTTCGTTGTATTTAAGTCAATTATTAAGTCCCCTGTCACCACTTGTGGCTCAGGTCCCTTCAGCCTTCATCCAGAAATGCAGTTTCTCTTATTCTTAGCTTTCAGTATAGAATTCAGCTTTGTCATTTTAATGACAGAGAAGGTTATAGAAAAAAAAAATATATATTCAGATGTCTGGCTGAACTGGGCATTATTCTGGCACTAAATGCAAGACATTAATTTACAGATTTAAGCCGGGTTTGGTTTATATTATTTTGTCTTGAGGAAGTAAGAAGACATAGATAAACAGTATTTGGCTGCAGAAAAATGTGAAATTCATCTTTAAACTGAATATTATTTCTAACCAGATTCCAGTGACCTCTTCCTGCCCATGGAATACTCCAGGTACTTTATTTTTTTGGATTTCAAACTTCAAAACGGAATCCATTCCCTAATAGCTGGTACCATATCCACACTGACAAGCTCTGGGTGGCATCCTACAAAGGACACAGTAGTGCATGCCACTTCCTATGGCCTTATTTTTTGATGTGACATCATGTGATAATTCTTAATCTCCCCTGTTAACAAGACGTATGTCGGGTACTAAGCTCTTGTGTTTCACTTATAATCAATCATTCACTACACGGCGCAGCTTTTACTGACAAGTAATTCATTACTTTATCAGATCAGTCACTAATCTGTCTGACAACATTTGGGGCAGAATCATATCTTGAAGTAAAGAAATGCAGCTAAAGCTGCTTCCAACTCAGTTTTGACTTAACCTTTCCCCTCACTGCGTCTGCCCTCCCCAGCTGCATGATTTTTGGAACACCCACAGCTGCAACTGAAGTGAGTAGATGAAATCCTGGCTTCCAGCTGTAAAGCTCTTACTGACCTCAGTTTAAAAAAAAAAAAAAAAGGATTTTACCTAGTGGCAGTCATTCAGCACCTTTGAAAAGCAGGGATTTAACAACTGGCCAAAGGTCAGCGCAGAAATCAATGCCAGAAAAAGGACGAGACCTCTGTAGGGTCTAACTCCCAGCGCAGCCCTGGCAGCACAAGGTGCTCTCTTCCCAGATACCATGTCACAGATTTTTCTGTCATTTCTAAGCTTTTTTTTTTCCTTAGTACACACCAGGTTGGGGAAGAAGCGTGACAATGTACTGATAAAGTTGCAAACATGCATCAGCTCCATTACCCTGCAGTGCAAGGGAATTTAAACATTCTGGGAAGAAAAATGTCTCCAGGCAGGAGGAAAAAAAAAAAAGTAAGTTTTCAAAAACTCAAGCTGTAAAAGAAAAGTGAAAAACACAAGCTGTTAAGAGTATGAAAGGTTCAAGAGGGTAGGAGCACTGATGCCTTGAGATTTTAAGAAGGGCTGTGTTGGCTTAATAGGAACTTACCCCATCTTTTTTCCTACTTTAAGAATGGGGAACATTACCTACAAAAAGAAAGAAAGGAAGAAGCCTAGCTGCTTTGAAGGCTGTTAAGTGCACTCACCTACTGAGGGAAGGGAGAAAAGGGAGAACCAGCTCCTGAGAGTTGACAGTGCATCAGAAAGCGAGCTGCTGTTAGCTCTGTGAGGCCAGCAGGATTTTCTTGATCTAGTTTAACAAGTCATCTTGCTAATCCAAAGGTTATATCCTTGTCTGTTGCGCAAATATTAGGCTGCAGAAACTGTTCTTTGGGGTTTTTGGGCAAGACTGTTAATAGAGCAGCCCAGAGAACAGATCTTTGATTAGCAGGATGAAAAAGATCGAAAGCTGTAGAGAAAACATGCCTAACCTATATCCTGTTCATATCAGCATAAACACTGGTTTAGTTCAGATTAACGCTGGCACGAAGGAGACCTGCTTCAATCTGGATACTTGTCACTGCCTTCTGCCCACCAAGTGTTTGTGTTCTCTCTCTCCCCTCTCAGTACCCAAACAAAAATGCAGTTCATACTTGCTTGTGCTCAAGTGTCCACTTACAAGACGAGGGGCTTTGGATGCTCAGTTTTTTGTTGCCTTAAATAAGAAAGCGTTTTTTCTCAGTTTGTGTACAGAATGTCCAAAACCAGGTTGGAGCACTGTAGGTGCTTTATAGGACCTTTGCACACAACTGATAACACAGTGGCTAATGAAGTTGGCTATTACCTTCCAGTGAACAAGTATACAGTAGGAGTGTAGCAGGTTGGTACCCAAGGTGCTCCAACATAACGACTACTGGAAGGATTGCAAGAAGCTTTGGTTTACTACATCATCCATCCTTCATCACTTCCAACTCTACGGTAGTGAAGCATGATGAAAACTGAGCTCCTATAAACTTTATGCTTTGACCACAAGTCCTCTCAGATAAACATTTTGTTCTGCACCTGTGAAGGAGCTTCTGCTGTGGGGTTTCTCCTAAGGTGTGCATGGTCTGGGCAATGCAACATTACTATAGACATTAGTAGTACATAGTACATGTACATTACATAGTACATGTAGAATCAGAAAACTGTTACTGCAGTTAGGACTTGAGCTATCAGCACTATGCAGCTATGAACTGGACCATCAAAGAGACAGAAAGGTGCCTTGGCCATTTGCATGACCCTGGAGTCTTGTGCTACCTTAGTACAAATAGCAAATAATGAATTCTGTAAGATCTACTTATAAATCCGTAACTACTACAACAGGAGCCAGGTTTTGTTCTCTCCTGACGAGGTGAATAGGTCCAGGTTATCTGTGCTTTGTGCTGGTAGTTCATCATTTAACTATGACTTAACTCACACATGGTGAGAAGGAATTTTTGGCATTTGGTCTGTGGGCTGGCAGGCTGTCAAGTAACTGTAGGATTCACTGAATCTGGAAGAGGCTCTGGACTGACCTGCCACAAGTAAATTATGTTGTTTTCCTTAATCAGTGTGGAATAATTACTAAATTGGCCAAGAATACAAAAATACAGCATTGTTCACACATTAAGGAAAGTCATAAAATCGAGAGGCTTCTGAGGTAGAATACAGCCGCAGCTAGCACACGAAGAATGCAGCATCTGTGATTCCCTGTACAAGGTTGTTTGCGAAACTACACGAGGGATGGAACGGAACACGCTTGTTCCGTGGCCTTCCCTTGTGACGAATAGCAGATATGGGGACGAGATGGTACTACGGAACTGATAAGCGGCCTACACGCTACCCGAGCCAACATTTCGTCAAATGTTGATGAAATGCTGTCCTTTTGTGCGAACTTTGCTCACCACAATGTACCAAAACACACCTCCATCCCGGAGGCTATCCGCCCCCGAGGCGTGAACACTCCTCCTTGAATACATTAATCATAATAAAAGTACGTATGACTAAAGTCACTCAAACTCCACTTTGAAGATAAAAAAATAATATAAAAATAGCCCAAGAGAGAGGGGATGTCAGGGAAGACACCATCGCGAAGAATTCCACCGCTGATTTCCGGGATCAGTCGACGGGCTGAGCCTCTCTTCCCCCCCATAGGGACGCCTTTGGGTAAGACTTCGATTACACCGAACGCTTTCTCGGGGACTTAGAAATTTCTCTAGAGAATCTCTACCCTACATTTATAGCCAGGCTGTATCGTTTATAATTTTGTCGCGCGTTTGTATACTTAGCAATATCTTTATTTGCACGTGCTTTGCAGACAGTGTATTTATCACCGGCAATCCAAAAGAACCTGTATATCTGTTGTTTAAATAAACTGCACTGTTTAAGTAGCTAGTCGTTTAGCTTTCTCACTGAACGCGACCAAAACTTGAGAGAGGCCGTGCTAGTTCAGGAGTACGACTAGACTGAAGGTGCAGTCCACTATTAGTGTATCCAAATCGTAATAGTTTAATACACATTAAACGCGATTGGACTGATAGTGCTGAATTGGGCATCACTCAGAATTTAAACCTAGCCGCACCTGGCCTCCCACCTCGGTGAGGAGTGTTAGAACGCAAGGGGGTTTATCTTCTGCCAAAACCGCTTGGCCCCGTTTCACGCAACAATCAGTCCACCAGAGCTGGTGTCTTGAGTGTTCTTCATCTAATTTTCTTGCATGCTGGAATCTGACAAATATAATAATGGTATTTTTCACTCATTTGCAGTAGTGCTTTTCTTTCAATGGTATTGAAATACCCCTCAAATGCCAAACTTCTTTGGGAAAATATTCACGTATCAGTTTTAGTAATATAAAACTATTATTACTGCACATCTCCCAGGGGGTTTGTGAAGCTTGTTTAATTGAGGTTTGAACTGTCATTATTTGTGAGATGAGATTATCTATCATTCATGAGCTTTCAAATGAATACCAGTTTTTCTGGGAGAAAAAAATGCTGGCAAATCCTAAAAGTTTCATGATTTTCAGCATAAATAATTATTCCTCCAAATATTCTGTATAGTTTGTTATTTGTTACTTGCTATTCATTATCCACAGTTTGTCATTTGTTATATTTCTGTCTAGAAAATTCAGTCACCCAGTCAGGTACCAGAAGTAATAGTATGTGACTTTTATGACCGTTCACCCAGCATAAGTAACACGTAGAGGAACTTGCACAATCAAAGCAAACAGTGCATGAATAACACGTAGACAAAATTTGTTTACATGAGCTATTCCGTGAATATTTATGAACTAGAAACACGTTTGTAGAAATTAGGATCAGAGTGCAAAGAGAAAAGCAGGGCCAAATTTGCTGTAACTCAAGTCCTACCCGTAATTTATTACCACGTCGTAGTTGCGGATGGGTGAACTCCAACTTTAAATTCAGATGAGTTGCACAAAGTTGTACAGCAAGTTGGTGGGGCCAGAAGGGAAATGGTAACGTGGCAACGCTTCTGCCCTGCGTGGTGATACCTTTGCTGCCTCCCAGCCTATGCTGTGTGTCGCAAGCCCTGCTCGACCACATTGTGGATGTGCAGCCATCACCGGCATGTCGTTAGATTCACGTACAATCTGCATGGGCAAATTTCCCCACGTTTCCCATCATGGCATGGGAGATGCTCCTCACGCACCAAAGGCAGGAGGAACCGTGGAAGGAAACCACTCTATGGACTGCAGGCACTTTAAATCTTCCTCAAGCTCAAGAAAGCCTTGTGGCTCAAATACCAGCTAGCAGAGGTCCAGTCTGTTGTAAAATACACGCTACTTCATCCAACATCGCTGTAATAATTTCCCAGCACATTCAAATAGATTGACATGGAAGTGGAGTTTCCCTCATTGCCAACACATTTTTTTTTTGCATAGAAACTTTTTTTTTCTAAACATATACAAACCCACAACTTCCGCACTTAACAGATTTCTTATGCATTTTTACATCGCCAGAGGATCACAGGGGATAAAGATGCTATGCATTATTTCCTACTAGAAAAGGCATCTGCTTACCCACCAAATCGAGCAGGGACTTAGATTAAAGGCAGACCAGAGCCTGAGAGCATAAGCAATGAATTAAAATCCCTTTTTGTCATTCATCTGGCAATAAAATTCTGCTTCATCTTTAAAATCACAAATATTGCATGTTTAAAAAAAAGGTTGGACGTGTTACACCAACCAGCTGCATAAATCCTAGCGGCCTTGGAAAATTAATGTTTTGTTTTAAGTAAAGCTGAAGTTACTCATGTTATTTCACTCTATCAATAGCAAGTACATTAACATTATCTAGTGTCTGCAAGCACACTATTAATTTACCTTGTACTGTCCCAATAGAGGGAAAAGAATTGTTCAAGGCAATGAGGCGTATCCACTTCCACTCCTTGGGACTCCTTGCTTCCAAATAATCAATATTAATGTGATGAAGGGAGGGCAGAGAGGAAAAGGATCCTCTGATTTATCAGCTAAAGACACACCACAGAGCAATGAGAGTCTGAAGGCTCTTTACTAGGCTGAACAGAGACTAAATGGTTTATCAAGGGTGGAGGCACTGTCACAGTATCCACCTGAAGTCAGGATTGATACGACGCTTAGCAGCCAGGAAGCTGACAGATATAACTTTCCCTTTCTAAAAGGATACATTCTTGATTGTAGAAAAAAATCCAATGTGTTCTTGAAAATACCTGCTCACTTCAGTATTAGCTTTTTTCCCATTGGGGAAAATGTTGGGATTTTTTTACAGAAAAGCAGCTTTTTTTCTCTGAGGAGAACTACTTTTTGCCTACAGGTCAGATGAACAGCACAACACACAGTTCTTAACAATATCTGAGACAACTTTGGCAAAGTATGATTGTCAGGAAGTGCAAAATTGAAATATTTGGGGGGGGAAGCCTTTAAGTAACATGACCTGAATTTTCCTTTTTAAACCAACGGGAAAAGTAATTGCCATGGAATGGCCTTTTGTCCTTTTGACCTTCAGCAAGCAAAAAGTTACTTTTAAAATTGCATTATGATAGCAAATGCTGTAATCTTTACATAGGCTGAAGTCAGAGCGGGATGGCAGGCACACTGCAGCAAGACTAAAACATTTGGTTCTGGCTGTCCACAATAACACATGCTTCCGCTTGAAGATATAGATAACATTCACAAAAAAAGCTCAGCTAGGGCGAAAAAAAGATGACTCAGTGTCAGGAAACCAGTTTATTTTCCCCATATGGCAAACAAGAGTAGAATGACTGCGTAGTTAACTCACTACTGTAAGATATGAAACACCAGGGCTTAACTTCCTTCCTTCCTTTACCAATTATCATATCAAATTAAGCTGTAGGATTAATGAATGTCTAAACTCATGCCTCTACACATAGACTCATCATATGCGAAAGCACTGCCTAGTGCTTGTCAGACCTGCAGCTGGGGCTTTATAAAGAAACATGTCCCCAAGCTAGACCAGGCAAGTTGTTCATATTGTCCCTTAAACACTGAGACCCCAGGGGACACTTCACTGCCCGTGGGTGGACACCGTCAGGCTGGGATTAGAGCACTCATCACCTTGTAGGATCATGTCACAATTATGCAAAGATGGACGTGATGGTCCAGGCTATGCAACGGTGACAATGAGGAGGAGTGGGACCTTTGCCCTGTTATCTGCTTTGCTCAGAGCTGGAGAGGACTCAACTCCTGAGACTTCTGCCATTTTGTGGGACGGTTCGCCACAGCGACCTGAAGTGGAATATATCCCGCCTAGGTTTAGGTGTCTGCAAGCGTGGACTTTTACACAAACTAACTTCCCTCTTTGTACACAACAGAGGGAAGTGGACACTTTTAGGGTATAACTTATCAACTTCGGAAATATATGTTGGGGTTAGAGGAACTGCACACCGTGCTCTGAAGTTCATTATATCCACATGTACTCAAATGCAGTCTATTAACATTTATTCTCTACTTCTTTTCACAACTGTCCACTGCAAAGTGCATGCTGCGCTTTTCATGCATTGGGTAACACAACATGAATCTGCCTGTAAATGTATGGCAGGTTTATGCAGCCAAAACATGAGGATTTAAAAAAGTGAATCGAGGGGCTGTAACTAAGAGTAATGGGATGATATTAAGCGAGGCAAGTGGTACAGTGAGTGTCAGGAAACGCTCCTGGGTGCTGCAGGATCTTGGGCTGTGGAAGATGCTCCCAGGGCGATGAACACTACATAATGTACACTCAACTATATCTAAAAGGCACAACACTGCACTCACTGGTGCCCAGACTAGATGATATCGTGGGTTTTTACTGCCCTTTATTCTAGGTACTAGGCTCTAAATCCTTGTTTAAAACCTATATGACCTAATTCTTCTCTGGGGTAACTTATCTGAAGTTCTCAAGGTAAAAATGAGCCCTCACAAGTAGGAGAGAGCACTGCAACACCTAGAGGCAACACCAAGAAACAACTGAGATTTTAGTAAAGAGATAAATTCAGTTTAGCTTGTGGGAAGAAATAATTCCATTTCTCCCTAGATTCATGGAAATTACACCCTAGAAAAGCTCCCCTAAAGGATATCCAGTTACAAATACTATGTTAACAGAAAAAATATCATTATCTGAGGGCATATATCAAACTTTGCTCACCTGAGTCTAAACATAAAGAAAACATGAAAGATAAAAAATCTCAGTGAATATATCATAAACTAAGTACCTATTTAAAAAATGTAATTTAAAAATATTTGTTTGAAGAAGAGTATCTGCTTACACCAGCTGCTGGAAGCGCATTTCTTTACATATTTCTATCACTTCTAATTGTTTCAGTCCTTAGAAAGATTGATTAGATTTTCAAATCCTGCTTTCTGATATGCCTTGCACTTATGCTTAGGAGAACTTTATGTTCTTGTCGTCATCCTTAATTTTCAAAGATTGTTTTAGACACTGATGGGTGCACTCAATCTACGTTTGAAAACTGTCTTCAGCACTAACCAGGTGAGTGGAGGAGAAGGGTCAGTGTTCCTTGGAAACAAATGGGAAAAGGCATAAGATTTAGGTAAATAGAGGTGACTCAGTAAAGAATTAGAATGATTCCTCCCAAATTATCAAGATTCTATTTTTTTAACCTTACTTTCTGGGAAGTTCTGAAGAAGAGATCAGCCAATGCAGAATTGTTTTTAGCTTTTATTTTCATATTCCTGTTTAGAAAAACCAAAACAAGACAAGAAGTGCAATATACTTTCCATTCTGAGAGGAAGTTCAAAGCTTCTGAAACCCTTTGACAAAAATCCCATGAGATTTTGTATCTTTGGAACATTCAGGTATTCCAAAGATGTTCCTAAAATATGTGTGATTCTTGCTGATCTGCACTGAGATGAAGATGTTTGAAGGTAACTATAGGGCACAGGTTCTTCATCTCTTGAAGTCAATAGCGGCGGGGTCAAGTGCTGGCTGACTAGAAACAATTTTTCATTAGTCAATGTGAATCTTAATTGGGCAGTACTAAGAAGAATAATTTTCTCTTACCCTCAATGAACAGTAATTTGAGATGTACTGGAATGTACTTAGCACAAACACGGAAGAGAGGACAAGAGAAAGGTTGTTTGTGGTTGCCCTGCTTGAAGGAAACATCCAAATGCTGCTTTCTGGTTAACATGATATGTATATTGTGGACCTAGTCTTATGGAAGAACAGCCATACCTGTTTGGAGTCTTTTTCACTCACCGACCAGCATGAGGACACCTACCAGAAACCACACTGCACTCACCGTCTGAACATGAAGCGAAGCACTTCCCTACAAAGGTGATGCTGTGACTGGCATCTCCAGCTCTACACTTTGACTCTGCTCTTCCACCTTCTGCACTTACAGATTTTATCATTTCTTTTTCTCTAAAAGAGCTGACACTTGCTCGGCCTCAGTGCGAAATAGAGAACAGGAGAGATTTCTCCAGCAGTAGTACCAGAAAGGGAAGTTCCCATAATCTTTCCACTTCCTCCCTGCATTTGCAAAGCCAAAGGAGAAATCAGAGCAAATAAATAACCTCCTGCCCTTAGTGCAGCAGCCACTGCCTCATTAGCCCAAGCATGCTCCATCCCTCTTCTTTAAGTGCAAACCTGCACTCCCATCCTCCTCTTAGCTTCTTACCTCCTATTCACATTTATTATTGATATCACCTATCAATAATGCCTTCCACTGCTTCAAGAGTTTGGCCTGTCTGCCAGATCCCGACTTTCAAGTGCCCTTTCCTTCACCTCATTATATTTTTAATGATATATACTTTATTTCTTTCTTTTCCCTCCTCTGCCTGTCCCCTTTCTCACAAAAAGAGGGAGAGAAAGGAGTTGGTTGAGAAAGTGGCAAAGGTACCAGTGTGGATACTTTAAGCAGTGGCTCCCACGCTGTCCCTCAGCCTACTGTCCAGCTTACCAGCGTCTGGTCTCCTGGAAGGGCAGCAAATGCACTTGTTTCATGCTTTACTCAAGCATGGACACTTTCTCAGAACCACCACACAAGAGGAAAACCTACTCATTTCCTACAGCTTTGCTGCAAATAGCTGTATTTGATCTTTGAAAAGATAGTCCTCTTCATTGGTTTTCCCAGCTTTGTAAATTGCAATCTTCAGCCCATTTTATCTTCTGTTTGTTTTCCAGATCAGCTCATGTCTTTTTCTTTTTTAATTGCTAAGGTAACATCCTGTTACCCAGAAGACACAGTGTCGTTAGGATAGTTATACCTGCGAGCAGGATTACAGCATCTACCCAGAGACAGTCTGAGTGCTGAACAGAAGCAGGATTAGTAAATTACTCTAATATTTGATTTGACAATTTTTTATAATTGAGGAACCTGAACATGAAGGATTTGCTGGTGATATCAGAATAATTCAGGCATACATATTTTGAGGCCACAGAGGAAGTTTCTTTCCCCTTTACCTTTTTAACAACTCTGTCCTGACTCCAGTCTAATACAGGATTCTGTCTCTTGCTGTTATTTCCTCTGTCTGTTTTCTCTGTGAGTCTGTTTGGGTCAAAAGCCACATGTGTTATGTTTCCAGAAACCCAATCAACCAATTATGTCATTTCCCATTATTATAGTTATTTAATTGGATAAGAATAACAAGAGAAGAAAAGCAATAGCCAAGCAAGATCCAGCTTTCATGCTGAGTGGAGTGATCCTGATCTACTGCTTCTGCCCATCTCTGCCTGTTCAAGGCCTTAGTGTGGCTGTCAAACCTTTCAAGCTTTGCCAGCCTGGAGCCCACAGAAGCTAAAAGTACTATGGTCACATGCAGTCGTTGGTTCCTCCAAGCTCTACAAACCACATTGTGACTCCATCCACAAATGTGGATTTCAGAGTACTCACAGAAGAGCCATAATGTGATTTTACATGGGTGCAAGAATTAATTATAGCGTGCAGAAGTCAGAAGAAACAGGAGAGTATCGCAAAAACATTGTAAGTATCTAAACAGAGAAGACAGCAAGTCAAGTGCTCTTATGCGGTCTGAAAGACGTGCACACATAATACAATTAAGCAGCCATCCTCCAGCTTGGAGACACCACACTTACTCTGCTGACTGGGTATCAGCAATGCGTGCATCTTTCCACTGTGCATCAAAGAGCAGTTCTAGCTGCAATCAGAGATGCGCGGATGCTCAGGTACAGTTGAGCTGTCTGTGAGATGCATCTTGTCAACAGTCCCTTCAGCACTGTCTGCACCTGAATCCGGAAAGGAAGCTGATTTCTTTGCACACAATTTTATGGCTATTGTAATGCAAAAGGATGGCTTTGAATGTTGTCTACATGCTGGTCTACCACTGTAAGAATTTCTAGGAGTCAGGCAGGGCAGGGTGTCTGTTTTGCTGCAGCAGAGTTACCCCCTTGTTTGCCTCTAAGCAAATGGGCAAGTAATATCCTGTCTGGTCTTGGGTATAACAATTCCATGGTTTCAGCACAACAATTAATCCCAGTCTCTTCCTTGCATCAGTAAGGCACGGCATGAGCGTGACTTGATTTGGTGCCTCTGGGTGTATTATAGAATTTATAGATATGGAAACACAAATACAACAATTTTTGTCTTATCAGATTGATGTCCTCTATGCTCATACCTTTGGAAGAGCTGTGATAATTGAGATAATCCACATCCCTTAAAGCAGCTTTTTAGGCTGTGATTATTTTGGCAGCACGGCTCAAGTTTTATCACTCACAGAAATGCACAGGAGGAAAAGGACAAAATGTTTCTTCTTTTTGTTCAGCTTTAACCCAAATAAGCCCAGAGCACTGAAAACAAGAAACATCCCCCCCTACACAGTTCTCTGATTAGTGTCCAGGAATTCACACTTGCTAGAAAGTACCTTGATTTATCACTTTTATACACTCCAAATATGCACACAAATAAAAGGATTTCTAAAATGCACAGTCCTGTGCTCTGCAGAGGCAATGGTCTGTAAGTGTCAAGACATAAGTCCAGAGCATCAGCAGAACATGGGAACTTCAAAACCAAATCCAGGAGTTTGGTAAGTCTTCAGGCAAGATATTTGTCCCTAAATCATAATATCCAAGGTTTATCTTCCTGTACTGAGTCACCTTGCTAACTCAGAGGTATACAAGATCTAAGACTTGCTACTTTCTTTGAATTTCCTATTTGCTTTTTTAAAAATACCTCCTGTCTCTGTTTACTGCTTTTGAGATGTATTCTCTGCCCTGACAATGTGTGGGAAGTCTGAGGGTCTAACTCAAGGCTGCAAATTTACTCAGGCACACATATGTCAGGTCTTCCTGACTCCAGCCTCAAATTCTACTCCTGTCATCATTAAAATAAATGTTTGCATCACCTTCAGCTCTGCCTACTGTGTGAGTACCACTGAAGCACACAGTGCATTAATGTGTAATGTATCAATGTGGTATGCGAATGAGGTTAAAGTTAAGGATTAAAGTGAGAAATTTAGGCACTGTAATACCCAGTCATGTCAGAGGAATTACCGCCGTAATGTCAGCGCCAGTGCACAGTGAGTTCAATATCTAAAAGCAGGATTCACAAAAATCAATCATCAAGGCAAGGATGTGTCTTAAATTATACCTTTCTTTCTTGTTAGGTGCTGAACTGTGGAGTACAGAAGTTCCTGGAAAACTGCAAGGCAAACTGCAGGCTGTCCTGCAGCCTGCCCCTTCATGGAACGTATTCCACTTTATATGATATCCTTATCCCTGCCATGGTGGAGAGTGTGAAATCTTCTTCTTGTAGCTGGAGCTCATAGCTGAGAGCTGCATCCCAGAGCCTGCCTCACTTTCCAGGGCTTTTTGATAAAAAGTTATTATACACAGAAGCCATTTCCAGCTACATGAGGGACAAGGTGATTGGGAACATAGCATCTAGATAAATCATGGGTAATAAATCAGGGTAAATCGTGCTTGACCAGTCTGATTGCTTTCCACAGTGAAATGGTAGTCTCTGTGGACACAGGAAGGGTGGGGGTTAAATAATTTACATTGACTTTAGGAAAGGATTTAACACCGTTTCTTTAGTATCCTTGCAGCCATAATGAGGATATATGCACTGCATGGGTATGCTACACGGTGGGTATTAAATTAACTGGATTGTCAGGCTCAAATGTAGTGGTCAATAGCTTAAAAGTTTACCTGGAAGCAATTAGGAGTGGTGCTCCTTGGTGATTGATACTGGGGTTGGTAAGCTGTCATCTTCAAATGACCTGGGCAGTATGAGCCCATCCTTGCCAAGTTTGCAGGTGACATGAAATTTGGGGATTATTTGATACAATGGGCTACCTCCCTCTGGACCAGATTTATCTTGGGAAGATCTAGTTCCCATTTTTGAGACCAAAATGAAGCCAGAGATAAGCTAAGAGGTAATTTAGCCAAACAGGCATTCATTAAGGTGTTAACAGAACAAGTTAATGGGAACCTCCTAAAACTCAAAAAACTCAAGTGAAAACCCAATAGAGGAATAACCCCCTACAGCAGTACAGACCCAAGCATGTCTGTCTAGGGACCATATCAGCACAAAATGGCCTTGGGGGTGCCTCTGGACAATGGGCTGAAGTGTGTGCTGGGCCGCTTTAGTAAGAGCACAGCCCATAGGTCAAGACAAGGAATTATTCCCTTCTGTTTGGCAGTTTAGGACTGCATCTGGAGAACTGTGTCCGGTTGGGGTCTGCCAGTACAGGAGAGATATAGATGAATGAGTCGAGTGGAGAGCCACCAGCGTGGTTGTGATGTTGGATCCCATGATAAACAAAGAGTGGCTTAGGAAACAGGGTTTCCCTAGCCTGGAGAAGAGAAGCCTAAGGGGAGACTTATTTGCTGTGTTTGACTACCTGAAGGGTAGCTATAAGGAAAACAGAACAAAACTTTTCTCAGAGGTGCACAGCAAGGAAAAAGAGGTAATAGTCACAGTTGCCACAAGAATTCCAGTTTGTTACAAGGAAAAATTATTCACGCACACATACACACACAAATTCTTCACGTTACCCAAAGAGATTGTGAGCTTTCCACCCTTGAAGACTGTCACAGCTCAGCTGTACAAGGACCTGATCTAACAGACAGCTGGAGGTAACTTTAAAGCCAGCCTTGCTTTGACAGGGGGATTGACTAGATGACCTCCAGAGATCCATTCCACTCTAAATTAGCCTGTGATTTTAAATATTTTGTGAAGCAGGAATGTAAATGAAGGACTCCTCTTTCTTAGCAGAGTTCCCCAGCCACAAAATGAAAGGTCCCAAAACTTCTACTCAGCTAAAAGAGGGAGGCAGCAGGCTGATACTTACGGGACCTGACGAGATGGATCCCAGAGTCCTGAAGGAATTGTCTAATGTAGTTGCCAACCCACTCTCCATGGTATTTGAAGTCATGTCAGTCAGGTGAAGTCCATGGTAACTGGAAAAAGGGAAACATCACACCCATTTTTAAAAAGGGTAGAAAGGAGGGCCCTGGGAACTACGGACCTGTCAGTCTCACCTCTGTGCCTCGGAAGATCACAGAACAGTCTGGTCACAGGGCTGGGGCACCTCTCCTATGAGGACAGGCTGAGAGAGTTTGGGTTGTTCAGCCTGGAGAAGAGAAGGCTCCAGGGAGACCTTATTGTGGCCTCTCAGTACTTAAAGGGAGTTTATAAGAAAGATTGGGACAGACTATTTAGCAGGGCCTGTTGTGATAGGACAAGGGGTAATGGTTTTAAACAAAAAGAGGGAAAATTCAGACTAGATATAAGGAAGAAATTTTTTTACAGTGAGGGTGGTGAAACAGAGGAACAGGTTGCACAGAGAAGTGGTAGATGCTCCATCCTTGGAAACGTTCAAGGACGGGTTGGATGGGGCTCTGAGCAACCTGATCTAGTTGAAGATGTCCCTGCTCATTGCTGGGGTGTCGGACTAGATGACCTTTAAAGGTCCCTTCCAACCCAAACTATTCTATGTTTCTATAACAGATCTTTAATAAAATGATGGAGACTCAGCATGTCACACAACACAGTTCCCTTGGAATGCACACTTTAGGGAGTTCTTGCTGTTGTCAGAAAAACTTGGAAGAGGGCCATAAATATTGCTTCTTTGGGGTGGATCCTCATCTCTCCTTCCCCCTTGTCTCTGCCCTTAACTTAAAGCATGAATCGGTTGAGTGAGAAAGAGTATTGATGTTTAAACCTGAAGAGCAGAAAAAGGAGTTTATTGCAAACCTGCCAGTGCGTGCTCTCACGTTCCAACTGCTCCCTCCCTCCCATTACTTTGCTCTTCTGACACGTGCTGTTTTGAAGCAATAACCATGTGCTAGAAAGCGTCAGCCGGAAGAAACCGCATTTTATAAGGACTGTGTTTTCAGGAATACTGTGAAATCTATCTCTGTTCCTAATGAAACCTATCTTTATTCCTAATGCTTCTTAGGGATCATAAACTTAGAAAAGATGTAGTTTCTGGATCCCAGACAGGCATAGCATTAGTTAGCTGACAGCTCACTTAGCTCTTTCAAGACTTACATTTCACGTGAGACTTCAGGTTTCTGAGAAAGTTTCAAAAATAAAAACTCCTTCAGAGTTTAATGCCAGGATAGCACAATCCTCTTTTTTAGACCTGGAGCACCTTGTCAATTCTCTTCCTAACATAGTACTCCTGTATTTACTTATCCAGATAGCTTTATTTCTCTTTATTATGCTGCAGTGAAGGTAAACAGCATGTAGTTGACTGGTGACATATGACATGAGGTTCTGTACGAGTCATTTTGGCTTGAGATAACCGTCAAGCAAATAACAGAAACCAGAATCACTGTCATATTGTAAAACTGAATCTGTGTGGGCATTTATAAGAAAAGTCTCAATTGGTATTTTCACCTCTCTATGCTATTGGCTTTCTTTTTAATATGAGCTTTTTCTTCCATTGTCTCTGTCTAGTGCTTGGCTTTTGTTGGTGGTTTTTTTCCCATTGCTATATCTTATCATTCCACCACTCGTCTTGCCACATGAATTATTAATACTGTTTTTATGCTAAATGTCCCTGCCTCACACATAATTTGACCTTACTTACTGAACGAGTAACTGTGCTAACCCCTCAGGACATATTACCCACACTCTGTCTATGAAACATATTTCTTCCTTGTGTATGACTTAGCCAAAATTCAAAACGCTTTGAACACAGTCACGTGGCTTTTTTTTATATTAGCTCTTTTTCATTAGGGAGTAAGAAAGAAAAAATAAACCACTAACCTTTGTGGAAGCTAATCACAGTTTTGGTTGCCAGTTATTGTCCCTGTATTTTCAGTGTCATCTATCCTTGAATACACTGACAGAGCGAAGAAATTAAAATTTGCTTTCTACTACATTTAAAATATGACTTGATCATCAAAAAATATTCAGTGCAGCCCTCAAATGTGGTTTAGGAAGGAGCTGTAGCTTGTATTCACTTCAGCATAATTGGAAAATGTCTCAGTTTATCATATTGGCTCTTTATTCAGCAAAATGTGTTCTTATACCTCTCCCAACATAGTAGAATTTTAATCCTATACTGTGCTCAGCAGGAACAATTTTAAACACCTGCTGTCTCAATCATAACGGCCACCGTCTTTCCCATAGGGAGTTTACTTTCATTTCCATGGAAAACTCGAAAGGTAATTCCAAAGTCTTTACTGAAAAGATGGATGTTTACCAATGATCTTGTTCACTTTCAGGGAGAATAACAGGAGATGTCAGACATTTTAGAAGGCAAATGTTTGCTAACAATAATCCATTACAGAATAAATAGTTAACAAGCAACATAAAAAATTCATTGAGTTAATAATTAGCGACATGGTTATTCTGATGACCATTGAAATATCTTCTTGCTTTCTGCACCCTGGTATACTCTTGCTTCAATAGTATTCTATGACAAGGAGTTTCATAGTCCAATTAGGAATGCATTTCCTTTTTTGAGTAATATCATTTCCTCCAGATTCAACTCTCCTGTCTGTTCCTGAACTATTTGTTGTGTCTCCCTTGTCTCCTTGCCAAAATAAACAATTCCAGTCTTTTACAGTTTTCATTACTTGAGATATTCCTTTCTTATTGCACTTATTGCCATTGATGCCTGGATCCCCACAGAACTGATTCTGTGAAGCAGTGAGCAGCGCTGCAGACAGGATGAGCCCATCACTCCAGGTGAGTTTACAGCCACTGGCTTGTAGTTCTTCTTTGTCTTTCAACCATTTTTGATTGAAAAGTGTACACATAGCTTACTCTCAATAACTTCCAATCACTCTGGTTACAGAAGAGAAATAGAAGACAGACTACATCTCAGTCCTTTCTGTCAGAATGTAAGTTTGGAGATCCTTCTTCTTGAAATCTGTCCTGTCGTGGGTAGGGAAACTCTGTCAATCTGAGTTGTCATCAGAATTATTATTATTTTTTTCCTTGAGGAACCTCTGGTTAGCAGCATGTGATTTTTTATTGTCTTATCTCATTGAATCCCACTGAAATAGGGCCTCCACCATCTGCAACCCAGAGAATATACATCTTGTATGCTTTTATGGCTGTTGCACGAACACTTAAAGAAGGGAATCATCATGTCCTCTATATGGCTTACCTTTTGCCAATGATATAATATACCTTATTTATATATAACAAAGTAGTCACATTCCCACAGCTGTATCCTTAGGTGAAATGCCTAGTCTTAATGGTGAAACTCCAAACAGCAATAACATTTATACTGATTAGTTTACCCAAATTATAAATATTGGGTAATTGTAATTAGGACTAATTGTTAAAATTCAGTCTCATTTATAACTATTTGGAATGTCACTTATGTGCTACTATTTTGAAGAAATTAACTTTCCCTTCTTATTATCCATTTGAAAAATGTGCTAGTCAGAATTTAATTGCACCCTTACCAATTTTTAGTTTTTCACCGGTAACCAAAGTTTGTTTAGACTCTGTTATCTGTCTCTGACACTTGCGTTACATTGCTTTCACGAATGCTGCATACTGCAGTCTTATCAGAATACATTCATTGCAAGAAATATAATAGACTTTTTCTTAATAGACACCTCCAGTGTGTAAATTACTTCCAAATGCCTTAAAACTTGGCAAATTAAATCTTCCATTTGTGCCTTTGCACAAGCAAAATCAGAAGGAAAAAGGTAGTACGAGACAAACGATTACCATCACAACTTTTACAGTAGATGCTTAAAAAAAATAAAGTCAATTAATTTAAATGTCAGTATCAACTTATTGTCAGGTTATGTTCTTAAGAATTTTATTTTATTTTGCCCCTTCAAATGTCAGTCTTGAAATAATATTGGTGTAAAAATTTAAATTATGTACCCAAGTCTTCATTACAAAATAAACCTGGATTGCATTGACACTGCTATACCAAATAAACACGTATTTGAGAGCATTTCCTTGCTCTGATATTGGCATTTGCTGCACACAGGTGGGAACTGTAAGCCTGTCCAGGTTGAAAACCATTTGGGCATAAGTATTTGCTTGGCTGGACTGTCAATATATGTTGGAGATGAGCCAAACATCTTACATTTATTTTTATTTCTGTCTTTATTTCTCTAAAAAGAAGGAGAAAATGCCAAGATACAAAACAGCTAGCCTTAAAAACAGCAGTGCCTTTTTAGTCATCTTAATATCTAGCAGTTTTCATAAGGAAAAATATGTCCCTTTCAGCATATTGAAGTGAAATGGGCAAATCCAAGCCATCCACAATTCATTGACATCGGTAGAGCTGCATCCACTGACATGAGGGCTGGATTTTAGATGTAAGGACTACATGTTACTATTATCCAGAGTAGCAGCAGTAGTATTATTACTGCTGTTATTATATTGCATTTATATCAAGTATCACTGATATGTGACTTCCAGTTCCCCATGGAGGTAAAGTTCCTCGATCATTTGTGATTAATGCATGAGACAGAAAAGATCTAGTTTATAATGTTCCTCTTGGCTCTGTTTACTTTAATTACAAGACTTTTTTTGGCTTGTTTCTTTCCAAATTACTAAATTGCTGTTGTTCTTATACATTCATGTCAAAATTAATAAACTTTGGTGTTACCATTCCTACATTTAATAGAATTTTCAAAGTAAATTAATATACTTTTGTGCTACTAAGATTATTCAATTTAGCATCCAAATTCTGCTGTGAACTTTAATGAGCTTAGCAGGCAGGATCCTGCAGGGGAAGTTGGCAAGGCAGTGCATGGAGCCCTGTGTTTGCTTGACTCTGGCAAGTCACTTATCCATCTTTCACCCAACATCTGCCCATCTTGCACAGTCAGCTAGCAAATTCTTCTCCTGTCATGGACAGTGCCAGCAGAGCAGTGTTGTAGCTGGCAATTATTGGAAGACTGATGCGGGCCTTAGAACCGTGCTAAGACTGCCATAAAACCAAGCATTTTAGCAATGATAAAAGAGTATATGGGGGAAGGAGGCAAGGCTAGATGTTCTTTTATGTTCTAGATGTTTCTTAGATGTTCTAGAATGTCCCCCGCCACCCCCTCAGTCTGAATAGGTTAATGGTCAATATCACAGGATGTTTGAAGATGAAGTTTCCCTTTCAGGGGGCTGCCCTGAAAGCAGGTATGAACCCAGCAGGTCCCTTCACCCACATGCTTTGGGTTCACATTGCTACCTTCACCTTGGATGGAACATCGTCTCACATTAGACAGACATGCAGTACCCAGTCAGGCTCTGCGAGCCATCTTTGACTCACCATTTTTTTCTCCACTGAAGCATCATTGCTGTTGCCGTTGTTTTTGCCTTTAAATGATACAGTTTCAGTGTATGCACCTGTATTCCAGACAGATAGGGAGACTAAGAAAGAGGCAGGAGATTTTACTCTGTGTACATAAATGCTCTAAACACCTCAGTACAGTGTCTACGCTGCTGAACGATGTATTATTTAGGCTGTGGTTTGATAGAGATCACTGTCAGTTACCCAAATCCAATATAAACTAATTTTCTGTTCTTTTTTTCCCTCCCCCCCCTTCTCTTTTTAGCACCCCTGGCATAGAAGACATATTAGAAGTGAAATATTAACAGGAATCTTGTGCCAGAAAAGCTCAACTCAAGAGGGTGTGCTGGATAATCCAATTTTAATTTCCCCAGTTTCTGATGTGTCATATGATACTAGGTCAATCAGTAGTCTGCTTTGAATTAACAAGGAAATTTAAAGTGTCTCTTAAATGTTAAAAGAAGAAATAATTTGTCCAATTTAACTGACAAGCGGCAAGTTTGTTGGTATGCAGTGGACAAAGATGACTATGATTTGTAAATCCTCAATGAAATATGCTTTTCCCACAAGCTTTAAGGGAAGTTGTTGATGTGGTAAAAAGCTCCAGGTTTTGATCTCATTACAGTTAAGTCTTATTTTAGGTATGCCCAAGTTTGTTGTGGTTTTATAATCCACACAGGATATTTGCCATATCACAATATGCTTAGACCATCCAGTAACAAATTGGCTCCTGGCAGTACTGATGTAGGACTGAAGTCTAAATTTTTCTGAAAAATTCTGTTCTACTAAACTACGATTGGCTAAACGAAACCTCAAGACTACTTTGGATCCACAAAAATAATACTGTTGTTCTGTACCTCATAAACATTTTCTATTCAGATTATAAAAACTGAAAAAGATATACATCAAATGTATAACATAATTAGAAATTCCTGATTCCCAGTTAATTCAATTTAATCACAGCACCAGCCTTGGTGATGGTGGATCAGTGAGGTATTTGGCACTGGAGAATGGATAGGCATGCTAGCATGGAGGTCTGTCTGCCACCTCATTCTTGAAAGCCTCACTGTTTCCCTCCCATCTTCCCAACTGAAGCACTTCCATCTTTTCTTCCGTTTGGCTGTAGGCCAACTCTGTTCTACAAAACAGAGTGGTCTGTTATAATGGTCAGACACTGGGATAGGCTGCCCAGGGAGGTGGTGGAGTCACCATCCCTGGATGGGTTTAAGACTCGTTTAGATGTGGTGTTAGGGGATATGGTGTAAGGGGGAACTTTGTAGAGTGGGGATGATGGTTGGACTCGATGATCCCAAGGGTCTTTTCCAACCCAAATGATTCTATGATTCTAATGCGTCCTAGAAGTGACAGGGATCTTCAGGAACAATCAGAACAAAGATACAGGGAAGAATGGCAGTGGAATATTGCACTTACTTTACTATTGTACACATGTCACCCAGAAGAAAATCTGCATATCCTTTTACTACTAACTTGGAAGAATGGTGTACTGGTTTGGTTGGGATGAAGTTACAGAGTTAACTTCCTTCATAGCAGCCCATATGCCGCTGTGCTTTGCATTTGTGGCTAAACCAGTACGGGTAACCAGCAGTGTTTTGGCTATTGCTGAACGGTTCTTGCACAGTCCCAAGGTTTTCTCTCTTCCCCCACCCTCCCAAGAAAGTAGGTTGGGAGTGAACAAAAGGTTGGGAGGGAATGTATCCAGGAGAGCTGACCCAAACTGACCAAAGAGTTTTCCCATACCATACGGCATCACACTCAACAATAAAACTCAGGGAAAGGAGGGGGAAGCAGGAATTTCAGAGTTATGGCATTTGTCTTTCCAAGCAGCTGTTATGCATGCTGAGGCCCTTCTTCTCAGGAAATGGCTAGACATCTGCCTGCAGATGGGAAGTAGTGAATTAATTCCTATTTTTGCTTTGTTTGCACACACGGCTTTTGTTTTTCTTATTAATCTGTCATTATCTCATTCCACAAGTCCTTTTGCCTTCCTTGAGCATAGGAAGTTCCACCTAAACACGAGGAGGAACTTCTTTACCCTGAGGGTGGCAGAGCACTGGAACAGGCTGCCCAGAGAGGTGGTGGAGTCTCCATCTCTGGGAGGACGCGTTCCTGTGTAACTTGCTCTGGGTGACCCTGCTCTGGCAGGGGGGTTGGACTAGGTGATCTCCAGAGGTCCCTTCCAACCCTATGATTCTATGATTCCTTCAATTTCCCGCCCCCGCTTCCCCTCAGAGATGGAAGTGAGGGAAAAGTAGGGTCAATATCTGGCTGCTGGCTAGGGTAAGCCCATCACAAATATCTTATAGAATAGAAAAGTTATGGCTGTTACTGCGCTAGAGGGAGAACATGTTGGGCAAGAGGAGAAAACCTCTTGCACATTCCCTTTTACCTAACACACCTTATATCATGTTTCCAATATTAATCTTGTTTCCAAACATAGCGGGTGGGGTTGGGACCCAGTTTAAGACATCTGAATTTAGACATCTACTTCTTAATGTCCACTTGGTTCTTACTGTAAGATGGTGATCTATGGGCCCTGTTCAAACACCTAAACATGGGCAACTATTGCCATCCGAGATGCAGTGGGGTATCTTGCCTGGTCTCTAACGGCTAGTCCAGAAGAATCTGGGTATCTCATAGGTCCTATGTTGTGTCTGCCAGTCCCATTTACCTATGCTATCTCAAATGCCTACATACCTACCTGAGAGTGTCTGAATACTGCCACTACCCAAGCAGAGGGGGAGATCATATTAGCTCACCCTAAAATAGATTGGCCGATCAGCTGAATTTCTCTCTAGGCTCCGTTGACTGTGCTGACCAGATGAGCCATGCAAGTGGATGCCTATAGACAGGTATCTGATGGCACCTGAGACACTCAGGTGCTCAAAGAACCTATGATATAGAACTTCTAGGAACTACATGACCCTTTGGAGTGGCAGCTGGAGGAAAAGCAGGGTGCACTGGGTGTCTTGTGCCATTGGAAATGACATTCAAGCAACTGAACTGCGACTTAAATCTTGACTGATTACAGTGGAATCTTAGACACCAAAAGCAGAGGTAAACATCTATTTGTAGACACTTATAACTACGAGTCTTAATCTTAAATTGAATCTTGCCTGGTAAGGACACAATAAAGGTGCCCAGGATGGATAGGCGGCCATTGCCATTTCATGTGCAATTCTGCTCAATTTCCAGCTGCTGTTCCAGGCAAGCACTGCCATCCCACAGGCTCTGTGCAATAGCTGCCAGCCCCAGGAAGATGTCTCAGCTATCTGTGGGTGTTGCAAATAACACTTGACACCTCTGAACAGGCAACTGACTCAAGCCTCAAGATTCATTCAGTCTATCAAACAAAAAAGGAAATTCCAACACTCTGATGTGTTATGAAATGCTATGCTTAGAATCTGCATAATTGCAAATAATAGACCTAAAATGTCATTTGCCTATATTTTCTGTGATCACCTAAAATGAAGTCATCATATAATCATCAATAACTGAAGGAAAATTCCTGTTGTCCAAAACCTGAGAGCTATAAGTAATGCTAAAAGAGCCTTGGTATAATTTAATGAGGACAAAGATTGTCTTTATTAAAAACAAAAACAAAAAAAGCGACAACAAAAAAACCTCCACCAAAAAAACCCCAAACCTATGCCCTCCAAACAGAGGCCATGAAGGGGATAAACTATATGTGTGATGAAGGGATGTTAATTTGATGATATGAGAAAATAGATTGGCAGCTTGCTGGCTGAATCTCTGAACTCTTCAACTAAGAAGACTCCAGAGTTCAGGTTTTGCTTTCGAGTTTGCCTAAATTTCACTAGAACATGCAGTGTTGGTGGTATTAGCTGGATTCCACAGAAACTCTTTTTTAACAAAGCTTTCTCTGTGGAAATTTTTGCTATGACCTACCAGGGCTTTATTCAGTGCAAACAGATATTAAGTTGTTTTTTCAGAACAGGTCACACTGATCAGCTGCACCTCCCCAGGTGCATTTCCTCCTTGCACTGTTGAAAATTTGGTTACATCTTCACATTTGCATTTACGTGACACATAGGTGTTGTCCTTTTTTGTGTGTTTTGTTCACTGTGTAAACATGACCATTATGCCTTTCCTAAATGTGCAGTCACCACTTTTTCCCTCCGCCCCGGAACATCTGTAGTGGGGTCTGGACTTGATGACCTTCAGATGTTTGTGACATCCTCTCAGCTAACACATGAAAATGGTCACGTGAACTCTCCAAATTCATTGAAGTGAAAACTGAAATAGAATCATGGAAATCAAGTTCAATTGCTCCAGTTTAAGACACCTCTGCAAAAGCGGAGAATGGATCTGTTTTGCTTTGCTGTAAAGAACAAGGAACCACACACACTCAGCTGCTATGTCTTGGAGGGCACAGTAAGGAAGAGGTAGAGAGTGCGAGCAAACTGTTGTGGTCGCTGTAGGAGTCTGTGAGTATGTGACGACATCTTAGACTCCCTGACAACAGTTCATGTATTTCCTGAAATAACTTGGGTTCTTTTTAATATTTTCTTTTTTTACTGATTGTACATGATAACTGGAAAAGATAAAAATCACAGACTCTGGCAATCTATAGTATCACAAAATCTTAATAAAAAGTGAAGGTGCAGATCTTCCAAGGATAAGCTGGTAAATTTCATCAGTATCCATGGAGTTACATTAATTTATATCAGTTGATGATCTGCCTGATGGAGTCCATAATCTTTCACCAGCGGTAGATGAAAATGGTGCTAAATATAACAAAAAATACAGATTGGTTACCTTACCTTTAAAGAGAATTTTAAAAGGCTGTTGCAATTGTAACTGTAATTATTGCCTTGTGTTCTCCTTTTCAAACCCATCTGCTGATTCTTACCTTATGGTAAGAACCCAACTGCAAATCTTGCTGGGCAGGGCTCATTTTTCTACCTGTGAGCATATTTCTAGCCCTATTTCAAGACAAAGTAAAATGATGTAGTGATCTATCATTGCAACTCCTAGCTAGTATTAATATCACTATTACAGATTGTTCCTAATTAAGATGGAAGACTAATCATTTGAATAAGCCACAGAAGCCAAAAAGAGGAGCACATAGAGAAAAACCTAGTTAAACTTGTAATCTACTCGTACTTTTCAAATAAAACATGAAAACAGCCAGAAAAAAAATAATGAGGCCAGTAGTGACTGAAAGTGAGAAGTCTCATTTCTACCTTGCAACTGAGATGTCAGGTCTCAGTCCAAGGTGCTTTAAAAATAGCTGTGATGATAAACGACTAAAGCCCATGTCTGTAAAAGAAAACCTCCCAGAAGGCTAAGAAGCTGGTATTAATACACAGCAGATTCTCAGAAAGCTGATTCCTTAGGAAATACTGAGAAAGCTCCCCGTTTAAAAGGCAATTATGGGAAGAACGCATGTTCGTATAAAGGAGCTTGGCCTCAGAAAGATGCACCTAATTGAGATGAAGGCAGGAATAAAGCACGAGAAGCAAGGTGTTCCTCACATGAGCACACTGACATGGGGGCTGATAGCATACGACAATCATGTTTATTTATCATTTGTTCTCTTAACCTTGGAAACTCAGTAAAGAATGGAAGTCATGATGTATTAAACCCACAGTTTGACACTATCCTGCTTGAAAAGACAGCAGCAAATAGCTATTTATTTCAAATTTGTCCTGTGTTGCTTTCCAGGCAGAAAGTTCATTACCATGACACTGACTCCCTTTGTTCATTCAAATACCGCTTACAGTGCAGTCAAGTTTAACTTACGCACTTTGTGACCATGTGAACACTGAAACAGCCACCTCTACAATGAGATCCAGGTCCCATAACATGCTCTACGTCTGATATCTCAATTGACACTCTTCAGTTGTCTGAAAAAATGCTTCCACTCAAGAAAATGTAACTAATATATTTTTTTAAAAATTCAGATTTTTCCATGGCAGATTTTGAGCTTTTGATGAAAACTTGAAAATATTTTGACTCTGAAATGTCACTTTAGTGCACTCCTGGTTCATCCAGGAATCACGGCTAATAAAGAAAGGGGACCTGAGACACAGAAAGCATGAGTCAATGTCATAGCCAACCAGTGATGTGTCATCTGAAGCTGAAAACACAAAACTGCTTGAGTCTGAGCTTCCACAGGAGACGCTTTCATGAACTTTTCATTGAATGCTCATTTTTGCCTTTTAAACAGCCTCCAGAGAGGTTGAAGTGTTGGCCAGAAAGGCTACAGATGTAAACACTCATTCACTGCAGGTCAGCTTGTCTTTTCACAGTGGAACTGGTCATTTAGATGTGAGGTATATTTTCTGCCACTCATCTTCTAAATTGTTCCATACATTACTTTACAACAGAACTTAATTTTCAGTTTCTTTTGCTGCACTGTATTTGAAACTATTGATCTAAAGCCGCAGTATTTTTCTTACTGTCCTCTTTTCTAATTTTGATAGATCCCAAATACCAAGGGGATACCAGCTCGGTTCCGAAAATAGTATTTATTGGGGTATAATTCCATTGACATTTATTTGGCTGTAAATTACCTTAAGAACATTTTATTCCCTGATGCTTGCTTCAACCACAGGCAACACTGCCTCTTCTCCTGCAAGGAGAAAAAAAAATGCTGGTGTTGCTATGCAGTAAAGCAGAACATTAAATTTTTTTAAAAGCAACCTAAAAAATTGCATGAACTTCTGGAGTGGTTTTGTTATTAAGCTTTTCCAGCTAACCTCTGCCAGCACTTTAGTTTAAGACCAGTTCAATGTTTATCAGTACAAATGAGACAGAGACAGTATCGAACCGTGGTGGGGACTGCAAACAAGCAAAAGAGGATTAAGGAGCCAGAAACTTCTTCAACTGGTTTGGCAAACAAAGACAGTGTATGTGAACTTTAGCGCCTTGAATCTGAAGGAGATTGTTTTCTCCTCATACTCTGTACTCGGCAAAAGTGCAAGACTTGGACTGAACGATGGCATAGTGACAGTGATGGGAGAGAGGGAACCAAGTCGACATTGTATGCTTTTCTTCATTCAGTCACAGCCTCTGTCTTTGAACCAGGAGGCTCTGTGTTATGGCTGGATTTTTTGGCCAAAGGGTTGCTTCTGACTTGGGCTCCCAAGGCATATTTGGTAGTGTTTCTTAGAAAGCAAGAGCAAATGGAACAGTAGGCACTTCAGCACTGTGAAAAAATGAAGGCAAAAGCAACATCTGCTTCCTACAATTGTTTCTTGCGAGGATAAAGTCTTTAGGCATAGGGACTGTCTTCTATGCTGTATGCTTGGTTACTGCGCAGGATGGTGCAGCATTCATGTTTGATTAGAGCAGCACTTCAAGAGAATAAAAAACAAATTAATGTACCAGCTCTCACTTTTTAAATGTATCCAGACGCAGAGCTTCGGGAAGGAGAAGTTTAGATTTCCTTACATGGTGCAAAACAGGAAAACCAACGGCTGAGTTCCTGTGGGTATGTACGTGCCCACTGGATATCACACTGTAGCACCCGGGTAATGTGCAGGTTTGGCACGCAGAATCATTCCTGTGCCATCAAGAGATGAAATGCAAAGAGCCAACTGAATCAAAAGGGATCAGCTTCCCTTACTTGGAGATGCCCCTCTTCACTTGAGAGAGCAGGCGATTGATTTATAATGTGTACGTGGCTAGAGGTACATGAAATGAGTCACAGCCCAAGTTCTTAGGGGTGGGACAATTTTACTTGCTGAGATCATGTAATTTAGAATCCATAAAACAGCACAACAGAGCATCACAGCAAGCCATTTCTTAAAACGCTTGCAGAATGATGTTACTTCTTAATTTTGTTCCTTTGGTATGGTTTTGTGGGGGGCTATCTTTCTAATCTATTAGCATTTATGAAATGCTACAGTTCTAAATCCTGAGCAACTTAATTTCCTACAGGATATCTAAACCAAAATGAAGATGGCTCTTTTTATATAAAAACACACACAGGCATTATCACGTTATCAGAAAGAGCTCAAAGAAATTAGCAGGACAGAGTTCTGAAAGCAAGGTAGAGAACATTAGTATATAGCTCACAAACACTTAGGGATTGAAAAGAATATCTGCCTTAATTGCTTGGAAATAAATTTTCAATTAATTAAGAAAAAAAAAAAGAAGATGAGCCAGATAAGGATTCTCAATTTATAATCCTGAAAACTGAAATTAAATCTCAGTCATTAAACTCATGTAATGTCTCTGCACCTAATTATGATTTCCCTAGAATTCTTCTTAAATTTATATCTCACATTATCTGAACTTAATGGCCCTCTTATAATTGCAGAAGATGTAAACTTAGCCTTAGCACCATGCATTGGACAAATCCTCAGTGAGAAAACTACTGCTCCATGTTCAACGTCAGTAATAAAGCACAACTGCGCTGAATAGAGACGGGGGGACTGTCAACATCTGGAAGACCATTAAAACTACAGGTGGATATCCTTTTTCACTTCCTTTCAGATTACTGTTATTCATTATGTCTACTATTATCCTAAGAAGAAAAAAAAAAAAAGAACTTTTGGTTGAAATTATTTTATTATTAAAAGGATATCAGTCTTGTCTTAATAATTTTCTCTAACCTTTCCTGACTAGTTAATATAACTAAGTATATTATTACTGAAAATCAACCTAGAAAGAACCTCACGTAGGCAGCACGCTGGAGCCTTAAGTTCTCAGGTGTACAAAGCTCATGTACACAAGTGTCAAAGCTTGAGAGCTTTTAGATAAAGCTTGCAGAGCTTTTGGAGAGCCCAAATTCCTGGTATCTAGGAGGAAGTAAAACACTTGCTAAAGGCAGCACATAGCAATGATTTTATCTCCCATCTGCAAAATACCTTTGGAACTCCATTTCTTCCCCAGCTCCTCAACATACCTGGTAGGCATTTCATGAATGTCAGCCCCACTGAAATTTCATTTAATTCTTAAACTCATTCTTAAAAATTTATGTCTAACATCCTTCTGGATGTATCTGCTTAATAATGGAGATTCCACAGCAAACCTGGGAAACTTGTGTAGGGCTGTAGTAGCCTATTAAAAATTGGCCCTGTGAATTAGGTAACTTCAGGCCCATGTTAATGCCTTGTGTGTACGTGCAGGTGGGTCTTAGGGTGCCATCAAAAGAGGGAGGGAGCGAGGGATGGCGAGGAAAAACTGCAATATCTAAAAGGAACAAAAATGTAAATGTGGAATCACAAAGGCTTTTGTTTAGCTATTGAGAGATTCTAGCGGGATTTGTGCTCCCAACATGACAGTTACCTGTAGGATAAATGGTCCTAGAGAGAAAGCTGTTTCAGATGAGAAGAAAAATGGCAGCAACATAACCACAGTGTAAAAATACACACCACAGAGATTACAGGAAAGCAGAACTCAAGCTAAGATTTTCAAAGGAGCAAAGTAAAGCAAGAGTCTAGTTCCTGTTTTGTTCCGATGGTAGTTTATTGTCCCTGTGGTGGGACAATAAGAGAGGTAACACGTAAGTAAGAGATAAAAGATTCCCACCTTGTTATGATCTCCACAAGAGTCAGTGAAAATGCAATCTACATACCCCAGGAAGACCTCAGTCAAGATGAAGGGGCAGGAATCAGTGTCTCCAGGGCACTCTACTGACCCATCACTGCTGGTGGACTTCAAATCCTAATGACATGTGCTTTGAGTTCATCTGTTTGGAACATGGTTGGATGGGTCATCTAATCTATTCCAGACACATCCCATCCCAGGTCTCATAACCCTTCTTTTCCAGCTGTGAGAGTATTCAATATGCCCTGGTATATCTGACATCAAGCTAGAGCAGAAACCTAGAAAATGCAAAAGAAAGCACTCCACTGCTCCCTTTTCTACCTGAGAAAGGAATGAGAGAAGATGCACATCACAAATGTGCAGCATTTAAAATATACTGATGGAATAAACCACAGTGGACCATTTTGTTAATGATGGTAAGGTCATATGCAGTTAGCAACCAGGTCTAGTGGGAGGTGTCCCTGCCTACGGCAGGGGGGGTTGAAACTAAATGATCTTTAAGGTCCCTTAGAACCTAAACCATTCTGTGATTCTATGATTCTGTATTTCGGAGTCTGAAGTCATTGCTACTTGTCCATTTCACCTGCATGATGATTAGAGCTAAAGAAAGAATATTAGTGGTACACTGCAGGGAGTAGCACAGAAATGGAAATGCAGTTTCTGTCTCAACTCAGTGGGAAGATGTCAAGCCATTTTCACACATTATTCTGGATCCTGGCTATGCTTCTCAGGTGAGGAGCAGCATTTTATGCTTGACAATAGCAAACGTTGCAAAAGGATTTGGGAGGTCTTTAATAAAATCTTTTGTCTGTTGACAGAAGCATGTCATTAACCAGTATCATTAACATGTTTTACACAATTCCATGCCCTTGCCTACATCCAGACAAAGCTGTGTCTGCATTACTACTTCTACTTTTCTGCTTAGAAAGGATTAAAGTTGGGCTTTCTGGGAGCTCCCTGTGGGTATTCTCACAAGTAGCAGATTTGACACTGTACTTTTTTCAACTACAGCCAATAAATCCAGGATAAGTTTCTTCAGTGTTCAGTGGATTGTAATATGTTTGATGGAAGATGGGAAATTATATCCCTCTGGCTGAGGCATGGGTTTGGAGTGACATTAGTTGCTCATGATTTTCTTGCACAAATCAGGAAGGAGATAGGTGAGACTCACAAGTTTGATATGGAGAACTTTGTAAGATGCCAAGAGCTTCTCAGTAAATCAGTGGACGGAGCTTAAAGAAACAGTGATGGATGGTTTCAGACTGTCTGGAAAGCCTTTGCAGATGTGTGTGATCTATTCAACAGCACAGGATCCTTCCGTAGGGCTCAATTCAATAAGCTGAAGATGCAGTTTGGGTTCATTATAGACTTAAAAGATTTAGTTGCAGAATAAGTCTTTCTTTGCAGCCATCAGAGTCTCTCCATGTCTTTTTCAGAAGCAACATGATCAGGGAAGAAGATATGGTGAGAGGATCTATTGAAAGCAAATGCTGATGCGAAGTGTTAAATACTCACCTGAATCTTCATTCCTACCAAGAAGTAAACCACAGTCGCCTGATTTTGGAATTTGCTTACATTCATAGATTTTCATAGTCAAAAAGAGGCATCTTTTGTTTTGGGAGCCGAAGAGTTTTGGCAGACACCTGGCCTGAATCTGTAAGTTTCTATAGATCATCTAGGGAGTGTAGAGGGACTGCACTCTTGGTAAAGGTGCTGTAGTTAAACTCACAACATTAGACGGGACGAATTAGGGTCACAGTGAATTTGGTAGATCTCACAGCAAGACTTTCTTTTGACTCTCAGTTACCTGCCAGAAAGGCTTGATGATGAAAACAGAGGTCAGAGCTTCACAGACTGATATCAGTGAAGATCAATTCTTCTTCTTTCAAGTGCGTATCTTCAAACACAGGTTCTTTGAGTGTCTTAAGATCAGCTTAGCTACTGTCTATGTAACCACAGGTACCGTGAACTGTATTTCTCATCCTTTTTTCTCAATTTTTTAAATTCCTGTAGCATAGCAGAATATTTATCCTAAAGCAGTTGTAAGCTGTTTACTTCTAGATGTGGATTTCTGCAGTTTCTGGCTGCATTTTGATTTGGAATCCATTTCTAATTACATGCTTGCTGAGGAATTTCTTGATGAGTAATTTCTTTCAGTTTTGTTCAATATAACACTGCGTATTTACATATGGTGAAGCAGAAGATAGCTGTCTGTGGTTTTCGCTAACTATACACAAGAAAAAACCCTCAGCAAAAAAGCTGCAGCTTTCTGTCAGTTTTTTTTTAGCTGGTGTGGCCCAGAGGTCTCCTTTGTAACTGGGAAACCTAAGCATTGATTATGTGGTATTGTGACCTAGTTGGACAGGGAGAAGGGAAAAGAAAAGGGCCGATTTGAACACGCTGTGCAGAACATGTAAAAGTCAGATGCAATACAGAAAATTCCTTTTCTACTGCACAGTGCAAATCTCTCAACCACGTTCACTGGCTGACTGCTTGCACTACTAAAGGTATCCACTGGCAGAAATTAGTGTCTTGTACACAGAGACTGGCTTGCCGTGGTGAAGAAAACCTGCTAAAATGCCTAAAATTCTGGAAGTCCCACCATAAAAGCACTGGAAAATGTAACAGAGGTCAAAGCTTTGTCTTTTAACACTTTTGTGATTTCTAGACCAACTTGATATCAGCATCTACTTTAACAACACAACCTGTTTTCTCCTTACCTTACCTCCTCCCTCCCCACAAAGGATGCAGTAGTTTCAGCTATGGCCAGAGGAAAGCAATGTTCCCTTTCCCTTTCCAAAACATCTCAAGGGGGCAATCTCAGTTCCAGGCTATGTGTGAACAACGGCAGAGAAGCAGTTAACTCAGCAGGTCCTGAAGTCTGCCTGCAATAACCAGTCGAATCCCTAAATCTGTACCATACCAATATGTACATTAAATATAGGGGAAGAGGAGGCTGTGTTTTGTCTGCCTTTTTTTTTTTTTTTTTTTTTTTTTTTTTGCAGTAGCAGCATGTTTGTGACTCATGAATTTTGTTTGGTAGAATTGCTTTCATAATTTAAACTTGCCAAAAGTGGCTGCGCCTCTTAGTAGTTTTTCATTATAAAAAATCCTCCGTGTCACCCCTAGATAGTCTCAAGCCAATAAAAAGAAACTCATTATTGCATTTTTTTTGTCAAATGGAAGAAAAAATACCCAATGTGCTATAATAATAATGGCAATAATAAAAGATACTGATGATACTTAGAGATCGTCTGAATAAGCCCGTTGACTGCACTATTTTGTTTGGGGGATTTTCATACCCCTTCTTGATGACACTGTTGGAATGTAATGTATTCTGCCTTCCAGATGACACATTACTTTTAACGTTTGTGTACAATATAGGCTAATAACATCTCGGGGTTTTTCAATTGGAAGTCGTTCTTTGATAAACTGACAGTGATATGAGAACTACTGCAAGATATTATTTTTGGAACAATGGAGAGAGAGTTGGAAATTCTATGATTAGTGACAAATTTTCAGTGACAATCATTGTATATTGCCAGTGCTGAAATCAATAGGAGAATTCAAGAAATAATGCTCTACTCCATGCGTGAAAAGAATATGACCCATCATTAACACCTTCAGGCAAATAAGTGATGATTTAGGGCACTTAACAAAAGTTCATTTGTCTCTTAGGCTTTTGAAAATGGGGACAGGAATTGTAATTACAGGAGTGGGCAATTTTTTGAGCACATGGGAGATTTGAGATTGAAATTGCTCATTGGAGTATTTTATACTGTACTGTTGCACTCAAGATGTACTTTGAAGTTACATCAAGGGCATCCAGAGTGTGCAGATAAGCAGTATCTGTCATGTCCTAATATTAAAAAATGAATCACAGAAATATGCCATTACTTAGAACAGATGTTTTAATGTTACCATTATAAACTTAAAGAACTAGAGCCACCAAAATTCATAAATGTCAATAAAGAATGCCACTGAGATCATGAACCTCAGCATAAAAATGAAATACAAATAAACACTTTCATAGCGCATTAACAGCTTTCTAGCCATTCTCTCACACTTTTACTCAGAGTGTGGGCCAGTTAACATCTTTTCCTTCTTCTACTACAAATGAAGTCCAGTATCCAAACAGGAGAAATGACAGCTCCAAATGTTTTGGCCTATCAGTTCTTTCTAGGTGGCTTTCTTGCTTCAAAATATTTAATGCAAGGTCTCAAGAGGTCCTCAGCAACCAATAGAGGCAAAAAGCTTGACAGACATGCATATACTGATTGAAAAGAAGATTGTGTTCTTTTTTCCTTTTTTTTTCCCCTTTTTGACATTATGTTTCTATGAGAACTATCAGCCTCTCTGAACTCTGCAGGGAAAGTAAGATCTTTAGCCTGACAAGAAAGGATAGAATTGTGAAAAACCAACAAACTCAATTTAGGGCATTTTGGTGTCATATATATCAAGTACTTCACATTTTCTAACAAAAGGCAAGGTTCCAGGTCAATATTTTGACTAGATAAATATCTTCATGTTCTTTCCAACAGTGTCTAAAGAGGGAACATCCTTGTCAGCCAGGTGTCTCCGTGTATTTGGGATCTCTCCCAATATCACTCTATCTCACAAATGCTTTTAAATTCTGCTGTGTGGTTCTCAAGCACTACAGATATCCTGTCAATACTTCTGAACGAGTTTCTCTGTCTCTGCTCCTCCATTTCATACCCATAAACTACATCTCACATTATCCTGTTTTTCTCCGACAAGAGGCTGCATAGAAAGTGTACCAGGCCATTAGGTGATTTTCCATGGTACATTAATCATCTTACCAGGGTGTAAGAATGGGCTCACAAGTGCCACTATTCAAAGCTGAGTGGTGTGCTTGGAGGTGTCCCAGTGCTCTTGAGGAAGGTCAAATAACATACAATAATGTAAATGAGAATGCTTTTCACTGAACAATTATTCCCTATAATGTTCCATAAAATGAACACAGAAATAGATACACTGAGTCTAAAGATGATTTTTTTAAAATCAGAATGTCAGAAGCAGACATACCAATCTCTCCAGCAAACAGAAGTGAAGTCCCTTTAGATTTATCCTTCAAACACTAGCATTTATAATAAATGGAATTGAAATCAAGTTCAGGTAGGAGTTTAGGCTCTCTTCAGATTCAGGAAAAGAAAGCTTAATCAGTTTGCATTAAATTCACACTATGAAACTTCTGGTGATCCCAGCAGTGGGACACTTGAAATTTGTAGACGATTTCTTAGTTTCTAAAACTGAAGCCACGTTCTTCCTCTGGGATTTTAACTGCCCCAGTCTAGTAGCAGCTGGCAACACTCCCCCACTCCCTGGTGTGGCATGTCTGAAGATGACTTCTTTCACTCTCCGTGTGTAAACCCCAGTGATGGTTAAGCAGGCAAGCAGGCGTGCAGCATGCACTGGGGTGCACAACACCAGCTGCGTCAAGGTACCACTCAGTAGAAGGAGACTGCACTTCCTAAGGAAGTTTTCTTTGGAGTAGGATGCAGGTAGGAACCCAAATCAATCTCTTTCCTAATTCCTTCTCTGAGTGGTCTTCAGATTGTCTGTGTCACTGTGTAGACAGAAACTTTCCTCCTGTCTGTGGATAAAATGAAATGGGATTTAATTGTGAGTCTCTGTCTGAAGGTGTAAGACCTGACAGCTCTGTACATGGGAAAGAAAATTTATCCATTACCCCGGCATGTCTCTGAAGTTCTTCTCCTCTGGCCAGAATTTTCTCTAATATAGGACCCAGTGCAAGTTCTGCACAAAGAAACAGCCGTTCACTTCTTTGCCTTCAGGCATATTACAACTTTTTTTGTTGTTTTTTAAGGGCTCATCCATCAAAACACAGACAACCATAGACGTGACTATCTTGGCAAGTCTATCTGATCATTACAAAACAGGAGTGGGAGATGATGACAGCCATGTATTTCAGAGAGAGGGACAGGAATCTTAGTGTTCATTTGATTCTTCACTTTCACTGGCTATTGCAAATGGTAGAGAGATTGCGACATCTTCATTCCCAGAACAATATCAATTCTGTAAAACCTCAAATTTCACAGAATTACCTTTGAATCCAGATATCATTCCTAGTCACTACACAAAGGATATTAATGCTGGGATTAAACTACAGAATGCCATCAGCCAAATTAATTTTCTCCCCTTCCATCTCCTGTATCTTGTCTGTAGTATGAATGGAAATTAATTTCCTATGGAGGGGGAATGGCTGTGAGAAATATTGAAGCAATTAATTACTGTTGATTTTATTCTTCTTGTCCAAGACATTTTTATTTTCTTAATACTTAATTGAAGCACAGTTTTTAAGTAATGGGATAGGGAGAAGCTAAAGTGATATTATGTGCAATTGTATAACACTATCCTTCCTGCACATCATCTGGAATGTTTGTTCACATTATGTAAAGGAATTTCACAAAGTTAAAACTTCTAGACCATGATACGTAAATCCTTGAGAAATAGATGCTGATTGTACTCAGTCACCATTGAAAGATAGAGCATGCTCCAAACAACAAATGCATATTAAAAATGTAATAAATAACGGTTGAAGCCTATGGTTGACTTAAATAGTAGTAAGTAGACATTAGATCTTCAAATGGCCCTCATGCACTTTCCTTTATTACCATTGCATATCGAAATTTAAATGCAAGATTTCAATATATCCTTCACAGAGCTGTCAGCACATCCAAATAAACTCACCTTATCTCATTTTCTTTTACAGCTGATTTCTCCTTTTATCAAGTGACCATCAGAAGTACAGTGTACATACACGTGCTTGTATTTGTACCTGTCCAGATTCTTCATGCTGGAAAGAATAGCAACATCTCAGTACTTATCCAAGCATTATAAAACACTGTCATCAAGCAGCTCTCCACAGCTAGTCGTATTCCAGCCCTTGGTTTAATAGCTGACTGATCCTTCATGCCTATTGAAGCAGAAATCTGTAGTCAAACTTGTCCAAACCTGGGGATCAGCATAAACTCTAAGCGTCTCACTTCATAGGACAGCACGAAATTTCTATAAAGGGACTGTATCCTCTACAGACAGGATACGCAAACCCTTTCTGTCAGTTCTTTTCTCCCAGCAAGAGTTAGAGCAGTTAATTAATAGCTAACTGCAATCTCTATAGCTGTGTATTTTAAGGACAATAAACCCTAGCCCTGGAGAAACCTCTGTGGGAAGTATAACAGGACCAGCCTTCACCTGTATCTAGCTACACAGGTTTGAAACCCAGAACTGGGGGTATTAACGTCTTGTGGTCCCGTGTTAATTGCTTCTGAGGCCACAGAACTCCCCTGGTACTGGTAGGGTGCGGCTGGCTATGATAATTGCTCCGTGCTCTGAACAACCAAGTTTTTGGGAAACTCAAACATTCTGAGTTGCTTTCCAATCTTCGTCATCCCTGATTTTGCTAGCAGAAATTCCTTAGCATTTCTGTCGTCAGATACAGGTTACAGCAAGACGCAAAGCATCCTTTGCAAGTAAATTAGTATTAATACTCATGGTTAACGGACAGAAAGCTCAATATAAACTGAGTAAAGCCATATTTTTGAAATGTTTCATGCATTTTTGGACATCCTGTGCAATATGCTGAAGTCCCTAAACTTTGTTTGGAGCTAACACCACTTATAGGTCATCGACATATGTGAAAAACAGGATTGCAATGACAGGCACCAAAGTTAGTTTCAAAACATCTACTCAGTAAGACCAACTTTAAGATCAGAAAAAAAGTGCTTGGAAGAGTTGAAATGCAAGACTAATATGAGTGCTCACTGCCATGCTTGCAACAGAGAGTGCTATTTCCAGTGGTGGTGTTTCCCTTTTAGACAAGAATTACTGACAGAGACATTCCAATCTGACAGACAATGTTTAATTAAGACTATGAAACTCTGCTGAAGTCAAACTAAAATGAGTGTTTATATAGATAACAAAAATATACTGAGTTAATTCTAGCAACAACAGCAGCATATTTCAGTATTGGAAGGGAGTAAAAAAAATACTCAATAAACAGTTAATGATTCAGATGAAACTTCACTGATTGGTTTATATACTATGGTTTTTCCTTATCTAAATCATCTATAGGAATTGAGACTGCTCATACAGATATCTAATATTTTATCCACGTTTTGTGCAACTGCTGCGTTCAGTTTCTGCCTATGTAGTTTCAGGTTCCCCTGTGAATTTTGGAGATCAAGTTCAAAACTAATTCCAATCTAAATTTCAGTGTCAGTTAAACTTATATTAAAGTAATCATTTTTGTTTCAAAGAGTTGTAAGATAAACCTTTCCCACCATCTTCACACACCATCTTCCCAGATCTCCCTTTACTTGCACCGTTGTTAAAACGTCTCTTGTCCTGATCTTGTCATATTTCGGGCTTGATCTCATTGCCTGAAGACAGAAATCTACTGTTGCAGTACCTAAACATCCACATGAGACTGACAGGTCTGACACAGGACCTCTGGGAGATGAGCTGGAAGCCTTTGCAAATGATATTTGACTACCCTGTTTAGGTAATCAAATTGCACTCTTCGTTGTGTAAGTAGGGCAGAATAAAGAACCCCCCACATGCATGGAAGTTTCAATTCTGAGTTCTTAATTTTGGTTAAACCATGAGGCGTATAGCTTCCGCCTGGCACTGCTGGTGAGACAACTCAGTGAGAGCAAGTCACCATCGCCATTACTTAGTATTGATGGGCTGATTCATCAAAAATGAACAATTTTTCCTGTTGAGGGCTCCTTTCCTCTGTACCTGTACTGTGATTTACCAGATACAAAGTTGTATAGGAGCTGAACCCTTTATACTAGGACATCTAAATGATGTTACTGCTGCAAATACCTCATTAAGCCATGCTCGTATTCTGATGAACAATAGCTTTTGCAAAATCACATACACAAGCCACTCTGTCAGGATCATGGATAATCCTAAGAATATTCAATAACCGCAGACAGGAATTTGTTTTATAATTTGCAAATATGCCCTTGGGGATTCTAGCTATACCACACAATGACTCTACTTCAAGAAGGGTCACAAGGCATTTGTGATACTGCACACTGTCCTACTTGTCTCTTTGAATGTAAAAATGAAAGTGATGTAAAAAAAAAAAAAAAAAAAAGAGCAGGATCAAAGACATACCTGCCACACAGGAATTTTCCTGAAATCTCCCCTCACCCTGGCTCCCACCAGAGCTTGCCTATTATCATTTTTGGTAGTTAAATAAAATAACAACAGCATATCAAAAATACAGATATTGAGAACTTTGTGTTTGACAAGGGAATGCCTGCGAACAGCCTGAATATTCAGTCCCAAAAAGATGTCCCTACCATTTCAGCAAAAGAGAAAGAGGATCAGCACCTTTCAGTAGTTCAAGGCGATGTTACCACCACTGCCCTGTTGTTCTTTTTGATGCTGCTGTTAGAAACACACATTCACCCCTTTCTTATTGGCAATTATTATTTATTTTCGAGGGAAGCTTTTGTTTAATTTCCTTATTTGGTACATATGGAAGAGCTGCCTAAAGCACTGGGCAGGGACTTTTGGCATTTCTATAAAAACCTAGGTGCAATCAATAGCTAGATATTGAGGTCAGAAAAGAAGCTACTGAGAAAGCTCAGTTAGTTACTGTAGTTTACAGAATGAAACCACTTTTCATTTAAATCCACAGACTTATGATAGATGCCAGCGAAGGGCTATAGGGATGACATTATGTCAAAATGAAAATAAATCGTCAGTATAAATCCAGGGAGACATTGTCACAATATCAGCTTGAAACAAAATGACACCAATGCAAATTTTATAAGAAACAACTTTAAGACGTCAAGACAGTGGTAAATTGATGTCAGTTCAGGTCTGTGGGGAGACTGTTATGATTAAAAAAGAAAAACCTAAACAAATTCAAAAACATTCCCAAAGTGATAGCTATAATAAGAGGGTCTAATTTTGTCAGCTGAAGTAGAAGTTAGTTACAGCAACACAAACATAAAGATATCATGATTACGATGTCAACAAAAAACTCCAAAACCCAACAGATAAAAACCCAAAAGGAAATATCAATACAAATGTGATACACACTTGATAAACATTAAATTGTACATACAGATAGACACTGACATTTCCACAGTTTAGATTGCTGCTATATTTATATACATAATCTCTGATGCTAGTTCAGTTAACTAATAAGAAATCTGGAAGCTTCTTCATACCATATAAACCTCCTGCAGATTTTTACTCATGCAAAATGCAACAGAATTTAAGGTGAGTTGAATAGATCAAATAGACAGCAGGAGCAGAGCCTGACTCTTCCAAAGCCTCTCATTATCAGACTTTGCTGAATCTCCTTGTCATCGATTCACAGGTCTTGTAGTTCAGTATCCTCCTAAATCTCAGCCGAGCCCCACTAGTGACCAAGAAGTTTCATAAACATAAACAATGTTTTTTGAAAGCCTTACGATGTCTTCTAGGAGTATTTTGAAACTTATTTTTTGAGTGGTGGGATGTTGGGGGCAGTTGTGAGAACACTTAATGCCTGGCGTCTCCTGAAGTCATTTACATTCAGGCAAAAGTGGGTGGAAATTCTGCCATGTGAAAACGACATTTGCAAATGTGTAAATGACTGCACAGCACTTGAAGCAGTCAGCAACCGGGGCCCCTGCTCAGTATTGTGATTCTGCCATGTGCAGCATTAACCTTTACCATGTTCTGCTTTTCTTGCATACAATAACAGCAGATCTTTGTCAGGGGGTGGTTACACAAGACGGTACATATGCTTCTAGACACCCAGTCCCGGATCAAAAATACATGGCATGTAGCACTGAACTGATCTATAGTCATTCCCCATTCTAAATTGATTTGAAACACTTTAGGGTGTACATCTGCCTCTGAAACCTTTTTTTCCTTTGGCATAAATCCTGCATTATTTGTCCTGGCTATTTTACAAGAGACACTATTCACGATTAGGACCAAAGTGGAGCAGGTTCATACTCCCTGGAGATCTGATAAACCACAGATTCTCTATTTATGACCAGTGCCAGCTTAGTTGAAATTAAGTATGTTCTGCAAACCACCTTTGGATGCATATTTAGTTGTACAAACCTAAAGAAATAACAACAGCCATGAGGCATTAATAATAATTACACCTTTGTAGTCATTCATCCTGAGTTTGTGTTTAGAAGCTGACTGAAAATATCACAGGGCCAGATTTCAACACCTTCCATACTGGAGCCTATCTGAAGTGAAACCATTGACGTCAGTGGAATGATTCCAGATTTATAGCTGCCAAGTTATGCACATCTCCGTATGTGTCATTTTATGCTAGTTATTTAATGCATTGATTTGCATACCATGAGTAATTTGCATAGAACCAAGATTTCCATAGAACAGCATGGAGTAACACCAAAATGCCCAAAGAGGTGAGGTGGGTATGACATCTGGAAGTTGGGGTGAAGGCATTAGTGACTGTGTGCAGGGGGCGAAAATGAGGGTCTGTGGTTGATTTAGTGTTGATGGTTTGACTATGTCAATACGTCAGAAAAATACCGTCTTTCACCTGCTACTGCTGTGCATAGATGTTGTGCATAAAGGTTCCACTGTAGCAACCTCCTGTATCCCCTACCCAGGGCACTGCTGGTGGGAACAGGGAATGTAGGTTGACACACAGAGAGAGAGGACTAGGAGAGAGGACTAAGAAAGTGGAAGGGATGCTGGGCATATTTTCTGGTGTCTATGTGAATATCACTAGGTGGCTAACAGTTGCAGTGCCAAGTTATATTTGCAGCCAGATGAGAGCAGGCTGGTAAATACATGTGTGAAAAATATCATGAAAAAAACACGGACCCCCACAGATGTACTCTAGGGTAAATGGAATGAGAATTTAGTTAAGACTGACATGAATCATTGACATAAAGAAAGCTCTCGCTAGGAAACCCTGGGATCATCAACAAAATCCTAGCTACTCCCTGCTCACAGTACACAAATCAGGTACTGATCCCTTACAAGAGTTGACCACTTTTTAAAAATCGCAAATCTAGTCTTGATGAACTACAAGAATTTTACTTGGAAAGATCACATAGAAATTCAGTTTGTATCATTCATGTCCTTGGTCTTCTAAGACAAAAGTAATGTTTTCCTACTCAGAAATCCCTCTGAGATTAACAGCCAACTGGTGCTTTCCATGTGTACACATCTACTCAACACCAGCTGGGGTCTTCGAAGGGCAAACTGGGGAAAAGTGCAACCCCCACACGTTGTCTGCCACCCTTGGTGCCTAATGCCTGTTAGTGCCTGTTAGTACATTTTTAACAAGAAAGTTCAGCTTCTGTGCAAATCTAAACTGCTGGCTCTTAGCAGCTTGGCTTCTTCAGAGCTTCATCAGACCCACCAAGGTAGATATCCTTCGCTCTAAATGTCCTCAGTAGCTTTGAGGACACTTGCCAAAGATGCAGAAATAAAGGCTGCAGCCATACTTACTTCAAACCCCAGTTAAGGTAGTTGATCCATTGTAAGAAGTGGGAGAGCAGCCCTGGAAGCATGCTTCAGCCTTGACAGATCCAACCCCAGCCACCTTCCTCCAAAGTCTGGTGTTTCTTTCTTTGTTGGCGCCCATTTTCTTTTCCAGACATCCTAATGTTGGGATTTATTCGGAATGCAGAGATGCTGCCTACTTCAAAGGCTTAGTAACCAGATCAGTTTGGTTAGGAAAGGTTGGGTGCCTGCAGGACAACCCCCACCAAAAATAAAACCTCCCCTGAGGGAGTTAGCTTATTTTGTTATTATAGTTATTGTAGGATCCCAGCTCACCTTTCCCCACAACAAACTATACACAATGTAGGACGGATATATGTCCTTAAACTCCATTATCCTTGGGGAAAAAGATGTGTTCCTCATATTAGCTAGCAGAAATTAGTTCACTTACAGTAAAATCAAGACAGGTAACAGGTTTTTGGCAGTTGTAACAAAGGCTGAGTGTCGGTTTACCGAGAAGCCTAAGTGGCAGAGATGCAGTCACAGCTGTATGGCTGCAAGTCCCTGCTCAGGTCAGAGCTGTCTGCCACTGATTTAGTGGGCTGAACTAAATTCAGTAGGCTCCGGATTTTAATTAGACTTGCTAGTCTTTATTAGTAACATTTACTGCCTTCTCTTAATTTCTTTTTTGGCCTACTTTTAGATAATCTGCACTTGGTTTTTGTTGTTTTGGTTTTGGGATTTTTTTTTGTTTGTTTGGTTTGTTTTGTTTTTTGAAAAAAACACACCTGTTTTTCTGGCTGAAAGCAGGGCTTTTCAGGGAAAACCCATTCCAGTAATGGTTAAAGAGAAAATCCAGTTATTACAAACTGTGTCCTGGCTCCTGCAGCAATATAGGGTTATTTATTATTATTCTTCATTATGAATAAACTGAGGTTATTTAGCTTTATAAACAAAAGTGGAGCTCAGCTGCGGTTTTCAGTAACTGTCATTAGTGAATTGCTACAATGACGGACAGATTTTAAATGGTCAGTTCTGTTTCTCTCACTGAAATCTAGATCAGTTAGTCAGCTTGTTAGCGATAATCATTTCTAAGCAAACAAACAAACAAACCTCAAACAAAGCAGAAAGCCCACACACATTTTTTGCATCAAAACCTATATTTAACTCTAAATGGCTGGTTGGCTGCAGTTTCTGCTCTTTCTCTATTGTTCTGCTTCTCTGTGTTTGTCTCCATCTATGCTGTGCTGTCACATTTATTAAAGTTCTTTTCTTATGAAAATATTTTCTAATCACAAAATATCTCCTTCTGCTTCAGCAAGTTAAACAAAAGCCACTCACAATACTTCAGGTAGCATAATGGCAATGGTTCTCATAAACCTCTCCATTTTCGTTTTGGTCACGGTTCTGCTCTAGGGCATCTGAAATACCATTTCAATACTTCTAAAAGTAAATAGAGTTCTGTCAATAAACCGAAAATTGCTGACCTTGTCTTGTTCATCAATTTAGGCATCGAAAAAATCTGCCTCCTGGGATTAGCCGTGCTTTTTCATCTGAAGTGAAAAATGCTAAGCCTGCCATATTTAATGACAGGCCCGGGAGGGTTAATGAAAGAATATAAGTGGCATTTCACCTTGACTTGCAGCTGCCCTATAACATTGCCTAAGGGTCCAGCTAAGTGATAGCTCCATCTGAGAAGTACAAGGCAGGAGTAAAGATCTATAGAGAATTCTTACAGGATATCCTCATTTGCCCTGGCTGTTGCCCTGGTTGCCTTTTTTTGGTGTGTGAAATCTGCAACCAATGAAGCTTCAGAGATTTTGCTGTCTTCATCGGTTACAAAAGCTCTGAAAACACTGAAAAACTGAGCAGGGAAGAAATGGACAGTGAATGACTAAATGATCTTCCAGCTTATGCCTGGCCTCTACCAACATTTCAGATTTTGCTTTCTTTATTGATAGCTTCATTTTTATAAGCTAAACATTGATGATTAGTCTAGACTGCTAATTAGAAGCTATCCTTTTACACGGAGGGCTTGGATTAAAAGCTTTTGTGATTTCTTGGACTCTGGTTTGTGTGAATGTCAATTTGATCCTTTTAGTGTGTTTATGCTAAGTATCAATAGGCTCCTGGGATTCGTGGAAGTGCAGTGCTGAACCTCTCAGACGCTAAGCAACAGCTGGGGTGCTGCTTCCGTCTGAAAGGCTTTCTTCTCGCCTCGCTAATGGAGGATCAAAAGTCATCCCTTCAATTAAAAACTAAACTCCTGGCTAAAAATAAAGAATCCCATTCTTTGGCATTTTAAGTCTAATTAAGGATTTTGGTGGGAAATGTACAGCAGTGCTCACTGATTAATTTATCAAACACAAAAATCCCCCTTTCCTCTACCAGTCCAATTAGGCAGGCATTTTATATGTCTGGGAGATTGAAACACTGCTGCTACACGGAAACCAGAGGCTCTTTGCATTTGAAATTGCAGGGTAAAGAGACTGGAAAAATTCTCATCTAATATCGTGCATATTTAGGGCCTGATCCTGTGAATTATTTAAAATCCCTGCTAAAAAATATATGGCCTACTGAAGGTCCATTCTGGTATGATATTCAATACCCTGAACACACAGAAGTATCAGGGAAAAGGAGAGGATGTTGAATGCCTTGGAAGATAGAACGTTTACCATATAAAATGCCCAAAGGGAAGCACAGTTGCTGCTTAGAAGATCTCAAGCATGGTAGAGTATAATTCACATGTAAGCTGCTGCCTTCTTACCTTGTGCTGAGATCTTTCCACATTTCACGACTGGGATTGATCTTTCCTTCCACAAGCCACCTGTCAGAAGCAACGCGGAAACACATTATCAATCATTTGTCATTCCCCTCTAACACAAGGATCATGAATCATACTCCTGTTTGTCAGCTCATGTCCCTTGACTATACATCAGTAGGGGTTATTATCATCTCACTTTTCCTCTGCTGATAGCAGGCATGTTAGCCACAGCATCCAGACCATTCCCCCTGTCGCATGAGTGTCTCCAAGAAGTGCACTAAGAAACATAAGTAATATTTTTCATATGCACTTTATTTGCTTATCATCAGTCTCAGGGTGGTGTTTGGTGGAATGCTTTGTTTTGTGGTATATTCTTTTTTGTTTGTTTGTTTGTTTGTTTTTTTCATTTAATTCTGATATTTGAAGATTTAATTCTTGTTGTTGCTGCTGGCTTGTTTTATTTATTTTGAAGAAATATGTTGTTGCACTTTTGCTATGGCAGGTAAGATTAAGGGAACATGCTTGCTGTTTTAAATGGCTTTGAACAGCTCTAGAGCTTGGTGATGCTCGATAGACCTAGTCTTGACAATGGGACACTGCACAGCTCTGATCAGACCAGCTGGGAGATGCTGTGGCCACACATGGATGGATGGATGAGGTCATATCCAAACAGCTTGGAGTGTGAGCATTAGCATGTTTACATTGAGAGCATGCTCTTAAAGCAAACCTCCTAATTCCTTCCACCTAGTGCCCTTTCGTTTGCATTGTGCAGAGGTCCCAGAGGGCGTGAGCTGGGTTCTTTCCAAATGTAACTAAATTGGAAGGCGTGTGTCCTGGCTCTGAAGGCACTCACGGGACATGCTGGCACTAATTTGCCTCATCCAGTGCCTCTCGCGTCCCTGCCCATGGGTACAGAGGCCCCATTTCAGTCCTGCCCAAGGTTGTCAGTCTCTGCCCCACGGTCCTGTCCATCCACCCCAGGCTATGTCTGACCTAATTTCTCCCCACCAGGCCTGATCCTGACCCTGTGGGGTAGTTAACCTTGGCCAAGGGCTAAGGGCTTCCTCACCCCCCATCCTCATCAGGACAAGGGGAAAAAATAAGATGAGAAAGCTCATGCGTCATGATAAAGACAAAGTGATCACTCACCCATTACTGTCATGGGCAAAACAGACCCGACAGAGAGACAAAACATCTTTCTTCCCCTTTTTCCCCATTCCCACCTTCCCCCCTTCCCTCCCGACCCCTCTCCCCACCCCGAGGGGCGCAGGGCTGGGGCTGGGGGTGTGGGTCCGTCCGTGCCAGCCCCTCGGGGCCGCTCCTCCCTCCTCACCCCTCTCCCTGCTCCAGCGCGGGCCCTGCCCCGGGCTGCAGTCCTTCAGGGACAACCTGCTCCCGCCTGGGCTCTCCACGGCCGCAGCTCCTGCAGGAAATATCCCCCCGCTGCGGCCTGGGGCCCTCCCCGGCCTGCAGGGGGGGTCTCTGCTCCAGCGGGGTCTCTGCAGGGCTGCAGGGGATCCCTGCTCCGGGCCTGCAGCACCTCCTGCCCTCCTCCTCCTCCGCCCTGGGGCTCCCTCTGCTGCTGCTCCCTCCTTGCCTTCCTCCTCCTCTGCCTGGGCCGCCTTCGGCCCTTTCGCAAACCTCTTTTCCCCCCGGCGCCCCCAGCTTGGCTGAGGGGCTCAGCTGTGTCCTGCGCTGGGGCCCTTGGAGCCGGCTGGGACCGGCTGGGACCCGCTGTGTCCAGCACGGGGCAGCCCCGGCCGCTCCACACACAGGCCGCCCGGCAGCGGCCTGGGCCTGGACCCCTCGTAGACCCCATCCCTGTGCTGATATCCTCTCCCAGACTCACCCCCTTCCCCTCCCCAGGGAGGTGCCTTTTCCGGGGGGCTGGGGCTGCCCCCGGCTGCCCCCTGGCCTGCCCTGCTCTCTGGCTGAGTATGGTGGGACAGGCCGTGCCCTGATAGCTGTGGGGAAGTTCCCCCACCATTACCCAGTGCCACACTCTGGCAATGGGCTCCAAGAATTAACCCAGTGGCTTATGGCCACTAGTGATCCACGACATCCTCAGGATTACAACAGAGTTTGTCTAAAGGCACCTCCCCCATCCCGAAAATGCACAGTAAATCCACCTTGGGTCTATCTCCTAATGTACCCAACAAAAAAGGAAAATAAAATAAAATCCTAGCCTGGATTTACTGCGGTGAAGCTGTACTACTTGCTACCACAGCCTCAGGCTGCTTCCTGGCCGCTGGGCACACGACCACCCCGCAGCTGCCACATTCAGCATGGCACTGCACCTCTCAGCAAAGCCCCTTAGTGCGGGCCCACGCATGATAACGCTTCTGTCCCTTATAAAAAGGATCCAGCTCTTCAGGCTGGAAGGCAGGTGAGTTAAAGAAAGTATGATAAAGGTCTTTAAACCACGAGTGACAGGAGAAGATGAATATGGAATGACTGTTCACTGTTTCTTCCAGTGTGTGCTGGAGGAGGCATCAAATGAAACTAGCAGATTAAAGAAAGAAACCAAAGCAAGCTGCTTATTCCCATAGCATGGGAGCTTCTCACTGCTGTGTGGATGCTGGAAGTTAACTTTGCTTCAGCAAACAGCTGGACAAATTAACAAGAACATATCTAGGACTAGGAAATGTAAGGATGCTCTCTCAAACAGTCTGGGGCTGCAGACATAGAGGTTGTAAGGGTGTCCTGGGGCACATCGTATATGCTGTCCCTGCATGTCCCTGCATCCCCTGGCCACTGTTGGATAGAGAATATTGGACCAGAGAGACCTTTGGTCTGACTCAATATAGCTGTTCCTACACTTTCATGTTATCCTCTCTTAAAAGCACGAAAGGGCAAAATCAACTTCAGATCTCAGAGCGTTCAAGGCAGATGTGCTGCCCCTTGAAGAGATACTGCCATTGCCTCATCTCTCGCTGGTGGAAGGTCTGTACCTCCCAATGCACACACTGGATGGAGTGCAGGGTACACAGAGGAACATTATTCGTTCATTTCCTAATCTGGTCACCTACATTTCACAGGGGAAAAGTGTGCCAACATGAAGAAGTAGGAGGCATTGGGTATTTTTCTAATGACCCCTTGATTCAGGAAGGAATAATACAAATAAATTAAAAGGTTCACAAAGAGAATAAAAAGAGGGAGAGTCATTTGGATACTTTAAAGAACTTACTGGCAGGGGGTAAAAGAAGCAGCCAGGAGAGGTTAGCAAAGGAAGAAAACATTATTATGCTTTTGGAGGAGGAGGAGGAGGTCATTGAAGAGCAAGAAGAGTGAGGCCTTATGAGGATAGGAAGAAACAGATTCTACATTTACATTGGCAATTTTGTGATATTCACTACTTGCCCAGCCAGTTATGGTAAGACATCCACGGCATGATTAAAAAATGCTAGATAACCATGCTGCGGCAAAACTGAAAGCCATGTTGACACCATTTTTACCCCTGCCCCTACAACCCTTGTATAGTTGTATTCTATGAACTAGAACTAAGGACATGGTTTTGGGGGCTATAAGACCCTTTCTTTTGTAGTTCATTCTGCTGACTTTCCTCTGCCCTGTATTTTCCATACCCATGAATAAATGGTCGATAGTGCATATCTGAACTTCAAGAAAAAACACAATAGTAAAGGCAGGCACATTTATTCTAAATACACCCAAACACAGGATAACTTAAAGAAGGCTTCTCATCTCCATACCACTGTGGTAGTAGGAAAGCAAAGCCATAACTAAAATGTAGATATATTCAGGTTGGAATTTCGGTCCTATTTAGCTGTATTTCATCTCTGTCTGCCAGAATTTAAACTTTGAAGTCCTGGGGGCTGATGAAGGGAGAAGTGTAAGGAGAACTCATATTTCAGCAGCATTTGGGAGACTAAGAGTACTGCTAGTCTGCTCCCACAGCAACAGGAATGAATTGTCAATAAACATCACTGTCAAGAGTAGGTACCTTACAAATATTCTTCCTGGACAGGTAGCAGAAGAGAAAAGAGGATCTGTCATCCTGGGCATGGCAGATGTCTGCATTTGCTATTCTGGTGTACATTTTTTGGTACATCAGTGCAGAAATAACTTTGGCCTGGGGAAATCACTGAAGGGTACTCTTTCTTGCCCGTGTACTTGCGGCAAACATGCCCTGTTTTCAATGAACATCATACCTGAAGATGGAAGACAGGCCTCATGTTAATAGTTCTCACAGATTAATTTCTTTGTACAGTAGGAAAGTGATCTTGAAGGGTAGAAATAAATATCCAGACATAAAAGGAGAAATTCTACACCCAAGAAATATGACATGTTGACAACTAAAAAGCAAGACCGGTTCATCTGGAGTTTTTATGCAATCCACACTCTTCAAAACTGTCCACAGTTTTGGAGATTTCTATTTGCAGTGAGAGCGCCTGAAACTCTGTCTGAATATTTTCAGGAAAAGCTGAGTGTTACAAAGCACGTACATGCCTCCTAACTTCCAAAGGCTAAACAAACATCACTGCAAACCCTATCTAGCAAGCTAAAAGGTGAAGGGCCACACTATGAGACACTAATTCATGATGGAGAATACTCTGATGTCTATGAGGCAGATGATTAGTCTTTTTGCGGTGTGAAGAAAAGATAAGTGTATTGACATTGCCTCTTTTGAAGTATCCATCCACCCTGCCATGGCCTCCTCCCTTCTGCTTGATTCCTATTGATTATCTCTGCACTAAAGTTCAGCTGACCATTTATATTTCAAGTGAGAAGGAGGGAGAGCTAGAGATTTAAAACCATTTGAGCACCTCGTGCTAGAGTCAATCCCTGAGCGTCATCGGTAGTTGTCCAGACTCAGGCAATGAAATTCCTGAAGGTGGTTCATAATAATTCAATTTGTCAGCATTTCAAGCAGAAACATGAAGGTCTGATATTCCAGTCCAGGGTGTATAAGCACAACCAAAAGAGGGTGTCTATGTGCTACTTATCAGTAAAATGCAAAAAAAGTACATGATAACACAGAGCTAGTTGTACAAGTTTAACTGACTATTGCGTGGTAAATTGAGGTTGCAGAGACAGAGGCTACTGAAGCATCTCCTTTCTGTGAGAACTTAGTCTGTTGAGTTACTCCCTCCGCAAAATATACACTTTGGTATACAGATGCTGTGCACATGGGTGTAGGATGCTCTGTGAGTCAAATATATACACACGCTTTCACATTCATATTTATGTATATGACCTATGCTCTGTTTGTGTGTGCATTTTAGGCTTTCAGAGGTCTTCGATAAAGTCTGCAGCCAACTGCAGATTTTTGTGATCCTGTTTTCTTATTCTTTAGAAATGCTGGAAGATCTGCACAGACAAGAGGGGAAATCAAATTACCAGCAGACAGTACAGAGTACTGACGATTCACCATTATTCGATTCCGCCATCTCTCCTGTTGCCTGCTTTATCTTTCCAGATCATGTACCTGGTGCACTTTGCGTTATACCTGTGCTAAATCTGGGGTAGCGTTTAATTTTTTTTTCCTTTTTTGTTCATTATACTAGCTGATAGATTGGTGACCCAAGATGCCCTCCTAGTGCGAACACATGGTGAAGTGTTGTTAAAAACACAAAGCAAACAGGATAACAGGAAGGATATTTTACTTTTTTGTCTCCTTGTGTAAGGTCAGATTTTAGGTGATGCCCGTAAGAACAGCAGGTTGAAAAAACCTGAAAAAAAAAGACATTCCTAACTTTTTCATAAGTGCTGATGTCTTAGTTTCGACTACTTATGAACGACTATCTGCCAACTAGATTCGATGAGCTTTATCATTAGACTGTGTCTGCAGACAGTTTTAAACCTGTGATCTGAGAAATCTGATGGTTTAATGGGCTACTCCTAAATAGTCTTCATGAAAGGTGACTAATAGAAGTCAACCTATAGTTTACAAGTTTAAAGTCACTCTGAAGGATCTGTGTTTTCTCCAGTGAAAAGCATAGCTGGTATCTGAAACAGAAGAAGTCTGAAAAATTACCAATTAGGAAAACATAAAGAGTAAACTGGAAACTAATCATATAGACCATGTCCAGTCAAAACTTACATATTGACCCCTGTTTGGAGTGCCTGTATAATGAAGTGAAGATAAATAAGCATGGACTATACATACATGAGAAATAGTATTTCATGTCCATTGTATTTTAATATTTGTTTATCTGGGAGAATCTTCTGTGTGATTTAATGTAATATGCTTCTCTGTGGTACCTTTTTAATAAAAGATTCAATATGCTGCTCCCGATATAGCTTATTCAAATAACTGATTAATAAAGCTGCACAAAAAAGTAGGAACAGATTTTCTTTTACTGTGGTAGGATGACTCTATTAGTATAGAACCTTTATGCAGCTTCCACTTCCCTTTCCATGCACTACTCTCTCTTTAATGATTTATTTAAAATGCTCAAATTAAAAATAAATTTAACCCAAAACACTCATAAAGCTTCAATCCTTCTTCAGCTATGGAGCTTATTCTAGAGCAACTTCATGGGGCAATTTCATTAAAGGACAATTTTATTAGCTGCTTCTGGCTGATTTTTCAGCAGGTGGGAGACTAAAACTATTTTGAAATCATACTAAACAGAGATCTGGAAAGAATGGTCCACGAGGAGGGACTAAGTGAACCAGTAATGTTTTGTCTATATAGGACTGAGGGGAGCAAAATAACAGTGTTAAAATCTGGAAAGAGAAAGTATGGGATTGGAAATACCGGGCTTGAAGTGCTGGAAGGAAAACAAAATTATGTCAGACATAAGGAAAAAATTCAGCAATGTTCAAAGGATACAGAATTACTAGAAAATAAATATTTACCCTATAAGTATAAAGGCCACAAATATTAAGATTCTATTTCAATTTGAGACACGTTCAGTAACATATGCCATTGTCTTTAAGGGAAGCAGGACATAATAAATGAAAAGAGACAGAATTTAGGATCTGAAATGGAAAAAAAGTAGATCTTTATTCTCTATGGAGATACAATGGAGTAAAAGGAGGAACTCATAAAAATAGGGTTCAAGCCACAGGGAAAAGAATTCCAGGGTCTTAATGCCCAATTCTGAGAAATACTAAGACACAGTGTCATCTTGGATTGAATTCTTACAAACCGGATGCTTACATAAGGCTTTGCCTTTCCATTTATTTTTCTTTAAAATTTACTGTTAAAAATTCCAGAACTGGATGTTGCCAAGAGCTTCTACCACAACGATCAATAATCTTAGGAAAAAAGATATACCCGTATATTACATCTAGTTATTTTTTACTTGCTGTCATGAATATTATAACATCTTCTCCTTGTACTGCAATAATTAAGGTGGAGATGACATTTCCATTAAAAAGATCATATAACTCAGTGGGGAAAAACTAAATGTTCCAGCTGGGCTGAAGTTCAGCTTGGAACGTATCTGCCTAGAAGAGAATGTTTCCATCAGATTCAGGATTTAAATTGAGATGTGTCTAAATAAAAGTTGTAGAAATATGTTTTTATGCACTAGAATAGCTGTCAAATGCTATCAAGAGAAAAGCACTCTGAGGCAGGGTATTTGTCCAGCATAACTCTTGGCATGGGAATTGCTCAGTATAGGCCATACTTCTCAGACTTGGGTAAAATTTTTTCTCCTGAACCGGATGAACAATTCCACAGTGAAATAATTGGAAATGAAGCATTTTAATTGAGGTGTTGACTCCATTCTCAATACAATTAGGCCTTTAATGGCTGACAAAATGCAGTTGGTATTTGCGAAGAAGATCCTGCATAGTTCTCCAGATATGCCCTGATGTTCCCAAATTTCCCGTTCTTCTCCTACCTTCAGACTCAAGCCAGGCCATATCTTCCTCAAAGAGGCGACAATATTTTTTTCTCTGGTAATGCTTAGCCTATTTCTCTCCCTTCCTGGCTTCTCCTCCCTCAGTATCTCTCTGCTAGAAGGCTGAAGAGTGGGACGTAGCAAGGGACTGTGTTTTAGGAGCAGAATGATACTCGGGTAGCTCAAGAGCAGAAAGCAGAGGAGTCCTACAGCCATCCCAGATCCCCACACCTAAAGCATCCAGTATATATGCAGAGGAGAGAAAGTCTGAGACCCAAACATCCAGCAAGATTTCTTCTACAGTTGTCTCCTAATGGGATTATTAGGAGCAGAAAACCAAAATGCAATCAAAATGGGTCCTGATACATTCATGAGAGAGAATAAATGATACAGCACTTGGGATAATAAGGTCAGGTCCAGTGACCCCATCACATTCTTCAAGAAGGATGTAATTTGGCTTTTACTCCATCCTAAGGATCAGCCTGGGTAGAGCCATGTGCGTATGTGATATGTGACATACAGACTAAGACTAAGTTACATGTCCCTTGCTGTGAGGCTAAAACAATGACTCATCATCTTGCTGACTGTTCTTACAACAGCACAAGGTCTTCTATTATCCCAGATCTTCATCTTTTAGCAGACTGCTTGTTATACACTATTTATTTGAAGAGCAAAGCAGTCAGAAAGTTTTTTTAACGAGCACCATAGACTCTGATCTCTGCTCACTCCTCATTTATCTCAAATCCATGTTCCGAAGTCAGCAGTGAGTGCAAGTGGGGGGAAAAAAAAGAGGAGGCATAGGGGTTAGCTAAAAGAGACCAAACTGCAAAGATGACAGAGGCCAATAACACATATGACAAATTTAGACAAAGGAAAACAAGATTAGAAATGATGTGAGAGGATCTAATGTAGTCAAATTAAGGCAATCCAGAACAACGGCTGGCGCTTTAAGTCACATTCTGTCTTCATTTGTGTACAGATTGGATGGGATATCAGGCAGGGCAGAGCCTGGCCATTCATTAAGCACTCTGTACTGCACACTGGAACTGCTTTACTGTAGCCGGGTCCTAGTTCTAATGGCAGCTACAAAGGTGTGTAAAATGTAAATCTAAAATACTTTCTAAATGCAAGCTGCAGTCTAAAATATCTCGTCCTGATTTTTGTGGGTTTTTGTCCTGTTAGATTTTACAACGTTTATACAGAAATAGCTTCTTGACATCATGACTTTTAATTTAAGTCATTATTATCAGGGCAACTGCAGGGAAACTTTTCTTCATGATATGGAAACTCAGCTGTTCCCCTGTAGCTGCCCCACAACAGTCTAAAGTTTTCCTCCCCAGCTCAGCATAAAATTAGCCCTATCTAGTTTTGATCACAGTTGTTTTGTTGTGGTTTTTTTTTTTCGTTTTTGACTTCTTTCTTTGTATTTTTCCCCTCCAATAGTTCTTCCTGAATTGTTACCCAGTCACATTATATTGGCAAGCTTCTTGGTTAAAAGTACAGTAGTAGAGATTAAATGTCACTTGCTCTGTTTGCACACTGCTTGGTTTTCCTCAAAGCACATCGTCAAAGGACATAGTGGTTTCTGCCTGAAATACAAGCAGACACACTGAACAAGATCACTAGGGGAGAATGGCAGGAGGGTGTTTGTGGCAGCTCTTGCTGCAACAGAGACCTCCGTACCCCCTGGGACAGAACCCCATGCAGCATCTTATGGAAAGAGGGATGACCCACTAGCACTGCTACCAGCAGAGGCAGAAACCTTTCCTGCGGTGGCATTTGAACAGTAAGAAAATCCCTTTGATATCACAGAGTTAACATGATAATCAAGCTGGAGAGATGCAGATCCTCTCCTATTGACATAACATGGGCCTGACTCTTCTCCTGAGGTTTTTCCTGCACCTCAGAAGTTAACGGGACCTTTAGGGGACTCCGGCTGAAATGAGGCCCAGGAACTCCATGTTTTAAATCAGTTGCTATGAAATAGTAAGTGTGTTGGCAGCCTGGGGAAGATACACGCATGCTTCTGCCTCCCTCGCCCGCACTAATGTTTGTTATTATATAGACACTCATCACAGCTTTTAGCTCCAGCTAGAGCTCTCATTAATCACCACCTGGGAACACCATACACAGAGCAGGCGTACGTGAGCTTTTGTGAGAAAAAGCGGAGGGGAGGATGGTTGCGTGTCGTGTGGGGGTGTGAGTGATGATTTTGGGGTGCAGAGTGAGAGACTGAAGTGAGGAAGAAGTAGAGCGTGTAGGAAGGAGGAAAAGAACACTGCAAGAGCTGTTTGGGGAGACGGAGAGAACGAGAAAAAAAAAGGGAAAAGAAAGACAACCCTATTCCAAAAAATGGGCAAAAGGGAAAAGAGCCCACCACTAACAATAGCCCGTTTTGACTGCTGTTGTGCCACAATTACTGTCAAATTCTGAAAGACAAAATTGCAATTAGGCCAAGACCATTTGCCTGTAGCAAAGATGAGGCCAGGAGGAACTCTCCCCCCAGTTTCTGGTACAGTTCTTCCCTCCCTGCGAAGGCTTTCATCTAGAGCTCATTATAAACAATTTTCTTTTTGGTCTTAATTTGTGCTAAGAATGGCACAGGAACTATCCCAGGGCAGGCTTCTCTCCCATTTCCTGCAAGGTTTTACTCTGATCTCTGGTAATTGGTGGACCGCTAAAAAGGTTATTATTATTTATTATGTTTATTATAGTCATGCCTAAAAGCTAACGATTGATACAGTTTTCTTATGTTAAGCACTCTACAAACATAGAGTGGTAGAACGTCCTTGCCCCAAAGAACTTATAGTCCAAACAGAGACATGGGTGAGGCTAAGAGTGTAATGCACGGAGAGCGAAGAGTGCTGGCAGCCTACAGCGTATGGCAATAGCTCCATGTTTTTATTTCACTGACATGATGAGAGGAATAACTGCAGAAAAGAAATCTTGACTTATGGAAAGGAAAAAAAAAACAAGATGCACGATGTGAAGGAGCTCTAAGAGTACAAGACAGGCCCATTGAGAACTACAGGTGTGCCTCAAATTCAGTAGTTCCCTGGCTTGCAGAGTTCTGCATCCCATTTCTTAGGGTCCCTTAATGGTGCTTCTCTACAGATTTTTTTTTTTTTTTTTTTTTTTACCTAGGGGTGCATGTTAGGGCAAAAATGAGTGAAAGACACTGTTACTTGGTAAATTAAGACACATGAAGTTTACCACCAGTTGCTTGCAGGATAGAAGACAAAGTCCAGCATCGTGTTAGGCACAAGATGGCCAGCTTCTGTGCTGCAAATGAAAGCTAATGTTCTAACAAAGCCATTTTTTCAGTGCTCAGTCAATTTACCACTGTTTTCCAGAGTATATATAACAATATCACTGGAACAATGCAAAAAGACTGGAAAATTCTCTAGTTCTTTACTGATTTGTAGACAAATAACATTTTAATCTTGAAATGTAAGGAATTTGTGTTTTCTCTAACTTGAGAACTCTGGGAGCAAGTTATTTCCTTAAGTCAGAGATACTGTCCTCCTACACATCACAGCCTCCATCAGTGCCTGGGAGGTTCACCCATCAATGCCTGGAAAGTTCACCTACAGTGTCTCAGGGATGTGGGTACCACTGAAATATGATATAGAACCACGTGTGCAATTCCTCTCATTATGGCCAGCAAGGCCATATATACCATACATACCGATAAAGCCAGGGCCTGTATTTTGGCTGAGAGGACAGATAGCACGGCACAGCTCACATCTGCCTGGATAAAGTCTCTGCCCCTTCCCCTCTCAAACAGGGTGACCTTATCTATGCTTAGTAACAGGAAGAGTCCCTGACTGATGCTATTCCCAAAACGAGTCAGGAAAAAGTGCCAGCTGCCACAGGAATACTACAGCATTAAAAAGCGTGGCTAAGCATGGACCAGCTTTGTTTCCATGTCTTGGCCATGCATAGTCTATGGTATAGACAAAACTGAAAGAACCAATATTGTAAACCTGTCATAATTAAGGCAGACAATCTCTTTTCAGCGTAATGCTTTTATTTCAGATCCTTTTTGGTGACTGTGCCTTGACAGAATAGTATAATTTTTTTTTATTATTTTTTTTTTAAGGTGATAAATTTGTCACTTATTTTAGACTCTCATCTTTGAGACCTTTGTCTGAACCAGGGCATGCAAAATGAATGGCCTTTGCTGAGAATATTAGCTGAGAATAGTAGCTCCGCAATCTGGAGCTGGAACACTTTGATCCTAGATCCTTTGCCTTTTCTTCTATTTCAATCCAGTTGACAAAATCAGTCTGAACCATTTCTGTGCTTAAAGCTGCTCAGATGCTTGCTGGATCAGTATGCGAGTCATATTCTTTGACAACAGGGAATGTCAGACTAGTGTGACATGTTGTGTTTCCTTTTAGGTAAAGCTGGCAGTATCTAGTGGTTTGGTGATTGTGGCAGTTTCTGTCTGATTCTTTCAGCAGATGGCTTCGATAAGCTGGAGCTCAGTCCTTTGCTTTGAAATACATAATCCTTGGCTAATTTTATGATGCAGAGAGACACTGTGGGACACAAAATTATACACCTTTTATCACAAGTGGCATTACACATTTGGTGGTATGGTGCCAATTATGCATTTCAGGATGTCTTCAGAAAATTGGTATATGACAAAGTTTTAATTTGAAGGGAAAACTTAAAGATAAATTATTACTCTCTTACTTTCAGATCTGTTTCTATGTTGAATGTTCCATACCACTTGAGTAATGAGATTTCTGCATATATATCATAATTTTCTTTTGAGCTTCACCGTCTAATTTCATTGCTCATTAAGATTACTTATACAGAGTAGTGCTTTTTTATAATGGGGATCATCTTTAGTTAGTCATTGGGCCACACTTATCAGAGTGGTACGTTAAAAGTAGTATATTTTCTTATGCTTTTCACCATTCTAATATCTACATGGTTTGCAGCTAAGTCCACTTGTCAGATTCTCACCATCTATTTTCAGGAACCAAATGTTGCCAGTCTGTTGTCTTCTGACATGGAAGCGCAGACACAAATTCTGCAAAGCAGATTTAAGATTTGGCTTTCTGTACATACAGTCTTTAACGCACACACTTTCCAGCATCTTTAATAGTGTGTTAAAATGGCAAAGTTATACAGGGAAGAGAAATTGTTGGTTTGTGCTGCTGAATAATTCTTCAGCTCTTAACTTAAAGCGAAGATGTAGATATGGAAATGAAAGAGAGAAGAAAACAATGTAGGAGATACAGAAACTCAGTCGTGACTGGGAACTACGAGCCTATTATTGCACTGTAATTTGGAAAACAGAGTAGGATTGTTCTATACAATGCTTATTTCTAGGCTGACAAGGAAAATGCACAATTGCCTTTATCACAAAGTTGTGAGGTACATGTGAATCACTTGTAATAGGATTGCCTAAGTAAGGAAATTATATTTGTTTAATGCTTATGAACTTAGCAAGACCCATAATTAAAAGTCAGGAGGGAGAGTGCCAGTGAGATGTTTATTAGGGAAATGGTAGAAGTGAAAGATCTTTACTATTTACCAATTGGATGGTTCTTTTCATCTTTTATTGTAGATGCCTATAAGAAGCTCATAACGGTACAAATCTAACTGATAGTTCCTGATTATATTTGGCTTTTATTTGTGTTAATTACGTGTGTTACAACAACATATAGAGTCATGGGCAGAAACCTGCTGAGGTAGATGCTCTCATTCAGGGAGTGGATGTTCCTGCTCTGCAGAGCGCGTTGTCTGCTGAGGCAAAATGAACTTGAAGGACTGGGGCAGAAGTGTGGAATAGTTCCCACTTTGTAGAGGGGAGATCATTAATTAAAATAAAAAAAACCCAACCAAACAAACCATACAAGAAGTCTGGGAAAGCATGTGAGAATTAAACCAAGGTCAGAGGAGCTCCAGGGCAGTTGTTGCCCTGTCTCAGCTGTGTGCCAGTCTCCAGGTATTCTTGGGCTCAAAATGAGATGGCACCTTCCAAAGCTCAGCTCTGACATGCGAGGTGGGCAAGGCATTGTGGGAATAGAGAGCAGCATAGGAGGTCTGTTCGACCCTGATGAGATAAAGCTGCGTCCTTGAGAGAGGGCTTGAGAGAACAGAAAACCAAGTATCAGGGAGTATCAGCAAGAAACAGGACGTGAGAGTGAAGTTGCTGTGGGAGAGTGAAGTTGCTGCTCCTCGTGAACAGCCAGTGGAAACCAATCGGAAGAAGTACAGAAGCACGTGGCAGTCGACCTTCAACCTATCAGCAGGACACAACTTGCGCGTGGAGAGCGTGTATAGGTATAAAGCCTGTCAGATTGTTGCAATAAAGGTGTTTGGTCTGTACCCCACCAGAGTCCGTGAATCCATGCTCCACAAGGCATAGAACTCATCAACGCAGTAAAAGTATGTTTGGACTCCCTTCCCAGAAACTGTAAGGAGAAACTCACTTATAAGTCAGTTCATTTATAAACACATACATAAGTTCTTGAAATTTAGATAACTTTAAAATAAGTAAAGTGCAACTACAAGGAGAAACTAACAAAATACCTCTTTTGGTGATTTTGGTAGTAGACCCCAAAAGAAGGCTTCCAGTATGAAATACAGAAAAAAAGCAAGTACCTGACTCTCATATATTGCCTTTACCTAATATATTGCAAGTAGGACATCCAGGAATACAGATGCAACTGGAGATGGATTTTGCTAGCAATGATAAATATAGGAAGATAATGGTAAAAATGTTGGAGGAAAAATAATGCTTAAAAGAGAAGACACATTTGTAATGTTTGTGCCCCAAAGTAAGAATATATAGGGAAAGTATTTGCCATTTAGAGATAAGCATTTATCTTTCATAATATTTTATTTTAGTACCTCTTTGCGAGTAAATAATCTTATTGTGACAGAATGAGAAATATTCATCCACTGCTAAATCCAATAAAATAATATTCGATTTTCTCCCAGCCCTTTATAGGCAAACTTGTTAAAATTTAGTGCAAGCTTTATGTAAGGGAGGACTTCAGAATTTAGCTTATTTCAGAGACAAATTCATTTAGTAACATGTTCATTTGGGCTTTCATCTTCTAACCAGATATTTTGCTCCTCTACATATGAAATATATCAAATTAATTGGATTTTTCCATGCATTGTGTGGGAGCATGTTACAAACATTCTGAAATTCTGTATCTCATTATTTGCCACCCCTAACTTTTGCTTTATAGCTGATTTGGGTATGTGCATGGGCATGACGGGACCTGAAGTAAGTTAGAGCTCTGAGCTGGATGGAGAGCACACCACAAACACCAAACAGGTTCTCCATCGTCACAGATGTGCTTATGAAAACACAAGAAGTAGCTTTGAAAATGGAATTTTAAAATGAGCTTTCAAATCAAAGCTCTGTTGGGTAAAATGCAATAGAATTAAAAGGGTTTGCAATCAGATTTCCCCTTCTTGAGCAACCTGGTCTAGTGGGAGGTGTCCCTGCCCATGGCAGGGGGGTTGGCACTAGATGATCTTTAAGGTCCCTTCCAACGCCAACCATTCTAGGACTCTATGATTCTATGATTTTGTCTCTGAACATGTCTCTGAACCTGAACTTTTCAGGTCTGGTTCTTACCGTGTTGGGCTCAGTCCAGTGATTTTCAGTACCTTTCCAGACTGTAACAAACACTGTATGAGTAGGATGCATTTCATCCCTGAAAAAGTCTCTTTTGCTTGTTCTTTAGAAGTTTACCAGTCTCTGTCTTTGCTGCAGGTTTGCTGTTGCCCTGCCTCTGCTCTGCACTCCAGCTGCTTCACTCAGGTTGCTCTCAGGAAGGGCACGAATCCATGTGAATGTAGAGTGAATCCACATCACACAAGGAATAGCTGTCAGTTAAGGCAGGCAAGCAGCTTTCCTTCCCGCACCCCTTTTCAGCAGAAGAGAACATGTAGTGAAACCGAGCAGACTGCAAGCAAGGAGATTAAACAGTTGTACAATCCATCAGCATGTCCTTCCTTAATACTGTCTCCCTCATCAGAGCTCTTTGAATTCCCTGCTACTGTTTCTTATAATATTTTTTTTTTGGGTGCTGGAAATAAGATTCTGAATTCTTCTGAGCTCAGACTTTATTTTCTTGAGAGTCTGAACAACTCCTCGCATAATGGAGCCCAATTTTCTTTCACCCCCTCGGCCACTATCAGAAAGCAGAATATAAATTATAATGTTAATATGCCTGGGCGGAATACTTTTGTTCTTTTAATAGTCCTTACTTCTCATTCCTGGTTTGTGTTTCAGAGAGGTGCTTGGTAATAGCTTAAAGCAGATTTTGTAGCATGTATGTTAACAGTGCTAACAGAGGGGAGATAAAAGAACTCTTGTTGAAAAAGTGGCCCACTGTGCTCATGGGTCAATGTGCAATATTCATTTGCTGTAATTTCAATTTCCAGTAAGCTGTCCAATACATCTCTGTTTCAGTGCCTGTTATATCTGTGTCATCATCTACCCTCAAACTAATAAGAGTAATTTCATTAGTCTGGACATTCGAAAAAGCAAAACTTTTGTCTGAAATTAATAACTCCCACAGATTAATCAAAGGTAATTATATTAGGAGAAGTTATGTCTTCTTGTATCCTGAGTCATAAAATGAAATTCTCATTAAAATTGTATTACATTCATTACCCATGTATACCCAGATTCCCAGAGATATACATTATATAAGAATCTCCATTTCAATATTGCTTGCAAAACTCATTTTTATTCAGGCCAGGATTTCAGCGCAAGAGTGTTCAGTCTGAGGAAACCATGCAATTCCCACACATGCAACTTAAAAGTGTTCTGCTGTGAATAAAAAAATGCTACATTCAGCTTAGCAAAGGCCATAAAGTTTACTTTGTCCACTTGTAAGCTCCAACTGATTTCTGACTACAGCTATCAACCACTGTTTCAGGAGGATAATTAAGTTGCCATTGCACCTCTTTAGAGGCTAGCCAAAAATCACTGAATTTTGTGTTACGTGGTGGGGTTTTTTGTGCTATGAAGCAGCGCAGCAGAACCCTAGGTTAAAACTTATGCAGCAAGAGCTATTTTTTGCATTTGTCTTGAATGCGCTAACCATTCCGCCCTCTAACTTCTATCATTCCTTTCTGTTGAGCTTTGAGCAGCAACTCGCTCCTTCCATGAGTCCATGTGGTGCCTGGCACAACGCAGCCCTGACCTTGGCTGGGACACTGCAGCACTGTGAACAAGAGAAATATTAATTAACTGCTATGTCCCAGCCAAAACATTTGCCCTTCAAAGGTGCCTGAGGATTTTGCTCTTCCTAGCAGTTGCAATAAGGACTGCCAACTAGGTACTTTTGTGCTGAAAAGCGCTGGAGAAATATAAAATGTTAGCTTATCCCAGGCAAGATAACTATTAGCAAGGTTGCTCTGAGTAAGCGACAAGGTTGTCTAATCCTTTTTTGAGGTCAATAATATATTAATTACTTAGATAAAGAAAGAAATCTCAAGGAGGGATATTCCTCTTTTAACTTTTCTCACCATCATCAAGTCACTTAATGATGTGCTTTTCTACCTTATCTCAGAAAATTCCATAGCTGCCACTTTCTTTTGATGCATTTGTGCTCCTGCAAATTGCCCCTGAAGTCCATTTTGCTGTTCAAAATACCATAATAAAGGCTACAGTCCATGGGAGTTTTCTGAATGAGGGTGGTATGGAAATAATTAGTAAAAATGCAGTTGGGGTTTGGAAATCTCATCTGTTTCTTAAAATCACCCTATTCTTTGCTTGAGGAGTCCCATTATCACACTGCACTGCTGTCTTTCTGCCACCAGCTCCAGTATGAAGTAAATCAAAGAATAAAATTGTTGTGTATGTTGCTAATCAGAAAAATGCCAGATTAAAAAAAGGAAAAAACCCAAAGCCACACCAATGTTTTTGAAAACAACAGATCCTGATATTAAGTGGGATCTATAGTGCTTTATGGAAAATAAAGCTGTTCTTTTTGTCTTCACTCATTCCTTTTTGAACAGATTTACTGCCTGGATCATAACTGGACACGCTCTCCATCCTTCATGAGGGGCAGCTCTGGCTCTGGAGGTCTAGTTTTGGTGCATTAGATTAGATGATTGACTTGGGGCTCCTGGCCCCAGGGTTTACCAGGGCAAAGGAGCAGACAGAAATGCTCCTCACTCACTAAAGCAGGTGTGATTGAAAACGTTTCACCAACCTAGAGCAATATCCTGAGTAGCAAGCTAAAGGAAGACAACCCAAAATGAAACAAGAACAAGCTATCCGTTCCTATGTTACTGACAGTAAGGTAGCGATTTTCTTGTAATGATGTTTGGTGGGTTTAACTTATCGATGCAGCAAAACATGTAAGCAGAGCTAAGACAAGGCCATGTTGGGTATCTGCTGGCTGTGCCAGCAATAGTGCTTGCACCTCCTAGGTGAGGCAACAGAAGTACTATTGGTGGGATGTAGTTAAAGGTAATTGTCTGTATGATTCAAATTTGGACAGGATGTGGCCCATTTCTCTGAAATGCAATGAGGGAATATAGTGGTGCTTTCAAGTTACCACCATGCCAGGGTGCAGGGCCCTACAGACAGATGAAAAAAGGCAAGAAATAAAACACATTTACCGTAAAACTAATTCCTTTCTTCGCAGGCTACTGCACAGAGTAACTTTTAGAAAAGAGAAATCTGTGAGTGACAGCTGCTTTTGTGCTCCTAGACGTAATATGGTCAATAGGATTCTGTTGTCATAGGGGTCTTCAACTGCAGTAGAAACATTTCATTTAACTACTCAGCACAGCACAGGACACTTCTTGACAAGAGCACGGGATAGGAACAATCTTGTAAGGAGCTGCCGAGGAGCAGAAGTGGCAGCACGTCCGTGACCAGCCTGTCAGCTAGAATATACCGTGCAAGGAAACTTTCCAGGATGCCTCTCGTGACAACAGGCACAGACCATATAAAATACCCAAACCTGCAACCTGCAGCTGCAGCTAGGACTGCAAAGGCAGAGACCGTGTCAGCAGCAGCAGGTGTGAGGACATGAGTCAGTCGCACGAACAAGTGTGTATTGCTGTACTGGCCACCCGGGTTGTGAGTTATACAACGGAGCCATGCGAGGGACAGGGCTTTCGGTCTTCTGTTACAGCATGAGACATGCCGATGATGAGTCTGGTTACATGAGACATGCCGATGATGAGTCTGGTTACACCTCTCTCGCTTACACCCTCCTTCTTTGGGCTGACCTTGAGATGCTTTCTCTCAGCTCCTCGTGTGTTGGAACACATCCCAAGCAAATTCTCCATAATTTGGCAAAACTAGCTCATGCAAATTATGGCTTGATGTCAACTGGGCTTATTTTTATTCATAGGGAAGCTCGGGGAAGGTGTTGTCAGAAAAGGTGTGGACAGAAGGATCATTTCTACAGATCTGAGAAACTAAAAGTGTGATGGAGCTAGATTAAAAGGGAATTGACAAAACTGGGCAGAAGTCAGCATTGTTCCCAGCAGCCCTCTGTGAAGCACTAGATGGCAACAGCAACAAATCAAGGGATAATGAAATGGGCATCTTCGTCCTTTATAAAGTCGCTCCAGCGTATCCGGACCTCGTGGGATCTCTCTCTGTTACACTTCTCATTTATTCTCCAAAACATTACAGGACATGGGGGTTTTTTTTGTTGTTGTTGCTGCTGTTTTTTTTTAATTATTTCTTTAACTCACTTCTACCAGTTAAGAACAGATGAATCCTATTTAAGACCATAACTTCGACTGTGCAACAGAGAAGCTGAAACTTGCCTAAGTTCATCTCTGCTGTGAAAATTATGGGTGCTTTAATATATATATTTTGTCCTATTCTGATCTACTCTAGTTTTATTTAATATTTGTCTTTAACCAAAGCAGGAAAATATCTCATGACTTTCCTTTAAAGGAGGATGATGTTTCTACTAAGGCAGGCTGATCGGTTATGATTTACCCCAGACCCATAGATCAACTTTTAGAGAACTGATTTGGCCCAGTTCAATTTTCAACCGTAAGATCATTTAACACTAAAGCAAACGATAGCCATCTGACATACCTGACTCTGTGGTCTTTCATTGCTTTTCCCTGGCTTACACCTAGAACACATTTCTGAAAACTTGCTTTGACCATTTTTTAAAGTTCATAAGCCTGTGACATTTTTTCTAATTTAGTTTGGCAGTGCTTGTTCTTCTAAGGAAACATTTGCATGATAGTACCAAAGAACTAAGTAAACTTTGTAATTGAGAAAGGACTCTTCCAGCAATTTTATGTGCTGGATGAAGTAATTTTCCAGTAATAAAAGCTTTATTTGCTATCTGTAGGATGATTTAATCATAAGTTACTAAAAGGACGCTGTGATCCAGACAGCCTTATGTTCATTCTCAAGTATCTAGTCTGTAACACTAAGAACTTTTCAGGCTTTGTAACCTTATAAATAAATGCATGTTATTACATATGAATTAGTTATTGTTGAGTCTTTTTATAGCCTAATAATCAGTTTGGCATATACACTCCTTCCATTTCATTGGATCATGGGCAAATATAATTTTTCTAAAACTCATTTCATTTCCAGAAACTTTGCCTTGTTGACAATTCCATGCTTCTGCCTAAATCAGAATCATTTTCTCTGAAAGAGCATTATGATAACTATTAACAGTAGCAGTAATTGTTAACTGTAACAATAATTATTATTTTCTCAATTGTCAGGAAACCAGAAATCCCTGGAATGTGCAATTTACCCAAACACAACTTTGGATTAATGGCAGAATGCCTTCAAGAATGAGGTCATTAAAAAAAAATATTTTTTTACTGTTTTCTATGCTGGATTAAAAGTATGGGTTCGTATCTTCCCATCTGAAATCATGTAGGCGTTTTATAAATCAAGTATTGTCCTTATACTAATTTTTTATCACCTTTTAATTGTGTTGAAATCATTTATTATATTAACCAAAAAAGTACTTGATGATTTTCCTGATATTTGAAAAACTCTCATGCGCAACTGATGCACTTAAGAGTAACGCTCCCATAGTACACCATGACCTTAGCCCACTTGCTTCTCAGCTGATGCCGATTCTCTACCATAAGTGGCTCCAGTAGCACAGTAAGTGATCTCACCAGCCCCTGACATTCACAGTTTGCTCTTTCATGCTCTCCCAAACAGTGAGCGAAATACCTCATTTAAGAAGCGCTTTTTCATTGGTTTCAGTATACATGGTTATGTTAGTGAAAGCACGGACATTGCGGCTCTAGCAAAAGCTGACGCGGTTTGTGATGGTCCTCCCTCAAGATCGTTGTCTCCAGGCAGTCATTAGGCATGAAACTAATCCCATGTAATTTTCCAAGTACTGCTGGGCCGTCTTTGGTACTGTGCGTAGCTGAGAGCCCACAGACCAGCTGTGCTTATCCTGCCTGGGGCAGTGGAACATGAGCTTGACCAAGTGCCCCCAGTCATGTGTCCATCCTGACAAGCCAGTTGGCATCCCTGGTGGCATGGGCCAACACACTGGCAAACATCAACAGCAGTGGGTGTGGGTGCGAGCCTGAGCCCTGTGTCAGCATTGCAACACAGATTAAATCCTCTGAAACCAGTGCTCAAAACCCAAACGTGATTTGGTTCGGTAAGGTGTTACTGTAAAGAGGAGAGTAGCCTTGGTATTGTCAGTGGGGAAAGTGTTAAACTGATAAAGGTCTCATTGTATCAAACATCCCCGCCGCAGTGGCACAGGCCATCTTAAGCACTTTGTCATCTGCGAGGCTGTGAACGATATGTTGCCTGCCTTTCTCCTGTTGATCAGCATCAATGTCATAGAATCACAGAATCATAGAATCTTCATGGTTGCAAAGGACCTTTGAGATCATCGAGTCCAACCATACACACACACACACAAAAAACAAAAAAAAAACAAACAAAAAAAAACAAACAACCCCAACGACCTACAATCGCTGCCCTTCAGAGCATGCTCTGAAGTGCCAAATCTACACATTTCTTAAATACCTCTAGGGATGGTGACTCAACCCCCTCCCTGGGCAGGCTGTTCCAGTGCCTGACCACTCTTTCAGTAAATTCTTCCTAATATCTAATCTAAACCTCCCCTGCCGCAGCTTCAGACCATTTCCTCTGGTCCTGTCATTATTCACTTGGGAGAAGAGGCCAACACCCACCTCTCTCCAACCTCCTTTCAGGTAGTTGTAGAGGGCAATGAGGTGTCCCCTCAGCCTCCTCTTCTCCAAGCTAAACATGCCCAGCTCCCTCAGCCTCTCCTCATATACCCTGGTCTCCAGACCCCTCACCAGCCTGGTAGCTCTCCTCTGGACACCCTCCAGCGCTTCAATGTCATCTCATGTTGGTTGGGGCCACCTGTTTCTGTCCTAGCCAGGTGGTGGCTGTGGCTACCATGCAAGTGTTGAGTGTCTGTTGTGTGCGACCTGAATTATCCGTCGGCCATTTATTTTCCATTTTAATTTTTAATACCAACAGATAGTTCTCTGCCATGCTGTACGAGAGTCATGCTCCTGCTTGATTTTCATTTGTTACTTTTTTTGTTGTTGCTTTTTACTTTTATTCCAATAACAAGGTTATTTCAATAGAATCATAGAATGGTTCGGGTTGGAAGGGACCCTCACAGTAAAGAATTTCTTCCTAATATCTCACCTAAACCTCCCCTCTTTCAGTTTAAAACTGTTACCCCTCGTCCTACCATAACACTCCCTGATAAAGAGTCCCTCCCCATCAATTCTGTAGGCCCCCTTTAGGTACTGGAAGGCCTCTATAAGGTCTCCCTGGAGCCTTCTCTTCTCCAGGCTGAACAATCCCAACTCTCTCAGCCTGTCCTCATAGCAGAGGTGCTCTATTGTGTCTTGTTAATTTGTATAAATGACATCTTTATGTTTAGTGACACTACGGAATTACTGGAAAACAAATTCTAGACAGTTTTCTTTCTCCTGTTTCAGACGCTGAAGTATTCTGATGAGGCTGAGCTATGGAAGATGGGAACAATTTGAAAACTTTGCAACAGTTTGTCTTAACCAAGATCTTTCCAGCGCAGGGTGAACCAGGCTGCTTCCAGGTCTACAGCATTCATTCATTAAAAAAGCGACAGATTGTGTGGGATCTTTCACATGCCAGCAGCAGATAACTGCAGAACTGAAATGGGAACAAACAATGTGACATGGTATCCTTTTCCATATGTACAGTTTTGATGAAGTCAGTGGCACAATTCATGTGACTACAGAACAGTAAGGAAAAGATTAATAGAAGCAAGATCTAGATCACAGGCCATTATATGGCTCCAGTCATCCAATTAAAAAATACAGCTCTTGAAATGGAGTTGTTTTTATATGCCAGCCGCATGGTTTTATGATTGAAACACCCACAGTGCAGAAAACTTTTGTGAGGAGCATGTGGATGCACAGCTGTTTTGGAAATGACTGCAAATAAATAGGTGTCTTAATTCTTTCTGCTGTGAATTTGCAAAGAGGTCAGAGCTGCAGTGACAATTTATGGGACAGCAAGGAAAATACTTGAAATTAATACGAGTGAGAGTCCATTTTCTTAAGCTGTAGAGGAAAAAGTCGTAGAAACTTAGCAGTCAATATATTCTTTCACTGTGCTGAGTAAACAGTAAAAAGAAAATGTAATTTGCTCACAGGCTATTTCATTGTAGAAAAAAATGTGGAAAGGGTATATTTTTATTAACTTATAAATATATGTGCATACATAGGACAATTTAAAGACTGGATTTCAAATACTGATGAATGCAAATGCCATGTATATATTACAATGAAATGAATACATTTGGGAGAGGATGAAAAGTTAACTTATACATTTCCAACAGTTGCAGTCCAACTTTTAATATAAATACAGTACTAATGAGAAAAGCCATTAGATAGTTTTCGGTGCTGATGGTGTCAAGGGGCAAATGTTAGAGGTACCCTCTTTAAGGAGAGGAGTGTCTTTCACCCAGACCCAGACTTATGGTCTGTGCTGACATTTCTGCAAAGTGCTGGAGATAACATCATTAGAAGTGCTGGTTTCCAGATGTCACTGGAAAGCTCCTTTCAAACTATCTCCATTTTATGTGGCTACTGCTGATACATCATAGAAAGTTTTTGGAAAACTCTATTTTAGAAATATCCTGGGTCGTCAGTGTTGTCTCCTGAAAGTCTTGTGCACCTCCTAAGGCTTCGACAAGCTAAAGATGAACTTTAAGCCGTGTTCAGAACACGCTTGCATAGGCGTTTCACTATGGGGTACAGAGAAAATCTGATCTAGTGCATAGACTGAACAAGACATGGGGCTCTCCTTGAGTAAAATAAAGTCTAACAGTAAAGAAAGCAATTCTGACTCATCTAGTGGAGCTGGCCAAAAGGCCGAAAGGGCTTGTCGGTGTTGGTAGGTAGCTCCTTGTTAGTAGTAATATAGCTGCCAACTACCTTCTCCGGCTGTTAATACACTGCACAAAGCCCTCATGCCTCCCTAATGGGCTCCTTATATGAAATCCCAGAGCTATCAAATTCTGAATTGCACCTCTAAGCGCAGGACTGTGAAGGGGGCAGGAGGGTTAAATCTTTTGATACGAAGTACTGCAGCACCTCATTTTTGGGGGTCTGCTCAGCCATGGGAACATTCAGCATCCAGGTGAAGTATATCAGGAACACCAAACATTGCCTGGGAGGACTCAGACCCCTAGTGGGAGAAGGAGAAGGCATTGCTGTTCACTTTCCTCACCCAATAACTCAATGGCTGGGGCAGTCATCTAGATAAAGGGAGATTCGACTCTGCCTGAAGGGTTTGGTGCCACATTCTCCATTATGCAAGGTAATCAGGTACACAGACCAATTAAATTGTATATAGAACACAAAATAGTGCAGAGCTGGGCAGGAAGTCAAAGATCAGGACTTGAGAGAAGAATGGCATTCCTATGGAGGGATAAATGTTGTTGTCTTCCTCCCTACCTGCTGCTGAAACATCTTAACTTTTTTTATGTGAGGGCATGATCTGAGTGTAGTGAACCTAGACATCCTTTCTTTTTGCTACTTTTCAAAACCACTGTCCCAGTTTCCACCCCCCATAAATATGAATAGTGTGGTTAGGAAAGATGGTGAGGATGAGGAGAGCAGCTTATTATCCTCTTCCCCACCAGCAATTCTTGATACCAGCTGCCACTGTGACATTGACACAGTGGGATCAAATATGATGAACCACAAGGTGCCACTTTAACTGTCACTTCAAATTCCTGGAGTCTTCATACATTTAGTCATGTTTATTTATAAGATACATTTCCTGTTTCTATATTGGCACTGATTTTAAACTGCCTGCAACTAAGCATTGCCTGTCAGAATGCATCTCTCTCTGCCTAAGTATGTATCACGGTGAATATCATATTCATAACCCAGAAAATGATTCTTTCCAGTCTATGGAACCAAACACCTATTGTAGTCTCATTTACTCTCCAGCCCAATCAACAACCCTGTCTTTTTTCCCTTTTCAATCTAGCAGATATTCCTTCACGTTGCTGTGAGCTGATTTCCAGATTTCCTTGAGTGGTTTTCAAATCACCTGACCATCTGTTTCAAATTTAAGCATCCCAAGATGCAGTCAATCTAAATACATAAGATGTGTTGTAAATTATGTTCAGAGCTACCTTTTAAATTATCTGGGGTTTTTTTTGTTGATATTAACTGTTCCATATGTAGGGCTATAATTGACTTTAAAACCTGTAACCACTTTATTATCTGGAAGAAAAAACTCAGTGTTGAAATAATGTAGATGAGGGCAATGAACAAATCAATGCCTGAAGTAGACTCACAGACAGAGTAAGTCCAGGGGGATCAATTAATAGTTCCTTGCTCAGAATGGGTGAGATTGGTAACTGTGATATTCCAGCTAGAGCTGTGTCACATGGGCGGTGATAAACAACAAACCATTTCCATATTCCATAAGTAGGTCAGTTCAAAAGAGGGAATAAACCTTAACCTGCTGTTTGTGGGTAGGTTAGCTTCTGTTAGGCGTGTTATATAGGAATTGGGATCTGTGTTGAACCCAGACCAGATTGATCTTATGATCCTTCCAGAAGTTCCTGTCTAGGACATTGGAGGTCTAGGACTCTGAGGTCTTCAGTGATCAGAATATATTGCTTTTCACACAAAATGCATAAGTTCAGCTTGGTTTTAAATGAACAAGTTTCAACAGAACAAAAGTCAGAATAGATATTTCTTCTGCCCTAGAAGTGCAATGCATGGATTGACTGGGTCACAGAAAGCAGGAGAAACAGATAGAAGCTTTTCACTGCAAAAGAAGGTACAGGAAGAAAATTTTCTCTGCTGTCTCAACAGACTTCTGTGAAGAGAATGAAGACGCTAGTCTCCACAGCAGTTAATCTGGGACCTTGCACAAAACCTAAAATTTACTTTGTATAGCTAACAGAGAACATCAGACCTATGTGAGGCTATCATTAAGTGTCCCTTGGCTCCAGAGCAGACTTATCTAATGAGCATTCAGACCAAAGCAACACAATTTCAAAAGCATTTATTGTTTTCTGTGAAGCCTGAGCTTTGCTGCACACAACTGTTTGCGTGTGGGACTGATGAATAAGAACTGTGCTTAAGGATCCATGGGGATCCAACGAGTGCCAAGTCAGCAGAGAAAGACCTGCTGAGTGCATTTGCTGTGTAACCACCATTACGAAAATACAGCTGCATGAGGTGCCAGTCCAAAACAGCGATGGCTTCCTCTAACAGCTTAGATGATGCTTTTAGGATGAACTGAAGTTTGTCTTCTAATAAAATGGGTCTTGATTTTCAGTTTTTTATATTTTTGCTGGAAAACGTCTGTCTTGATTCTACTCTAGTCTAATCTTTCATGTTTTTCTTTTTTTCCTATTCCAGCAACGTGCCAAAAATGCACTGTTCATATTTCCTACTTTTCTCTCTTTTTCCACTGCAGTGCTTGGCATCCTTGCCATATTGACTGGTAGGACCAGTGCCCTGTCTGATACAAGTCTTGCTATAGCCTGCATACCATATTCTCCCATGACATGGAATATTTGGCTTGTCAGCATCAGAACAGAGGAGCCAAAGGCATCAGAATCTGCAAGGGAAAACAGGATCAGAGCATCCTTCTGCATGAGAATGGGATGAAAGGAACAGGTACCTCTTCCTTGTGCTATCACAGCTCAAAGAGTAAGTGTGTACTGTGATCCTGACGCTGCTGCAAGTCCACAGAAAACTCCTGTGTGTTTTAACAGGAACTCAAGGTTCTGTGTTAAGAAGTTGTCTGAGGGTCTTCAAAAGTATTAGTCAGCCAGTGCATTCACAAAGAGACTTTTAAATGCTTTTTATATTTATCCACATTTCATGTGATTCGCTACAAGTATATGACTTAGCACCTTTTACACGACTCACCTCCTCACAATACCAGAGGAAGGTTCGATTTAATTATTATAGATGTTTAGGATTAAGTAGGTAGTGTAGACCTAAAACTCATAGGACTCAGACTACTAATTTCTGCAAGGTGAAAGTGTGGGACATACTTTATCTTTCCCTGGGTCATTAATGTGTTCTTCAACCCAATGTACTGGCTTTGTAGTAAAATTATTCTTATTGACAGCACTTCAAGATGCAAGACAAACATGTTAAAACTTTACCATTAAATAAACTGTGGTGTTTCAATCTTAGTTTCATTTGGTATTAAGCTGCAGGTCACTCAGCCCAGTCTCTATGGACTTATATAAACACATTGGTTTCCCCTGCCTTAACAAGTCTTTGATGTCCTCATTCCCTCTTCAAAGCTCTGTCAGGTCCCTTCAGCACTCACCCGCTGCTCTCTGGGCAAGAGTTTACCTGTGCTGAAGTTGTCTCCCAGCCATAGATGTGGAGGTTGGCTACCTTACACATAAAAGCTGGTTGTCAAGACAGACCAAACAGGAAAGAGAGCTATTAGCTTGCCCTGAATCTCCTCCCTCAGTGTGGTGCTAACTGAACTTTCTCTCTCTTATGGATCTTCAAAAAGAATGGCTGACCATGAAAGAAGTGGAACTGGAATATCTTTGTAACTTGACTTGACTCCTTTGGCAAGGAGGTTTGGCATTGGCTACTGGATTCAGGAGTTGTTGCTAGTAGAGGAGAGGGAACCATTAGACAGACAGCTGGACAGAGAGAGACAGATGGAGAAACTGTGATCCTTAGGCAGGCAAGTCAAAATTTTACATTAGTTTTATTTTTCATAAAAATTTCTTTAGCAAGAATTGCACTTCCCTGATGCTTTTCATTTGTTAATAATAATACCAGCCAGCAAAACATTCCAGGGTTTCATGGATGGATGGAGATCTCAGTACACTCTGCATGGGCTGAATGAAGCAGAACAGAAATTGGCAAAAACAGGGTTATTATCTTTGTTATTTAATATTCATAATAGAGTGATACTCAGTGACTCTAACCAAGTTTATACTGCAGTAGTTTTTCAGCTTAGTCCTTTTTTAGCAAGTTTAAGCTCTGCAGTCCTGATCCTACTGTCTAAACATGGCTCTGAAAAGTCTGTGATTTAAAGAAAGTTTAAGGCAAGAAATGAAGATTAAATCAAGAACACAGCTTTCAGCCTGTTTCAGTTTGAGGCTTTCCGGGTGTAAGGATACAGGCAAATCATCACATGAATTAACACGACTTTGACATTGGTGGGAGGCCACTGGCAGTAAGTTTGAAGCTAGTCTTCCAAGGATCTTAGAAAGGAGCAGAAGGAGACGAATATGTAGGAAATATTTTTGGGAATTATCCAGTTCTCTAAAGCAAGAGAAGAGAGAAGGTGGCACATTGTGGGAGCTGGTTATGTGCCAGAGGAGAATGGTTCTGTTCTGTAGGACATGAAATATCTCCTTTGGGTAGCTGCATCACAGCCCTGGATGTACCTATGTCTGGGATGCCAAGTTAGTTTTAACAGCTCAAACTGCTTTAAATATCCCATAAAAGGGACAATTCCATACAAAGTGGGCATGTAAGGAGTATCATTTGAGTTGGTTTATTATTTAGGAACTTAAATAAAGGGAAACAGAAGCTTGTGCATGTCAGTGAAGAGCAAGTCCAAGCCAACAATCTTTGTTTATTTTTCTCTGATCCCATTGTTTGAAGACCTCTTCCAAACCCTTCAAGCTCATGGCCCACAGAGCATGGATTTTTGTGGTGTTTCTGCATTAGACATCTTCCTAATTACAGCTTCTTGACCATATTGATGCTTCCTGAAAAATTTGTGTGTCAATCTTAGGAATGACGTATTCTTCATTCTGGCGTATTTCTGAAGACATTTCTCTTCTGAAAACAATTTTAGATTTGAGTTACAGCTTAGGGGAGAAATGTTCTTCAGTAAGAAAAACAACAACTTCAAAACAATTTTTTGTTTATATTCAGTCCTTTCTTCATGAGATTCACTTGTGCTTGTTTAACTTTCATTTCTTGCAGACTCAATTTCAAAGAACAATGATAGCTTCCTATTTAGAATGAATTCCAAAGGGTAGTGGAGGGGTGGGGAAGAGATCTGGGCTGAGAAGAATTCTGCCTTCCTGACTTTTTAACTCAGTAAATTGAAAAAACTTCTATCGTTTTTGTCATCTTTCAAATGAAACTGAAGCTGCCGAGTTTTTATTTCAGTGAAGGACTAAACAACACTGAATTCATGCTTGAAAAAGTGTTTCTACTGTACTTTGAACCACTTATTCCTTTTTATTTTCCCATAGGAGAGCAGATAAAATACTTGGTGCTAGCATTCCTTATGTGTATCCTCCTCTCTGTTTTGAAAGTTTAACGTTCCGTTTTGATGTTTCATAACACTTTAAGCACACATAGACCTTTCTTTCTAGATTGGACTCCTTTCTAGACAGTAGAATACATAGTCTAATTTTTTGAAGTTTATGCAAGAGCTGCTTCATATGAGAAGTTGTTTTGGGAAATGCTTATGGACACACACAGCTGTCACAGTGACATTTTCTCATCTTAATTCTATTGTTTTCTAGATATTCTCCATGAGTTTAGACATCATTTTTGCAGTCACGTTCTCTTCATAAAATTTGACAGCCAGGATAGACTGAGGTCAGAATACAGGTGCTAAGATTAATGTATCTACTATCAATTTGTATTAGAAAGTAAATGGAAATATTTTCATATATTCTGACCTTCAGCAGGTCTTGTTAATTTTGTTTTTTGGTTAATATTTGTTTTCTTGTGAAACTTAGCTTGAAGTGTAAGCACATTGCTGGCTACACACCCAAGTACATATGGTTTTGCTAGCACAGCCTGCTGTCCTTGGGCTGGAATTTACCTTTGGCATGGATGAAGGAGTTTTCCTCAGTAACAGTATTTGAGGAGTTCCAGAATCCCCTACTATGAATATGCATTTATTTCCACCAGCATGTCTTCCATCACAGTAAGGCCAAATGAGCTGTAGTCTCCAATATCTGTTAAAGGAGTGGTCCTTTTGACCACTGCTTTTTATAGGCAGTTTTAAAACCTTTACAACTCTGGCTACTAGAAATTGAAATGCCAACAAAAATATTATCAGAAATTAAAAGCAGAAATTAGTTTTTTTAAGACCTGCTTTCATGCCCAGTTTTTATTTTATGACAAGAATGTGCTGCCTTTTTTATTTAGTCTATGAAATTGTTTTTGATGGTGTGTCAGCTTTTGGTACTTGAAGTTACACTTAAAAATAGGAATTTTTAAATGAAAAAAATGTGTTAGAATAAAAATAGAAGTTTACTTTTTTTCCGGAAAGTCACATTTATGATTAGACTGCGTGTAAGGCAAAAAAAAGCCATTAACTGTTCTTAAATACATATCCGCAGAAATGCAAATATCAGATTTTTTTATTTCTATATTTATCGGTTTGTAGTTGTAACTATCCAATGTTCATATAAAGACTAAGACGCCAGTATCAGTTGGACTGTGTATTTAAACACTGCAATATCTAGCACACCAAACAAATCATTTCCTAAAAGTGCAAGAGGGATTTAAAAAACAAGGAAAAGACTGTGCACGGGGTCAAATAACTTAACCTCAGACACACAAGAAGTCTATGTCACAGCTCTCAGTCAGGCCTCGTTCTGCATGCCAATCGCGTCCTTCACTCATAGCGCTTTCGGGCTGCATTCGTACCAGTCATTACACATTCAAATAAATGCAGCGTGAAGTCCCATATATATATTCGATTCTCACATCGCATATTCAGAGAAACACACGTTTATTATTAATGCTGATAATGAGATATTAAGCTGTCACAGGGGATTGTGATGAGCAGCATCAAGGCAAGTCTATTGCTAGCATCCACAGTGGAATTTCTGCCAAGGAAATGTAATGAGGAAGATTGGGGAAAAAAAGAAAAGAAGCAACAGCACATGGTAGTGTGAGGGGTGTGTGGGCTGGGAACACTATCTTGGGAGATCAACAGTTCTGCTTGTTGAGATGCGAAGTTCAGCCTGTCATTTATTTTTTTTTGGTAGATTTCCTTTTGAAATGAATATCATGCTCATTATAGGTGCCAAACTGACAGCCCTTAAGATTGAAGTTCCCTCTTACAAAATCAGGTGTAGCAGCAGCAGTAACAGAAGCTTTTTCACACATACCTGTCAATAAGTCTCCACCTTGGCCAGACAAGGATGAAAAAATAGTTAAAATTCATCTTTACTCTCTACACTTGCCTGGTAGCGAGGGGACTTTTACTGACACTTGTGTGGTTTCTACTTTGACTTTGTAAATTAACTGGGATCAACACATTTGTCTTAGGTCATTAACAAGCCCTAAAGAGGAGTAACATTTGATTGCCTTTATCTCATCTGCTTATTGATAAGTGACTCCATCTTCAACACTAACTGTGTACGACTATCATTTACTAAGTAGTAATTAAGTTCCTAAGGGTCTTAAATGCCTTGTATGGAAACATCTTACAGAAAAAAGCTGAATGAAACAAGCTTACAAACTTATTGTAGGCCCAAATACATTCCAGTGAATATACCCCAGTCCATGTAACTTTGCTTTCCCATCCCCTAATGCTCTTTTTTTCTCTTGCTGCTTCTCAAAATATTCCTGTCCCTAAATTCCATGAAAACTTTCTGCTAAACTCTTGCTGGTTTGCCTTTCTGTGGGGCAGCTGAATTGTCTGATTTTTAGGTGTAGTTTGTTCAGTTCATAATAGAAAACAAGTCAGCAGAAAACCCCCAGAACTCCTTTAGTTCTTACCTCTGCTCTGTGAAAGCATCAATTCTATCCAGTCTATTGCTGATGGATATTTGCCTAAGACATTCTCAAAAGCTTCCAAAGAATGAAGTGTCCTTATTGCAAGAATGACCTTCCATAAAACATTGTACCATCTGATATAGCCATCTGATATAGTGGACTAGGCAAGACAGGGAGCCTTAATGGTGTGAGTGCTATCAAATAATTTACCAACTAACCTATTCAGGATTAGTTAAAATAGATCCTCCTCCTTTACTAAGACTGGGTTTGTCAGTCCCTTAAGAAAATTAAGTTCCAACTTTCAGTTATGTTTCGTTGGTCCTTTGTCTACATGAGTACCTATACCCCGGTTTAAATCTTTGCTTGTCCCACAAATATATGAAGACATAGCGGCATGTGAAGACACGGGCTGACGCTAGTCATTGGTTAGACTCCAGAAAGAATCAGGAATGAGGATAGTGATGATCTTTTAAATTCCCTAGTTAACACTTGTAAAATGGGAACATGATATTTATTCATTTGTCATCTCTGCCTCATCCATCAAGTGTGTGCTGCCCTCTGAAAAAAAACTTAGATGGACCCAGCTTGGCACTGAAAGGGACTTTTGGCCATAGTGGGTCTCGAAGCTAAGGATGTGATTCCTCTGCTTCATGGGACCTGGAGGTCAATAATGGCCATCTTGAAATTCAAGCAGTTATTCCAGATGAAATGTGTCTTTCCCTGTCCTGTGAATTACTCTTCTTTATTCTGTGCCAGTGATACTTAACTTCTGTAGCCTCCTAGGAGAGAAGTCCCAAATAGAGGAAAGCACACAGGCTGTCATTGACCACAAATCTCCTCCAAGCCACAATCTCTTCCACTGCTTCAATAAATTACATCAGCAACCAGTGTTGCCTGTTCTCCTCTAGAAACCAACATCGGCAGAAATTGGGTTGTTAGCAAATCCACAGAACACAAATATGGACAACAGGAGCATTCCTGGAACAGGTCCAGACCACGGAGCAATCAAATGCCAAAATTCAGAGCTGGCTGTCTCAGTACAAAACTAATTTCTTCATACAGGCTTTACCACAAAATAGTTGAATTCAGTGACAATCACTTGATAGCCACCCGAGAGAACCTGTGTGGAGGTATGGATGATGGAAGGGGAGGATCAGAACGCTGAGGGGCTCTGTGGGCAGTGTTAAATGTTCCTTCTGATTACAACATTGTAAATGTGGCCAGATTAGAAACGGTGATATGGGAACAGGTACTTGACAGTCACTCTGCCTTTCAGTTCTTTATGCTTTTTTGGTCAGAGAAAATGCTAAATTTATGTTTTGAAATGTACACAGAGATTTCTCTGGAATAAATATCTTGGGCTTGTATGTTACATATTCAAATAAAAGAAAAAAAGAAGTAAAATACAAAATTGTCAACCCCCAATCCTCTTCCTAAACTCTCATTGTGATGTATTGCCCTGGGAAAGCCTGCCAGACTGTTTAACACCTTTACTGCTTGATCCCGGGAGCTCAATTTGTTATTTAAGGATTCCTTCCCCTGTCACTGGTCATGACCACGTATCTGCTTGTAGTATTCCTAGCAGGTTCTCCAGCACACATTAGTTCAAAAATCGATCACTTCCTAGATCCATCATTTCTGTCCCGCTTTTGAGCTAGACGTCTCAAGTACTAATCTGCTGGTGGCGGTCTAATGCTGATTACAGTAGTACCTGCTTTTGCCACATGAGATAAGAAAGGTTTGCCTCATGTTTCTTCAGCCAGAGCACTTTAATAAATAGATGGTATGGATGAATAAATACATATATCTCTCCAACAGTACTGAAGTTCCCTGTTGTACATTTATTTATGTTCTGTAAATTTTCACATGGTTTCACCATTCCTCTGGGAAGGTGGTTCTGCAAAACATCAATTCATCAGAATTTGATTGAATTGCCCTCATTTTATACTACCTTGAGCTTAATTTCATCCTATTACTTATACTTTCAAGTGATATTCTGAATCATTCTCATCTTCTTGTTGCTTATTCCCCTCTATATTGCAAATACATCCAAGATACAAATTTTTAATTTTATTCATCCTTTTTATTGTTCCCTTACTTCTCAAAGTCTTTAACAGATCCTTTTGGATAATTATTTTGATGATATTTTTTTCACACTTAACTGCGAAGTCATATCCCAGAAGTATGGAGAGCGATGTTTACCTAAGCACTGGCCTATTTTTCTGCCGTATCTCATTGCAAGGTCCTTTACAGTTCTTGTCATCTTTCTTAGAATTGTACTTTCCAAGTTATTCTTTTTTTCACATAGTATTGAATACTTATCTTATTGATTTTTTGAATTTGCATTTCCTGTTTTGTTCTATTTTCTTATCCATGTTTTCCAAATCTCTTCATTCAAGTAGTTTTGATACATTTTCCCATTTTCTCTGATGTTCACAGCTCATTTACTGTGAAGGGCTAAGTTTAACAAACATAAAAGAAAGGAAGGCCTTACCTTAAAGGAGATATATTGTAGGTTCATAACAACAACAACAACAAAATCTGGAAGAAAAATACTCAAATAGGGGAAGAGAAGTTAGCAGTCAAGACAGACGAGTGTGGGTCATATATTCTGCTATTTAAAGTTATTCCTTATTTCACATCCTCAGTTGGAATTGAAGATGCAGCTGAGACTTTTTACAGTTTACTGTTTAAAGGATTAAATGTTGATCAGTTGTGATTGTGAGGTTGGCTGTGCACTAGTTTGGATCACAGGAATACTCAATTCTTAGGAGATGAAATATTCATTTTTGTGCTGCCTCATTGAGGGCCCTCTGATGTGATCAAAAACACAGCATGGGCAACAACTATAAGATCCTACAAGACCCTAACATGGGGAATGGGGCTGAGAGGCAATTCAGGGAAAAGTTACATCATTGTGACCTTCCAAGGAAGTAGGAGAAGGGTGGAAGGGAAGGGGAAAGCTCTCATAGTCTGAAACAATCCTCTAGGACAGCTTAAACTAAATTGGAACCTCTCTAACCTTCATATAAACCCAAATTAGGAAAACTAAGATGGAATAATAATCTTTTCTGTTCACTTTTACAGTGCTTGGAAATTTTTTAAGAACTTGGAAAAATAGTAGCTAATATTTTGAGGATATGTGCCTTTATTTCTTTTTAAGAAATGTATATATTTTAATATCCTAAACACAACAAAAAGCCTGTTATTTTTCTTTCAAAGACACAGTCTATGCCAAAGCAAGTCTTTCAACAAAAGAAAAGTTTTCCTTAACTGACCTCTGCTGGAACTGTTTTGTTTTTGTCCTAAAAGAGACTCCGGCAAGGACAATGCAGGTTCCAGATTTACTGGAATGTAAATTTCAGTAAATTTGTGATTCTTGCTCATTCCGTGGCTCTCAACTGGCTATCCATTATCTATTGCGGCACAATGTGTACCTAGATGACCCTGAACAATAGGTAACACCTACAAAACAAAGCAGGATCTCTGCTCAGAGGATTTTACACTTTTAGTGCATTACCTTGGAAAATTATAGAAAACAGAAGAGTTCTCACCGCTATCACTCTCCTGAGCCCAGCAGCTCTTTTTGGGTAAGGTGTATTTTACAGAGTTGCTGCACTCCCAGGATAGTTATTCTGGCTAATGAGATGTGCTCTACAGGAAAGCAGCTGCTGTAGTCTTTGCCACGCTCGTATCACACAATTGCTGAGGTTGGAAGGGACCTGTGGAGATCTTGCGCAAAGCACGGTCAGCTACAACAGGTTGCTCGGATCTGTGTCCAGCTGAGTTTGAATATATCCAAGGATTGAGATTCCACAACCTCTCTGGGCACAGTGTTCCAGTTCCTGGTAATCCTCACTGTGAAAATGTTTTAAACATTATGTTTAAACAGAGTTTCCTGTGTCTCTTGTCCTTTCAATGGGTAACTCTTCACAGAGTCTGGCTCTGTCTTCTTTACAAGCCCCACACTCCCCAGTCAGATATTTATATACATGCATAAGATCCCCTCTGAGCCTTCTCTTCTTTGGCTGAACAGTCCCTTCTCTTACAGCCTCCTCTTGTATGTCAGATGCTCCAGTGTCTCAACCATCTTTGTTGCCTTTCACTGGACTTTCTCCAGTACATCCAAGTCTCTCTTGTCCTGGGAAGCTCAGCACTGGACACAGCACTCCCAATGTGTAGCATCAGTACTGAGCAGAGTGGAAGGATTCCACAGCCATCCCCTAAACCTGTGTAGGGGTTACCCGTCTGTGCTTTGGAAAAAAAAAAAAAAAAAAACAAAACAAAACAGAAAAAAAGAAAAGGGTTTTGAGCTGCCTGGGTGGTTAAAGGAGAGATATTTAACTTTTGTCACTATGCTGCATTGCATCATGTGGTTACTTTCAGAGCAAACAGAAGATCGTGTATCAGTAAGAACATCATGTCCTCGTACGTTGTTTACTCCTGATCTAGATCAGTTTTGATGAAGTCTGCATATGATTGAAATTAGGTGGCCAGGGGATCTTTCCCCCAGAGAGGTTTCGAAGATTTTTAAGTGCAGCACTGACATGTGCCTTAGTATGAAATGAAGTAATGAAGACTATGTGATATGCTTCTTTTGAAACACAGCTCTTATGAAAAATTCAAGAGGAAATGCGTTCCTTTTGTTCACTGCCAGTTCATCTAGTTTGCAGCTGAAGAAAAGAGAGATGATTATTTTGGGGTACTTTAATGTGTGGGTGCTTTTAAGTGGATATAGATTTGTTCTGTTTGTTGTCGAGGTGCCAGAAGTTCTTGAAGCCTGATAATGCTCTCTCCATGTTTTATTCAGGTTGTCATCAGTAATGAAATATAATTTAATTTTACTTTCCTATTATACTTTTCTCATCTCACTATCAAAAAAAAGCGCGCAGAATATTTTTTATTACTGCTCACAAACAAGGGAGCTTTAAAAACAAACGTATGCAAAGAATTAATGTTTTTGTAGAAAGGCTTTAATTTATTATTTAGCTCTATTTCTCCAGTGATAGCAAGAATATGCTTTTTATGAACATCATAGTACCCTTAATTCTCGAAGACAATTTACACATTAAAAATAAATTGTAAAATCCCAGTAGGATTCAGCATGTTGACACATTTTAGATTAAGGATGGTAATGTTGGTGACTGCTAACTTTTAAATAAGTAAGTTAGATGGAAAAAAGTGATTAGCAAGAGCTAAAAAAAATCAGAAAAAAAACCCCAAAACATTCCTTGAGTCAGTTAGCCTTTTCTCCTCAGGATGGGATCTCAATACTTTTTCCTTTACGCTATTGATAAGAATCTTTAAAAAAGCAAAAAAAAACTTCTTAGGATGGCAGGCCACAATCTGGCGGGAGACTGCAAATACATTTTCCTGGAGATCTTCAAGCTCTGGATATTTGTTGCTGCTCCCGTTCCTGTGGGAGCTAGTTAGTCTCTCACTGTCTAATCTGCTGTTGTTTGTATTCTTTAATGTAGTCTTTGTGTCAACTCAATGCCCAGCCATGAAGCCAGCTGGCTGGCAAAAGAGAAACTGCTGCACCGGTTCCTGCTGGTCAGAACTGGTAAAATTACCAAACAGCATTTCCTTAAACCAATGGAGTAGCCCTGTCCTACTCATCAGGAGCATTGATCCCCTTCAGGCACTTCATCTCTGGCCCCACTGTGGAATACAATTGGTTTCTTCCTTTTCCTCACCCTAATGTGTCATCACACAGACTCATTTTGTGCTCTGACTACTCCTGCATCATCATGTCCCGTACCCCTGACATCCATTTCCCAACAAAAATCTTCACATTCACGCACGTTCATTTCCCCTTAATCTTCTTCATCATGCTCCCATAACTCCTCTTCCTAGTCCAAGAATTGCACTTTCTTGAAACAGATCTTAAAGAGAACCAGCCCTTTGGCTATCAGGTACCTTTTCTGTCCTTTTGCAGATTTTTTATTTAAATCCTATTTCTTTTGCATTCCTTCATTAGGTTGCTGTCAAACCTCTGTACATTTTTGCCTCAGGGATAATAGACTACATATGCATAATACATAGTTTGGATGTCAATAGATTTTATTACAGTTTAGGATAGTGGCTCTGCTTAATTTCATGCTATCCACAAACTAGATAGTAAAGTGTTGGCTCTGACAGGAAGGTTATACTACAGGCTAAATTTTACCCTGAGTTAAATTCAAGCATCTTTCCACCAGAGTCAGAATGTGGCCTATAATGCATTTGGGAGTGAAACAGAGAAGTTCTGGTCTCCTTATCAGACCTGACATGCAATCCTGTTAGATTACAGGTGCATTTCCCTGATATAAAGAAAATGAAAAATCCCCAATTCACGGTGAAATTATATGGTTAATATTATCTGATAAAATACAAGTGAATGAACACAACCTTGAAGGAAGGTTGGATTGGTGAGGGCAAGGCATGCAGGGAAGTGTTGCTATATGCCTAGCAGAAGGGCAAAAGCAAAGGTAAATGTAGGTCAATGGAAAAGCCAGAAGCAACAGTAAAACACTGAGCAAATTCCAGAAGAAACAAGACAAAGTGACCTGCAACAGGGTTCATTCCTCATCACATCTCAGAACGCAGTCAAAAAAGATGTAAAAACCAGAAAGCAGCGCAGCTACATCAGTCCTTTTCCCCTCCTTCAGCAGTGTATGAGAAATAAAGTAGCAGTTTTGCAAACCCACCTCTTTGTATCTACTGGGTCACAAATTTCTGAAACAACCCCTCATTTAGTAATATCACCAATAACTCCTTCCTGTCCACCTAAGAGGAAAACCAAGCAAGACGCTGATCTGATCTCACTGTGTGAGTAGAAATGCCATCCACGCTGCTTGTGGAAGGATGACAGGTTTATCACCTGACTTCCCAGTCTTTTCTCCTAGATGCCAGCGTTCACCAATAACAGGTCCTCCCAAGCACCGTAAGGAGGGGGACAGCACAGCTTGTGTGTGCCCTGGTTCAAGTCCAGGCTCCAGCTGCCTCTTTCCTTTCCACATTTGTAACCTGGTGACTGAATACAGGGCAGTTGTGCTTTTGGCATGTGCAATAATTAAAACAAGGAGTGGAGGTGTGGAAAGGTGCACAAGAATAAGGAGCACACGCAAAATTAGAAAATTCATTAAAAAAAAACAAAAAAGCTGGTACACTCTGTCGTCTCTCTCCCTCTCAGATTGCTTCCTGTGATTTAATTTCTATTAGTCTGTCCCATACAAGCAAAAATGTGTCAGACACGATCACTGGGACATTTTCAGGGTTGATTCATCCAAAGATAAGATATCCCACCCACAGGATGCATCTTTTCTATATAGAGCAGACTTTGTGGTAGCAGATAATTGGAAGCAATTAATCATACCAAAGACAAATAAACCTAGACATAAATCATTAAACTAACAAGAACATGATCTGCTTCTCTACCACATTCCGTCTCCTCGTCTTCCTCCATGCTGCTTTGAAGGAAGACCCCTGGCTTGCAGAAAAAATACATTGATACCAGTGCATTTTATGGCTTATAATGACAGCAGGAGGGCTTGCTTTATTTTTTTTCCCCTTGTGTGACTATGATGTGAGTATGTCTCTCTGTACATCTTCCATACTGAGAACTCCAACCATATATAAAGAGAGCACACACTATTCAACCATCATTAAGCATCATTTGCAATCTTGTACTTTATCATCAGTGTACTGTCCATTCAGCAAGTTTTCATGCTTGAAATACCCATGCTGACTCTTGAGATGTGTCAGCTAGTTTGTGTAACAAACTAGTTCCGATAACATGCTTTTTATTACTACTATCTTCAGCGGCTCAGTTCTCATTCACATTCATTGTACAATACGAAAGCCTTGCATCTCTGACCTTATTCCCCATGACCTAGTTGTAATACTTTAGATTTAATGGTCTTATTGTTGAGATGCCCTTGGAGGGATCCTTACACTTTTCCTACGGAAGTCTCCTTGAGATATGGTGTCTTATCACAGCGTTTACACTTCAAAGTACTCTAGAAGGGCCTAAATCACCAACCATCTCATCAAATATGGCTTCTAACTGTAGGAGAAGTTCAATTGTGTCCTTCAAGAAGGGTAGTTATTTTAGGAAATAAGAATAAATTACCCGAGGACAGGCAACAGACCCTGATCTCTGCTTTACTAGTTCATTGTCTTTTAGTGGGTATGTCCAGAAGAGCCCCTAGGCTGGCTGGTGCAGGAAAGCACACTCTAGTTAACTCATTACCAGGTGACGAGAATCCTTGAAATAGAGAAAGGAAGTTACACAGCTGATTATATTCTTATTGTTTATAAAGCAAAATAGTGATAATTTTGACACAGATAATGCTGAGACACAACTAACTGGAGGAACCAGCTAGCCAAAACAGAACTCCTCAAATTTGACTGGTGTAGACTTGAAGGATGAGCACAAGTGTGAGTGCCAGTACATCTGTGATAAGAGTACATTAAGTGTGCAAAGGAAATATCCAACTACAACATCTCTGTTACAAAGGAATATCCAGTGCTGCCAAAGAGGAGACAAGAACCAATTATGTGTAGACTTTTGGCTACTGGATGCTCCAATCCCATAGAAAACTATTTAGTCAGAAACATGCAGTTCTGCCCCATTAACTGCAATCTCTGAATAAAAAGAAACTTGAATTGTTGCTGTTTATATTTAACAAAAGAGGCAGACCCTAGAGAAAGACCCAGCATGTGATTTCCTTAGCTCGATATAAGTTCCTTCTCATAACTAGAAAAGATCTTGTTTATCTTTATCAGAAGGCTAGATGACCCAAATGATATCACCCTATCCCAAACCTGGGAAGCTTATCCGAAATATAGCTAATGATAAGGGCCAAGTCCACCTCTATTTAAAATCCCTTTGGGAAGGACTCCTTCACTCAGCTTTAAGTGTTTGCAATGTAGATACCTTTGTCTGAACTAGCTCCAAGTACAGTCAATGAAAAGAAATAAGCATACTCGGGATGTGAATCATCTGATCTATTTTAGCTCTCTATGGGATGAATCACCCCTTGCCTGCTTGTCTTTGACTACATGGGAAGTCTAGATCACTTGCTCACATGTAGATGATTATCTTATAGATGTTTTTATTGGAACAGATATGCATCATCCTTCAGAGCTTTTTGGTATTTTGTATGGTCGCGTGAAGAACTGAACCTATGATCCATCTTCGAAAGCAAAGAGGATTGACTGAGCAATGACAAGAGATGGCTACAATGACTGCTGAAAGAATAGGTTAGTCCATCCTCAGTTCCTCCTGAGACCCCCAAAAGTAAACAAAGAGTCTCATGGGTAGCAGAATTAGTGCCACGTACTGTGCCACCCACCATTCCTGGGTGGGAAGGCAGAAGAAGAAGGTGAATGAGGCTATAACATGTACTATATTCAGCGTTTTGACTTCTCCCTATGCCAAAACTGTTGCTGCTAATTGTGCAGACTTGCCTAGACACTTGGGGATGCTGAAGTAGCAGAATGAACCAGTCAACCCCTGCCCCAGGGGTATTTTATCAATCTCTGTAAAGTCACCAGTGTAATTCCTATCTGGGGAGGAGGGGGGGGATGGTAAAAGGGCTTACAGAAGAGGAAAATTTAGTGAATAAGATCAGCTGGGAATACAAGGCTGAGTGATGGGAGGACAGAAGGAAAAAGAGCTTGTGTTCTTCTGGGGGAGCTGGTCAAGAGGATTTTTAATAGCAGGCAGGCAGTCATAGAAAAAGTAAGCAAAAGAAAGAAAACAAATGAGATTTAACAGATAAATAAAAAATACAGGCAGGGCTGTCAGGGACAAGGATTTGATTTTAATAGTCTCAAGAAAGAAACAGAGGTCTAAATATAAAATACAGACCGATGGAATATTTACTGCATGTATTTACACTTGTGAGTCAGGCATATCTTCTGGAAGCATGAAAAAAACCTTCCCTCTGGGTCCCCTACCTCTTTCTTTATGGCCGTCATTACACCAGGGCTGCCAGCTCTCTGGGAAGGCAAACATTGTCCACGTGTTTTTCTGAATCCAATTGCATGGGACACTGGTTGTTAGGTACAACTCTAATACCAGTACTGAAAAGAAAAAGAAAAAAAGAAAAAGAAAAAAAGAAAAAGAAAAAGAAAAAGAAAAAGGAAAAGAAAAAGGAAAAGAAAAAGAAAAAGAAAAAGGAAAAGAAAAAGAAAAAGGAAAAGAAAAAGAAAAAGAAAAAGAAAAAGAAAAAGAAAAAGAAAAAGAAAAAGAAAAAGAAAAAAGAAAAAGAAAAAGAAAAAGAAAAGAAAAAGAAGACTGAACCAGACATGACCCTTTCCTCTACCCTTATTTCTTTATTTCCTTCCTATTTTTACAAGTCTGAAAAAGGCACATTTTTTAGAAACAGCTCAGTATAGTCTCAGAATAATTGAGTTTCTCACTCAGAATAAATGGTCTGCTTGGCATATCCTGGCAAAAAAAAACATGAAGTGCTGATAGTGTTTTGAAAACAAAATTTGGAGTAAGTGAATCAAAGAGAAAGAACTTGGTCGTGTGTGCAAAACCTATTTACCATTTGAACAATCTTGGGCACCAAAAGAGGCCACCTCTCCATGGTCCATATAGGCACCAAAAGGAAAAGAGACAAAATTACTAATATTAAAAATATCATGCACAAGCAAGAACATCTATTTTTCAAAGGAACAGTCATAGTGGTAATCTGCAGAGGACTGGTAATTTCAAAAGGTTTCCCAAATGCCTATCAGCTGTATACAGCACCACGGAAATGCAGACACTGCCTGAGGAGTATCCCCCAAATATATTGTGCACTCTATGGAAGAGTAAGAGTAGTAGACCAGAGACACATTGGAAAAGCTGCTATTCCTGAAGAACTCTACTGTTCATGGAGAACAGGCATGACTCTGTGGTCTGATCCACAGAACAATAATTGATAAATTTCACAGACCTGAACTTATCTACTTTGAAGTGTGGAAGGGGCAAGTCAGGACACAGACACATGATGCACGTCTTCTAAACTCCCAGTAAATGCAAGGTAAGAGAAATTTAAGGTAACGTAAGTTACTTCCCCTCTGTGGCTTGATCAAGAACGTAAGCCTACTTTTCTGTTAATCAATTATCAGGCTTTTGTCTTCAGAAAAGCTCTTATCTTGATCAGCAACCAAAGTGAAGTGATTAGACTTTCGAGAGTGGTTAATATACAAACCCAGATCGTTTTGTTTTTTTTCTTTTTGCATTGATTTAAAAAATACAAGAGCAGATGTTGCCTGTGGTGGCTACTGAGATCCACAGCCATCTGAGGGGTTTTCAGAGAATTAAATCTCTTAGTTCAAGAAGAAAGAAGTCACCTTCAGTAAAATAAATATACCCAAATTTTATAAAGTTGACAAGAATGTTTGGCTCCTGTCCCAACCCCCAGCTCCTGTGTTATCTGTCTCTGAAGACACAGCACAAAGGAAATACAGTTAAAAAGATCAATGACCTTTGAACACACAAGTCTCTGAGAACAAAGTTGGTTTTTTTTTCCTGGTGGTAAATTTAGTATTCCTTTCATGAAACACAATTTAGTCAAACTATTAAAATGCAACCATATATCTCATTAACAAAAAGCTGCTAATTTAGCTTTTCTCCAATTATGGTGTAAGGTTTGGTGCAGAAAAAAAAAAAAACCACACCAAAACCAATTTCTTATTTCTCCAGCCTTTCCATTGTCTGTAGTAGAAAAACAAAATTAAAGAGTTTTCTTCAGGCAAGAGAACATGAAAACAATTATCTCCTTCTTCCCTTTTAAAATTCCCTTTTCCCTGTCTACCTCCCCATTTCTCTCTATAGAGGGTTTATTATCAGGAATAATAAAATCTGTTCCCTAGGAATAAAGGATGAGTAAACCTTATGGAAGGTGAGATTCTCTGAACCATTCATTTGTAAAGTCATTTAATGTTCATAACCCTTTCCTTCTAAGTCTGTATGGCTTGAGTCAGATCTCTCTTGGACCAGTTTTACACCTGAACAACTCCACTGGGCTTGTTTCTCCACTGCATTGCATTTTGCACCGTGATTTATACCTGAAAAAAGTGAGTGCTAGATGTTACAGACCTGCTTTGGGACAATTCTTCATGCACCTTGCAGAGAGGCAGATGACTATCTGCAAGACATAAAGCAGCAGAGATCTGGGCCCTCTGCCATTTATGGGTTTACTTCTGACTTTCAGCTGCACCAAAATCAGGCTATTTTGCATGGATCTTTCAGATGAAAGCTAAAATAGCCTATGAAAGAGGACAGCATGCATATGAGCTCTACTCCTTTCTCCTCTCCTCTCCTCTCCTCTCCTCTCCTCTCCTCTCCTATCCTTGTGCCCTCAAGCTAGCCAGACACAAGGCAGCAGCACCCTTGGAGCTGTAAAGCTGTGATGGTATTGTAGTCTGCCCAAGCCAATGTGCTTCTGCTTTGTGAAGACCAAGCCTCTCAGCAGGACATGGTGGTTGGTCATAGTGCCACACTAGAGTGAGTGACAGGCTTCTGAAACTACTGAGCTTCTGGTCATCTCAGTGGATGTGCTGAGGATTTGGGGACTTTGTCTGAACCCACCCCTGCTAGTTTAGGCAAATGGTTTGCACTTAAAATGGAAGACAGTTGATATTCTCCACAGTCCTTATATGCTCCAGGAATCCTTTTACAGGTAGGAACCAATTCCCAAGAAAGACTTGCTTCTCAAACACAAGATTTATACCACTCTTGAATTCCTTGCCAAAATAAATCCCGTCAACCCCTGATATCATGCCAGGGCCTTATTTGCTGCTTCACACTTTATCCTTTGCACACTCCAAAGCAGTTGGGAGGATATTGCACCTTGTTTGCTGTTAGCTGGTTATGTACGACAGGCGGGGACGAGTGTGTATGCAGTACCCAGGGGGTGTCTGCAGTCGGCCGTATCACCTGGGGTTTCTCGAGTTTCACAGCCTTCCTGTCACATTGTCCAGATGAAAAGTAACATAGGTGTGAATTACCATCACCGGTTTGTCATTGGAATACAGAGAGTGTAAGCTGAGTACTGCTGTCATATATATTGGAGAGTATGGTCAGCAATTCCAGCACTTAGACCATGTCTATACCAAGCCATAGCAAATTCCAGTAACACTCATTTCAACATATCTATGCCCCTTCAGATAACAGCTTAATTTTCATCTAATAATGAACTGAGCCTCAAGTTATTTTACAGCCCATGTAAACATGAGAAGGCTGCCAAGTCTCTCAGCATAAATACCCCAGACTGCTGTTTCCTTGTGTTGAGAAAAGCTACTTAGAAAAGGAGGTGATGCCTCTGCTTTCTGAAAAAAAGGGAAGCAAAGGGTCCATTCAGTACATATTTTCTGGGAAGCTATTTCTGAAGACAGAGGTCTGAAATCAGAGTATAAATAATCTAAGACTGCTCAATGTTAACATGTACCGCACACTGAGGAGCTGGGAGGGAGAGCACAGAATACATCATTGCCTGTGAGACTGAAGGTTTTGGAAACAACCAGTTCACCGTGGGCATGCTCAGAGGCCTATTAGCCTAGCCACTGGTGACTTGATATTCAACACAACATCAGTTCCTCAACCACTGTAAACTTGAAAATTTAATGTGTTAATCCTCACAAGCCCTTTACATCGTAGCTGAAGATTATATCCATTACCCAGGGAAGGAGTCTGCGGCAACGAGTCCGAGGGCTGTGACAGAAAACTGAAATCAAAGACAGCATCCCTCTTCAGCCCCATCCTTGTTTTAGAGATTTCTACCCCTCCTAAGATAGGCAAGTTTCAACGCTATTAAGCAATGGGATTTCTTCTCTGTCCAATCAATTCTTCCCAAATTCTTCCCCTTCCCAAACAGATGCCCTGCACCTGGGTTGGGGCAACCCCCTGGTACCAGTATAGACTGGGGGATGAGAGGATAGAGAGTAGCCCTGCCGAGAAGGACTTGGGGGTACTGGTGGATGAAAAGCCGGACACGTGTGGAGAGCCGGACTAGGGAAGTGATCATCCCCCTGTACTCGGCACTGGTGAGGCCCCACCTCGAGTACTGCGTTCAATTTTGTGCCCCTTACTACAAGAAGGACATTGAGGTGTTGGAGCGTGTCCAGAGAAGGGCTACAAAGCTGGTGAGGGGTCTGGAGGACAAACCTTATGAGGAACGACTGAGGGAGCTGGGGTTGTTTAGCCTGGAGAAGAGGAGGCTGAAGGGAGACCTTATCACCCTCTACAACTACGTGAAAGGAGGTTGTAGAGAGATGGGGGCTGACCTCCTCTCCCTGGTGACAAGTGATAGGACAAGAGGAAATGGGTTCAAGTTATGTCAGGGGAGGTTAGATTGGATATTAGGAAACATTTTTTCACTTAAAGGGTTATTAAACGTTGGAATAGGCTGCCCAGGGATGTGGTGGCTTCACCATCCCTGGAGGTGTTTAAAAAAAGGGTAGATGCGGTACTTAGGGACATGGTTTAGAAGTGGTTTTTGTCAGGGTAGGTTAATGGTTGGACTTGATGATCTTAAAGGTCCCTTCCAACCTCAGCAAGTCTATGATTCTATGATTCTATTCCATGATTCTATGAATCGGCAAGGTGTGCTTGCAGCCCAGAGTCAACCGCATCCTGGGCTGCATCAAAAGAATCGTGGCCAGTTGGTCAAGGGAGATGATTCTGACCCTCTAGTCCACTCTGGTGAGACTCCACCTGAATCACAGAATCACAGAATCACAGAATCTTAGTGGTTGGAAGGGACCTTTGAGATCATCGAGTCCAACCACATAAAAAAAAAAAAAATAAAAAAAAAATAAAAAAAAAAAGCACCCACCTACTAAACTCCACACCCACAACCCCACACACAACGCCCCACCACAAACCAATAATCTTGGGCACTAGAGCATGCCCTGAAGAGCCATGTCTACACGTTTCTTAAATACCTCCAGGGATGGTGACTCCACCACCTCCCTGGGCAGGTTGTTCCAGTGCCTGACCACTCTTTCAGTAAAGTAATTCTTCCTAATATCTAATCTAAATCTCCCTTGCCGCAGCTTCATACCATTTCCTCTGGTCCTGTCGTTATTCCCTTGGGAGAAGAGGCCAACCCCTGCCTCTCTACAGTTTCCTTTCAGGTAGTTGTAGAGGGCAATGAGGTCTCCCCTCAGCCTCCTCTTCTCCAAACTAAACATGCCCAGTTCCCTCAGCCTCTCCTCATAGGACTTGTTCTCCAGACGTCTCACCAGCTTGGTGGCTCTCCTCTGGATACACTCCAGCACTTCAATGTCTTTCCTGCAGTGAGGGGCCCAAAACTGAACACAGCACTCGAGGTGAGGCTTCACCAGTGCCGAGTACAGAGGCACGATCACTTCCCTACTCCTGCTGGCCACGCTATTCCTGATACAAGCCAGGATGCTATTGGCCTTCTTGGCCACCTGGGCACACTGCTGGCTCATGTTAAGCCGGCTGTCCACTAACACTCCCAGGTCCTTTTCTGCTGGGCAGCTTTCCAGCCACTCAGCCCCAAGCCTGTAGCGCTGCTTGGGGTTGTTATGACCAAAATGCAGGACCCGGCACTTGGCCTTATTAAACCTCATACAGTTGGCCTTGGCCCATTGATCCAAGCTGTCTAGATCCCTCTGTAAAGCCTTCCTACCCTCAAGCAGATCAACACTCCCACCTAGTTTGGTGTCATCCGCAAACTTACTGAGGGTGCATTCAATCCCCTTGTCTAGATCATCAATAAAGATATTGAACGAACAAGACTGGCCCCAAAACTGAGCCCTGAGGGACACCATTGATGACAGGCCACCAACCAGATTTTGCTCCATTAATCACAACTCGCTGGGCACGGCCATCCAGCCAGTTTTTTATCCAGCGGAGGGCACACTTGTCTATGCCATGATTCTCCAGTTTCTCCAGGAGAATGCCGTGGGGGACGGTGTCAAAGGCCTTACCAAAGTCCAGGTAGACAACATCCACAGCCTTCCCCTCATCGAGAAAGCGGGTCACATGGTCATAGAAAGAGATCAGGTTGGTCAGGCAGGACCTCCCTTTCCTAAACCCATGCTGGCTGGCCCTGATCCCTTGGCTGCCCTTCCCTTGCCTTGAGAGCTCACTCAGGATGATCCTCTCCATGATCTTTCCCGGTACCGAGGTCAGGCTGACAGGCCTGTGGTTTCCGGGATCCTCCTTCCGACCCTTCTTGTAGATGGGCGTCACATTGGCCACCCTCCAGTCATCCGGCACCTCTCCTGTTGACCAGGATTGTTGATAGATAATGGAGAGAGGCTTGGTGAGCTCTCCTGCCAGCTCCCTGAGAACCTTTGGGTGAATCCCATCCGGCCCCATAGACTTATGTGTGTCCAGGTGCATAAGCAAATCATTAACTACTTCCTCCTGGATTACAGGGGAGTTGTTCTGTTCTCCATTCTTATCTTCCAGCCCAAGAAGCTGAACACCCTGGGGGTAGCTGGTCTGACTATTAAAGACAGAGGCAAAGAAGGCATTAAGTATCTCAGCCTTCTCCTCGTCCTTGGTTGCAAGGTTTCCCCCCGCATCCAGTAAGGGATGGACATTCTCTGTCACTCTCTTTTTGTTGATGTATTTATAGAAACTTTTTTTGTTGTCCCTTATATTAATTGCCAGGTTGAGTTCCAGCTGGGCTTTTGCCTTCCTGATTTTTTCTCTGTATGACCTAACACGATCTCTGAACTCCTCCTGAGTTGCCTGTCCCCTCTTCCAAAGGTGATAAACCTTCCTTTTTTCCTTAAGTCCCATCAAGAGCTCTTTGTTCATCCAGGCCGGCCATTTTCCCCGCCCTTTAATTTTGCACCTCATGGGGACAGCCTGCTCCTGGGCCTTTAGGATTTCCCTCTTGAAGAGTGTCCAGCCTTCCTGGGCTCCTTTGTCTCTCAGGACTACCTCCCACGGGACTCTCCCAACCAGGGTTCTGAACAGGCTAAAGTCTGCCCACCGGAAGTCCAAGATGGAGGTTTTGTTAATCCCCTTCCTTACCTCACTATGAATGGAAAACTTAACCATTTCATGGTCACTAAACCCAAGACGGCCTCCAACCTCCACGTCCCCCACTAGCCCTTCTTTGTTTGTGAACAGTAGGTCTAGCAAGGCACCTCCCCTGGTAGGCTCACCTACCATTTGTGTCAGGAAGTTATCCTCCATACACTCGAGGAACCTCCTAGCCTGCCTGCTCTCTGCTGTGTTGTACTTCCAGCAGACGTCTGGTAAGTTGAAGTCCCCAACTAGAACAAGGGCTGGCGTTTGCGAGACTGCAACCAGCCGCTTATAGAATACCTCATCAACCTGCTCATCCTGGTTGGGTGGTCTATAGCAGACTCCCAGCACAAAATCACCTCTGTTAGCCTTCCCTTTCACCCTTACCCATAAACACGCAACTTCATCACTGGAGTCTATCTCTATAGAGTCAAACAGCTCCCTAATGTACAGAGCCACACACCCCCTCCTCCTTCCTTGCCTATTCCTTCTGAAGAGCTTATAGCCACTCATTGCAGCATTCCAGTCATGACCATCATCCCACCACGTTTCCGTGATGGCGACTATGTCGTAGTTGTCCTGCCGCACAATGGCTTCTAGCTCATCCTGTTTGTTGCCCATGCTACGTGCATTAGCGTAGATGCACTTGACCTGGGCTACTGATTTCACCCCCATCTTTGGCCCTTGACACTCAGGTTCATTACCAGCGGGCCTGGTTTTATCCCCTTCCCCCTTAACTTTCGGCTTAAAGCTCTGTCCATGAGCTTTGTTCACTCTTAGCCTAGTACCCTTTTCCCCTTCTAGGAAAGGGTTTTCCCATTGTTCTCTAGGAGTAATTTCTAAACGTCTATCACCTTTCTCTGATGAAATGTCAGAGTGGGAGTCCTCACTAATGTGGTCTCCTTCAAACCGTGGCATGCTTTCCTCAGGTTTAATCTTGACAGGCCCAGTTATCTCCCCTTCCCCTCTCATATCTAGTTTAAAGACCGGTCAATGAGCCCTGCTAAATCCTGCCCCAAAATTCTTTTCCCCCTCTGGGACAGCTGTGTCCCACCTGACAATGGCATGCCAGGTGTCTCATATAGCCACCAATGTTCGAAAAACCCAAAGCCCTGCCTGTAACACCAGTCCCGGAGCCACAAGTTGATCTGTTGCCTCTTCCTATCAATTTCTTTATTCACAGTTGCCACTAGTGGGATAGAAGAGAAGACAACTTGTGTTCCTGACCCCTTGAGCTGCTGCCCCAAGGCTCTAAAATCTCTTTTAATTGATTTCGGCCTCCTCCTACCCATTTCATCACTACCCACCTGAAATACTAACAGGGGGTAGTAATCAGTGGGGTTTACTAGGTCTGGGAGTTTGTTCGTCACATCCCTGACCCGTGCCCCAGGGAGGCAACAGACTTCCCTGTGTAGCAGGTCAGGGCGGCATATTGGTCCCTCTGCCCCCCTCAGCAGAGAGTCACCCACAACTATGACCTTTCTCCTTTTCCTTTTGGAGCTAGTAGTGAAGTTGGGTCCGCTGTGACATGTACTTTCTGTCTTCTCTAGTCTTGGTGTGCCATCCTCCTCTCCATCGGCCAGTTCCTCCTGCAGGACTCCATACCTGTTCTGCAGGGGTAACTGGGAAGCTGGGAGAGGTTGGGAGGGGACTTGCCTGCTTCCTCGAGCAGGGACCTGTTTCCATTCCCCCTCTTCTCTGAGATCCTCTCCTGTTGCTTGGTGAGAAGAGGGGAGAGGGTCCTCCGATTTACACGGGGCCTCAACCTGTTCCCCTGCTCTCAGGGAGTGGGCCCACCAGTCAATTTCTCTTTCATGCTCCCTGATGCTCCTCAGCCTCTCCACTTCATCCTTCAGCTGGGTGTCATCCTTCATCACTTCATCCTTCACTTCAACTGAAGTACTGCATCCAGCTCTGGAGCCCTCAGCACAGGAAAGACACAGACCTGTTGAAGCAGGTCCAGAGGAGAGACACAAAGATGATCAGAGGGATGGAACACCTCTGCTATAAAGACACGCTGAGAGAGTTGGGGCTGTTCAGTCTGGAGAAGAAAAGGCTCCGGGGAGACATTATTACAGTCTTCCAGTACTTCAAGGAAAGATGGGGACAAACTTTTTATCAGGGCCTGTTGCAATAGGACAAGGGGCAATGGTTTTAAAATAAAAGAGGGTAGATTTAGAATAGACAGAAGGAAGAAATTCTTTACTGTGAGAGTGGTAAAACACTGTCCCAGGTTGCCAGAAAGGTGGTAGATGCCCCTTCCCTGGAAACATTCAAGGTCAGGTTGGATAGAGCTCTGAGCAACCTGATCTGGTTGGAAGTGTCCCTGCTGATTGCAAGGGTGTTGGACTAGATGACCTTTAAAGGTCCCTTCCAACCGAAACTATTCTATGATTCTATGATCACCTCTCCCTCTACCTCCTCGGCCCATTTTGCACTAGGTGGTGAAAGTCAGTAATGGAGTCTTGAGCGAGACATCTTTAATCTTTGTGGAATTTTCCACTCAATCCAGTGGGTTGGAGCTTTTTCAGTCCAACTCTAGAGGCAAAATGTCAACAATGTGAGAAGTCTCAAGCAGTTGCAGAATACCTGGAGTGGTGTCAAATTCTAAAGTGGTCAAGACATTTAACTTTGGACTTTGTTTGTCATATAAGCACAATGGTTGATGTTTTAAAGCCAGATTCACAAAATCTTAAAGATTTCCTGGTAAAGGAAAAAAAATCCATAATCAAAGGGAAGTACACTTGCCTGATACCTCCTAGGATATTTATTCCTGACAACATGAGAGATACACGAGAACATAAATCTTGGAAGTTTTTCTCTTCTCATTTTAAATGCTTAGTCATCCTTGTTTATACATTCCCCCGGTGGACTGCACTTAACTTATATAACAAAATAGAATGGAGGAAATGTTGACCTTGTCTTCAGACCCATATTGACAATGTAATGACCTCATTACATCAGAATGCACCATCAACAAGTTATACATGATATAAAAATAGAAATTGTGTTTAAGAGCACTTTGCTTTGATGTGATTACAGCATGAGTGAAGTGTGGGCTGCTTGCCTCCTGCACAGTCCCTGACCCTCCTACCCATCCTTATGCACAGAAAAATTAAAACCCACCATCTACAAGCAAAACAGTTACAGGAGGTACTTTGCTAAACAGCCAATGCATTTGTCAAACAAGGTGTCCGTAATTGCCTAAGACAAGGAAATGGAAGTGGAAATGCGACTCACAAAGGAAAATTACCGCAATAAAAACTCCCAGAAGATGAAGTGGCACTTGCGAAGAAGCATTTTGACAGTTTAACTAGGGCTGTATTGCAGGAGAAAAGTTTAAGGTTGTCCTTTCGGCAAGAAATTGCTGATGGGATTGAACACCCTTGCTTTTTGGGGGAACTGTTCATACCAACAGGGAAGCCCAAATCAGCTGAGATGCTGTGTTAAATTGGTCAGCTGGTAGCCTGATAGCTAAGGCTAGCTGGAAAGCAAAACCTAAACTTTTTGAAAATTATAAACCTTTGACATTTCTCTTTCTTCGCATAAAGAAGGCTTTTCAGACTTTATTGGTAAAAATATACACCAAGAGAATTATCCTATCTCACTATAACCCAGTGTCCAGGCCTGGAGGGCACTAACAGGATTAAAAGGCCCCAACAGGTGGTCTTAAGAACACACAGAAAGAATAACAGTTTAAATACCTTCTCTGCATGACTAGGATTTGATCTCCCACCTGACAGCTCATCTCCAAGCTACAGTATCTGTCAGGCAGTCATTCAGTCTCCTGGTTAGAGTCGATTTGCATCGTATAAATATGAAATGTTAAAGCAGGACCACAAAGGAGCTAATTATGTTTTCTGGAGAATGTAACATCTTCCTCCAGATAGATGGTCCTGATTTGAAACAAACTCAAACCTGCTTTAAGGGATATTTTTTCACTGTCTGTCTTTGTTGGCCTGAGTCACTCTCTAACTTTGACCAGGAATTGCATTCTATATCTGCTCATGCTTCCTGATTGTTACAGAACATTACAGCTCTGGGAATGAAAGCTCAATTTCCACAGAGAAACTGATGGTTGAATCAGATGATGACAAATGCAAGGAATATTTATTGAGTTAGACCATCCCTTATTACATAAAACAATGTCTCAACTATTGCTGATAATCTTATTACAAGTGCTTGTTATCATAGAATCATAGAATGGTTTGGGTTGGAAGGCATCTTAAAGATCATCTAGTTCCAACTCCCTGCCATAGGCAGGGACACCTCCCACCAGACCAGGTTGCTCAAAGCCCCATCCAGTCTGGTCTTGAACACTTCCAGGGATGGGGCCTTCACAACTTCTCTGAGTAATCGTTGTTATACACAAACAGTATCCCACCTAATGTGTATACCACAGCAACATCCGCAATCATTCAAACACAAGATCTGCCAGCACATTTTCACACCAGCTGCCCTGTGAAGACAGAACCACCACTGTCCATCAGCTACCTGCTGTGGCAACTCCAGGAAAGTCATGTTCCAAGTAACTAGAGAGGTTATCGATGCTGATGGTGGTAAGCAATTGCCAATTACATGGGGTACTCTGACTGGATATGACAGCAGATGTGCTCCTCTGCCCCAGACATGCAGCAAAGAGAGGGACCTCTACTCACTGGATGGCAGTCATGTGTCTTGGTAAGCCTCCTTGCAGACTTGTCCCATTTTTATTTGTCCAGAAAAACTGACCTGCCATAGTTCATGCTTATACCGGTGATCTCCTGTCTAGGTGTCACACGGATCACCAGCTAGGTATTTGCATATTTATCTTGCCATGATGTTACCCATTTGTCATCAATCTGAGGCAAGCAATTCATTTTTTTCTGTTAGTGTCAGCCAACAACCAAAAAGCTTCAGGCAAATTCTATTTTATATACCAGCCACAGTTTACATTTTAATCCATCTTTGGCAGATTTCTAGCATCAAGGGAAGGCCACACATACGCCTCCAAGCTGGTGTACTAAGACACTTTTGACCAAAAATAAAAAGAAAAAAAGAAATCTCCAGGAAAAAAAAAAAAATTTAAAAATTCCCAGCAAGCATTTCATGAGACTTTATAACACTTCTATAACAACCAGAAGTTGAGGTTCTTCATAATTTCTGGAATAATTTGTACTCCAAATTATGCTCAGAACTAAATCAGTCCCAGCTGGTTTTAGAAGCAAGACAGATATTACACTACTTAGGCCCCATATAAAGTTTTCTATTTCATTCAGTCACGGTCACCGTTATTAGCCACGCTACGGACAAAGCCAACTAAGACTAAGCAGCATAACTTTTCCAGTGCTACCACCAACAGCAGAGCTTGAAGGCTCCGTCTTTGACCACCCTTAATGCAGATATCCTCCTGCTTCCAACAGAGAACAGCCTGACTGAATCAAAGGACTAAAGTAAAAGCCAGACTAGCAATGAACTAACACCAGTGCAAACAGGGGCAGAACTCTCAGATGGCTGTACCATGTCCCAGTGCAGTCAGCTTGCCTTTCCTGATGGAAACCGAAGCTTTGTGAGCCCAAAGTTAACATCCTGCTGAAATCTCTCATCAGGGGCAGAGACAGAATTGGTTATCACCCTAGTTGGCTCAGAATGAGTAATAACTCCATCATTCACCTTGCTCATTGTATTTCTCCTCCCCTGCCCTCTCTTCATCCTCATTTCTTACATCCTAATAAGCTTCTCACATACCTACTGTTCCATCATTTGAACTAAGCATGCTTGATGATTTTCCCCTCATGTCTTGCCTGGCCAATCCTTGGATATGAAAATTTCATAAACTTATGAAACAATAGCATGGATTCAGTGTGGAGATATTTTTCCTCCTATATGACTATCTGGGAATGTCACAAATGTATTTTGGATGTTTGCAATACTGTTAAATGCAGTTATTTTCCAGAAAAGACTAATCACTTCTCTCCTTTAATATGCCATGTTATTTCTTAGGTACTCTCTAGGAAAGTATTGATAGTTTTATGGGAAATTTTTATACTATCTAGTTATTTTTAGTAGCATTTTTAAAACAAAAGGTAGATATGTTTATCTGAATTAATTGCATGCAACTGTGTTTATAATCATTATGATTAATTTCATACTAAAGTAGTACATACCTACTTTATATATAGATACTTGAAAAGGTGAACAGTCATCTCCAATGCAGATATCCACACTGCAGATGATCCAACTTTAGTGGGGTGATATGTACCTAATTTTGTTACTTTAATCATATATAACATAAGGACTGCTGGTCACTGCCCTGCTTTTATCTTCCAGTTCAGGATGCTGATGTCGCAGGCAGAAGTTCAGACTGTTCAGTTTGAACGCAAGAGTTGAAAGCAAAAATTCACCCAGGAGCTGTTAGTCCAATGGACTTACTTCTAACCAAGATGTTAAGGACTATCTGCTTTTGGAGCAGAAATGTTTAAGTGCTGTCTATCTCCAGCTGTTCTCTAATATCTGAGTTCTTCTCTGGCACTATATGGTGCTGTTGTAAGCAGGTCAGCTCTTAGCTCACAGAATCCATCTCCATTGCCATGAAGTTTCAGCATACAGAATGGCAGCTTTGAAAATGAAGACAGCTGTGTACAACAAGTGATGCTCCATGCATGAGGCATAAAGAAAGAATTACAAGGAATTGCATTAGAGAAAACTAAAAAATCAAATAATCCAAATGCTCATACACAGGAGCTGTATCCATAACATATTCTCTGACTTCACATGAGCTCTGTTGTGTATTTCCTCTCTAACAGGATTTGGAAATTGCTTGGTATAAGATCTACTTTTCCACAATGAAATCAAATGAAATCACTGTACAAAAATGTGGAGATTGGTTAATTCTTGAGCAGGTTTTAAAATACCAACGAGATCTTGTGCAATAAGTGGTGTGGAATTTCATGCTCTTCTTCTTATTTTCTAGGTGAATTTCATTTTCCTTCATCCTGTGGAGCTGGATTGTGATTTCTCTTGGGTCTAATAGGAGCTTTTTGATAGAAGTACCTCCAGCACCTTTCTTTGTTCAGACCATTTGCTTTGTTAGGCAGCTGGGTTTTCTTTTCTTTCTTTTCTTCCCCTTTTTTAATTAATGAGAAGCCCACTGCAACAAGAAAAGCAAACTGATCCGTTTTCCCTTTCTAGCTGACACAGATCTAAAAGATTCATTCCTTCCCACCTTCTCCTCCCTACTACGTTTTATTCACAATTTTATCAGTTCTCATTCCTTAATAGGCCCAACTCTGTGTGTTTCTATTTGATCATAATGTGATGAGACCCACAAAATCCAGCAGCTGTTTCCTCTTGCTTCATCATCATCATCCTTCATCAGCTACTATGTCCCATACCACAGTTCTCCTACCACCATTCTTTTCTTTCCTTTCCACTTTTCCTTTGTACCACCTAATGTGTTGATTTGGACCCGCTGAGTGGTAATGGCGAGATTTCTAGGCTGCTGAGTGACTCGTAACTATGGATGATTGACTGAACATTTCCCAGCTTGCTCCTGCATGGCCTTTCTGTAAATGGAAATGAAATTATTCTTTAATTACGACCAGTTTTTCATGCTAAAAGGCATGAGACACCCTTTCCCTCTATTTGCAATAACCCAAACTATGAGAAGGTGTTGAGGTACCAGGGACCTGAGCATACCATGACAGACTTAAACCTAAGAGAAGTTATGGCACAGTACCAATATATAGAGCCTGTGGGGAAACATTTTAGTTGTAGCATTTGCATGGAGGAATAGGGGAATGGGGAAGTAGACAAAGCTCTGAGAAGCTTCACTGCTGTTGGTTTTTATTCTGTTTCCTGTACAGTAAGACATTTTTATCACTTCTTTTTTATGCTTAAAGAGGTCTCTGAAGCAGTCATATTAAAGTACTATTTCCTTAGCTGCTCACGTTTGTGTTGTGTTTCAGATGCAGTTCATGACATGTACTTAACATTTGCAAGCAGAAGCCTTTGCTCCAAAGTGAAAATACCAGTCTGAAGGTTGTACATCATGGCACGATGAGCAAGGCCAGAGAACTGGACTCAGAGCAGTTGTCATGGCGTGACAACTCATTCACCAAAAGTTGTGAAGCACAATTAGATCAGCAGTCTGGACCACAAGTGATGAAGACCGTATGCAGGGAGATTTTGAAATCCGGGCTGAGAGACAGACCGTGATGAGAGAGGGCTCTGTGGAATGCTGTGGCTCCTATCTCCAGCCACCTCACATTAAGGCTGGATACTATTGGTAAAAATTCTGGCAGCATCTTGCCTCTTTGAGACAATATCTCCTAGCTTCTGCTGAGTCCCAACAAGCATGTTTAACCTCTTTTCTGGGAAAGGAAAAACATCATTTGGTACACTACCTTTGAAAGGTGGATGCATCATCCAAGCACCTGCAAAAATGTAATGAATCTCGCTTTAGACTAGTTAGGAAAGTCCAAGCCCACCTGAAGCTGAATATTGATAAGGAATGTTGATGGAAGCAAGAAGGGCTTCAGCAGTGATGATATGGAAATGTGGAACTGATGGTGAATAGGGCAGGAGAACCAGTGAAAGGCTGAGGTATTTATTACCTTCTTCATCTAGGTTTATATTGGTAGACAGCCCTTCGAGAATCCTGGGCCTCTGAGACCAGAGAATGTCTGGAGGAAGGAAGACCTACCCTCAGTAGAGGAGGACCAGGTTAGGCTGTCTATAGCTATGCATGTCCCTGGGACCTGAGAGGATGCACCCATGAGTACTGAGGGAGCTGGCCAACTACACTGCAAGTCCACTTTCAACCACCTTTGAAAGGTCATGGTGATCAGGAGATGTTTCTGAGGACTTGTAAAAACTAAATATCACTCCTATCTTCAAGAAGGACAATCCAGGGAACTAAAGGCTGGGAAGCCTCACCTCAGTCACAGAACCATAGAATGGTTTGGGTTGGAAGGGACCTTTAAAGGTCATCTAGTCCAACCCGCCCTGCAATGAGCAGGGACATCTTCAACTAGATCAGGTTGCTCAGATCCCCATCCAACCTGACCTTAAATGTTTCCAGGGATGGAGCATCTACCACCTCTCTGGGCAATCTGTTCCAGTGTTTCACCACCCTCATCATAAAAAATTTCTTCCTTCTATCTAGTCTAAATCTACCCTCTTTTAGTTTAAAACCATTACCTCCTGTCCTATCACTACAGGTCCTACTAAACCAATTCTTGGGAAGGTGATGGAGCAAATCCTCCTGGTAACCATATCCAAACATATGAAGGATAATGTGATTATGAGTATTCAACATGGATTTTTGAATGGGAAATTGTGTTTAATCAATCTGATAGCCTTCTATAATGAGATGACATGTTCAGTGGATGAGGGGAGAGCAGTGGATGTTTTTTGCCTTGACTTTAGCAAAGCTTTTGATGCTCTCTCTTGTAATGTCCTCATAGACAAACTGATGAAGTGAGGACTAGATAAAGGGACAGCAAGCTGGACTGAAAACTGGCTGAACTGCTGGGTGCAAAGTGCTGTGACCAGTGGCACAAAGTCAAGTTGGAGGCCCGACGCTAGTGAAGTACCCCGGGGGTTGATATGGAGGCCAGTACAGTTTAACATCTTCATGAATTACCTGGATGATGGGACAGAGTGCACCCTCAGCAAGTCTGGAAATGAAAAAAAAATGGGAGGAGTGACTGATACTCCAGAAGGTTGTGCTGCCATCAGAGGGATCCAGTCAGGCTGGAGATACGAGCAGCAGGGAACCTCATAAAGTTCAACAAAAGGAAATGTGAAGTCTTGCACCTGGGGAGGAATAACGCCATGCACCAGTACACACTGGGGGCTGACCAGCTGTGAAGCAGCTTTGCAGAGCAAAGCATGCCGCTAGACACCAAACTGCACACAATTCAGCACAATCCAGCAAACTGCATTAGGCAGAGCATTGCCAGCAAGTCGAGGGAGGTGATCCTTACCTTCTGCTCAGCCCTGGTGAGACACATCAGTACTGGACACAGGAGAGACATGGAAATACTGGAGCAAGTCCGGTGAATGGCCATGAAGATGGTTAAGGGACTGGAGCATGTGACATATGAGGAGAGGCTGAGAGAGAAGGTCCAGGCAGGATCTTATCCATGTGTATAAATATGTGATAGCACGGAGAACAGATCAAATCAGACTCTTTTCAGTGACAAGGCAAGAGGCAAAACACACAAACTGAAGAGAATTACAGGAAATCCCATTTAAACATAAGAAAAAAACCCACCTTTTCACTGTGAGGGTGATCAAACACTGGATCAGGTTCCCAGAGAGGCTGTGGAGTCTACATCCTTGGAGATATTTGAAACACAACTGGACATAGGCCTGAGCAGCCTGTTTTTGCTGACCCTGTTTTGAGAAAGGTAAGGTTGAACTACACAATCTTCACAGGTCCCTCAGCGATTCTGTGGAAGTTATCTCTCCTACCCATAACTCAGTACGCTTTTTTTTTTTTTGGTGTGTGAAGAACTTACAGCTTCCTTAAAAACCTCACAAAGCCTTTATCTCTCTACTAAAAGAAAGTAAAAGTCTGACTACCTTCAGGCAGTCTTAAGTAGTTAGTCAGCCTACTGACAGAAGCAAGTATTCAGATGTCTGCTGTTTCCTGGGCAAAGGGTCTGCTACCTCAGGAAAAAAGAGAAAAAAATATACTGACTAATATCCCTTAGTGGAGAAGGCCTTCTTTTAGGCTGTTGCTTTCTGCCCTACAAGACAGTTAAACTTTGTTGATTTCTTTATTCGTGGACTTTGTTGCTCTGTTGCTTTTTTATGGGCCAAATTAGGGCCTGGATAGGAGGCTTAAACTGGAATGGCTGACTTCCAATGTTCTAAGCTGACACGAAGGTGAAAGACTGCCTGCCTGCCTGTATTCTAGATGGCTTTCTGAAAAAGCCATGTCTTGGGCTGCAGACAAGATAGTTGGCAAAGAGGACATTGCATGAGAACTTCTCCAAGAACCCCAGAGGAGATGTTCCTGCTCCTTTCTGAGGTTCTTTTCTTATGGTCTATGTGGACACTTTTAATTTGTCTTCCTATCAGAGATGTCTGCCAGTCCTCTGCCCTCTACTCCTGAACTTGTTGGCCATTTTCACTTAAATTAGAAAGAATGATAGTGCCCCTTTTTGGGGGAAAAAGCTGAAAGCTCTGAAAATCCAGTTTTGCCACCTTCATTAAGCTGCAGGGAAAGCTTTAGACACAACTTCTGGCTTATTACACATAGGATAATCTACTTAAGAGACAAAAAGACATAGGAAAACACTGTCATCAATTGTTCTTTACCTGGAACTCCTCCTTTTGTTTTCCTTTTTGTTTTTTTTTTTGGTTTTTTTTTTGTCAATTGCTTCATACCTGGAAAGGGTTTCTCTGTAAATCAGAGGCTGGGGAGCCGAGTCCTGCAAAGAAACGACGGACCAATCACTGCTGCTCCGAAGCAACTGATGCTGTGAGAGGGGAGCATCCTCCAGCACCTGGTCTCACTACAATAAGATAAAACTGTTTGAGGAAACACACAAATGTGAGCTCTAGTATTTCGGGAGATGGAGAGGAAGATGGATTAAAAAAGTATGAAACCCATGAAACCAAATTGTTTAGATTCACTGTTTCCTGTCATTAACATGTGTGCTGTCTACACTCTCAGATCCAAGATCTTTTTTGATTACACCTATCGGCTTAACAACTTTTCTGGGCAGAAAGTGTTCAGGCTATTTCTATAATAATAATAACTGTGTAATCCTACTGCATTTAAATTATCTCAGCAGATAAATTATTTGCAGCAGAGTAAATAATTTGACTTTTTTATTTACTATGTGAGGATATATGTGCTTCCAAAAGTAACTACAAAAGGTCTATGAGATTTATTGCACTGCACCTGACCAGAGGTTCATCCAGCTCCATGTATCGTCTTCTGATTTGATGCATGAAACTAAAGGAAACAGAAACAAGGCAATCTCAAATGAAAAAGGCTCATCTTCTGTGCACAGAAAATAATGCTAGATCTGATTTAAAAACCAGAATCGTTAGCAAGGAGCTGGAGCTTGAAAGTATGTATAGAAAGAAAGAGACTGCAATTAGCTGGAGGGGGACAACAGTGATAAAAATAAATAAAAAGGCACAAACAGTTTTTTTAATGCTTTCAGCTGATTAATATAACAACCTGGAAATTATCAGTATGATGTTTGGGCCATTAACAAAATTCGTAATTCCAGTTCTGTAATGTTAAACAGAGGGCCAAGGAAGACGATTTTGTGCCAAACTTTCTATAACACCTGCTGTTAGGAAAATATGCTTCCTATTTTTCTTCTTTTTTATTTTGAAGACATTGCAGGTCTCTTTCTCCTAAAGTATGCCATCCTTTCAGCTCTGCATTCTCATTCCCTCTCTTTATGAAGAAATGCACAGTATATGTACTCAAATGCCGTCACTAATCGTGCACTCCCTCTAAACCAGCAAGAAGATGACCTCAAGGTGACTCTCATTTCACTGGCTATGAAAGGCACTTCACTCATGTCAGGATGTATGACCTTGAGTCCTAGTAAGGCATAATTATTCACGCAAAATTAGTTTTGTTGGGTTTAACTCATTTCATTGGACGAGGGCACGTGACACTCATGTTAAACAGGCCCCAATCTAACTGATGGCCTGAATTCAGCACTCAGAAATGTGAAAGTTCAAACACCGACCCTCTTCATTTATTCATGTGTCTATATCATTCTGAGCTGAGCCAGAACCAAAAATAGAGCTGTTAAGATACTAATTATTATTAGTATCCTATTTTTATATAGCCATTTCAGCGGCAGATCTTCAAACACTACCTAAAGTAGTTCAGATCTACCAGGACCTTGTCTAGATGCAGAAAAGCATGTTTGTGGGCAGGAAAAGATCACACAGTTACAGAATCCTGTGCAAGCCACTATTGTCTAGCCAGACCTCTGTATTATATTACTAAACTATAACACAACTGTGGTGGCTTCACCTTAGCCAGCTGCCAGCTGCCCACCCAGCCGCTCTTTCACTCCCTCTCCTCAACAGGGAGAAAATAGGATGGATGAGGTCGTGGGTCAAGATCAAGACAGGGACATCACTCAGCAATTACCGTCATGAGCAGAACAGACTCAACTTGCGGAAAATGAATTTATTCTATCGCAAATTAAAATGTTTTGATAGCGAGAAACAAAGATAAACATTAAAAAAACCTTGTCCTCCTCCCTTTTTTCCTGTTCTCATCTTCCCCCCTTCCCTCCCGACCCCTCTCCCCACCCCGAGGGGCGCAGGGCTGGGGATGGGGGTGTGGGTCCGTCCGTGCCAGCCCCTCGGGGCCGCTCCTCCCTCCTCACCCCTCTCCCTGCTCCAGCGCGGGCCCTGCCCCGGGCTGCAGTCCTTCAGGGACAACCTGCTCCCGCCTGGGCTCTCCAGGGCCGCAGCTCCTGCAGGAAATATCCCCCCGCTGCGGCCTGGGGCCCTCCCCGGCCTGCAGGGGGGGTCTCTGCTCCAGCGGGGTCTCTGCAGGGCTGCAGGGGATCCCTGCTCCGGGCCTGCAGCACCTCCTGCCCTCCTCCTCCTCCGCCCTGGGGCTCCCTCTGCTGCTGCTCCCTCCTTGCCTTCCTCCTCCTCTGCCTGGGCCGCCTTCGGCCCTTTCGCAAACCTCTTTTCCCCCCGGCGCCCCCAGCTTGGCTGAGGGGCTCAGCTGTGTCCTGCGCTGGGGCCCTTGGAGCCGCCTGGGACCGGCTGTGTCCGGCACGGGGCAGCCCTGGCCGCCCCTCACAGAGATGCCCGGCAGTTGGGCACGGACCCCTCGTACAGCAATTTAGGTCAGAATTGTTTAATAACATCTCTTAAACCAAAAGAGTTTATCTGTTTAAAAATACATATATTTCAAATGGGCCTATATGTGTGTCTGTGCGCTGCAGTTTGTATCTGTGCAGTCAGCCAGTCACCATGTTTTGACTGAGGAAGTCCTGAGGGGCGAACTCTGACTTTTTCAGGGGCAGATTCAGGTTTCCAAACATGGGTTTTCCCTACTCCAAAAACGCAGTTAAAATAAAGCCTGATGGTGTAACCTCTTGCTAGCATAACCGCAGCCTTGGCATTCTGGATTTCACTTGTTGAGGGAACGCCAAAGCTGCTGGACTGTGGGACCCAGGAATTTTTGACTTGGCACCCACTTAAAACCCAACAGCACTCACACAGGCATGAAAAACACAGATGACCAGGACTGAGGTTCACTAATGGACACACACACTTTTAACTCCCTAGTAAGTAAGCGCAAGCCCTGGGCTCCTTATTCAGCCGTCAGCTGTGTGCTTGAATCTTTCCAGGAGCTGGCTGTGTAGTCCATCTTGATGTTCATATGTGAATCACACAGAGAGCGAGGTCACACAGAAAATGGGAATAGGATTTCATAAGAGGAGACCACAGACTGCAGTTTCCCATGCATGTCCATTTTGCCATGCCTGTTCCCTCCTGATCCACCTTGATCCCTCCCTTTCTCACATATGGCTCTTCCCCTAAATGTCCCCTAATAATTCTCATGCATTTGTAAAATTCCCTCAAAGCATTCCATAAGCAGCTTTTTGCAACCCCACAAGCCCCCGCAAATAGCCCATAATCAGTTAGCTCTTTCCTATGGGACATGTGGGAGACTTGTTTCCTTCCTTCTTTATCAGTTAGAAAATTCTGGTTGAACCCTCTAAAGGCTTGAGTCATTTGTTCAATGGCCCCTCAGCCAGTGACCTTAGAGCCCATGTCTTTGCTGTTGTTTATTATCTCTTGTTTTCCTTAGGGCTTGTATATCTAGGTGTTTAATTTAATATTTTTCCTGCCTCTTATCCTTGTCTGTTATCTTTGTCTCATGCTGATAGCTGTTAACCAGATGTCCTTACATTCTACATATCCTTGCATCAGTCAGTGCTTGGATTAAAGAGCCTGAATTAAAAAGACAGCAAGTGTAGAGTAGACCTGAAAGCATGCTAAAGACTTCGGCTCCAGGGGCTCAGCTCAACAGATGAATCCTGAATTTCAGTTTACAAGAGGTGCCAAACCTCCTTCCTCTCTATGTTTATCAGCTATTTATATGCATCACAGGAAAGACCAAGGCTACGTGGAAATGAATGTGCTGTGTATTCGTTCTGCAATGAGCTGTATAAAGGTTAGTAAGAGCTAGTCCTGATCTCATGACACTGACAATGAAATTACACAATGACAAAAACCAGTATTGTTTCTGTTTTACGGGTAAGGGTCTGGGCCACAGAGACTGAATGGCTCATTCTAAAACACATGGGAATTTTATGACAGACTCAGAATTGTACCTTTCTCCCTCAAGTCTCAACCTAGTCATTCAGACACATCAAAAAAACCCCAAATTCACATTTGGATCCTTCCCCATATATCATAGAATCATAGGGTTGGAAGGGACCTCTGGAGATCATCTAGTTCAACCCCCCTGCCAGAGCAGGGTCACCTAGAGCACGTTACGGTACCAAGTTAAAAGATGAAATCAGTGCTCTTCTCAGGATACTCCTCATCTTCCCTTAAGGCTTACCAAGATTTTCTTATTCTTTCAGAGTCCAAAAGGGTGTTCAAAAGCTTATACTCACATACAAATCCTTCACTTTGTTCCCACAGCAGTGCAGAGCTGACTTAGAGGCACGTTTGTACCAGTGCATGCTCCAGTGAGAAGGTCTCACCCAGCTCTAGTTAAAGAAGACAGAGCAGAAAATGTCAGAGAAAAGAAATAAAGACACATTTTGACTCTGTTTTACCCACATGACCTAAATTAAATTAGCACTGGCATGCTGGCACATTCCTCAGTCACCGTTGACTTTGTTGTATTGCTGTGACCGTGCTGCTACATGCAGTGATGTCTACGCAACCCTTCTCAGTCAGCTACTTGGCTGTCGTGTGTGTAGCATGATCTCCTCATCTTCACTTCTCTGTCTGTGAAGTCAACAGTCTGTCTGAGGGCAGGCTCCTGTCTGAAAGCCTGCTCACATGCATGGGGTTTTCTCCTCTCCAGAGGCACCTTCCAGTCCTCACTTCCAGGCTTACTGTCAAAGGGGACATAATCTAGAGGGCAGCTAAAGGGGGACAGCAGGCATGATCTAGAGGGCAGCTTCAAAGCCTAGTGAAGATAAACCAATAAATAAATGCTAAGTTATGCTTTGTGGTGTCAGCGACTCTTTCTGATCCCTGATCTGCTGGCTGTGATCTCTTCTGCACTCACCCGACCTCGATTGCAGCCAAGTGCTCAGCAGCAGCCACCATGCTCTTCCCACAGAGAAATCCAGGGTTAAGGCCTTCCAAACCTATTCTAAAATGCAGAATAATGGATTCTCAGTGTCCTACATTCTCTTTCCCCGAAAGAGCACAACTGGAAAAACTTGATGTAAATTATCTAACATAATGATCTGTTAATTTGTCCTTACGTTCAGCTCACATCAATAAGAGAAGTGTGGAAAGGAAGCTGAACTTCCACTGGTGAGAGTACCAGAGAGGTCACCACAAATAACTCTGATGCAATCTACACAGTCTAGCAGATGATCTTTTTCAGAGATTTCCATCCTGTTGACAATTTCATGTGAACTTTGTGTGAAATGCAAATGTTGCTGTTAATCTGCATTTTTGTTTTGTTGATATTAGCACATTAAAGAAGCATGTGATGGAACAATATTGCTTTGTTGCTAAGTGCCAATTCCTAAATACACATTGGCAAACCCAATGCAAGCTGAGCTAACTGATTTGGTTAGAGTTTTTGAAATCCCCGTTTCTTCACAAAAAATCATTTCCTTGTTGAAGAACTATTGGAAAAGGAATAGAAACTTTTAATTTCAATGATCCATGAACGTAGGCCTTTCTAAATTGGAAGTTGATTTATCTGAAAATTTGCTTATTGCTGCTCACTATTAAGTTTTGTATAATTCTCAAAATAAGCTAATATGTTTAAATATGAACAGCCATAACTAAGGTATCTTATCAATCTTATTATACTAAGTCTGTCTATCTAATACCGAAAGCTACAGCGTACATCCTTGGGAATCAATTTCATCCAAATGAGAACCAGAGACACTGTTATAGACTGATCATAACTATGCAGCCATTTTTGTCCCTCTTTTTTGCACCGCTTAGTTTTCTTTTCAGTTTTATCTTATTTTTAAATTGCACAGATTTGGCACGCTTGTTTTGGTGATGTTTGTAAAATCACTATAATAATAATAATAATATCTTTAAATACAGTACAAATATCTTTAGAAAGGTGCATGTTCATTGATGTGTGGAGGGAAGTTTCTCTCTCAAAATCCACAATATAAAAAAAAAAGAAAAAAAGATTTAATTATTTTTTACCAGGAGACAAACATTCAAACTGGAAATATACTTTCCATGCCATTTCAAAAATAATCAAGATATCATCTCTAAAGTCAATCGATCAGTTGATGCTGCAGCAGACCGTATCATACTCCTTGAAGAACAAAGTGAAAAAAAAACAACTGGTAGATTGCAGCGAAGGAATAGGCATCTTGCTGGAAATGTTTGATAATTGCTTTATGCCCTCACTACTGTTGCTTATTCTTTGCAGGTGCAGGTGCTCCTGTTATCAGTTAGTTGGTTTATGGCTAAAGTGCTTTAGTTTATCCCATTAGCCATGGATAACAACTGTTATCAATTCACAGGCAGGGCTTAACTCCAATTTAAGACATCTACATGTAGTTATCTGTAGTGGGTGACTAAGCTGCAGGCATCACAAAAATGAAAATCTAATCAGTACCTGTAGTATGAAACCAGCTGGAAGATATTTTAACCTGTTTTGAGCAATGTGTACTCCTGCCTAAGGCAGCTCTCATTTTAGTGAGTGAAAAGTTTCCCCTTGACTTTAAAGGAAGCCGAATCACGTCTCCCGTTCTGTTTATAGATCAGTGCACAGACCCTTCTCTTTGAACTCATCTTCGGAGTGCATTGACAGACCTATAACATAGAGAATGAAGTGATTACATTTCGTTACATTTACATACTTTAAAATAAAATATGGAGCATATCCTAATTTGACACATCATTCCTGCAAAGTAATGGCATCCAGGACATACGTACACTGCCCTGAGAAAAGTGAATTAGTCCTTCTCCTGCCTTTTTTTGACTAGGGACAAATGCTGAGGAGCCAGAGGCAACCCGAGAAGACTCAAACACCTGCTTTTGCAGAATATAGGTCATACTTATCCTTTCTTCTCTGTCCCTCTCTGATGTGGCGCAAAGGGAGCATGAGCTGCAGCAGCTCTCATCTAGTAATTCTTTTACTCATTAACCCTGGGGTAAATAAATGGCTGCATGTTGACAAGGGCATGGGAAAAAAAGAGGTGTCTCTGGATGTTTAGCATATTAAATCATTACTTTTCAGCTTGAAAATATTTTCTTTGCCTGCTGATCCTTCCTAATTTTCCAGTTTCTCAAGGCAAAAGAGTAAAAACAAAAATAAAAAATGTCATTTCTCTGCTGCACCGGGAAATTTCAAACCCAGCTTAATTCTGGAGCTGTGGTTGATGTCCAAAGTTCTTTGATAATACAGTCTATAACCAAGGGAATCGCTTAATTCTGTTCAGTTTGCTCATTCCTGCTCATACCCATAATGAGTTCCTGCATAAATTAAACGATAATTAATTGTGTGACATTTCAGACCACGTGTGGCGGCTTTTCGAGTTAAGAGTTCCTGATGGAATACAATCCATGCGTTTAGCTTCTCCTCGTTTACTATCACAGTTTCCCAAGTTTTTTCACACCGAAGCGCTTGCAATGTGGTTTCATGCATAATAATCAGACGGGGGTAAGGTTACATAACAAGGAAGAACTTCACTTTCATCCTCTCTAGGTAATAGATGAGCAAGTCAGACAGGAAATCAGTCTGCTTTCAAACAGGGTATATTTAAAAATTTATGATGCAACGCTGCCTTATACTCCCTAGGTTTAGAGGAAAAAGCGTGGTTTGATAAAGAGGCCTCCTATACCCAAAGCAAAATGGTAACACGATTGCCAGTGTGCAGCAGGAAACAGAACCACTGACAATATCAATCCTAGTATTAATCATTCTGTTGAGAATGGCTATTTATCAAGCGATGAATCTCCCCGCAACCATAGCTTACATGCCTTGAACTTAAACAGCCCTGAATGATCCTTGAAGGGTAAAGGAAACGTTAAATTTTCACATAAGTCACATGAGCCTTTGCTTTCCTGGGTCAGGAGAAAAATATGGAACTACCATTAAGGCCATAATGGTTCGGCTTGCGCCTGTTGTAATAAATCAGGGGAGGAGCAACAGGAGAAGAAAGCAGAAAGGTTTCTCTCGGCTTCCCCTGCAACTCTCTAAACATCAGTGCCCAGAGGAGCTCAGCGACTCTTCCTGGAGAAGAGGACCTGGTTCAGCCCTTACAGCACTGGTGTTCTTCACCTGAATTCACATGGGGTCCTGGCAGAGCTGTCGTAGGATTGCTCCCAGGCCGTTCACCTCTTTTCAGGTGGGCAAGGAGATGGATTAATGGGCTTGGAGTCTAACCCATCTTCTCAGGACTTGCTCCAAGTTTCCTACAGATCAGAAGAAGCAAAGGAGGAGAACAGAAGAGGTGCTGGATGAGACACCTCACAGAGGTGCTAGCTGGAAGTCAGCACCAGTCCTGATGACTGGAGACTCCTCTAATGCCGATACTACTGAGGAGAGGACTCTCATGTGTGGGTAATAGAGGGGGCACTGCTTCCCACTGAGGAGGGGCAGTGGGGAAATGCTTTTGATGCCAGCACATCCATTTACGCATCTGGTATTCAGGAGACTCTTTCCACTGGCTTTAATGAAGAAAAGAAGATGTACTGTGCAGTGAGGGAAGTTTGCCCTGCTGGCATTATAACTCTCCATCTGTTCTGCAGGCAGAGTGAAAACTTTGGTGTCAAGAGCAGTGACATCAACATTAAATGTACTTTTTTCTCTCTTTTTCAGAAAAAAAAATAAATAAATGAAAAGAATCAGAAAGCAATGGATAAAAGTGCATAACTTTCCACAGGCACTTCTCCTCTGAAGAGAGAAAACAGTCTGAGTGGATGCTGAGTTGAAAGAATTCAAGAGTGAATATGTCAGTTAACAGCTATTTGGCTTGAATGATACCTTCCCAGAGGAAAGAAGTAACTCATAAAACTTTCCTTCTGGAAGCTCTTAGATTCCAGCTAATTAATTGCAGCGAGGTATCTTTTAAACTAGAGGTGTGCCAAGGCAGATCCAGTTGCTTTTGAAACACTTACTGTTGCCAAGTCTTGCTATTATTACTTTAAAGACCAGCTCCAACATATATCAATGCAAAAAATCATTGGCAGTATAAAGATAATGCAGAAATACAGCATGTTTTTAAATGAAAAATAATACCTCAATGCAGACAAAAAAGGGAGGGAGCACAGGAAAACAGGTCTTGCTATGAAGCCTTTGAACTTGAACACCTTGGAATAAAGCTCTGTGCCCTGCAGGCTGAAAGGCTGGTGAGAAATGCAGCTGGTTTGCCAGCTAAACGGTCTAAAGTTATCCCCTCTGCCTTAAATATATCATTGTACGGGTCTTCAGGGCCTTGCCTCCTAATGGCCATACTTACTGACTTGGAGAATGTTGCTTCTTCCTGTGTCTTCTTCAGGTGACGTGATGCTCCATGGGCTGGGATTTGTCCTCTGCCTAATGTTCCCGCTGTTATTGTGTACACCTTGGGGTTTTGTCACGCAGCCTGGGCACGATGGTCCATTGACTGAGCAGGGGGGATGTACATAGGCTCCAAGAGCCGCCCTAAGCCTACGGGGATGCTACGCGGAGGGCCAGCACCATCGGAGTCTCTTTCCAAACAAAATGCAAACTGATGTGTTTGACTTTGCTCCCCCACGGCAACTCCCCCACATGTGCAAGCTGACTTGTGCTTATTACTTGCTTGTGAAACAAAGTAAATAAAGAAATTCTCCTCAATAACCTTCCGCTTTGTTCCTGATGACAACGCTGGCATAGGTGGGATACATCTACACCGTTATACATAAATTGATAAATAAAGACGGACTTAATACAGTTTATTAAGTCCAGTTAAAAAAAAACCCAACTGTATAGACAAGGACACTTGCTTTTGAACTAGCAGTTGCAGCTCATGACAAAACCCTTAGAGAGTATCCTGCCAAACCAAACAAAAGCCTTTACTGCCATTTGTTTCTTTTTGGTTTTCACTGCTATTTTAACCTGCGATAAGACGACAGCTTTTCTCATGCTGGGTAGATTGACCTAGATTAACCCTTACCGGGTTTCTGGATCATATAGAAGGTGTTCAAATACCAGGGTGATAGCTAACCTTAGAAAAACCTTGATACGTAGCTTGTAATTCCTGTGCAATACAGCACAAAAGACTGAAGTCAGTGGCAAGTTTTGTTTTGAATCTCTATCCCTCACAAAAAAGGAAAACTAAAAAAAAAAAAAAAAGTGTGCAATGACCTAAATAAGCTGTATTTTATCATACTTAAAAATGAAAAAAGCAAAGTGGAACTTCCATGTTTATAGCCCTGAGCCCCACAGAGCCACAGATGGAGGTTGCCACCTTTAATTTTTAAATGAGCATTGTTCCTTAAAAAGTGCAGAGGAATAATAGGTAGCAGGAAACTTACTCAACTATTAATGGTGTCATTCTGTTAGAAAGATGTAGGAAAAAGAGATAATAATGATTATCGCAAAGTGGGAGAATAAGGTGGAAAAATAAACTATAGTTTCAAAGTGATAAAAGAACTTGGGAGGTAGTTTTTCATCCATCTTTTTCTATGTCTGACTTTTGCACATCAGAGCAGAGAGATCTCAATAGAAAGACAGTTTGAAAAGATTGACGAGAGCTAACAGGACCAGAGTTTTCTTTTAAAAGTGACTGTGCATTTTGATTTAATATTCAGGCTTATTAGATGCAAAAGTGTAAAACTCACAGTTCTGATTCAAGACAGAGCCCAGGAAAAGGGTACTGTAAGGAGTCTGAGGCAGGGATTGTACACCCGGGGGTGGCTCTGGTCAGCCTCACCACTACCTGGGCTGCCCCAGCTGCTTAACTGCCAGAGTTCACAGGCTAAAATTGGTCCTGATTTACTTCAGAACACTAGCTAACAAATTACAGAGATTCAGCATCTGCTGCAAGAGCAGGTGAACTATTTCTGCAGATTTTCTTTAAGAAAGGGGCCAGAATGACAACTGGTGCTGGGAAATATCAGTCCTGTCCTGAGTTAAGCTGCATTCCTTCCTGAAACAGAGGAGGCAAATTTGCCCTTATTCAAGGAAGCACCTAAATGTGTGTTTACATTAAGCAGGTGCTTAATCTCCATTGATTGTAATAGAGTTTAAACATACATTTAAACGTAAGCATACATGTATGGGACTTCACAGAAGGCACACATTTTTGAATCAGTATAGGGGAATTAAGACAGCCAGCTCATCCTGAATACAGCTTCATTGAAGTGAAGAATACATTTTGATTCTTACTGATAAAGGGCACCAAATTTGTATGATGTAAATGTGATTCTGTGAAATGCTCCATAAACTGTCCCAATAACTTATTCCTGCTATGGAATCCAAATCTCTTGATATGGGAAGAGTAGGATGAAGTCTAAGATAATACATCCTCTGTATACAATCCTGATAACAGAATCCTCTTGAAATCAGGCAAGCACTTATAAATTTTCCTTAATTAGAAAGTGCTTCTGAGTTTGAAGATTATCTCAGTGATCCCATGACCAATGAATTACATCGTGATGGTGAAGTCACAGAAGATCTTGGCAAAGAGATGTTAAACCATAACATGTGGCAACAGCTAGGTCAGTCTAGGACTAAAGTCTATGTCGGTCCACACTGATGCAGCAGCCATGCCACAGTCATGTTTGTAAACCGTGTCAAATCCATAAAGTTCCTGTTTAACACTCTGTAACTTCAGGGCAAAGGAAAGTCCTAAAATCTCAAGCACTAGCCCAAGTGAGTTATTTTTGCAGTACATTCAATAAATATGTAGTATCTTGCAGAACTAGTGCATAAATGCTTTCAACAGAAAACCTCAAGCATATTGTTGTGGCAGCAATATGAAACGCCTTCTCTTGCCTGTTTGTTAGGGTTGAAAAAGTTAAAGAAGCATAGCTATGTGCTTCTCTTTCTTCTTCCCTGTGAGACCCCTAGTTTCTTATCTGAATGTCTTTAGATCCATTTTCTGACAAATCCACAGACTCTTAGATATTTCCCACATTTTCCAAACATTCCTATTTGGTCATTTTTCCCTTAGCATCCCAATGATTTTTTGTTTCCCCCTGCTTCCGAAGTGCTCATACCAAGCTCTCTCATTTTCTCTATTTTGCTGGGAGTTATTTATGCCTATATTATGGTTTATAACCCTGCAGGTAATCTCTTCAGTCTGCCTAGAAGAATCGCCACCGCAAATTTTGACTCTTTCTCACATATAACCAATATCAATAACAAAGTCTCTTTGGGATTTTGTGTAGTCTTCTGGAATCAAAGCTCTAGCTGAGGGTCAGAAGGAGGCATGTTTTCTGATCTTTGTCCAAATTCCTGGCAGGCTCAGGGGGGATCATCTGTGGTGTGGCACTTGCAATGCGAAAAACATTCTGAGACTCATTTCTGTGGGTATACCTGACCAGTGACCCTCTCTCAATTTCTGCAGCTGAGTACATTTAGTCCCATTGTACCAAGCCTTGGTCTTGGTCCTAGATCATCTGCATGATACCGGTGCAGTTCAATCCCTGTCACAGGGATGCGTAGCTTGAAGGCTGATGTAAGTGGGGTGGGAGTCCTTGACTGGCTTAAGGGTTAGAGCTAAGTATGAAAGCTTGCCCCTAGGATGGACTGAAAGTAGTAAGGAACTTACTTCTGGGAATGGCTCCCTCATGGATACCTAAACCACAGGAAGACAAACAGTTGCATTCTTATACCAGTGAGAAATAGTCCTCATATTGTTTTCCCAGACAGTGAGGGCAACCCAGCTTGGTGGTGACAATGACGTGGATTATGGCTGCCAGCAGTCTCCTTGCCCCTTTCAAGTCCATGTGCCTGGCCTGATAGGCTTGGCTTCATACGGGATCGTTATCCTATTACGTATGAAAGCAGATGTGGATTTTGCAGTGCTAAAGAGTTTGAGCTCCACAGCTCATCTGTTAAAGCAGGAAAAATGCAATGTAATATCTCAGCCCCCCAGCAGCTTTGAGACATGGCGCTGCAGTGTTTTACAAGCATCTTTTGTGCACCACAGCAATTTTCTCATGATTTTCTCACTTGAGTTCCCAGCCTATTGTAACAGCTGGGTTACAGGAGGAATGAATTGGCCCTGAGGTCTCCTGTGACCACTCCTTCTTACATTGCACTTCTGCTCCCTCCCTTTGCGAAGGGAGTTACACTGGCTGCAGCTTTTATTTTCATTCCTATTCAGTCTTTAGCAGTTCCCCTTTGATGCCTCCTGCCATCTCTCTCTTTCTGGCTGTGCTTTGACGGCTTGCTACTGCAGGCACAAGTAAGATCATGCTGTGATGAGCTTCCTCAAAGCAATGTCTTGCTGGTAACAGGTATCTCTGCAGTGGAAGCTGGCAGTGTACTGCTGTAGGGAGACAATATTCTCCTCTCTGTCTTTTCAGATTCATCCCCTCTCGGGACTCACAAGGGCACCCCTCTTGACCAGAAATGTCAAACCACAGTTTGAAGCTGGCAGCAGATAAACTCTGACAGGGTTCAAATCTGCAAGCCCTGAGAGCAATAGCTTGCGTTGGTGTGCTTCCTAAAGGTCTGCATCTGCATTAGGACTGCTGCTGATCTTTCCCCTTAAAGGTTTAGCATTTAAAAAGGTACCACGGTGAAACACAGAGAGGGGGCATTATGCCGTTTCTGAGTTTCTGAAACTCTTAAAACAAAGCCTAGAAGGGATTATTTCTTCTCCTGAGTGATGAACCATAAAAAAATAATAATAGAAGTTATAAATGCATCTGCAGAAAAACAAAATAATTGAGAGAAGGAATGTATACTGCTTTAAAAAATCAAGAGTGAGGAGCTGAAATGGTTTCAAGTACAAGAGGTGACTAGGTCTCACAGTGAACAGAAAGAACAACACTCAAAACACACTAGACTAGAGGAAAATTTCTCATGCCTTCTGTTTACTCTCGGGAAAAACGTAGTTCCACACTTAAACTCAGCAAACACCATGAGTGAAACATTATTTTCCTATGTGGGGCTGAGCAACATCAGGATAGGAAGCTTATGGGGCCAAAGAGTAGCCAGAAGAGGGTACGATTCCTCAGCTGATTGCCAGCTAACGTACTGGAGGGCAGCTCCCATGGTACATCCGTAGACTAGGGACAAGGAGGAAAGATGGATGACATCCTTCTTTCACAGTATACAAAATAAACGGAATACAGTCAAAGATCACCCCTCCTCCATGTCTCAGGCTTTACCCATCAAAAAAAGAAGAGAGAGCAGTCCAATAAACTAAATCCTAGCAGTACTGTGTGGCAGCTGGGCGTTTGACAGTCTTTGTACATGCATAAAGGGGGAGTGACCACTGGTTTTGAGGTCGGGCTTGAAAACCTGGGTAGTTTCTGAGCAGACTGAATCATAAGAAAATTCTTGGAGTTTGTGTTGGTGGTTATTTTTTTGCCAGGCACCTGCACAGGCTGCCAAGGAAGATGTGGGAGCTCCCTCCTGGTTCTGAAGAACAAAATATAGTGAACTGTCTGTCGGAAAATATACAGGTAGGATCTATGATTTTTATTCCATTAAGAGAGAGAGAAGCAGGACGAAGAGCCTCGTTTCTGCTATAATATGATAATTTCTATTGAGAGAAAAGTGAATATTAGAGGAAGGACTGTAGTAGGCCTAGATCAAGCAGAAATCCAAGTTCACTCATATTTAATGTTCTGAGACATCCTCTATGGGTAGAGGTTACACCCTGGCATCTTTTTATGTGAAGATGTCTACACGAGTGACCCCCAAAGAGGCAGGGGTCACCAACCTTCAGTGACTCCTAAAAAGAAAGTCATTGGGAGAACTGGTCTCAACATAGAATTCTGCTTCTATTTAGAAAACCAGAGGAATTATGCATGAACCATTCATCTGACATTAATGGAAGCTGTACAAAGGGACATATAAGGAAATGAAAACTCCTAAAAATAACAGAATCACAGAATCACAGAATGGTAGGGGTAGGAAGGGAGCTCTGGAGATCATCTAGTCCAACCCCCCTGCCAAAGCAGGGTCACCTAGAGAAGGTTGCACAGGAACGCGTCCAGGCAGGTTTTGAATGTCTCCAGAGATGGAGATTAAAATAAAAAAAACCAAACTCAAATCCAACAAAAAAAAAGAAGGTTTAGACAACTAATATTTTTTGAAATTGTTTTGGCTGCTTCTTGTTAAATTATGCCTACGTGCAGATAATTTGGGCTATGAAAATAAAACTGTTCTGCTCTGACACCTACCAACGCTCCCACTGTTAGTAATCACTTCAAGCCATTGGCATCCATACGGTTGCGGGGAGGACTGGGGGAAGGTACTTCACTTCAGGTCAGCCTATCGCTGTGAGTCCCCTTTAAAACACTTCCCTGAAGAGCAAAGCAAGTTGCTACTTAAGACCAAACCACTCCACTGTTAAAATGATACGTGCATTGTAATTAGATATCCTTGGAGACAAGATTGGTTTTTTGTTTGTTGTCCTTGAACATTTCTGCAAAAGGTCCTTTGCAAAGCAGTATTTTAAATATAAGTAGAGGGATCCATCCAAGGAGAGTAGCTGTTCACACACCAACAACCTATTGTTGCTGCAGGTACAGACGTTTTTCCTTTGCACTCTGAACTACCACAATTTTGCTATAACTATTCAAGCCCCTCACAAAGTAATTAAATTTCATGTGAAAGCAAACAAAATGCCGAAGAAGCTAGTGCAGCATCTTTCTTCTTCCTTTCAACATCTTTCTTTTCTTTTAGGTATCTTTTGTTTCCAACTTTTGAGTCTAGCTGAAGAATTGGCAGTGGTGCAGTAAAGGTGTTTCTGCACAATATTGGAAGCCTGATTTACGGCTTTGTATAAATGTTACAGATTAAACCTCTTCTTAATATTTATAAGAATTTTAAACCAGATGCTAATATAGCCCTGCTGTCCTTAAAGATATAACAAAGCACAATCCTCGAGGCAAAAACTATGAAATAAATACTTTTTGAGATAACACTTTTCTTCACTTTGCATAAATTTAACACTGTGCTCTCTGTACAATATGTGATCCTTTTCCTACCTCCCCATAGACATAAATAGCTCTGGTAAGATGTCATGAAAGTAACAGAAGCTTCGGAAAACACCACGCATTAAGGATGCTGAATTTAATTTTCTGCTTTTGTTTTGAATGGCCTACTTACTCTTCAAAAGCCTTGCCATGTCATGATGCAGAGTGAGGATGAAGGAACTATTAGACTATATTTAGCCGCATATTAAACCTCAGCTGTAAACACCCAACAAATAATATTCATGAAAACCTTGGTGTGTCCGTAAACAAAAATGATGGCATGGTGCAGCCACCTTCATTCAGAAGAGTTTGCATTGCACATCATGGTCTACCAGTCGTCCTGCCTCCAGGTACTGGGCTGAGATTGCTGTTTTACTGGTTGATAAGTATGGAAGGAACGGGTGCCTGCAGAGGCCTGCCTGGAATAGCTGTTCCACAGAAGTCACCTCTTGGAGATCCTGTGACTTCTTACCTGAAACTCTCCTTTATTTTTTAAGGTCATTAGGTATTTCTAATGCAAAATGCCTTCATAGCTTGGGCTTATGATAAATGTTTCACCCAGATGGAAATCCAAAGCGTACAGGAGGAGCAATCCTGGACAAAACAGAAAAATTACACATCATTGGCCAAATTCATTGAAGTCAAGACTCTCCATATGCATTACCGATAGTTCTTGATATTCTCCCTCCCTCCACTTTACATCTCCAAATAATATTCTCACACAGATTCACAGAGAGGTAGAGGAATTACTTCTTGTAGTTTAGCAGCTTCCCACATTTCCTTGGGTCACCCCCTCAGCTAGTCAACTGCTGACCTAACCCTACCTTGGGTCTCCTTCGAAATTGCAGTCTGAGCCTAGACATTGCAACAGTTCAGATGCACTCTGTTACTTCACTAAACCACCTCCAATGCCTCCAGGCAGAGGGATGCCTTGTACTGCAATCCAGGTTTCAGCCTCTTTAATAGCAGGTAGATTTTATTTGGAAATTGAAGGCACAAGGACTATTTCATTGCCTCTCCAAGGATAAGTTCCATGTAACACATGTTCACATCAATCTCAAGGAGGGGAGCAACTTCCCAGTATATATTTAATCCATGATCTCTACTTGATTCATTCACCTACACATTTTTTCAGCCCTTTTCCCTAATCCTCCTACTTTCCTGTCATCCTCTTTCATGAGAAAGGAAGACAGGGCAGCAATCTCTATTGATCCCACCAATAGCAGTCTTTCTTTTGTTCCTAGTTAACAATGAATTGTCAATGGTCAGCAATATTTTAATTAGACTAGATAAGACTCGTTAATGTCCTCAACTACTAGAAAACTAAGGAAACTGAGGAAATATACTTTAAGGGTTGGAGGCTGTAACAGTGAATATAAAGCAGCAAGCCAATGTATTCTTCTCTCCATTACACTTTGTGTCTACGTTGCTAAAGGCCAGAAGAAATATTGTAATGTTCTTTTAGAAAAACATTTAGAGAATGCTTGTATGACAAATTATTGCTCCCTGATCTCAGTATCCCTGCATTGAACAATAAAGAGTTTGTATAGGTGCAGGTGCAGGATACACATAAAATGATCAGAGGCTGAACTCTTGACTTGTAGGTAAAAAAAATTGTACCAGGTGTCAGGGATTGAGTCACTGTCCCTAGCACCAACTGACCCATAAAGCTGGTGTCTGATTACATGGCCTTAGCCCATAATTGGTCTCCATTTTAGTAAAATTAAAATCAAATATATTATTATTCAATATCATTAATACATTTGTATTGATGTGGGACCAGATGCTTACGTCTTAGCTGGTTTTCCTTTGCTTTGCCAAAGGTTTGGCATTCAGACTTCAGTGCCTTGGCTTCAGTTGTCACTTCACTGCCTTGATTTCAGTTGTCACGTCACTCTTTACTGTGAAGCAGGTCCAACTCTGATTTTCTGTGTTGCCCCGTGTGTGATGTTCCAAAAAAACATACAAGACTGCAGAAAGGGAGAGGGAAACATTACAGTTAGTGACCCCACCTGGAGCACTGTGTCCAGCTCTGGGTCCCCCAACATAAGAAGGACATGGACCTGTTGGAGTTAGTCCAGAGAAGGGCCACAAAAATAATCAGAGGCATGAAGCACTTCTCCTATGAGAACAGGCTGAGAGAGTTGGGGCTGTTCAGCCTGGAGAAGAGAGGGCTCTGGGGAGACCCTGTGTCAGCCTTCCAGTACCTAAAGGGGGCCTACTGGAAAGATGGGGACGGACTCTATCAGGAAGTGTAGCAAGATATCAAGGGGTAACAGTTTTAAACTGAAAGAGGGGAGATTTAGATGAGATATCAGGAAGAAATTCTTTACTGTGAGGGTGGTGAGACACTGGAACAGGTTGCCCAGGGAAGCTGTGGATGCCCCATCCCTGGAAGTGTTCAAGGCCAGGCTGGATGGGGCTTTGAGCAGCCTGGTCTAGTGGGAGGTGTCCCTGCTCAGGGCAGGGGGGGTGGAACTAGATGATCTTTAAGGTGCCTTCCAACCCAAACCATTCTATGATATGATTCTATGATTCTAAATATTTTCTTGTTTGACTTAGCCTTATCATTGAACAATTTTCTCAGTTCATAAGCAAAGTTGAAGTATTTCAGCTTATCTGTATGGAAGGAAACAGTGAATCTGGGCTGCTGGAACGAAACTTCCTGGTTTGATTCCTCTGAAAAATAACATAAGAGTAACAAAAAAAGCTCTAGAAAAAATCCAAAGGTAATGGGTGCATCCAGGGCTACTATGTTTCATTGCAAAAAGTAGCTTAAGATATTTTTTGAAAACGTTACCTTGGTGAATTAAGAAAAAACCTCCAGATTTCTGAAAATTCCTGCTGAAACATGACATGAAACCACTCATCATGTTCAACATGGCACTGCACAGAGCTAAACGACTTTAGATCAGATACTAATGAGCAAAACCAGTAGTATTAGCCTGTAGTGAAGAAAATAATTTCTTACTCATCTGGTTTGGAGAAAATTGGCTGCGGGGGAGAATTGCCTCTTGTGGAAGAAATAGAATTTTTTAACATTTCCTTAATGAAATCTACATGAAATAAATATTTTGGCTTATCCTAATATGTCAAAACTTTTAAAATGCTATTAGAAATTATCTGTTTAGCTTTTTAATTCTCTGTCTTTTTTATTTGGCTGCAACTGCTAACAAAATGCACTGCAAGTTTACAAACAAGTATTCTTTAAATCCTTTTTTTCAGTGATTTATGAATTAATAACATGGAACTTAAACAGTAGGTATGGAGCTAGATGAAGTACATTTATTTCTCATTTGACGTTGAATTTAATAATTGTAAAAAGTAATTTGAGTCAAAATGAAAAAGAAATGTGATCATCTTGGGTCTTGGCAAAACAAAAGTGATATCTAAAATAATTTTCTTTTAATCTAAAACTTCTAAAATATATAACACTTATATGCTCCACAAAGTTTTTTCTAGATGTACTAGTCGGTATGACAAAAGATTTATTTCTTATGAAATTTTACTGCCTATCTCCTTAAATCATTATTGCCATAGAAAGTATGGGTGGAAAATAAAACTTTGCATTTTCCAATGTAATACAGGCTTTTAAAAGAAAAAAAAAAAGTACAAAACTCAACAAGCATTTGTGAATTATTTTTTCTCCCCCTTACCAAAACCTCAATTTTACAGTATTTGTCAGGAAATTGCTGGTTCTATTCTAAGTATTCATCGGCATTAAAATCTGAAGAGCTGCAAATCTTCATGCTTCAGAGAGATGCGCTTCTGGCTGTGCTCAAGGAGAATTTCCCTTTTGTGCCATACCACACCGCGGCGATGGGCATTGTCAGAATCCAAGCTTCCCTCCCACTCTCTCCTCTGCTAGCTGCTTTCCCAGCCTGGGTGCACAAAACCACATTGCAGTTCTTATCATTTCAGGTAGTTTATAATTACAGCCTAAGTAACCTGACTTTACAAGTGATGACAACATTTAATTCAGTCCATTAATCCGCCCCTAACTGTTTCTCAGTTCTACAGAAAAACTCGCAGATGTCTCTAATATTTACAGCATGATCAGTTAGAAGGTGACTACATCAGATTCCTGGGAGTAGTTTCTTCTCAAAATCCTTCATATTAAAGAGGTGCAGGGAGACTCTCGTTCTCACATGTACCTGTTTATACCTGCAACATGTATATCTGTCTGCTCAGCCCTTCACACATTAACATGATTTTCAGCATTAAAATTTCTGAGAATCTCTTGCCAAAGACTCAACATTATCCAGTTACGCTAAAAACAGGCGGTCACCTCAAGGTGGATAAATCCTGTATGACCTATCTCTGTGGACCAGCAATTTCCTTCAAATTAGCCCAATCAAATAAATGTGGTTTATATGTATTTTCATACACACACGAGAGACCTTGGTGGCAGAAGGGGCCACACTGAGGTATATGAGGGTTCTCTGTAAACTTCACAGGTTTGCTTGGAGCCCTCACCATGACACATGGCCAAAACAAACCTGCCCACTCCACATTCTCTGACTCTTGATTCCTTTACCATGGATGTATTTCCTACTAAGACAAGGAGAATTTTCATTTTTAGAGAGTGAGGACAGCAGAGAGTGATTTTGGGGAGGAAAAACTAAGGTCAAATAACAACATGTGTACAGAAAGGCTAAGAAAAGTATTTCTCCCTGCAATGTCACACAGAGCAGCTACTTGTCCCCAATTTGTCATCACTCTGTGAACATTCAGCGAGCAGACACCCTGTTTACGTTCTGCTCTTTGCACTCTACTCTCCTCACAGTCCTCTCAGAGTTTATCGCCCTCATTTTCTGAAGTGACTTCAGCTCCCTGGATATCCCATGAAGAGGGAATTCCTTCCGCCTCACACCTTAATGCAACCTCCGCATCTTTCCTCTCCTTGCACTCTCACTTCCCAACAAGCTTCTGGGTCTTGGGCTATCCCAGAGAGTTGCAGTAGTCCCAGCGTCCTGGTTAGGGACACGTTGCCCTCTCTACCACCTTTTAGGCAACTGTTGGCCTCTGAGGAGTTGCCTTTCTATCTCGACTGCTAAGTTTACCAGTAGTGGTCCATCTGGGGTGTCTGCTTGCCCTTCTGCATGCAGAGCCAAGTTCAGCTGATGAGGGTAGGTACCTGTTGCTCTGCAAAGGTAGTGGACAGAAGCAGCTGCCTTCACTTGATATGGGATCGTGAAAGGGGGAGAGGATGAAAGGCAAGTTTTCCAATGCATTTGAGGAAGCAGATCCCATGCTGTATTTATTTTTAGCAAATATTTGTGTCAAAATCACCAGTGTTATTCTGGTAAGGGAAGCCCTCCATTCTGTCTTTCCTTCAGGGTTGTTGAAAAATATTGGAAGAAATTCATTAATCAACAATCTGCCAGCCCTAGGATCAAATCAAGGACAAAGGGATTTATGGGGTGAGGGAAAGCAGAGAGCCATGTCCTGTTTTCACCACCCTATGCAACATATACAATCTGGGCCATGCAATGTGATGATAGCCATGTATCTGCTCAGACTTATCCGTCTTCTCAGTCTTCTGCTGCACCTGGCGTGCTCCAAGATCTTTTTTTCTCAGTGACTCCAAGAAGATGATCTGATAGACCACCCTTCAGTCACCAGTCTGTAAATTCAGGTTTGGTGCCTTCTTCCTGATTTTTTCTTTTAGCATTGAGGATATAAGATAGGGACAACTGGAATATCCCAACATACAGCACTACAGAACATGGCTGCAGCTCCTCCAGAGGGCTGCAAAGCTCTGTCACAGATGAGATTTCTCTGAAGAAAGCAATAATGGCTGCTATGTGCAGGTCAAAGCAAGATGCACGCTTGGATACATGGCATCCCTGGGTTACCGACAGAAAAGTGTGTGGAGATACTTTGCCTTTTGGAAAAATCAAAATGGAAAATTGCCATGTACATAAAAATCCTGACAAGTAATGTCCATTTTTCTCTCCCAATACCAAGGGCTTTGCCTGATTGTATAGAGCTAGGGCCAAAAGATCAAAGTATAAAATTTAAAATGTTAAATTTTAGGTGTTAATTTTTTTCATGTCATATTACTCGTCTTTCAGGCAAGCTGCTGTGCTGAGTCTGCTAAGAAGAGTGTGAAGACACATGAAAGAATCTGGGAATCTGGTTCAATTATTTTTATTTTGTATGTGTGTTTGTGTGTATATATATGTAGGTTTCAATGTACATAACCATCTTTTAGCTGTAGTCCTTGGACTAAGAGAAGGGCTTTATCTCTACTATGAGCATCTTCTGGAACTGGTTAGGTATGAAAAAGCATGAAATAATCACAGCTCCACCCCACAGAGCCTTCCTGTCTAACCCCAGGCGCTAGCACAGCTGTGAAGAGGAGGAGTGTGATGTCTTGGTCCAGTTTATATTACAGGAGATGCAGCCTACCTCAAACAACAGAGAATTCCCTTCTAACAGTAGATGTTGCACCTCCAAGAGATGCTCTGCTGAACCACAGTCCTGGCAGAAGCTCACTACGATGACAGCCCTTTAGAGAAAAATCCACTTTCACTTGTATAGGTTTTTGGTTTTTTTTCAAGGATGTGTAAAATTTTTGATGAAGGGAGGAGAGGAAAAGAGTAATTGAAACACACAGGAGGATCACCAAGAAGGCCTTTCAAAGACCTAAAAATACTATTGCCTTTATCAGAAACCCCTGCACTGACTAGAAAACACTTGCTTCCCAGATGAGAAGGTTTCACAGAGACCTGTAGTATTAGAGAATGGCAATCATTATTTATCAGCAAGTTTAATTACTCTTGGGCATATACATGCAAATCATTCAGTGCAGCTCATTACAGTCCAGGGAGGACCAACATATGAGGAAGAAAGAGTTAAATAAAAGCATGACACTAAGTAACAGCCTGCCTTAGGGCTGACTAGTGAAAGCTTGCAGTCATATTTCTACGAGGACAAGACAGATAAAGTAGATTTTTACTGGATCAACAATTACTGTAAAAGGCATTAAAGGTCAAAATGGATAAATATCAAGTCATACAAAGCCCATCTTTAGCTAACAGCAATTTGGAAGATTGTGCTGTTTTGATAACAACTCATTGTACAAAAGCTGCTGGAAATGCATGACAGAGTTCCTGCAGAAATCATATGTTGAAGCTGTGTCTTCCTAGCTATTAATAATACTACAACAAGTACCCTCCTGTATCATATCAGTGGTTTTTAACTGCTCTTCATAAATATTTCTGGAGTTGGTTGAATTAGTCTTCTAATGATTTCTCCATTAAATGTGGTCTGATCAATTTTTACGGCATCGCCTGAGGAATGAAATCAAACAAATGTCGCACTGCACTTGTGTTTCCTCTATGGATTTTTGAGGCATTCCTTTAAAAATATATTTTTGTTTGACAGCAGAGACATCGATTTGACAGCTTGCTTTACAAAATTAGAGTAGCTTTCAAGTAAGGTAGTTATGCTGGGTGATCTGTGTACTACTTCTCTATTATTTGAGGTTTCAGCTCACATCCCAATCACATGGGGCAATTTGTCATTATCTCTGCTAATGACTATGTGAATCTGGATCAAACTGAGGAGCTGATAAATAAACATGTTGATTTCTGGCAAACTACTGTCAAAGAACATGATTTTAATATTTGTCATTGAAAAAAGGGACACAGCTTCCTAAATGCTGCAAGATGGCACCGTGGAAGATGAGACATACCACTTATCAAAGGTATCATTTTACATCTAATTTGTGAGCAGAGGACATGTGAACTACCAGTGAGTCAGGCTAAAGGCCCTCCAGTCCAGTATCATGTTCCTTAGCCTGGTGAGTGGTTGCTGCTCAAAGGCCACAGCCACTGTTGAAGTTAATTGGGATAGCTGAATATTATATGTTCATCTATTAAATGAGATATCAAGGGTCATTTTAGTTGAAAAATGGAGGGATTTGCTAAGCTATATTATAAAAAAGTTCAGGAAATGTAGGGCTGAGATGAAGAGGAAAATACATTGAGCCTAGCTAAAAGCACCTCATTAAAGACCCGTTTCATTAGCACAGCTTGTTAAATCAGTAACTTAGGGCTTAACGAAGGCCTAGCCACTGCAGCAGCTGTGGTCCTGCAGGGTTCTAGGTAGAACATCAATTGAATTATCCTGACAAACAGCAGAGACGGGTCTAACAGCTTCCTCGTTGAGGTAGCATGTACTTTCGCTGGTATGCACTGAAAAGATAGCAGGTTGTGCAGGCAACCTTTGTCAAGTCTTGCAAAACCAGTGAAAATGGACAGGCTTCAGCACACCCAGACAATAGCTCTGATTAATTATCATCTATGCTGAAATAAAAATAATTGGTTAACTACCTTGTAATGGGAGCCTGTGGTGAGCTTGCAGAAGACTTAGCCTCTTCCCTCTTTTGAAATGGCTTTCCTTGTGTTTAACAAAAGATATTAAATGGCCCTTTTGATTTTGCCTTATAGTTGTGCATAAGACTTTAACTTATACCAGTTTTCTGTAGATTCAGGGAATAAGAAGTTAGAGCAGATTATCGTAAGCTTTTTATCTTGTCCCACCTGAGCTCTTGCACCAACCCCCAAGATTACTGCTGGCTGAAAGCATATTTAGGAATCACTTATGTTTTATTTTAAAGGCATTAAGTAAACTGGAAGATGAAAAAACAGTAGTATCAGCTGTATGACTTGTATCACATCTACATGATACCTGAGTGCTTTTTAGCATTGAAGGGACAAATTCTTTGTCAAAAAAATACATGCGGCCCATTGAAGTACATGGAATTGCATCTGTTTGCAAGACTGAAGAATGTAATGTTTTATGATCATTAGCTTTAAAGCACAAATTACCTGTATGACTTCAGTAAGTGTGAATTATTTGACACAGAGGTAAACTAATCCAAAACTTGTACAATGTGAGGCTTCAGAAAATTTGCCAAAGGCGAGACAGCTTTAACACAGTTTCTGGTACTGAAATTGCTTTTACCAGGCAGGGAACTGCTTATTTCCGAGGATCTCAAGAATTTTGGATTGAGATCTGTCTTCCCTCACATCCCCTGTACTTAACCAAGGAAAAGGGTTGGAGTGAGCCATACAAACCAGGACTGAGCATGTAACCAACTCCAGACTTTAGGAAACTGGGCACCTAAACCAGATTGTGCCGAGAAATCTGATGTCAGTTCCTTCCCATGGTTAAGCAATCACCAGTCCCACGGATGATCCAGCCTCATATTCCTTTTCCATCTGTGGACATTCATTCCCATCTTTGCCATAAGATGCCGTGGCCTAGCAAGAGAAAAAGGACCTGAAGGGAAGCTCTGGATCCTGCAAAAAAGAAGCTTTAAAGTTCTCCCATTTAAGCTGTTTCACTTTGATCAGATTCCCTAAATATTTATTGGACCACCAAGAGATAAAGCTCATGACAACAATTCTGCAAATGCAGAAGTTGAGTCACCAATTGGGAAGAGAAAGAAACCGAATGCTAATGTTTGATGCAAATAATAGCAACTACTACTACTACTGCTACTCAACAATTACTCAACTACTCCTTAAAAGCTCTTTCAGGAGAGACGGAGATTGTAAAGGCTTACCCACAAATACACTTTCTTCCAGTTGTGGTTCAGATTCTTTCCTAAGAGTTAGAGATCTCATAGGCAGAGATGATGCTGAATCTCCCAAGTCTGGCATTTGTTCTAATCAATAGGCTATAGGGTAAAATGTTCTGTACAGCAGTCGTGCTCGCTCCCCAAAATGCCTTTGAAGATGGGCCTCACAGGTAACCGAGTTGGCAGTATAACAACATCTTGACTGAGAATTTAAAATGAGAACAAGGATGAGATAGACAGTGGTTATTCACAAGCTGTCTGACCCTGGGCAATGGTACTACCAAGAAATTTTCAGGTCCTTCAGAATTTGTTAAGCAACAGAGGAGCTGCTCAGCCTAAGTTCCATGAGGGCAATGAAGCAGACACCTAACTCCTTCCATGGATTGAGCTCTAAAACAATAACAAAATAATAAAAAAACTCCCTTCATTTAAGTCTTCTCACTCACTTGGATACACCTGAGATTTTTATCCCTGAAAACTGAGTTCAGTGGTCCCTGATGTCAGAAGTTCACACATACAGATATCAAATATATGTTTTGTGCCTAAGAGTTTCCTGTATTGCTAAAAGAAATGACTAAGCTTCATCATTAGCTTACATTTGTTCCAAGATCTGGCTGCTTCCATGTTTTATTGTTTTCCATATAAATCCTATTTCTCATAAATACGCACACCCTGGCCTCCATTCTGCCTTGTTACAGACCTAACCTGGAGTTAACTACCGTGACTGGCATTGCCATAGGTTAAAAAAAAACCCACAAAACTAAACAAAAACAAACCAGTCCCGACAGTGGTTTGAAGAGTTAAAGTATGTAACACAAGATTCACTCAACCCAAAACGTCTGCATTCCCAAATCTCTACCATCCTTTTACATACTTCATAGCCAGACTGGGTCTCCATATGTTCAGAATAATTTGACTCATGGTGAGACTAATCTCCTGAAAACCAACTAATTAAATTAACATCAGTGACTTTATAGGCCTGACCTGGGGAAAAAACTCATGGGGGAATGACAGGTCCTATGTGCTGTAGAGCTGTGACATCACTGCCATTGAACTGACCCCTATAGAGTTTGAGCTCCAATGGTGAAGTTGGCAACTTAATTTTGAATGTGTTGGAGTCAGAGAGCAACATGCGTGTATCTGTCCTGTCAGGACAGCTTTTGATGATGCTTATTGGCAAGGGATGCCTTCAGAAGAGAAATCTTTTGGCCAGGCTTCTATTTCCACAAGCTATCTTATTGTTAAAATATTCAGCAGTCAAATAGATCATCCCTCAAATGAGTGACTGCAACAGCGATACTACACAGAAGTATTTGGAGGTTAGAAAGGATGTGATATTAAAAACAAGCCAATACTGCAATGCTGTCATGAAAAGGCAAAACCTGCACTGGGTTGAATTCATGGAAGTCCAATATATTAAAAATGTTCAGTAGGTTTTTCACTGTGCTTGGCTTGGGTTAGGTCTCAGTGGCAGTGATTTACTGCTTTTGGTTCTGGTGTTACTGACCAAATTAATCACGGGTGTCATGACACTGATTTAGTATTTGTACTGCTTTAGAAATAGGTGGCACTCTCATGAACCATGACCCTCTTGTTCTGGGTACTTTACCAGCATGGGACAAAAGTATGGTCTGTGCCCAAAGAGCTTCCAGTGGAAAGCAGGAGGTGCAGACAGATGGGAGAGCGGAAGGAGCCAAGGCGCCAACACCTGCCTCTCTGGTCAGTCCTGGTCTCAGCACAACTGCAGCCCAGCATCTCCAAGCTTGTCATAGGCACCAGAGGAATTTTAAGGTGGGATTTGAAGGCAGGAAATTATATGACTTTGGAAATTTTGAGAGGGAGACACTCCTAAGTGAACACGGTGCCTGGACAATTCATGTCTGGCATGGGAAGGAGGGAGCTGCCACCTTGATAGACCATAAGAAAGGCTGTGAAGGACCTTGAAAATGAAGAAAGAACAGATACTTGATGTGATGAGAGGAGGAAACTCAAAAAGAGAACCAGGGAGGAAAAGGGCATGGTCAAAAATGCCACAAGAGGAAAATAATTTTTACAGCAGTGTTTTGAATTGGTACAAGATCATGTGAACAGATAAGAATATAGACATGACTACAATGGATAAGGGAATGCAGTGTAAGGGGACTAAAGCATGGATGAGCTTGTTCCAGGCAAAAGAGAAAGGGAAAATGTGGTAGTTCCTGGACGATGGTATCTCTTTTGTTCAGTTCTGGCTGAGTCTTGTGCAGGCTTGGATAGACCACTTAATCTGCCAGTGCCTCAGCTCCTTCTCTGTAAGAGGTGGATAATAACACTTCTTGTTATTGTTGTTGGGAGATATTCTTTTTTGGCAGAGAGTGTTCTGACCATGGTTTATTCCTCACTTAGTACTAGTTTGACCTTTTATCAAATTGGGACTTAGACTGCAGCACCAAATAATAATAACTTTAAAGAGATATTGACAAATCCAAAGCAGTTTGTGAAAAGGCAGGAGATGATACTAAACAGAGAAAACAGGAAAGAGCCACTTTGCAAACTTTACCCCAGTTTTCCATGATGGCTGTAAGGAGGCCACTGGCACAAATGCAGTACTGGGACCGCATCAGGCTAATACATCCCTTTAGTCATAACGTGGATGTCCCGGCAGTGAAGCACAGACACCCAAGTGGATGCTGTCTGCCAGGAATGCTGCAATGCCTGAGAGGCTTCCCAACTTTTTCGTTGGTTTATCAGTTTATTTTTTGGTTTGTTGCAGGGCATTCAGGAGGAAAGAGTTTGTTGACTTCCATTCTGGCTGGATAATATGGGGAAATGTATACTGACTTTAAGCCAAAAGGGATGGCGTGGGACAATGCAGAAAACCGGACATGTTCATAGATAAGGAACAAATTATTCAGTTGCTTGACCTCTTCCTTCTCTCCACCTCATTAACTTACATTGTTTAGTTAAGAAAAAAAGAGTTTCTGCTTATCTGAACTTGAACACAAGATCACTCTGTCTCCAGCAGATCACAGAGTTTTTGCTAGTTGATTCATATTAAGGATTGTATTTTTGTTTATGGAAAAGTTGTATTTGGGTTTGTTGAAACATTCCCTTTGCAATATGCATGCTGCCTAGGCTATCTATTGGACTTAAATTGCCTGTACCCTTTAGTAGAGTACAGCTCTGGCCTTTTTTGGGGAAATAAAATATTGAGCTCAGTCCATATAGAAATACCATTTGTGTTAAACAACAACAACAACAAACCTGAAAGGTCTTTAATAGGTTGTCCATACTTCAGGGTTTTTTAAAAAAATCATGTTAGAAAAGGGCATTCCCTTCCCTTGTTTCCCCTTCCCTGAAAGCACCATTATAAGGAGGTATGAGAGGACAGGTTCGTACCATGAAAACTGAGGCTTCATGTAAAAAAAAAATCAATATCTTTGCAAAAGTGTTTCTAAAAACTGCATACAAGCAGACACTGTAGTAACAAAGGAAAGAAAAAAATGAAATCAATGTGGAATCAAAACTTGTTTTTATTATTGTGATGAGAACATGATTTGTGTTGAGAAACTAAATTCCAGTGAAGGGTCCACGTTACATCTTCTCGTTCATGTGTAAGCACTGAGAAAGAGAACGTACAGCCAGGTAACGAGAGAGTCACTTCAAGCAAAAGTGGTCAGGAAAAAGCTAATACAATAGCTATTAGAAAAGAATGATGAATATTTGTATATTTTTCAGCTGTAAACGTATCCCATTGCTGTCTCAGAGGAAATCTTCACAAATCAAATTACCACAGCAAAGGCTGTGGTTAAGGTTTGTATAGTATAAACCCAAGTTTTTTGAAAGCATGTGATTAATTTGCTTCATATCATAAATCTGATCAGCTGGTAGGATGATTAATCGGACACGCTGGTTGCCTCTCTCAGATCATTCCTTGTTTATCGATTATAGCGTGGCTTTTTCTTCCCTACAGTTAAAGCTCACTAGTTTTCACTTAAAATGATCAGATTAGACCTGAAATGTTTACTGTGTGTAAACTAATTCTAGTCACTTGAAACTTCATGTAGCATATATTCTGGCTAAATCTGATTAGAATGGACAATTGACTTCTGATTTACGCTCACTTCAAGGGACAGCGAAGGAGCCCCTGATGTGTAATTAGACAAAGCGCACGGAGTCCCCTGCGCGGGAGGAGGCAGGAGCTCCTGGAGAGTCTGCCACTTACCATTACCCAAAACAACAGCTGAAGTCAAAAGGCAGAGACTGAAAGTGCCCGGTCTCCCAGTGCTATGAATGACCTTGAGATATCTCCTGTAAATGTCAGGGAGTCTGGCTGTATTCTCAGGCAAGAACCCACTCCGATGCTTCTCTCAGTCATGAAATACTATTTTTGAAATACTGTTCTTATACTATAAGACTCCACAGGATAAATAAAATTTGTGGTAGGCAGATCTATTTGTATTTACAGGAGGTGTTGAGCTCCTTCTGGATTCTGGACCATTTCTGGTTGTCTGTGTCTCCTTCTTTCTGCTCTGCTGTTCAAGGTCTTCAGAGAGCTCTTAGTCATAACAAAATTCAAGTGTCTATTTTCTTCTCATCTGCCTTGACCCCTTAGACACTTCACGCAGTCAGACACATTCTTCCTTAAAAATCAGACTTTTTCTGGCTCTCTATAAGTGGGTAGCCTGTAACTCCAGGATCCTCCTTCCTCTTTTCTGCTCATGCTTTTACTCTTTCCATTTTGTAGATTTCACTATTTTACTTTTCTGCCTCCTCACTTCTATGGAGTCCTCGGGAGCTCAGCCTCTGCACTGGTCCTGATTTGCTCAACCAATTTAGGCTACTGCCCGCAAGCATGCTTCTCAATCCTCTTCCACCAACTGTGGTCTGTGGTACTTCTCCCCTTGCTAGCAACTGATGTACCTAAAGCAAAATCGGTTGCTCTGGCCTCTTACCCAAGCCATTCTTTCCATACACATTGCAGAAAGTATGCTAGTCTAGATTTCATCCCTGACCTCTGGATTGCTACCCCACTCTTAAATCTGATCTCTGATATGCTGTTAGCTTTTTATAGGCACCACACCTATTTTTTTGAGTCCCTTCACAATCCTTCTGTGAGTCACTGACTTCAAACGGAGGTTACCTCTGCATCTTTACTTGTACAAAAATAGTTGCACTTGCCCTGGTACATTTTCATGACCTCCCTCTTCCCAGGTGTCTCCTGTTCATACTCTCCTACAGAACCCCTTATACGCTTTTCAACAAGACTCTTTATGTCATCTAACCTATAGCCCAGGAATAACCTCTAAGGTCCGTCCCTCTTTCAAGTCCCTCTTCAAAGTTTCTTCAAGAATGCGCTCCACCTGTGTTTCCTGTAACAGATTACCAGGACTGGTCAGAAGACAAGGATCTTCGGATATTTCTGTCTTTCTCATTCTATACATCTGACATTAACTTACTAAATTCCAAGCAAATAAGTGTAAAGATGATCAGTCTGAACATCCAGCCTTCCTCCTGCTCCATTGTTCTCTCTTACCTGTGCCTTTCTATTGACTGTGACACCTACTTGTTGCATTTTTCATAGATAAGACAGCTAATGAAGAAAATGCACCACATCTTGCACTGAGGAGTGATCCTGACTGGAGGGTCTCAGCCCCTTAACAGTGGAAAAAACGTGAACTATGAATTAAATTTATTTTAAAAAAAATAATGTTTGTTTTTTTGATAGATCCCTATAGATGTGACCTCGGAGGAGAGCTGATATTCACATTACATAGACAATTTAGAATCTAACAGAACTATCTCACAACACATCAGGATTAGGCTAAAAAATAATCCAATAAGACAAAAAGAGGGAGAAAGTGACCACTTTGATCAATGTAAGGAAATGAACTGATGTTGCTGTTTCGCCAAGAGATTATTTTTATTATTTATTTATGTGACAAAAGTGAATTCCTTTTCTCTTTCTTTTGTCAACCAGTAGGAATATAATGTGTCCTCCCTCAAGAGTACTGGAGTCTATTTTCTAACCTCAAAATAAAAAAATATAAAATCTTGCAAGTGCTTTAAAAATGAATCAGCACACAGAGGCAAGAATAGATGTAAATATTAATTTAGGGTAGCTTTTTTATGTTATATTATTACACCATTTCGGAGTAATTTTGATGTTTTATGTAGTGTTTAAAGTGCTAAAGCTGTAACTTCTGAAGAAAAAATAAACCAATAAAAACCACAGCAATTCTTTGCCCTATCATCAGCTGTGATTTTTTTTTTAAACTTGCTATTAGGTGTCCAAGAAAAAAATAAAATCATAGGGGTAAATTTAATCAAAATAATTGGAAAAACAGAAGTGAGAAAACTAGGGGAAACAATATAAAGAAATTATGTTTCTTAACTATAATATGAAACCTCCTATCAGTGCGTCTCTCTTTCAACTTGCAGAGGTAATAATCAGAGCATGTTAAAATAGCCTGGTCATTTTGTCAAGATCATTTTCTTTATATTGGGTAGTCAACAGCAAATTTGAAGTTCTGAAAGAGAGTCATATGTCAGTAGGCAGAACCTGTTAATTGCCCCCCACTCTCATCCAGTTCACAAGGAATGAAGACCTGCAGTTCCCAGGCACAAAGATGGATCATCTGCACTTCTAAAGAAGTGGGTGACCATCTCTTCAGCCATTCTTCAGTTCTCTTCCCAGAACTGAGGAGTGATACCTTCATCTATAAGATCTGGCCGGAGTTTAACAGCTTTACCAGACATGCATCTTTTATACATTAGCCATGCATGGTCCAACTGAGTATATCATCAAACACAGAGCTCTGGAAAGTCCTGACAGAATATAAAGCAAAAGAAGATGTTAACAATAGTCCCTTCTACATGTGTGAAAAAACTTGAAGACTTCTAAGGTGGCAGGTTGCTCTGAGTAAAAAGGCAATAAATTAGAGATGCCCCATACATAAGGACTAGCACATGGCTGTAACTCAAGAGAGACATGAGAAAGTAAAAGCAGCAAGTTCAGAGGAAGGTGCTAATAATTTGCAGCAATTCAAATTTTCTGCATGCTATTGACCTCTGGTGATTTTCCTCCGCTTTGACATTTTGTTTCCTAGCTTCAAGTGTTCATTGTTTGGTTAGTTGTGGATTAAATGCTTTTTATTTATCTACTTATATGCCAAAGCCCATGTTTTAAAAAGTAATATTTTCTTTTGCTTATATATAGAATACATTTTATCAGTGAAATTTTCCTGCAAGACGATGGCTTTTATATCGGAGGGAAAATAACAGCTCCACAGTGCTTCAGCCAAGATTGTGTGTTATGATGCTGTAAGAGACAGCAGAAAGAGAGATTATAAAGCTTGCAATGAAGATAGCATATGATTTGTCTTTTATAATGAATAGTTTGATCTCTTTTCTTTCTTCGTTGCCATGGTGTTCTTTTGTGACTTTATTTATAAGTGCTTCATGTAGAATCCATAGTCAGCTTGGTTTATTTTTTTCTAAAATCTGTGTATTGCCAAAGTCTCCTCCTGTACCCACGTTTCTTGTTCAGGCATCATTGAGAATACTCACATTGGAGATTTTCAGAACTATCAATAGTAGGTAACAGCTCAGGTTTTATCAAAAATCATCATCTTCATGCTGTTTCACACTGTCTTTTAAAAGCATGTGAATAATGAAACATAGACCTGTTCAAACTCTCCCAAAAAAATCCGTGGAAGAGCTTATTGTAATCCTCAATGGGAAGTTACCAAAGCTCTCCAGATAATATCCATGCATTTTCCTCCTCCTTTTTTACCCACTAAAAATAACAAAACTTTTATGGCCCAGAAATAAAAATCCCAGATCTATACACAAATGATTAGACCACTTAACTGCACTATAAAATTATCCATTCCTAAAGGTGTGGAATGGCACCAAAACAAAAGATGAGAAATTAGCACCAAAGTATCCAGTAGCCTCGTGGTCGGCTCCTTGCCTGGAGTGTGGGTTCAAAGATCTCCATGGAATAAAAGACCGAATCCACACCTCCTGCATCGTGAATGGGCACCGTGACCACACTAGAAAGTAGACACTGCCCGGGATTCAGGTGTTTCTTCTGTAAGATATCGGCTGTGATCAGAAGAAAAGCCTTTGAAAATCCTACTTCAGGGCTTCCCCTACAGCCAAGGACCCGTGCAGCACGTGAATGTCAACAGGCAGAAATTAGGTGCCTTGGGGATTATACAAGAGATGAACGTGGTCCTGAATGCTTAAAAAGATAGGCTGGTGTTTTAAGGCCACCTAGGCTTCAGTGGTTTATAAGACTAGCATGGTTTAGGCAGACTGGATGTGAAAGCCAGCAGCAGGCAAAGGATCGATGAGATTAACATTGGTTCCAGCCAAAATTGCTACCCTGGAGGAGGCAGTCACTGCAGGGCAGTGGCAGGCTGAAACAAAGAGAGACTTCTTTGGTTCTGCAGTTGCGCCAGGGCATCCAAGTTGCCTGCCTTTTCTCCAGCTGCACAGAGAGCTTCGAGGATCTGCTCTTCCCCAGCTGCCAGGGGACACAAACTGGCAGGAACATAGAGGATCTCACTACCCCAAGATGGTCAGCTCAGGGCTTTGCAGCAGATCGGCTGAAAACTGAAAATTTGAAACTGGAGACTGTTCTGACCGGTTGTTACAAAGCCTCATGGTGTAAGTAAAGGGACAGTCATCATTCCTCCTACGAGCGGGCATGCTTACCAGATACCAGATTCCAACAGTGGTCACTGTAGTCTGCAGACAGTCTGTCAACAAGATTCAAGGCAAGACCTTCATGCAGGCTTTTACAGGTTGCAGCCGTAACTGTTTTTCATGATTTGAGAGTGACTGTAGTGGTTTTGTGTGATGATCATCAGCCAGCGATGCCGCTTCTGTCCTGTGGCATACTAATCCTAGAGCAGCACTTCGCAGTTTCAACGCCTGTTTGTGCAGCCATTGCAAGATCCGAATTGGGTTCCCTTTCCTTCCTGCACAGCCCGTGATGCTAAATCTGTGATGTCTTTTTCTGGGATGCTGCGAGAACACTCTGCCTATCTTTTACTGTTCCTGTTATATTTTGATTCTTTCTTCATGTTCCATAAGTTCTTCACAACCAAAGCCCATCTAACAAAGATGCTCTCAGGTATTGCTGTTCTCCGCATGGCAAAGAAAGGAAACGCAGCAGGTTCTGAGTGCTACTTTCAGATGTTCACAAGGGACATCGTAAAATCTTTGCTAGCTGGCTTAACTGCTCCTGTGATCTTGTCTGATTGTTGTCAAACCGCTTGCTTTTCTCCGGAGTATTTCACACTGATGCCATAACTCATCCTGACTTCTTGTACGCTGAGAACTACAACTGCGGCAGGACCTTTTCCACTTTGGTGTCTCTGTTGAGACAACCATTAATTTATCTGTTTTTCTTTATGATTGTTACTCAACTTTTTGTTAAACAGATGTGGTAATCGTACTGGCAGTGCAGTGACAGGATTACACAAGTTTGATTAGTACATAATGAAAATTGCCTGTAACAAAAGTATTTTGCAATTATGTAAAAAGCACAATGCCATCTGGGTCCTGCTCATATTTCTCTCTTTTTTTTTTTTTTTCTAATAAATGACAACAAGCAATAAAATTTAATTCTGTAGTCAAATGTGAAGTACAGCAACAAGAATTGATAAAATGCATTTTGTGTTTTCTCTGAGCATTTTAAGACTTAGAAATCGGTCCAGCAAATGCTTAGCCTGCTGAGTAGTCCTTATTCACAGAAGGAGCCATTGACTTTAATAGCGTGACCTATCTGATTAAAGATTATTTGCAAGAGCCAAATATTTCCAGGTCTGGTAGAGAGTGGGGAGGGATTGATTCAGGCTCCTGCAGAGTAATCATTTCCTGTCTTCCCTTCATTCATCTGATACATGAAAGTATGGTATATTGTAATGCCCCAGAGAACAGTGTATCACATCACTTCTATTACTACTGTTATTTAGTGCACGTGTACAGCAAGGGTTTCTGAACAGTACATCCCACAGCGGGCATAAGCTGGCAGCCAGGAGCCTGGCATCCTCTCAGCTCCATCCCTTTGATCTCACAGTAACACGGCTTTGGGCCACCAAAACCAAGTTCTTGTTTTCTCACATTAGAAATAAGAAATGAAGGCAACCAGCCCATCAAAGACCCTTGAAAAATGCTGATGTAAGTGACCTGATGAGAATCCCAGTATGAGCCAATGAAGGCACTGGGATTACCAGTCAGGGTGAACTGGATCTCAAACTTTTGCTGCATCCTCTGCAAGAAAAAGAAGTTTATCCGACTTCTTGTTAAAACAGTGGGGGGTGAGAGGAGAAAGGTAATTATCTTTCTATAAATGTTGAAAATTAGATAAGAATTTCTGTTACAAGGGTCTGCTGGATTTGGGCTTTTATCTCTGCAGAATGGTATTCCTTAGGCACCAAAATACATAGTTAGAGAAGTTCTTGCAAGATTCATGTATCCATGCATGTATAATGAATTTAAACAAGAATTATATAAACCTCAACTAACTACTTTCATCTAAGTCTGGGAAGTCCTCTGTGCTTTCACAGTCAAAATGTTGTTTGCGATCACTTTGACTGGATGTAAAGAATGGCCTGTTTACATAAAGAAAAACAGCTACGGAGAGAGCTGTAAAGGAGAAATCTTACTCCCGGTGAGCCCTACAGAAAGCATTTGTCTGAGCTGTTTATTGCCCCCTGGGAATAAAGCGTCTTCATTTTCCACTGGGAAGATGGCACTGAGCACAGGGCAAAGGGATGATGAGAGGTTATGGAAAGGGAAAGCCCCATCTCTGAGGTAGAATCATAGAACCATAGAATTGCTGAGGTTGGAAGGGACCTTTCAGATCGTCTAGTCCAACCATCAACCTAACTCTGAAAAAAACCATCACTAAACCACATCTCTAAGCACTATGTCTGCCTGTCTTTTAAATACCTCCAGGGATGGTGACTCAACCACTTCCCTGGGCAGCCTGTTCCAATGCTTAATAACCCTTTCAGTGTAAAAATTTTTCCTAATATCTATCTAAACCTCCCCTAGTGCAGCTTGAAGTTGTTTCCTCTTGTCCTGTCACCTGTTACTTGGGAGAAGAGACCAACCCCCACCTCTCCACACCCTCCTTTCAGGTAGTTGTAGAGAGCGAGAAGGTCTCCCCTCAGCCTCCTTTTCTCCAGGCTGAACAACCCCAGCTCCCTCAGCCAATCCTCACAAGACTTGTTCTCCAGACCCCTCACCAGCTTTGTTGCCCTTCTCTGGACCCGCTCCAGCACCTCAATGTGTTTTTTGGTGGAAAGAAGTCAAGCGGGCAGGCTGGACCACTGCCTTCTCCAGACTCTGGGTCTGTTGGATGAAGATGCACTAAATGACAAGGAGGGGTTTATGTCAGTACACCTGCAGAACAGTTATCTTCAAGTAAGGGAAAAGGGAAATGATTGGAATAAGTTACGGTCCAAAACTTCAGCTTCAATATTTCAATAAGTTTAAAAAAAAAAAAAACAAAAAAAAACAAAAAAAAAGAGGAACATTAGTTACATGAGGTAAACAGAAAATGAGATAAAATGCTAAATAGTTTACAAAGGGTAGATAATGCTCCAATAATCAGATATCTCCCTTTGATAGCATAACTGATTATCCAGACAAAGGAAATGCAGAAGATGAAATCTGTCTGCATTTAACTAGGGCATTAGACACGGTGCCACATGGGAAAACTCTAGCAAGGCAGAAAAATGGAGAATCAGCGCAACATCTGTAAAGTGGGAAGAGGTTTAGCTAAGGGGAGCTGGTGGCCAACCGCACTCCAGCAGGGAGGTGTCGCGCTGAAGACAAGCTATTAGGGAAGTTCTTCATGGCTCCTCCAGACTTACCATTAATATTTTAATTACTCTACACAACCTAAAAGGGCTATTGAAATTTTCTATTGACCTAAAGTTGTGACAAGCACAGATCAGGACTGCATGGATCTAGAGGAGCAGTCTGAGTCCTGCCACAGTAGAAATGGGGTGATACTCACTTGTACTAAATGCAAGGTCATGTACTACCGACTAACAAGAAAAAATTGTGCTATTAACTGGGAATAAAGGTGGAACCATCTGGAAACCATGGGAAGATTTAAATGGAAACATTTATTTTCAGCTGTTTTATTCATCACTTCCTCTTAGTGAAGTGGTCTCAGAGGAACGTGCAAGGAGGAGTAGGGAGGTAGATATTTCCCACTCAGGCTCTTGCAAACGAGAGAAGAGCTGGAAGTCAGAGGAAGGGAACAAAGGTCATCTCAAACTGTCATTGCTGCTCACAGCAGCTACATCATGGTAGAAGAGAGAAATGGATTCTGCAAATGTGGGCAGCAGAAACCAGTAGACAACTATTCAAGCCCTCAGGGTTCCCTCTTCCCTGTGCTGGGTGATGCTCATTGTCCGCAGTCGCTCGGTGCTGGGTGCCCACGGCAGCACTTCGAGCCATCAGTGCCCACCTCTGGTTTTGCTCACCTAGTGAGCGTCTCTGATTTGATGGCTCAGACAGACCCTCTCTGCCACCTGAACAGCCACAATAAGTAAAGCCAAAACGTTTGTCCATTTTTTTAATTCTGCATCAAAATGACTTTCAGAGTGTTTGAAAGCCTTTCTGCTGAAACCTTTTCCTGAAAGGCATAAAGAAATGTTTCATTTAAATCCTTGTGAGAGAACAGTTGTGTTTACAAAAAACTCACAGTCACACAAAATGATGTTAAAAGCAGTGCTAGCTATTTCCAAAATAAATGCAAAAGTTACAAAACCCCTGTTTGTCTCTTTTTTTTGTAATTTCAGAGGATTTTTTTAATAATAATTAAGAATTATAACCTGGTTTTCTTAATTAATCTGAATCGACTAAACAAACAATATAGTTCTGGGACTATTTCCAGTTTGCAAATTGTATAAATCCATACTAGTTTATGATAATTCTTGTGTATGAAACATATTAATACTGTGGAAAACAAAATACTAGCATTTGTTTAATGAAATCATTATCACTAAACACTTATCATCTGTTTAATGAAATTCAGAAATTCACAGATGGTTGTTCTCTTATACAGCAAATGCATGTTTAGCAGAAAGAATGTTTAGAAATAAATATAGCAATCAGTATTATGAATCTGTCTTTTTTTTGCAATAAAACTCAAAATATTTTTTTCAAACATAGATGTGGACTATCAGCCCAGAGTAAGATTATTTATCTGTTCTGAAGAGTCCTCTTTAAAATTAAAAAGAGGAAATAATCTGCTTTTTGAAATAACAGATTTAAACAAACAAATAAAAGCGGAACGCTATCCTGATCCAGAGGCTAGCAACTATCCAGACTTCACAAATCTGCAGCTACCACGTGCGTAATAAACTCTGGTGAGGCTGATAATTATACCGAGGAATTATCCAGGATTGCAATGGCAGTAATTATTATCCCCTATCCAAAACTAGTGTAAGTTTAGCCAGCCCTCATCACAAGCCCATTTCTTTTGTTATGCTGAATATACAGCGTTGCGATTTTCTTTCTTCTGTAGACTTGGCCTGCCTGTAGGCATTTACCCCTCACTGCCTGATTTTGTTCTGCTCTGCTTTAGATGTTCTCAGTTATTTAACTGTTCCCATATGAAATTCTGGGTCTGCCCGAAGTCACGTCGTGTTGAACTGAAGCTGAGATGTTAAAGCATGTGATTTAGCCACGCAGCATAGCCTCACTCCTCTCCCACATCCGCAGAAGTTCTGGGGATAGAGCCTGACAAAGTGTCTACAAAATCAAATCGCTTCTCAACATTTTGCCCTTGAATTTGTTCTTCCCATATACAAGGACAGCAAGCAGGAGAACAACTAATGCAGGAGTGGAAACTGGAAGGGAGCATTTACTTATGGGGATTAAAATGATACAGCATAGTGAGTTTGCAATCTGCACTTTAAAATACCAGATGTCCCATTACAGTAATCCCCTTAATTTAAAGGAGTACACGTACGATTCCTTTTTGCCCTGCTCTGCTCTTGTTAATAAATTCTGTATTGCTGTCCTGCTGGAAAGGCCAAACTTTTCTGTCTATTTTCCATTTGCTAACAATCTCAGCATGAAAACATACTGATCTCAAGTACGGCTTTATTCAAGAAACAAATGTCAGGTGAAAGCGACTGTTTTATTGAAAACTTGGCAAGAGCTGGCTGCGTCAGACGTGGAATTGCTTACACCGGGTGAAATTTTAATTCATTAAATATAGATTTCAGCTTTTTCCATTTCACCACTTTGTGGAACTGGGAGAAAGGCTGCATGTCAGAATACTCTTCCAAACAAGCTGTATGTGAATGATTTCACAAATACATTTCAGACGGCCAGGTTGAAAATTGGCCAGCTTCCAGAGATAGCAGCCTGGAAGAGCTCACAACTTTCACAATCAGGTGGAACAACAGATTTCTAGGTTTCTGTTGCTGCTCTTGCTGCTTGTCCATGCTTCACGTCCTTGGCAAAATCTGCTCTCAGTTCACAGCAAGGCTGATGGGATGGAAGAAGGAGATCTGAGCAGGCAGGAAGAGACGGAATAAGTGATGTAAAGGAGCCATCAGCCTTCAGCCCTGGGGAAAATGGGGCATGTTATTAGTGCACCCAGATTTTCTATTGCTTTGCTATAGGGACTCTCTGTGGCTGGAAAATACCCTGTTGGAGGCAGCATAATTCCAGCTGCAGGACTGTCGGAGAGCAGCAAGGAGAAGTGAGAAACCCTGAATCCAGAGACAAACCTGACCGTGAATAGCTCTTCTCCAGCAGAGGTGCTGAGGGAGCTGGGGCAGGGGCATGGACCACTTCTCCTTCCACTCTGCAGAGCAGACCCGCTCGCTGAAAAGGAACAAAAAAAGTTGCAGAAGCTGTCAGAAATATTATAGTGACTGGAAAAAAATATGACCCCTTTGGATTTCCCTTCCTATGTAATTTCTGCAGGATCAGTCCAAGCCAAGGCAATAGATTTAGATCCAAGGTTTAGATTGGATATTAGGAAACATTTTTTCACTGAAAGGGTTATTAAACATTGGAATAGGCTGCCCGGGGAGGTGGTGGATTCACCATCCCTGGAGGTGTTTAAAAAAAGGGTAGATGGGGCACTTAGGGACATGGTTTAGAAGTGGTTTTTGTCAGGGTAGGTTAATGGTTGGACTCGATGATCTTAAAGGTCCCTTCCAACCTCAGCAATTCTATGATTCTATGATTCTATGATTCAATATCAAGGGTATTTACTCTCTCTGGTTAAGGGTAGCATAATTAAGGAATCGGAGACAATAGTGGCTGCCACACTGGGATCACTAATGTTTAGAGATAAATTTCACTTTGAGTCCCAACAGTGAAACTGGCCCAGCAAAAAATCTCCATGGAACCTCAAAGCCTAGGTAATTACCGTGCATTTTCCTTCCAAGTGCTTCTCTGCCACTTTGTGTTTCTCAGACTTGTATTATTGAAAGGAAAAAAAAACAAAACTGAAGGGCATTTTCTCCCCTCTACTGCATGGTTAAGTCTTTGAAAGCTTTCTATTTTCATCCTTCTCAGACTTATCCCTGCCCACCCTCCATGCAACAACAAATCCAGATTATGTGTTAAAAACATGAAGCGTTCAGTTCATATGCACGTTATATTTAAAAGATTTTTCTTTCCTGATGTCTCCCTTTAAATCTTGTCTTTTTTTCCCCCCCCGGGAAACAAGTCTATATTTTTTTTCCCTTCTTTACACTTTCTGAAGGCCCTTAACTCAGTTCTCTTAGCATTGCCATGCATTTAATTTAGTTAAGCAAATTTAGTTTGTGTCCGTTCGTTTGCTGTTCCTGCCAATGTACTGAGCCTGCTATTAGTTCACGGACTGTAGGAACAGCACTGAGGATTTAATCTGGATGTACAGACAACAGAGGAATTTACAGCACTGGCAGACCCTTGTGTTTGTGCCGGACTGTGAGCCATCAATCATTTCACGAGGCTTTTGCCAAGAAGGTGAATGGCCAGATGTCTTATTCTGGTAAGTTTATAATTCTAAACAGGGGAATAATCTTTGTCCAGCAGACACTAATCTCCTCCACAAGCATCACCTCTAATTATGAAGCTCCACATAAGACAGTTCATTGGCTTTCAAAATACCCACTGAGTTCAAGTGTCCCACCTCCAGTACACAGAAACGGTGAGATTTAGTCATTGAGCACACTTACGGACTGACATTTACCTCATGAGTTTTGATTCAAGTCAAAAATCCAAGTGTTTGCTCTGTAGAAATGGCTACATTTTGGAGCAAGTTTACACCACAAATCACAGTGACTTCAACTTCCAAAGCATCAGTTGGTTTCACTGTGACAGGAGACAGGGGACGCTTCTTCTGGTCAATATATTTTAGTAAGTCTGAAGTCGTGGGACCACTGGAGATTGTAAACGCTCCCCACAACCCCACCACCCCCCCAGGGAAATAGCATAGCCAGCTGCAGCAGTGTCGCTGTTGTAAATGATATTTTTTTCTCATTTATTTCAAAATTACATCAAAATAATGGCACAAAGCCCACAAAATAACAAAATAGAAAATTCCAAACCCAATTTGAAAAGTAGGTTTTCCAAAAAATCCAGATCCCAAACATGTGAATTCCAAAATATTTTCCACATGAGTTTTTGTTGGGTTTTTTTTTTCCAATTGATACAATTTCAGCAAAACTGCTTCAACCTACTCTGCAACAACAATAAGGCAAAGAAAAATTGAACCTTTTCCAACCACCATACCCTGAAAGTAAGTACTCGCTGAGATTCCTCGCTGGTCATATTACAGCCCTGTGAATGAATGGAACTGTTTGATTCAGACACAAGTTCTAGTAGAAGAAAAAGACATCTTCACTGCCCCATAAATCTTGTAATCTTAATACCAATTTTATTCTTACATGCATTCACAAGCAGCTACAGTTGTCAGCAAGCAGAGCAACTTGTTCAGCAGAGAGCTGAGTCTCGACTTCAGCATAACTTGAATCTGCTCTCCCGCACCTCTGAATTGAAAACTGATGCCAACACATCTGCTGTAACTGGGAGCAAGACGAGGTAGCAAACAGAGTAAATATTTTTCTACACTTTGCGGCCGAAGTGCTGACATCACATAACTGTCAGGAGATAAAAATGGTAGTTAATAGGGGAGAGAATAATATAAAAAGCAGATCTGCTGAAACACTAGTCTTAAAAGTGTGGTCTGGATTCACAGGATAAATCAGTGCTAATTTTTCCCACATATTTTTCTCATTATATAAAAAGCAAGTAAAATGCAGTATTGGCATCACTTGGTGAGTGATCTGATCAATGATGAGTGAGGCAATGAAGATGGGAGCTCATTATTTGAGCTGTTGCATAGATGTACTTAAAAATAGAGCAACAACAGCAAAAAGCATAATAGAAGAAGGGAAGAAAGAGTCAATTATTGCGCATCCCTGAGGTGGAGAGAAATGAAAGGGCTTAAAGGTTTTGGATAGATTCTAGTGAAGAACCAAGAACTGGATCTAGAGCTTCCAAATTCCCATCCATGTCACAGTTACTGCCTCATGCCATCTTTTATAATGCATAACAAACCTATGTCAGAAAAAAGATTTTGTGTATTTCTGCATACTGTGTACTCTAAAGAGCAGCTTGAAAGGAAGGTGAATCACAGGCAATCGGTTGGCAACTTTGTCTGCTGTTTATTGAAGTGCATAGTTGCAAAGAGAAAACACTTATAACACATATAAGTTGGATGAGCTATAAAATTAGTATAGTCCTTTAAATAACAGAAACTGTAAAACATCCAGAGTGTAAAGTTTTTGACAAAGCATGTTTTTTGGACAATTGCCCTTCTCTCCATTGAGTTAAACCCAAATGATTGACTGAGGTGACCCAGCAAGACTCACTGGGCACTGGAGAAGCCTCTGGACACAAAGGTCCAGCACAACTGATTCATTTTCTTGGATGCAAAAACTGTTAATAATCTGCCAGTCATTTCAAACAGAAACAAAACCCTACAGAGTAATGTCATGCATTCGGGGCTTGGTTCATCTGTTTGTACATGTGCGCCTGCTCTTATTAAGTCATATTTACTGACCATACTGACCCCATACTGACGCAGGGGGTCAGTACTGGGTCCAGTCCTCTTCAATATATTCTTCAATGACCTGGATGAGGGGACAGAGTGCACCCTCAGCAAGTTTGCTGATGACACAAAGCTGGGGGGGTGGCTGACACACCGGAAGGCTGTGCCGCCATCCAGAGAGACCTGGACAGGCTGGAGAGTTGGGCAAAGAGGAACCTTATGAAATTCAATAAGGGCAAGTGTAGGGTGCTGCACCTGGGGAGGAATAACCCCATGCACCAGTACAGGTTGGGGGCTGACCTGCTGGAGAGCAGCTCAGCTGAAAGAGACCTGGGAGTCCTGGTGGACAACAGGATGACCATGAGCCAGCAATGTGCCCTCGTGGCCAAGAAGGCCAATGGCATCCTGGGGTGCATCAAGAAGAGTGTGGCCAGCAGGTGGAGGGAGGTCATCCTCCCCCTCTACTCTGCCTTGGTGAGGCCACACCTGGAGTGCTGTGTCCAGTTCTGGGCTCCCCGGTTCAAGGACAGGGAACTGCTGGAGAGGGTGCAGCAAAGGGCTACCAAGATGATGAGGGGACTGGAACACCTCTCTTATGAAGAAAGGCTGAGGGATTTGGGTCTCTTCAGTCTGGAAAAAAGATGCCTGAGGGGGGATCTTATCAATGCTTATAAATACTTAAAGGGTGGGTGTCAGGAGGATGGGGCCAGGCTCTTTTCAGTGGTGCTCAGCGACAGGGCAAGAGGTACTGGGCACAAACTTGAGCATAGGAAGTTCCACCTAAACATGAGGAGGAACTTCTTTCCTTTGAGGGTGGCAGAGCCCTGGCACAGGCTGCCCAGAGAGGTGGTGGAGTCTCCAACTCTGGAGATATTCCAAACCCGCCTGGACGCGTTCCTGTGCAACCTGCTGTAGGTGACCCTGCTCTGGCAGGGGGGTTGGACTAGATGATCTCCAGAGGTCCCTTCCAACCCCTATGATTCTATGATTCTATGATTCTACGATTCTATGAATTATCATATATTTAACTATATCTCTGACCATGTTCACACAAGATTCCTGGTCTGTTACAGATGTCTTTCTCAAAGTGGCTCCAGATTTAGTTACTGACGGTGCTGTTGCAACACACTGAAATCTTCCTTTGGTGCTCTTTTAATTAGCAAATTGGAGCCTCCCACAACTGTGGAAGGACGATATTGTACTGACATAAAAAAAACCCTTTCCTTGTGCTTCTTTTCTGAGCACCTCTTACGCATTTTTCTTTTTCAGTTCCTCAAGCATATTACTACAAATGAGAGGATTTATTCTTATGTTCAGTTGGTGTAATTTGATGAGTGTTTTTGCTAAGATTCTTGCGATAGTAATTAGGTAGACTTTGTGTAGTGTGAAAGTCACAAGAAGGGAGGATTGTGAAAATAACAAAGAGCTTTTAACTGCAAGCTGAAAATAGAAACCACAGCACTTGACAATCTTTTGAGCAGAAGGGCTTTTTAAAAAAGAGCAGTTTGTAAAAGCAGAAACAGAGGAGGTCAAGCGACAAAGAACAGGTCTACGTTACAGGGAAAGCAACTGAAAAGTGAAGGTATTGCACTGAAAAGCAAACAGTAAAGAAATTTGCTGACTTTACACATCCTTCACCAGGGACCCTGCAGAGAAGTTACACCTTTTTGGTCTTCTCTTTGTTTTTTGGGGAAAAAGGAGCATATACACTTCAGAGCATTCCAGTATGCTGATAGGCATATTCCACTATTCAAAATTATCCTTTATATCCTTCACCTGTTTTCTTTATCATGATTCAGCAGGGTGCTTAAATACACAATGAATCTTTTTGCAATCAACTGAATGACATGCATAAATTTTGGCAACTATTAAAATACGTAAGTGAAATGAGGCCTTAAATGAGATTTTGCATGTGACCAAAATAGGCCTTACACAGATACGCAAAGATGATATGTAATGGTCACATCAGTTTCTGACATAATAATATACCTCCATGGATTTCAAAGGTGGCACATTGATTTATGCCGCTAAAGACTTGTCTCACTGTATATGTCGTATATATAAACTGCATTTTTCATCTGTTAAATAAATAATCACTTTTCAGATGAACGAAAGACTACATCAGACTCTTCAAAGAAAGACTCTGAAGAATGATCTATGACAAGGTCCAGAACAGAAAGTTTTGAGCAAAGTTAATTTTTAAATTATCTATAAGAAAATTTACACTTTCCCTTAATGTTTGAAGGGGTGTATGCCATTCTTGTCACATGTTGTTGCAACTGGAACAGTTGCATCATCTTATACTTGAGAAATACAATATTCCACCAAAGTTCAAGAGAAGCCAAGTGGGTGTCAAGAAATAAAGCTGACAATCAAAGCAACTGTCTACAATGCTGAATTTGTGCTGTGCTCTGTTTAGAACAGACCCATTCTTGGTTGGTGCTATTATGAAAATTTATGATTAATAACATCTTATAATAATAGAAAACTGGAATAACTTGGGTGGGCAAGGACCTCGGGATGTCTCTAGACCAACGTGCAGCAGTGTCAGCTATGGGGTCAGTCCAGGTTGCTCAGGGCTTTGTCCAATTTTGTCTTCAAAACCTACAAGGATGGAGATGGCACAACCTTGCTGACCTGGTAAGTGCTCCGGCCTGACCATCTCAGTGGTCCTCCACCAAACTCCTTCCAGTTTGTTGATGTCTTTCTTGCACTGGAGGACTGAAAACTGCATGCACTGTTCTCAACTTTTCCCAGATGCCTCTGTTTCTTTACTTAAAAGAGCTGAATGTTCATTTCTTTACTTCATTAACTGTCAGGGTGCTGTGAGGGTAAAAAAAAAAAGCCGGTAGCAGCGTGGGCTCCCCATGGGGGTGGGCAGGGCGGGGCCTCACCAGCCAGTCTGTCCCACCACCCCTGGCCAGGAAGCAGGGCAGACTGGTGGACAGTCAGGCACAGCCCCACCAGGTAAGACCATCAGACATCTTTGTGGGGATGGGGATGGACAAGGCCAGGCTGAGATGGTAGCCCATGGTTCAGGGTCACGGCCTGTCTCAGCAGCACCCATGGCCAAGCACGTGCAGGGCTGCAACCCAACGGAGCTGTAGCTCGGGCAGGGACCAGCACCAGAGCCGCAGTGTAAAGCAGCTCTCCTTGTCTCTCAGAAGGCAACGGCCTCCCCATGGTGCTCCCCAGCAGATTCTCCTCACAGTAACCCAAGGGAAGGGGCCACCCTCGGTTGCGCTGGTGCTCAGATGGCCCCCAGCTGCGGCACTCAGAGCTCCTGGCAGTGCCAACAAACTCATTCTTTTTAAGAACTCTTAGGTTGGGTTTTGTCAAAAGCCCAGTAAATTTCTTGCTTAGAAGAATGGCTCTGAAGTCAAACGTACATAAAACAAGGTATTAATTTCCTTCTGTCCACCATCACAACTATGATTCCTCAGACAAGAGAGCCAGGGTCCCATGGGAAGGTGAAACAGACTTCTACTCAGACCGTTTTTCCAACCTGGTGGAGAGCTTTTGCACCCAGAAAATGTAACTACAGCCTTATGAGACCTAAGGCAGCCTGCTTTGTTGTAGAAGCTGTACTGCTTACCACTTGAGAAGTTTGGAGCACACACCATTACTATTTCGATTAGTTTTCCAGCAGAATGTGAACATTGTACCCTTTGTTTGTTCTGGAAGTGGAAGATCTGTCCGTATCAACAATCTACTGTATACCCAGAGTATTCTCCACATAAGGATGTCAAACAATAGTTGATGACACTCCACAGCGCACCTCTTGAAATTTTTATCTCCAGACAAGGAGATTGTCCCACCAGTTCATGTGATACAATTGTAGAAAAGCAAGTGTAGATGCACTAGAATAACAGACCCTCTAGGTCATTCGTCCTGGGAAACACACACCGGTAGGTCTGGCTTCTATCACTTGTAAGATGGTTGAAGCTGTAACAGAGTTACCCAAGATCACTTTGTTCATGGATGAACACAATGCATTGGAGAAACGTTTTCAGGGCTTATCTCAAGGGAAATCCTGTTTTACCAATCCAGTCACAGTTTTATGGGGATTCAGTAAGCAAGTGGCTAATGGAGATGCAGAACACGTTATACATTTGGATTTTTCAAAAGGCTTTTGACAAAATTCTGTAACATCGTTAAGAGAAACCAAGTTGCCCAGAGGTCGCTAATCCAAGTTTTTGGACTGAAGCTGGTGAAATTGTAGGAAGTCAGCAGTGGGGATCCCTTGGATCCTTAAGGCAGTAATTCCTAAAAATAAGCAAAACACTTTGGATGAAAATAGGACAGAATGAGACGGAGACTATGCCTTCTAAACTTGGGAAAGTATATTTTTAGAAGGCATTTCCCTGCTTCTTCCCAGGCATTAGGAATTATCATGACCCTTACAGCTGTGAAGAGCTTATGAGTTAACTGACCACTGCTCCCTTTTGTGTACCGTCTCACAGTTGGCTGTTCATGCTTGGAGACTGCATTTTGGACATACCTCTCTGTTTCTCTTCAGGAAATGGCACTTCAAGTGCTCTCCTGTGTCTCTCATCTCTGGTTGTAAATGGGCCCTACATTGGACTCCTTCAATTAGGCTGCTAGTGTCAACACTCAAGTAATCTGAGGTCCTTACCACCATATCAGCTAATATCCTCCTCACTGTCTCAGCTTCACAGAGAAAAATCAATATTATAAAGAATCACATTGATGTCTTGCCCACAAATAAACCCTTTGAGCAGAAAAATCCTTGTTTCTGGCTGTTATGGAGAAGACTCCCTTATTCCAGCAGTACAGGCTGCCGTTCAAGGTTACTCACCTCCTCAGATCTAACATGATTCTTTCACCATTTCCTTAGTAGACTGCAATAATAGTATTTTTTTATTGTTAATCACAAATATCTCAAAAATCGACATACATAACAGACAAACAGCATCCAGCTCAGTAAGTTCCTCTTGCCCCAGAAAGATTCCTTCCTCTTTGGGTCATTCATCCACCTGGATTTCTCATAAGCATTTCTCTTCATCTACCAAATACCCCTTCATTCTCTGAAGATTTAAACTCCACCAGTTCTCACATCTTCAGGTAAATTCGGAGGTAGAACACAATACACATAGCAGAGCTTGCATGTGTAACTATTACAAACAAATATGAAATAGTCATATGTAAGTCAACAGAACTAAAAACCCAAATGAAACTGTATTGTCACAATTGGTAACACATTTAGATGAGAATTCATATTAAGTGCAATATGAAATATGGGTGTCATAACAGCTGAGCTATCTCTACATGTCTCTCGGGTTGATAAGTAATAACATGCTCTTCAGAGACACAGATCCACATCCTTCATCCATCCTGACAATTCAAGCACAGATTTCTTTTTTGTTCACTGTCTCATTATACCTATTTTGCTGTAGATAATTTTAGTCCTATAAATTCTCTGTGATAGCTATTTACAGTGACTGTGGAGCTCCATAAGCATGGCATGTCAGCGATTTTCATATAAAATATGTTCAGTTTAAAATTTGAGGGGTTTTTCCTTCACTTCTTCCAGATCTATAAAGTCAAGCCTGTGCCCACACTGGTAACCAGAGCTGGGGTTTCCCACTGCAAGTGCCACATGGATGTACCCACCAAGGGCCTGGAGACCGTGTTTCAGGGACATGGTTGCTATAGTGTGTATTTAAATGCCCAGAGTCATCTCCCCAAGAGCCAGCTCTGGTACCCAGACCCACTGAATACATGTGGCTCAGATGTTTTGTTCTTCTCTGTCATTACTGGCAATAAAGGTGGTGTCACATTTTTATCCATACTCTCTTCAGGTTATGTTCCACTGTCTCCACATGATGCTAATTTCCATCCCTACAAGGACATTTTCTGCAGAGCAGTTTTCTCTTGGTGTAACTTCGGGACGAGCAAATGGCAATAGGGTTATGAAGGTGTTATTGAATTGTTACTGCCGGCAATAAAGTGCCAGCAGAGAAAAGCACGGTTTGCCTGCCATATTCCAAACTGAGTTACCAGCTCTGACAGCTAACGAAAAGAAATGAGTACATTTCTTTTTGCTGGTAAAGTGATCACATTTGACGCAAAGCCCCTGAAACACTGTGCGTTTGGAGTGATACGTTACAGCTTTTCTAGTCACTAATCAGAGGACAAACGTGACTTGCTGTAACTTTTTTAATGCAGACATCTGGAGTGGAGCAATAGGACGAGGGTTGATGGTTTTAAACTGAAAGAGGGGAGATTTAGATTAGATATTGGGAAGAAATTCTTTACTGTGAGGGTGGTGAGACACTGGAACAGGTTGCCCAGAGCAGCTGTGGCTGCCCCATCCCTGGAGGTGTTCAAGGCCAGGCTGGATGGGGCTTTGAGCAGCCTGGTCTAGTGGGAGGTGTCCCTGCCCATGGCAGGGGGTTGGAACTAGATGATCTTTAAGGCCCCTTCCAATCCAAACCATTCTATGATTCTATATAAGCTAACTGTACCCAGAAAATCTTTCAAAGACTGAAATTATGATACAAAATTTTGCAATAACCATACGTACCTACAATAACAGCTTGAGCTCCCTAATCTTTATTGCATATGTAGTGCATCACTGTGGTAGAATAGTATACATTACAGTCATTCGTTTTTCATCACTGAAAATTTAAATACTGTTAACCTCTCTTTAGGTTGATGTAAATTTAACTTGCTTATATAGCAAACTCCAGTCTTTCCCTGGATAAATTCTGCATTCCTCTTCTGTCTTGACCTTTGAAAATCTTCCCCGTGACTGCCAATCAAAACATTCTATGCATCAGAAATTCTTTCAGATCCTGCTGGAAGATTAATCATTCTGTATTCCAAAATATTCAGTTGAGAGTCTTTTAGTTAGTTAATTTTCTCAAATCACATTCAAATAGTGCCTAAGTAATAAAAATTGGCAGAAATGATTAGTGGCAGTATCCTACATTTGCCATTGAAAAGGACATGAATACTTCCCCACAAAGTGTGCGCCCCGAAGTGTGTACTTTTTGCTTCTTAAGCTAGATCCAATAAGAGACTCCTATGCCTGGAAGCTAATATATGACATTTAGAGGTCTGATTCTCCCTAGGCAGAATCCAGAACTCTGTGCTGAGTGTTTGGACTTTGGGTCTGAGACATAGGGAATAGCGTACCGCAGAATGAAGCTCAGGACAGCTACCGTGCTGAGCAGAAACCTGACAAGAGTATTTATGCTCAGAATGCAGCCACCTAGGTGTTGTCAATTAAAAAAACTTTGTTGAGATAATTCTGGTCGCAGCTTTAAAACAGTATAAAAGGACCTCTGCTCTGGTTTCTTACACAATCTAGTTTCTTTTCAGGAATACTGAGAATCCAAAGATAAACCAAATATAAGAGCAGACAGGTTTAAGAAAGGGCTGTCAAGCTTTATCCACCAGCTCTCCCAGAGCACACTGGCAATTAGCGTAGACACACTCCAAACAACTTGGCAAATTCAAGCCTTGCCATATCCAAGAACACGGGGTGGAGGAGCGTGTGTGTGTGTGTGTTCACAGAAAGTGTTCATGCTGATCTCAGGTCCCTGCTCCTTCGTCTGTTGTCTGATGGAAGGTAGAAAGGTAATTGGATAAGAAATAATCAAAAAGAGGGCTCCGGGATTTGCTGCTGTAACGTGACTCACCCACTCGCACAGGGGCACGCGGTTCCTGCGGTCGCTGTTCCCACAACTTTGGTTTCTCCTTCCTGTTGAATTGCGAACATACGTGTCCAAGGGAAGGCTTTGAATTTAAGCAGAGGGAGACAAGTCTTTAACAACAGGGTCATGTAGGTGCTCAACCCTTAATCTCTGCGCATTCCCCCCAGAAAGTTCTTTTAACTCCCCTGTATATCAAAGATTCATCATATAATTATGTTTATAATAATTCCTCCTTGGAAAGCATCATCAGGGTTGTTCAAGATGAAAGACACTTTAGAAACACATTAGTTCTCATTGGGATATCAGGATTTATCATTTACAAACTGTACAAATAACAGTCTTATTAGCTTTTCCTAACTTTATGTTTGCGCTCCCACTAATTGGTATCTCTCTTGGGATTCTTCACCACCAGATGGGTGACCATATGGATAGGGACACTTGTTTATAAACCCTGTTATTTATGCACGTACAAGGCTACCTAGGGAAAATAAACTTCCCCTAGATTTTATCAGGGAGACAGACATTAAAGAATTGTCATTCCATAGTGGTAGAAATTACGTGTTTCTTGCTCCTTTTCACTAGAAGCTGGAGAAAAAGCTCAGGCTTTGGTTGGGTTTTTTCAATAACTTCTTGAAGAAAGCGAGGATTTAAATCAGTAGTGAGGTAAAAAGCTATTGGCTGTGCAACTGCTTCACTTTTTTCTTCTCCAAAGAAAGAGCACAGAATGGTAAAGGGGAAAAAAAAAAGTTTCTTTCAACAAGACTGACTAATAAAAAATAATGTGACTATTGTAGAGTGCACCAGAAATAGCACCTAGAAAACCAGCAAATGAAACCTGCTTTTTAAGTCCCACCAAGAAGGACAAGGAGTCTGGATTTTGATATCTTACATTAGTAAATGTTCAAAAAAAGTTTAGTAGCTCTAAATCAACAGTTATCTGCATATAGTAAAACTAATAATATTAGAATAACACTTTAGGCTAATGATAAATTTACATTACTTAATTTGCCATTTACCTAAAGCCGTTTAATCCACGAGAAAAATTAATTCGCTGTTAAAAGACCTTTTATATCCCATGGGGTTCAATGGACATTGGATAAACCATCGTGAATTCACAGAAATTTTCAAAATGAAATGAAGATAAATGGTAGCTAGTTTTAATATTGATGAATTGAGACAGTATAAGTAAGGAAGACTATGAAACAATTTATACCAAATCATTTTTACATAATTCCTGTAAGTCAGCAAAAGAGTTTTTTCTAACATGAAGTTAATAATTGTATTACTAGCACATACGACAAATGCCATTGCACAGGGCCTTAGATTGAACAGAAATGCAACCGTTTTGCATGCTGTGTGTGACATCAATTCTGTACTGATACACCCAATGAATAAAACTTGGAAAACCATCAGCCCCTGCAACAACAAAACATCTATTCATATTCTTCTGTGAGCATTAAACATAGTCTGATGCTATTGTTGGACTGGAGGACTGGAACAAAGTCAAGCCGTATAAGCAATCAAAGACCGAATTCTCCCTGTCTCTTCCCAGCAGGGCTGTTATGTTCATCCCTGAGCATCATTGTCCAACCTCCACGGCCTCATCCATTTTCTCCTGGCCTCTGATCTTCCAGGCTGGGAACCTTACTGGGTCCTGCTGGGGTCCTGTTTGCCTTCCCAGTTCATGGATAAAGGGAAGAAAGAGAGGGCATCTGGGTCTCATCAACACATGAAGTCAAGTGTGAGCAGGGCCCGAAAGTGAATACAAGAGCTGGGAAACACAACTCAGATTGTTGGGGTTGGTTTTTTTTGTTTTGTTTGGGGTTTTGTTTTCTGTTTTCAGATATAGCTCAAGAAACTGTGTGATTTGCGTTCAGTCTCTGCAGCCACTTAAAAGATCAGTTATAACAAAGCAAAGTTTACATTTTCAAACTGTTGGTTTCAGCAACACAGCACTGCAGTGAGTTTTCACAAAGCAGCTCACCTTCAAAGCCCAGTGTGCAGGAATGCCTTATTTCCCTTTTGAAGCCCAGTAAGCGTGAAAAGGGGGAAGTATTTCTCTGCGCTGAGATTCTCCACTGAATTTGTCTGAAATTCTGCCTTACTTCGATATCAATCGAGTTAACTCAGCTGTGAGGTTAAATTTAGGTCGAAGGTTTGCATTGCAAATTCTCCCCCTTCCCCATAATCCCCCAGTAACACTCACAGCAAACGTAGCAGAAGGTTGGCTACCCAAATGCTGATTTTTCACAACTACTTAAAAGATACACACTTTCAATGACAGAGTAGCACAGAAAGTGTTTTCTAAGGTCAAAGGTTTTTCCTATTTACCTAATAGCCACATTAACGTAGCTTTCACACAGAATTTATGGCTATGTCTATACAGTACATTAAACAGTGCCAGGGACATTCCCGGACACGGGTATTCAATTCTGTCAGCACTAAATTCAGATGGTCCCTGGTGCTCTTTTGGCCAATGCCAACCAGCACTCCCCCCAAAAATGTTGAAGAACATTTTGGGAGTTAGCACAGACCAGGGATCACTCCTAAAAGGAAGTTTGCGTGTAGCCACCCTGGTTTGGAAGCTACAAAGCTTCAGTAGTGTGGACACTAGCTATTAGCTTCAGTGGCAGATGATGGTCTTGGTTACTTTTGACTTGTTAGAGTAACAGTAGTCTATGATTTTGTCGTATGAAAATGTACATGCCAAGAAAGAGATGCTTACAAAAGGGTGAAATTTATAGCCATCATAGATCATAAAAATCACCTTTCCATTGTAGTAGCCAGCAGTGCATGTTATTAAGGCAGTTTATAAAAATAGTGGATATAGGAGATTAAGACAATTCCAGACGGATGGGTCCAACAGGTACAATGTACTGTGAGGGTGACCGAGCACTGAAACAGTTTGTTCAGTGAGGTTGTCCAGTCTCAGATCCTGGAGATGTTCAAAAGCTGCCTGGACATCATCCTGGGCAATTGGCTCTAGATGGCCCTGCTTGACCTCCAGAGGTTCCTTCCAACCTCAGCCATTCTGTGATTCTGAGATTCTCTGTTCCTGGGTGTGCTCCTACACTATAGTGTAGAGGAAAGTGGGAAAGAGACTGGTGAACAGGTGAGATAAGGGAGTTGAACAAAGCAAAAAATATCTTTACTACCTTTCCCTTGTAGTGATAGAACATCAAACCCTGCTACTGGCTAACTCAAGTTGGAATGCAACTTTTTCCTTTAAAGGCAGAATTATTTCTCACAAAAGGTGATGAATTGTCCAGCTTCTGCACAGTACAAGAAAAGCACAGGGAATAAAAAAAGATAACTTCTTTGTCGTGGATTGACAAGCATGTTATGAAGGCCATTTATTCTACAAATATGCCTCCAGAACAAGTAAGCTGTCATCCTGTCACCTGAAAGAACTGCAGAGGCCAACAATTAAGGTCACTAAGTAGACATCTGACCATGAGAAACAGGGCTGAGATCACTGCATTCACTTTTGACCACAGGCTGCAGGATAAAAGGTCCTATATCCCATAATTCATCAGGCTTATCAAGTCAGAAATATGGCCACCTCTGTGGTCTTACTTACTGAATATGCTTGAGCGTTAAAGCACTAATAAATCAACTTTTTAGGTAAAATCTGCAAGGGAAACATTTCAGATGTCTCTTTAATATTTCACAGCTTGAAGAGGGTTATTGCCCCCTTACCTCTCACTTCTTAAAGGGTTGAGAGTTTGAAAGACAGGTCTATGCCACTTCCTTCTCATATCTACTGCACCACATGTTATTCTCTCTAAATAACTTACGATCTGGGTTAGATTCATCAAACATTTCTTGATAACTAGGTAGAAAGATTTTGACCCTATTAGTAAAATATATATTTCATCACTTTTAAAAAATCTATATTCATGGATTTTTTTAAAACTTCTCTTGAACACCAGAGCGATTGATGGTACTAGGGAGAGCAATGGTTCTTACCACTGAAAATGGGCCGTGGCTTCACAGAGGTCACTGCTCATTAAATGACTGGTGTAAGAGCCAAATGAGGGTGGAGAAGGGGAAGAAGGATAATAAAACAAAAGTGGAAGGAGTAAATCCAACATGGGGCTCAGCTCAGCTCATACCTACCACTGAAACAGGTCATGCAAAGCAGGTCTCTCCTCCTGGCTGTGAACACACAGTGCATGCCCAGAATTTCCCTGGTTAAGCAGACAGGTCCCCACCTCTTGCTTTCTACCAGGGCCGTGACAGGGTAAAAAGAGTGAGCAAAGTAGGTCGACAGTGTCTGGACGAGCCCATCTGGTCTGTTCAGGGTCACCTAATCAGCAACACCAACAGCTGTCTGGAAGCTGCAGATAAGGTGTATATTTTCAGTGATACCTGATGGCACTACCAATATTTTCTATACGTCGTTATCACTTAGTACATTCCTCCCAGGTAGCAGACTATGCTAGATGGGGAAAAAAATTTCTGTCCCTATTGGTGGTTAGGATGATGTTTGGACAGATAAAACCTTTGAAACCACCGTGGCTGAGAAAGGCCTTGGGCCAGGGTCTCACTTTGTGGGTAAGAGCTTCTGACCACTTGTCTTGAAGATAAAGGAGTGACACTACCACTGCTTCCCTTTCCACTTTAAATGACAAGAGTAAATCACCGTCATACGACCTTTTTCAGAGAACAATTGTAGGGGCTTATCCTAAAGACTTTGGGCTCTAGCTTCCAAGTAACGGGGTAAATCTCTCTGGAAGACCTCTGTTGAGACTTCTCAATTCTGGAAGATAGTCAGGGTTGAAAATGCATCCACATGTTTAGCAGATTCAACAGACTACATGGTGAGAGGTGAACCCGAGCTCTGAAATGGTTGAGTTGATCTAATAGCTCATGATAATCAGAGGAATGGTCTACTTATGATTATATATTCTCATTGCATCTTACATTCATGAGAGACCTTGCACCTCAATAATGCAGGAGAAAACTGTTCACTCGTTCTTCTTAAGGCAGTTTTCTTCTAGCATAAGGGAGGGAATAAAGAGAGAGGAGGGGAAAGAAAACTATACCTCTGGCTTAGTTTAGCCTTTTTCATGAAACCTCACCCTCAGAGTGCACATACTTAACTTGCTTTCTCGGCCTAAATCTTCCTGTACAACAGATAGAAAGCCAAACCTCTGAGATCTGGATGCAACCCTAGGCATCAGGGAACTCCACTTGTAGCTACTTGAGTCTTATATTGAATTAATTCAACAAGAGTCAATAGGCTACTGTTCAAAAAATCTCAAGGCCCAGTAACCACAGGGCAACCGCAGTCAATAGATCTGAGCTCTGTTGCACTGTTCTAACGACCCTCTGTCTGAGTTAAATTGTCCTCTTCTTCATTGCTCAAAGATGGTGAGTAATATGGAGAAAGAGATATATGTTAGCATGTGCAAAACACTTCGGGAATCCCCCAAGATATGGGTATTTTGTTGTATAAGTGAAAACTATTTGCACCATCATTTAAAAAATAGACCCTTGCGTACATCTGCAACAAACAAACTGGTCCCAACTCATGAAAACAGATATTCCAATGGATAATTTAACACTTCAGTAACTCAGTTATTTACCATTTTTATTCTTGTTATTAATAATGTTTGCACCATTATTAATCCAGGATCTTATTTACTTTTGTGTTATCAGGATTAAGTCAGACTGGAATTCAATTTTTTTAATATATGTTAAATGGTAGCTTTTGGTCTCATTAAGGTAATTCCTAATGGACAAGCCATAAGAGGTGAGTGTCTGTGCCCTCAAAAGTACACCAACTAATGGAAAAGACTGAAGAGCTGAATGACATAAAGAAGTAGTAAGTAAAAGTGGAAGAAGGGATTTTGAAAACAACATGTTATTTCAGCATTAGTCATCAATATGCATAGTTCAGACTTAATCGATAGTGGTAATTACAACTCCTTACTGACCTAGTCATTATCATATGGCAATATTATATAAATATTCCTATTATTGGAATGGATTACCATTATTATTCACAGCTACATTAATTTTTATAGTGACATAATGGTCAAAATCCTTTTAATCCATGTGTGGCATATTAAAATTTTAGTTTTGCTCCATCCACCACAGCACAGTTCAGCTGATGATGAATTTTCTGATTACTTAACCCTGAAGAAATATTCCTGCTAAACTGCCGTTTTCTCTCCTCTAGTCACAATCTACATTTCAGAATAGCAGGACAAGTGCTGGGAGGTGTCTCAAGCATTTATAATTTGACTTCAGTGAAAGTTACAGATGCTTGATACTTTTCAGGTCATGAACCAACGTCTGCTTCTGCAGCTACTGAAGCACTGATGCTGTCCGCTGTAATTTGAGTTCACTTTCAAATCATGGATTTTGACCCCCCCATCCCACGTGGGGAAGAGAGAGCCACACGCAAAGAATCATACAGATTTATTTCTCGTGATTGCATTGAGTATTCTTCAAGGCAACTAAGTAATAGTAAAGCTGTATTTGTAGAACAGATTCTATACACAAGTCATAAAAGTACTTTACAAACAGCATAGGCCTACATTTCACGTCCAACTCTCCCAGCGATTCTGATTGATAAACTCTTGTTGTAAGATTTGGTTAGCCTTTGCTCCAAGTTCACGGCTCCAGGTAATCAACAAATTATTTGTTTATCAACAAAACAGAACAAAACATTTATGGAAATAATCATTTAGTTTACTTATCCAGTAAAACTAGCCATAAAAGTGCCAAGTTTGGGTTTTATATTTTATGCTTAAGTGATCAAATTTCAAAAAGTATTGGCACATCAATAAAATTAAAATCTGAGAAGAGACAAATACATAAAGGTATCATTCCGGTGTTCCTATATGGCCATGTATTTCTGTGCCTAGAGATTAGATGCTGTTTTGGAGAGGGCCGTGTGCATTTCACATACTCACCTCTGGGGCCTGCGGTATTTCTGATAAGTATTTTCTAGAGAGGAACGCAGAGCTGTACTGACGTTTCAGCAAGGGTAAGACCTGCTGCACGGATGTTGTCCAGCTGATCTAAGTTTACGCAACGATTCTGAAATTTCTCAAACGGGCTGACCATCCAAGGAGTGGAGGCTGTGAGTCCTCCTGTGTCTGAAGGGACACGGAACAGATTGCAGTTGCACAGAATTGCATAAAATCTTCTAACTCCACTCAAAATAAATTTTCAGGCAGAAAAAAGATGTAACTGAGAAAATGTTGATGTATGCTAGCCATAAACCATTGGGCTCTGCAAAGCAGAGATACGAAGCAGAAGAAGGAAGGTATATTAAATGTCTTGCAAGATGTTGCAAATAAAAAACAATTGAATTAAAAGTTGTGCATTAAAGAAATCTCACCAGTGGGGTGACAATGACTGTCAAGATCTCCACAAGTTCACAGCTCTCTATTTATTGTATTTTTGGAAGGATTTTGATCTTGAGAGATCTTCATCACTTATAAATGAACCAGTCATTAGTAGTCTTTTATGTATCTCCAGAGAGCTATCACAACTCTCATTAACTGCTATATCTAAACAACTGAAATCTCCTGTTCCAAAGGCATGTATTTTCAAGTCTGAATCTTTACCCGTTACCATGTCTTGTCTTACAGAAGCAGAATAAAGCCTGAATAAATTAGGGTAAACCACAAATCTTTCAGCAGCACCTAAGTTAGTGTTTAGGATGTATCCAAGATATATTGAACTTCATATTTCAGTCTCAGAGACTTTTTCAAGAAAATGAGGAAAAAGCAAAGGACTGTCACAAAATACTTCTTGCAAACTGAAATAAAAGTGTTTTTCTCAACAATTGTTGGCGATCTAATTTATATCATCCATTTGCTAGCTATGAAAGTTATCATTTAGGTCAGAAAGGAAACCCGTAACAAGAAGTTTTTTATGCAAAGCCAATTTGGACAATTATTGAATCATATCAAGAAAAGCAGCTGTGTTGCTTGTTCTTTTTTTTGCCACAGATTTCCAGAGGGGAAAAAGATATCCAGAAATGAGTTGTCACCTCATTCGCAGCTTCCACCCTGCCCTTTGTCTGGCTCTTTGTCTAAGACTGTGTAAAAACACTGTATGTGCTTAATGAAATCATCTTGTCTTACTACTATCCTTTATTTTAGCTAGAAATGCAAAACATATCCATACTGAACGAGAGAAAAGGTCCACCTTGCTGAGTCTGCGACAGCGGCCAGTAGCTGCTCTTTATAGAAAGGTATAAAATCAGACTCAGGATCCAATTGGTATTTTTCCTCATCCACCTTACCAGCTTCCAGCAAAAATATAATGGGTTGCTTTGTACTCATCTTTTCACCCAATTTCTTCCCTTCCTGCTAACTTGAAGGATTTTATGAAGCGCTATAACTACACAATCACTGTCCTCTTTTATGGGCACAGACAGCATTTCCCCTCCCCCCCCCCCCCCTTTTATCACATTTATAGTCTTTGCCTGCCAAGGTACTTTTATGGTGGTGGGAATGATCACCTCACTCTTGATAAAGTCTGGAGTATCCCTTGGTGCTCCATATAACTTGTCACAATATTCTTAACAACAGCTCGTTGCGTATTCCTGAGCGACTGACGCTTGCTGCCGACTCCCCTGATGTGCTTCCTGACACTGTTAAAAAATATTCTTCTTTACAGCATCCGCCACACAGCGCTGTGCACCATTTCTTTCCGACTTCTGCTCTTGGTTTCTTCACTCGCCTTAACTCCTGGGCTTTTGCCTTTGGAGACAATGAAAATTTATACATTTGCTTTGCACAGTAACTGCACAAACAATTTGGAGGAAAACATTTCCTTCGCTGCATTGCATTTCTGTTGAGAGTGCTGTGAGTGTTCTTGTAAGGGGTATATCCCCAACACGTTTTTTTTAATGTAACTGCAAACCAGGAATGTTTACCTCCAAGTATTTTATGGAGAGCAGCTTGCCGTGTTACCAACTCTCGGCTTTCCAGTCAGCTCAGCCTTGCTGCCTGGTTCCTCTGCATTTCCAGCTCACAGAAGATTACATGCACGCTTTCTGTACTGAAATGTGTGACCTAAAGGGAATAAAAGACCAAGCAATAGTATAGATTCGGTTCTTCTTCAGAGACCTAAACGGGAAAGAATTATTGAAGATACTGTTAAGGCCCCTTGCTGAATCATCAAACTATTTTGCAGTGGTAATTGAGACGGCATATAAATACTGCATAGATATCTCTTCAGGCCCTCTTCATAGAGCAGTTATATTCCATTAAAGTGCTTTTCTTGTACAGGTTAATCTCTCAGAATAAAAGTGGAAAATACAGCAACAAAACAAGATGATATTTTCACTACTCAATAAACCTCTCTTCCCTTGTCTGTAAATAAACGATTCCCAGAGGCATCACCTCCAGGGCTTCTGAAGACTCAAAAGGGCAAGGAAAGGAATTAAAAAAAATATCGCAGCCTGCTCCGACAAAATCATGATATTTATTAAAAACAAACAAACAAAACAGCATGTCAAATGCTGTCCTGCTTTATGCTTCGCAGACCCTCGCTGATTTATTTGGCATACAAGTTAAACCAGCTTTGGACCCAGTCTGACTGTAGACTGAACACTTGCCTTCCGCTCTCGTTGATTGAGATAAAGGTGAAAACAACCTCCCGGTTAACATGAAGCAGAAAAGCTGTTTCTTTGAAAATGAGAATGACAAATCAGGCTTGATGATCGAGACAAACCCAAAGTGTGAAAGAAGGAGTAGAGCAAGCTGCAATATCACCTCTTGTAATTTCTTGTGCATCCCTCACTTTCCTTTTTCTTGTCCTGTGATTTTTTTTTTAGTACCAGAACAATATCTACAGCAACTGAACAGCACCTGATATATTTTGGATACTATGATAGTGCAACTACCAGTGATAAAAATACATTCTCCTTGCAGCTGCACACATAGGAAAGTATTTCAACACCCAGCGTTGGATTGATTTCACATTATAAGCTTAAAAAATACAAATGCCTCTCCTAAGGGAAGTGAAGTCCTGCAGTGTAACACCTAGATTCCAGTACCAGGGTACTTAGATAAACTGCATGTATTTATAATATATCTAATTATATACTATCTGCCATTCTGTTTTGACACCTTTGTCCTTCTCTTCCTGCCCCAAACTGTTGCATATTTTGCCAGACAATTGTTTCTCGCCCAAGCCGTGGTCACATTTTCTTCATGGGCCTTGTATTTTCGTACAAAAAGGGTGTTTAAAGGAGTTCGTAAAATGCTTTTGGGGATGAAAGGCACTATATAAATCTCAGTTATTACTATTAAAAGAGCACTGAGTGAGTTGTCTAGAGGCCACTCCAGTACATGGTTGGCTCTTGATCCATAAATCATAGAAACCTGCATTACTGCTTTGCTTTACTCTATATGAAACAAGTGTTGGATGATACCTGGTATTTCACCAGCTGCTTTCCTGCAATTTCTCAAAGAAAGTAACACAATATATGGCCCATCTGCGGTGAGAACATCTGAAATACCACAGACAGTAAAAGCCTTTGAGTAAAGTTCCTCCACAGACTTTTGATGATATGCTCTGTAGCCCTTACTCACTTTCTCTCTAGTTTTCCATGGAAAAGTACTATGCTTATATCACTGTTCATTTTTTTTTATGTGCATGAGAATTTGATGAGAATTTAAAAAAAAAAAAATAATGTTCCTTTTCCTTTGCTTTAGGCTTCTGGTTGTTAAAATTTTCATTTAGGTCTGCACAAAGGATCAATCAGCCCATTATTACCTCATTGCTAGCAAGTACAAATTTAGCACCTGCAAGAGTCCTAACAAAGGACTAATCTTGTATCCTTCACTTATGCAAGTAAATTGTCAGATGTTAGTGGAACTAATTACGAGAGCATTGCTTTCTGCTTTCATCAGGACTTCAAGGCCTGATTGAAGCATGGTCAATATACCCCACTGTCTTCCAATAACTTCTTTATTCCAGATGTTGACTTAAAAAGTAGTGTCCTCTTTGAAGAGTGTGAAAGAACTCTATAAGCATCAATTCCTACAGCGACCTGTAAGTGGGCTACAGCCATCCTACAGGCAGGTCAACCGAGTCGCCGCAAGGCTGGGCGGCTCATCTGACACATCGTCGTCAGCGACTGAGCCACATTTTCCATAACCCACACAATTCTTGTCATTAAATTCCACTCAATTCCCTATAAGCACTCTGTGCCTTTGATTTATACTCAATTCCTTTAGATCCACAAAGCAGCCACTAATTGTACTCTATGTACACGGTGGAATGGGACCTTAAGGGATAGGATTTTAGGAACTCTGATGACACCTCTCTAGTTAGTGCGGTGTAGCAGTATCCTATTTAAGATTGCTTTGTTTAATTATTTAAGAGCAATTATGCTAACTGGATATACTCTAACTGTAATTTATTAACTCATACACTTGAATTATGCAAGTCTCTACGTACACTTCACAGAATTACAGAGGGACTAGAATAAGGTAATGGTATCAAACCGCTACGGAATATTCCCTCTGCTGAGAAGTACAGAAGCTCTCTTATCTCTCCCAGCAAAGGGGTTCATCAGCTTTTTCAAACTATGCACTAAGACCGTAAGAATCACTTTATACCAGCAGCAGTTGTTCATACAGACAGTATTAAGAAAATGTATGCATTTTATATATAAGTATATATATACATACGCATAAGTAAATATTTACACATACGTATGCTTTCGTAGATATGTCTTCAATGTAATACTACAATTCGCTTCCCTTTTTTGTGTAAAAATTGATACTGCATCCATCTGTTCATCCCTCTCTCTCTCTGCTCCTCTGAATATGCTTCGTCACACTCTGATCCTTGTCTCTTTTTCTACTCTTGTGGTTTCTTGTGGTCTACTCGTCTTGTCTGAGCTAGGTTGCCATATTAAATGGTCCCTTCTCACTGGAAATACTGTCCATTCCCCTGAATCCCTCTTCGCCACCATCCTCTGCATACACTGCCCGGCTGCCTCTTGCCTGCCTGCATGGGACATCTTTTTTCTCTGGAAAATGACAGCTCTGGAAGCAGCACCTTAAGAACAGCTCTTCCTGCTCCCATATAGTGTCTGTTCTTGTCATCGGCACCTAGATTCTTCTCTTCTTGCCATTCAGGAACTTTTACACATTTCAGAGCTGTCATTTGCAAAAAGAATGGAGACACATGGAGCAGCAGATGAAGAAAAAAAAAAAAAATCTAGACTAAATCATGTGAGCAACCAGCTCCCTGAAAGCCATAGCAAGCACTCACAGACCATCGCAGTGTCATAAATTAATTTGGAACAGCTTAGAAAGGAAAACTTTTAGCACTCGAGATTCTTACATATAGCAGTCTCTTCAACAGAATATCGCTTTAGCTACAGCATGTATCTTTCTTAACCCAAGATGCTTACCAGAACTCTGCTGTGCTCCAGACAATATGTCATAGACATCATGAACATGCTGTAGGTCCTAGATTCTGGGCTGCAGCATCTCTGCTTTTCAAATATATCGGCAGAGGACAGAAAACTGGTAACAGCAATTCTACAAAGCTTTTGAGCCAGGAGGAGGACAGGATTGCAACCAAATACTGCCTTGGAGGCTCAGGTGTTGTAAAGTAAAAAGGGGGAAAATTCATAATTTACTTGGACTGCCTACTCCGGCAAAAAAAATGTAACTTGCTCTAAACTAAGAGCTTGCCAAAAACTTAAAGTCAGGCAGGAATGCCTGAGAAAGATTATTAGAAGATACAGAATGCTTTCCTGCACAAACAGAACTGAGTAATCACTAACGCACAACATCCCTCTTACACTTAACCTTTATGTGCTACCAAAGTACAGTGTCAAGATTGTCCTTCCAGCACACGTCTGTAACTGAAAGCTTTTAATACCCTCCTTCTGCCTTCCTCAAAGCCAAGCTATCATGAACATAGAAAAATTTAACCACTTATTAAACAGCACTATCTTGTCAGGCAATATGTTCTTTACCGCAGGGCACAAGTGAATTGAATGTGCAAGAGAGACAAAGTGTCTAACAAAGGAAAAGTTGCTGCATGACAAGGATTGCTTCTCCTCTCCCAAGGAGTCCGACGAGGAAGGAAACCTCCTCCTGGAGTACAAAACAAAGCAATCCTATGACAGGAAATAAGGCAACAGGAAATCGCACAAATAAAGATGTAGAAAGAGACTGGTGGACCTGAATTTTGTAGCTTTTTTTTGGTAAGTGCTTGCTTCAATAATAAGAAGAAAACCTGGGACTTAATTGCTTTGATCACCTGGCTCATGGTGAACGTATCTCGCCCGTCCTTGTTTTCTGCAAAGTGGAGTTGGAAAAACCAAGTCTCGTTGTCATGTTTTACACCACCACCGCACAAAGATGGCACACAGCAAGCTGAGTACAGAAAGCAGCTGAGAACCTGGCCTTGTGGCAGGCACTCGTACGCTGAAGAACACAAAATAAATATCATTGTACAACTATGGGTTTTTAACACTGCGGGAAAGCCGTCATCGGGGATTGCTCCAGTGAAAGAAAATGCAAGAAATAGTTCTCCCATGGCAATATTAATGCATCTTTATTGCACAGTAAAGATGCACGCATATGTCCTGACAGAGAGAGGTCAGAATGAGCACAGGCTCATCCAGCTTTACTGCCCTGCAGCTTCAGCATATCGACACCTGCACCATCCGCGGAGACACAACAGCGCAAACAGCTCAGAACTACGTTTCCGTGCCAGTAACTCTCTTCTTCCACTGAGACTGCTGCTGATACAGATTCACGCTAGCTCACATTTCTTTCCTGTCTTTAACGCGATGTCTAAATCCGTAATTACCAGCTGACCCCAGTCATGGGTCATATATACAAAAGTCACCATCCCTTCTGGGCTCTTCAGTTTCTGAAGCCCAACATGAGACACACCAACCAACCCGCAACATCTCTGCTTGCCTCTGCAAATCTCTGCTAATTGGAGGACACGAGGGCTTGGTCATATTCTTATAGTCTTCTTTTTTTTTTTTTTCTTTTGGACAGAATTCCTCACAGAAAAAGAAGGTGCAGCCAAGAATGTATGGATGTATGGTGGCCTCGAGTTTTAGGCTACCATGCTTAAAATGGTTATCTAAAATCAGTAACTATCTTTAAAAACATAGGCTCTAACTTTTACAGGGCGTGGAACATCCAGTGCAGCTTCTCTCACATGGCCAGATGAGATCCTAAGCACAGTCCTAAGGTGAGAAAGAATAAAAACCACAAAGCAACCCCCAAAACTACACCTCCAAATGGAAATACATTATGATTTCAACAGCAAACTAAAATATTAATATAAAAATTCAAAATTAGCTATACAGCCGTAATATTAAATTCACACAGTTAATTTAGTTTTCTTGTTTATTTCACCTTTAAAAAAGGAGAATCGTTTTACATCCAGTAAGACAGACATTTAATTAGACTTTGTAATTCACATATAATTGAATAAAATACATGGAAAAGGGCATAACCGTCTCAGCTTGTTTTATGTCATTGCTTGAATTAATACAGCATGCCTCCATAAACAGTGGCTATAGCTCGACAAAATGGAAGTGCATTGTTTTTAAATGAAACATTAAATGAAATGTTTTAAATGAGGCATTAAAACCAAGGACATTTGCCAGTTGTTGCACAATCAGTCCTCCTCCTTCCCACGTTTAGTATGAAGGGAAATGGCTAGCAGAGACTTCTGTACCAGCCTTTGAAAAGCGTCACGTTCCTCATCCAGCACATGCCAGGTAAAGCTGACAGCTCCTGAGACAAACTCCTGGAAATGCTCTGAAACAGCAGCTCCAGGTTTAAACTTTGAGATCTCACTCTCTGGGGGTTACAAAGAAAGTTCCTCTACACACAACCGTGTCCTGTGCATACTCGTAGCTACAAGTCTCACCTCATTATGTACAGATATATATGTCACAATTGCCTATAATTTGATCACATTTTAAGGTTTTCAGCTACTTAGTACATGAAGTGTTAAAAAAGCCCCGGCCATGAATGTGCCAGTGGGAGCTGATGGAGGGAGCGAGTACCCCAAACTTTAGAAAGGCTGACCTGTCTTTTCACAGTGAGTTCCAGCTTTTGAAAACCTGGTCATCTCCGAGTGACTCAGTAGTCTTTGTGCAGGCAGGTCAAGTGGACCTGGGTGTTCTTGGAAAGCCATAAGCAACACAAAGAAAAAGCTAATGCATGTAATTAAGTTGAAGGATACAGACTCATTAAATCATGAATAAAGCTTGCCTTCTACAAAAATGATGAGAAGTTGCTAGCAATTAGAGCGCTCAGTACGCTGCAAAAGAAATTGCTCTGGACCCAAATTTGACTTTTTCCTCAAACCAGGACAGGAACACACCACTTAGTGCATCTTCCGAAATAATCTTGCCAAGCCAGAATAAGAAGAAAACAACGTGTTGAGGTTTTCAGCCTCTAAATTGCTGCAACTGTAGTAGAATAATCACATGAAAAAGTCATAAAAACCATCCTGCAAACGCACATATGGATGCAGCAGTATCTTATTGCATGCAAGAAAGGAGTGTACTTACTTGTGTGCATTCAGCATTCAAAACACAAAAGAAACAACGTGATTTATTTCAGCCAAAAACCAGCTTTAAAATTTAAAGGCGACAAGAATGAAGGACAGAGGAAGCCACCGGGAGGCAGTATTGTCACTTCGCAAGTTCATCACCAAAGACTCTCCTGCTGCCGCGGGGCCTCGACCCTGACGCTGGGAAGCACAGCGAAGGGGCCTTGGATGCAGGTCAACTTCCAAAGCGGAACATCAAAGTACAGAAAATATGGCACGGACAGATATTTAGAGGTTCATGCACTTGTACCTATCTTGAATAGTATTGAAAGTATTCGCAATAAAAGTGATTGTGCAAGTGTTGCTCGTTAGCCAAGACTAAAGTGGTTTGGTTTGCTTTTTTTTTGGGCATAGCATCATTTATCTCTATCCTGAACAACCATGGTATAACAAAAAAGAGGGATACAATGAACAAAGAAAAATTGCATGTGCTAATGAAAAAGCTTCTTTGTACATTAGGAATTAAGGAATAGCTACCGAATGAATACTTACCTTTCAAATCCACAAATTGCTATGCAAAAGAAGAAACTGAAAGTGGTGATTTAATGTGACTCTCCTCTCAGTTGACAAAAACCCTTAAATTTGTGTTTTATTAATTTTCAACTGTGTCAACCCCCTTGATTATAACCTCAAAAGAAGAAACAAAGCTACGCGCAGCACAGATGAAAATCAGAAAACACAGAAGCCTGTAACATCCTGTTCCTACAATGTCTCTCATCAGAATAGAAGTCCACAAAATTCGACTTTTTTTTTCTTCCAGATATACCTAAGTAAAATCTTTTTTTTTTTTTTTTTTAATGTAGTTAACAATTCTTTTGCAACTTAAAGAGTACTTATGATCTCCATTGGTCCACACATACCAGAGTTTAACTCCTGAAACTGATCATGCGTATAACAGTTTCCTTTTCTGCTGTTACGCAAAATATTTCATATGCAGGATATTTGCCCTTTTTCACCTGAAGATAGAAAGACACACACCTCTAATTATTGATAAATGTGCTGTCATCTCCCTTGACTGCCCAAGAACAATTAACCCAGAAAGATTTGCTGGTAGCTTGAAGTATAGAAAAACTTATAAAGAACCAAAGTGGACAATTTTAAGGCACACTACAGTTTGAATTATTTAGCTCGCTACACAGAATACATTGCAAGAAACACAATACACATCTCAATTGGAACTCCTCTTAGTGAAGAGGTTTTAATGTTAAAGTGAGTCTTGTAGGTTAATCCCTGGGAATCTCAGATGTTGCCTGGCATATCTGTCTGTGCCAAGAGTGTGTGCTCAGGCAGGTGGAAACATCTGGCTTTAATTTTGCTTTCACTCAAAGCTAGTAAAATGCAAATCAGCTCCAGGTTTGATAGCTCCGCTCCTGCAAGAGGGTGTCACCCGAGATGATGGATTCGAGTGGAAACCTGAGCCAAAGGCATGAAACAGTTCTGCTTTTACACCTGCCTTGCACCCTGCTGTGCTCCGACATAGGCAGAGTTAGCCCGGGTCAGATCATGAAGATACACCAGGACACCAGAGAAAGATGGATGGTCTGTTGTACGGGGCGCTAGCTGAAATAGAACCCACTGCTGTCTCACAGCTTGTCTTTGGACAATTTTCTGTGCTCTGGATCTCCAACTACAAAAGATTAATTCTCTAATTATCACAGTGTTGTAGAGATAAATCAATTTATGACTGTCACGCACTTTGATATTGTTGTAATGAGGGTCATATAAAATACTTGAGAGAGGTCCTCAGAACTATCTTCTACAGAAGTGCAGTAGGCTGGACAAGCAGAGTTCGCATGCCTCAGGAAGAGGAAAAACATCTGTTCTTTTGATGCATTTATTTATTTCTTACTGCTGGACAAAGGGAACAAAGAGCAATCATTTATTTCTACTCCAGAGAGAAAGAAAAAAAAATACAAAGTTCAACCAATATTCTAGCCATTTGTTTCCACCTTTATCAAAAACAATTTGTGAAATTATAAAGTTAAATGTGGGATTCACATGCACTTGTGGTTCACAAAGTCAGTGGTTACAAAGCAGCTCTGCCCCTGCCCTGCTTATCGTCTAGAAGACGAGAAGTGCTGAGTCCCAAAGAGTCCGCTCAGGAACCTGGGACGATATTGGAGTGTGTTTTCGTTCCTCTATTAATGAGATTTAGCAATATTATAGAGAAAGTTCATTTTTAAAAGTTGCCATCTTCAACCTTGATGTCAGAGGTAACCTGCAGGTAGGAAACAGTTCCATTGATTTTATTAAACAACTTCTGGGGTTACAGGCAGCCAGAACAGGTTTCTTGAACCAGTTGCACCCAGCAGCTCATCAGAGAGCATCGAGCAGATGCTATTTCCAATGTTGTTCCTACAAATTAAGCCATCCAGGGGAGACAGTTCCGGAGAAATCCAGAATTTGACCAAATGAAACTCATCTACCTTCATTATTGGGAACATGAATTTGTACAGAACTGAGTATTGGTTCTTTTTTTTTGCCCTGAAGAACAATATTGTTTCTATAAGTTGGTGGGAGTGGAAACCTACAAACAACCATTGACTGGTTGTGAACTACAATCCTCTTGCAGATGAAGAGAGTAACCATCGTAATTAATAACTTAGTACAGTACAATGTCATGACCTGGTAGAAGCTTTCATCTATAATTAATTATACTCTGCATTTTGGATAGAATTTTTTTTTTAGAAATAGGAATAGCAGTATTTGTCCTGATCTATTTAACTGCTAACATTAGTCTAATTTCATTCACAGTGAAATCTTGTTTCTGATTTGCACCAATGAAAACAAAATCAGATGCGTAATTACTGAAAATTACCTTAAAACTAACTAAAGCTGCGCTTGCTTTTACCAAGGTACAGAAATTGAATTTTTTCCATATAAAAATGAGAAAATATGCACTTACGTACCTTTACTGTCTGGAAGTAGCTGTCCATTTCTTCCATTTTGATAATTCAGTATCTGTAGAGCTAAAAGATAGGCTTGGAGTATATTTGTTTGAAAATTTACTCTTTGGAGAATGATTGGATTTATATGCTTTTTCATAGAAAAGAGCAACACAATGGTGAAAACTAGAATGTACCCAGTTATAAAATATAAATCATGCAGATTAGTATTTTTAACCGGGGAAAGGCGACAGGAGAACAATGAAGAAATGTAGCTGTTTCTAAACTCTAATGTGATGATATTCTGTTGTTGTAGAGACATTAGAAACGCACACATACACACAGGCTTACGGAGCTTTGCTGGCTTCTCAAAGGAAATTGATAAATGGGGGAAGGCATCCCAAGGGGTTCCCTTAGTTTAACAAAAACAAAAGTACTTTTCAGTACATTGCTTTTTCCTCACGTCTTCCCTCAAATAAAATGAATTAGGCACACAGATTGTTTATTGTCAGTTTGCATGCCGTGGAATTTCTGTTGTAACAACCAGGGCTCTGAGGACTTCTCTGTAAATACTTTTTCTGTTTATTTTTGTGGGTTTTTTTTCAATACAAATGCATATCTCAACCCCAATGTTTTATCCCCTTCCTTAAAAAAAAAAAAAAAAAAAAGAGAAGAAATATTATTAACTTGGAGATGCTGAGATATGTTGTTTGTTTTTCTTTCTGCATCTTCCCATCTGTGGAGCGGACGGAGTAGGAATGTTAACATTCCTGCAGGATTGATTGTGAGATTTGTTGCCTTCCTTATATACTTAGAGAACAGATTCACTAGGTGTTTCAGTTAATTTTATAACTAAGTTTGTTGTAGGATTTAGGAATATTCATGCACAATTAAAAAGAAAAGTGCATATAAAAAAGAAACCTGAGGATATTTGCTATAGTAACTCCTTTCTGTACACAAATATGGCAAATTTTTTTTCCCAAGCAGGTGCAGTTCTGTCTTCTTCCCCCAGTAGCCTGAAGCATGAGCTCTGTCGAGATCCAAAAAATACATAGAGCAATGCCTAAAAATCAAGACACCCAGTTTGGAAGATGTCTTCTGAGAACAGTGGGGGGACATGCTCAAAAGGAGAAATGCTGCCAAAATGCACTTGTAGTTTCTTTTTTTTAATAAAAACTCAGCTGCAGCAGTATCTATCATTACAGTAGTCCAGTAATTGCAATATTTACCCAGAAACTGTTGAGAACTAACTTGTATGCTTCGGGAATATTCTCCTCTCTCAGAAAGCTACTCTCCTCCTGCCATATGAATTTTTCCTCCTTTCCAGCACAAGGGAACGCTTTGTACGTAGCTACAAGCTACAGCATTCATCAGTCAATAGATTTAGAAAAGAAATAATCTTGAGGGCAAGTCGAGACTCCAGGACTCCACGCTCCCAAGCAAGGCATTAGGCACTAGTGTAAAAGTATTTCTGATTAAGTGTTAAAACCAGTAGGCTATTCTGTACAAGCAATGCATCACAATGTTTTTAGCACAACATTTTTTTTTCCATTCTTTCAGATTAGGCATCTTCCTGCATGAATCTGTTTTAACTCTGAGGAGGCTGTGTGGCATCTCCTTTGCAGAGCTGTGGTGCCTAAATTACAGAGAGAACACAAAAACTGGACTTCTCCCGTGCTCAGGATTTCCCAGTTGTAACTGCTGAGGTACTAGCAATTCCCTAATGAATACCAGGGTCTTTGGATTGTCTCCCCAAAGGAACTAGTTCTCCCCACAGCATTGCAGAGAAAGCATATGGAAGGCTTTGGCTTCCATTTTTAGGGACCAGCCACCTAAAAAAATAACCATTGCAAAAAATCACTGCAGTTCTTTATCCATCTGTCTTTAGCGGCGGTGTGAGACAATTTTACTCTAGGTTGCTAGTACTGAAGGAGTCCCACTTCACTGAAGTATTGCCATACAGAGCAGCCAAGCAGAGAAGCTCTTCTTGGAGGATATCTTTGCTCGCTGAAGCAGGTTATAGTACTCCACAGACTTAGAAAATCATGAAAAAGTGAGAAGATGCAGAAGGCTCATTTTGGCTGAGGTTTCTGTGGCTCCCTGTCCCCATTACAAATGTGCTTGTTAGAGGCCGTCATAAGAGCTCTGCATGTATGTTTGAAATTAAACACCTGCACAACCTTTGGCACACTGGGGTCGTAGCTATTACCAGTTACGCTGGTAGATATTTTCAACTGCTCTCATGTTAGTTTGTTTTCTGTATTTTAAGGAGGTTACCAAAGCACCATCATGTCATTAAGTATTTTCAGGACATGAAAAGCTTGGTGAAGAACTTAAATTCCTACAAAAAAGAATAAACCAAACCAAAACAAAAACTAGAGGAGCAAGCATTTACATTTTTAAAACATTTTTGTAATCACTAGCCTTACAGAGTAAGGCCTTACAGAGATCACTTGATCTGTGAAAACAAATCAGCCAATGATAGATTTAATTGGGGTTAACATCAAAGAAACAGAATGTTGCCATTGAATACACCTCAGTCATTTACAGAAGAATAACCACTGTCTGAAGTCAATGTATTGGTTTTCTTAACCAGGATGAGAAATCCCAATCACTCCAACTATTTTTGTCTGTCCAAGAAGTGACTTAGGTTATGAAAAAAAAATTCTCCAAGAACGGGAAGGGCTCAATTCGGTTGCCTAAGCATAAGCATCCAGTGCTGTTTGAGATTCCCTAAGGTGTCATTTACACAGGGAGAGACGGTACAGCACAAGATCTATAGGTGATCCACATCCATCTGCAACAGCAGCTGGAGGTCAGGTGTGCTACTCCAGGCCCTGCATGTCACACTAGATGTGTATTTGGTACCTGCTGTCCACCCAAGTGAACATTGTTTCACCTTTATGCTGAGAGAGAGCATAGTCCTTGGTGTGCACTCTATGCTGAACCACAGGTGGTAGAGGACCACCAGTAATGGTGGGCACTAATGAAATCAGAGAAGCCAGAACTACAGTTACGGCTGTCAGCAATTCTAACTCACCCTCTATTCTCTCTTCTAAAAGTTGTGTTAAGATCTCATTAAGAGCTAATTGTTTTTCATATACAAAATTTAAGCTACACATTTTTAGTGCTTAGACACAGTTTGTGCAAAATCAAGTTTAGAAATCAGCTTTTTGGTTTCAATATCCATCGGCAGCTTCAGAATGACAGCAAAAAGAATTCACTGAGGATTTCGAAAAGATGCCATGCAGTTCTGGTGACCTTCTAAAAAATATAAGAGATTGTTGTTTCACAAACTGAACAGTAAGTCTCATTTTCCAAGAAATTCTTTCTCATTCAGATTCAAAGGACTAAAAAAGTTCTCCAAGAAGAGCAACACCTACCTGCAGGATCACAGCAGCATCAGTGTTGCAGGAAACTCTGACTTCTACAGTGCATTAAAACTATTGATTACATCATACAGATAACAGAGGGATAGAAGGAAAAGCTATATCACCCCTTTGTCTGAATGTCGAAATAATGTAATAAAACTCGAGATTTCAACTACTACTACTACTACAAAAAAAAAATCTGTTGTAACAGATTTCAACAGATGATTTATTGCATGTTGCTACCAGACCCTATTATTGAGCAAATAATGAAACCCAAACTAAACTGTCCTACATTATGCTCATAAAAACCATCTGACTTCTTTACCAAAAGAAATCAAAACACAGGCTCTAAAACCACCAGATAACCTAGACCAAATGTAGCACAAACAAGGTTGTGGAGCCTTATTACACCCTAACACTCTCTTGCTAGTGCCACGTTGTCTTTAACTGTAAGATACAGTTTTAGCTAACACTACCAGCTCTTCATCCCCTTTTCCCAGTGTGTTAATACAGTTTAATTACCAAAATAAGCACTCGCAGTAGAACTACGTTTCCCAGACTGTTTTGCAATGCAGTAACTTTTCAATAGCTCTCATGTAACAGGAAACCTCCTTCTCAAACCTTTGTCAGCGACTGCATTTTAAGACACAGTCGAATCAGCCACTACAACTGGTTTTGTAGAGTTGCTCTCCACTCAGTGTTTGCAGGTATTTGTAAACAAAGACGAAAGATTATTTTTTTTATAGGGACCTTATCTTATCTCAGCTTACTTTACTGTTGTATCTGTCACTGTTGTATATTATAATATGTAACATTATATTGTAATTATATTTATAATTATAAAATTACAATTGTATCTATAAAAAAAATAATTGAAGGGGGAACAAAATTTTCTAAGAATTTCCTCAACACAGGAAGCGTTAAGTGACACGTAGCACAGCAAACCCCTCCGGCTATATTGAGACCTTCAATTTTGGGGGTCTTAAAAAACACAAAGGATTTTTTAATACAAGATAATATGATTTTTCACATTTTTAATGCATGTTAACTTTTATTTGTGTCAAAACTTCTAATATTAGAGCCAATCTCCATTTTGGTGTGTTGGTTCTAAGACTCTAGAGGATCAGAAACGGCTTCAAAATTCCAGGGCTGCTACTTTCTCAAATTGAGTAAAGAAACATGTTACAAATATCACTAGCTGTGTGTGAGGCTTCAGGGTTTTGAGGTTTGTAAGAGTGGAGGTTGATTGCTTTTTTTAAAATCGGGTTAGAAATTACCCCAGTAAAGACTCCTGCTGCATCAGCAGATCTGGATTAAAGTAATCAGTAAAAATGATGTATGGGGTTCTTTTCTTTAATAAAAATCCTCAAACAAAACAAAAATAAAAACAAAACAAAAACCCCTGAAAGAAAACCACATCCTGGGCTGCATCAAAAGACGTGTGGCCATCAGATCAAGGGCGGTGATTCTGCCCTTCTAATCTGCTCTGCTCTCATGAGACCCCACCTGGAGTACTGCGTCCAGCTCTGGAGCCCTCAGAACAGAAAGGACATGGACCTGTTGGAGGGGGTCCAGCAGAGGGCCACAAAGATGATCCGAGGGCTGGAGCACCTCTGCTATGAGGACAGGCTGAGAGAGTTGGGGTTGTTCAGCCTGGAGAAGAGAAGGCTCCAGGGAGACCTTATAGCCCCTTCCAGTACCTTAAGGGAGCCTACAGGAAGGATGGGGAGGGACTCTTTATCAGGGAGTGTTATGATAGGACAAGGGGTAACAGCCTCAAGTTGAGAGAGGGTAGATTTAGATTGGATATCAGGAAAAAACTCTTTACTGTAAGGGTAGTGAGGCACTGGAACAGGTTGCCCAGAGAAGCTGTGGATACCCCATCCCTGGAGGTGTTCAAGGCCAGGCTGGATGGGGCTTTGAGCAGCCTGGTCTGGTGGGAGGTGTCCCTGCCCATGGCAGTGGCTTGGAACTAGATGATCTTGAAGGTCCCTTCCAACCCGAACCATTCTGTGATTCTGTGAAAACAAAAGTTGAGAGCTCAGTGTAAGAAAAAGCTATCTAGAATCAAGATTATATGAACAATAAATTAGTTTATAATTTATTCTTTTTTATTCCTGTGTCTCATATGCTATTTTGAAATTACATACTGAATGTAATTCTGTCTTTGAAATGAATGTGGACTAAATTTTCCTATTTTTATTAACAATAACTTACATAGTTGAATATTTTTCTTCTTCTGAAGGACACAAATATTAGTTCTCCCAATCTCAAGACAGTCATCGCAATGAAATGCCTTAAATCTAGATCTTTTAAGCTCCTTGATATGGATGACCCATCCTGTAAGTCAACTGACTTCGATTTCATTCTTTAAGAAGACAACAACTTACTTGTTTCTCAAATCACAGTCTTTGCTTCTCTCATCTGTTATCAAATTCCTTTATGTTTTGGCAAGTTTACAATAGAGAAGAAAAATTAGACAAGCACCCCTCTTTTGACTTCCTTGTATTTTTTAAATTGAATTAAGATCTTTATCACTACTGTAGTAATAACACTCTCCACATCTAGGTTCTGAGTCCTTTCCATTTGGAACAATTTTGAGATTGAATATTGTTTTCTGAACTTCACCCATCCCACATTGCAATGCATAGCAATCTAACTAAAAATGACTGAAGCATTAACATTTTAATTACGAAGATTTTATTCAGAATTTATTCTTCAAAAGCCCATGACTTTTATGTCAACCTTTCACAAGTGTCTTCCTCTAGCCTTTACATTTAGTGAGACACAGAAGACTATTAGTCCGCAGCAACTTTATTGCAGTAGGTTTCAAATAAAAAATAGACTAATCCTTAACCTTTTCAGCTAAGAAGAGGTTAATTGGGAGATAGTATTGCTACTGTTATTTTCACAACTGTTGAAGACTGAAACATGTTAGAAGAGTGGTGTGAAAAACGTGGACTTTTTCATGTGTGGTTTACTCATTCCACATGTAAATATGGTGGTATCATGCAGCATCTTCTCCGAGCCCTGAATTAACTTGAAAAAGAATTCATATCATGGAAAATAGTATAGTGGGGGATAAAGTTACATTTTTATCTTATTTTTCATGTCAGGAAGGGTAACTAGGCACCTGTATAGAGACTTAGATTCTAAAAGCATAACATAATTATTCACATTTTTTAGGATGGGTGAATATTAACAAACAGCATGCAGGATGCGTAAAAGCAACCTGCATAACCTAAACAAGTGGGATAAACATTATATACGTTGTCTTACAGCTCCACAGCAAAAGCTCAACTCCTACAGTGAGCTCTGTCCTGGTGCACTTGCATCCCATAACGCTCTGCATCAGAGGAGATGTGTGTAGGTATAAGAAAAGACCCTTGCCAGGGCCATTGTATCCAATTTTCTGGCAAGGCAGTTCAGCAGATATCAGTGTCCCCTGGACTCTCTCCTTGGGCAAACTGTTGGATTAGACGACCTCGTGGGGTCTGTTCCACTCTGTTTTTCTTTGGTTCTGTATCATGGAGCTCACTGTAAGACAGTGTTGTCAAGAAAGCAAATTCATGTTGATTTTTTTCCTGCACATAGAGCACCACAGCATCTGCCAAAGCAATCTTTTATAAACCTGCAGTTGACCACTGGCCCGTTATGTTAAGGAAATTTGAATATTCATATTTTCTTCCATACGAAAAAGCAGCAAGACTTTAACACTGCAGTAGCTAAATACCATAAATCTTGAAATGAAAGCATATGTTTCTTTCACACATTCCCACTTTTATGCTTTAATTTGTCCCAGCCTACCTGAAGTGTTTTTACTGAAATTAGATCTGTTACTAGTATAAAATTATAGCTGTTCTATTTATGTGATATAAAAAAAAAATGAAATAGAAATGTATCTGGGTATACTTAGGATTGGATATTTTTAGGATTGCTTCCTAATTTTGCTGTGGAAATCTAATGCAATATAGAACATAAGAGATCAAGTTATTATCCTTAGAGCTATAACATTGGCTATCATCATGAATAAAAAAAAAAAAAGCTACAATAATGAATATTAAAAATCTAATTATTTGTGTCATTTAGAATATTGTATTTGTTTTATAATACAACCAAGAAGATGGCACATTTGTGTAACACATTCTGTTTATTGAAAAACAAATAAAAAATGAGATAATTTTAACTGCATGTTGTATCACGGGAACAAAAGATCTGTGGCAAACCACCACCAAAAAAAAATAAATCACAGTAATGAATGAAAAAATCAGTAGCTGAGAAACTTACAGCTAGGGACCCATTTGTTCTTTAGGATTGTTATGCTAATTTTCGGGACTTGCTGCAGCAGCAAAGTTGAGATTTAGGAGGAATGCACCAATTACTAACTACTAATGCTATAAAGATATCCTTAGCTTCTCAAGGTAATTCAAAAGACCCATTCATACCCTGTTTTTCAAGCATTGCACATTTACTTGAACTGTATAAGAGGTAAACTCTTCAGAAGTCAATAAAACTTAACAGTTTCCTTAAAAAAAAGTGGTTTCCTTGGGAAGTATTATGTTCTAATTCTCCAGTAATTTAAAAAAAAAAAGAAAATAGAAAATCTATCTAGAGGCCTGTGAATAACACCCAGAATTGAGGTATTAGCCCATTGATGTATTATTTTTAAGGAAACCTGTGCTTGGCTTTTAAGCCTTACTAAGCACTTCTTACCCAAGCTTACATTCATGGCTGTTCACTGCCAAAAGAAGACAGTGCAGCAATAAAACTCAAACTATTGAATTTTAGTAACTTGTTTTTGACAAAAAATATATTTCTCAGTTTAAGTTACAGAACTGCATTAAGTCAATACCCCAAATTATTAAGGAAAATGATTGTGTGAGGGAGGGAAGCTACATTTAATTAAAATCTTTCAGCAGGAAAGCAAAGACGTATTTTTGTCTTAACATTTCGTTTTATACACTGATCTGTAAAGAAGCAGTCCTGTTTCTCACTTTCCCTCATTTTGCTAAAACTTAATACGTGGACAAAAGTGCTGCGATATTTCTGAACATATGGTCAGGACTATTGTTTCCCAATCGAGTTCTAAATTAAAAATCTGAAATCAGGTCATTCTCACCTACTGAATTCTCAGACGTACTTTGTAGAAATAGGTTATTTGTTTTTTTCCCAGTGACTTCTCTTTCTCTTCTCACAGACACATTTCCTTTTACCATCCCCAAAAGCAACACCTCTCTCACCACTCTCAACTGTTCTTATATTGCTCTATTCTGCGTGTTCTGTCTTGTTTCCACAACACATTTAGGACTCACAAATCTGGGACAACCTCTAGAATTTCTCTTTAAGTCTCAAAAGCCAGTCTTCTAATATACAACTGCCAGACTGTATTCCCAGAGCACTTTCCCCTGGGATTTATTAGTGCTCAGATATTTTTTTAAAATGTAACTGGATTTGATACTTTTGTAGATTTTTTTTTTCTTGTCACACTATAAAAATTCCAATACACTTTTGCAATTACAACCCGTCCTTCTGGATTTTTTTTTTAACATGACAGGTAAAACTGATTTTTATCTTTAAGGTGAAATTTTGAAATTACCTAATCTCTTTAAAGACAGCTAACAAGATATCACCTTATAACTGTAAAACAACATGAGGGGTTGTGATAAGTGTTGTGTTGTTTCTCCCCTTATCTCCGTGGAATGCTACCTGACACTGTGACCACTCAGCATTTAAACAACACATGATATAAATATTGTTTTCCTCCTACAGTGACACAATTAATGGGAGGATGAATCTTGATAAACAAGTTTAATTGATACTTCCATCCAGACTACTTTATCTCAAATAGAGAAATAAATATATGGCTACACATTTAATAAAATTATTATAAAGTATATAATTATTACAAAGAACTCAGGATTTCTGTTCTAACGCAGTATCATATTGCAGAGGAGGCACTTTAGATTTCAGTTCATGCCTGATGTAAAAGAAAACCTAAAAATGAAATCAGACTGTTACTGAAATGGAAAATACCTAGTCTATTTACTGTCTAAAACAAGAAATGCTAAGCTTAAAGAGATAATACTTAGTTTGGTCATTGCAAAAATTTAGAGAAAGCTAAGTTTAAATAAGGAAACATTTTACTTCAAAATATAAGACCAAAATACAATGATTAGAAGTTCCATTTGAACTGAACTTAAATTTATCATGTGATGGATTTAAAGAGCGATTTTCTTGTGAGACAAAATTCATAACTATAGCATCTGGTACAACTCTGCCTTGCAAGCTTAGGTACTCTCTTTTTCTATTACTAATAATTATCAATATATATGCAGCTGAAATATTTTTCAAAACAATTGTTTTGCATTTGTTGGCTACCTGCTTTGTGATATTACAAAATTAAGCAATGAGATACACACGTAACACATCAACATTTCAGTGTGGAGCTGGTATTGATAGGCGGCTTGAAAGCAATGGACCTTAGAAAACAGAACTACTTTGTGTTAAAAGTGCAAATGACGTTATTTGGAGCTTGACATAAAAACACGCTAGCCTTTTCAGCAATTGCTAGGGAGCTGAGCAAATCTCTGATGGCAACTGTTTGATGATTCTATTTCTGTGCCTTAATTCTCTGCATCACAAAAGATACCAAGAACATAGGATAGTGAGAACATTTTGCACTGCTTGATCCTTCCATTGTAGGACGTACGCCTGGCAGAGTGGGAGCACTTACAAAATCAATGTTTCACATACTGATTTGCCTGTATGCTTTGAGCAGGAGCTGAGCCTTGCTGTCTTTCCTGGCGAGTTCATCCTCTTTCATCTGTTGCCTGTAGAAGGTGCAGAAGGAGCCTGCTCCCATTCCTAAAACAGAAGACGAACGAGTTAAGAGTGCTTTATGATATTTTTTTTCCCAACAGTTCCTTTGGGGGTCTCCTACAGCTGCTGCTTTGCTTCGCTTCCTAATCTCACATCAGATACACAGGCTCTTGAAGGTCACATAAAAGCATTATTATTTTTATGTGTAATTTGGTCTCATCACAGTCTGCAAAGTTTTCATGAAGTATGTTCTGGCTCACTCTCGTAGAAGTAGCTGGTGTAGGTAAACACCCGGAATAAAAACTCCCATCTTACGGCATTTTAAACACATTTTTTTATGAAAGAAAAATGGACATTTTACTGTTATTCCTCCTCCTCCTTAAGAGAAGTTTAAGAAATGCTTTTTATAAAACTGCTTCATGATTACTGTGTCTGACTTAACTCTGTTTAAAAGCAAATGCAATAAACTACCATCACCAAATGGCCTCTATTATATAATAACTTCAGTTTACCCTAGCTCTCTGAGGATCTGAGCAGTCTGAACAATGATATTTTCTGATATATTATCAGAAGAAAAGAAACTATCTGCAGTTTTCATGCAGAATACTGAAAGAAATGGGCCACGGGCAGATCAGAAAAGAAGTACTGCAGAAAATAGTGGTATATAGAAGATATTAATGCAGCAGATTTCTTTCAGGGTTGGAGTGGATAATATTCTTTATCCTGGACAGCCACTCATTCCACTAGGTAACAAGGAAAAAGGCAAGGGTATTTTTGAAGCTCAGGTATCCAGTAAAATCACACAAGCAGACAGGAAAACACAGATTATTGTTCTGAACTGAGTTCTGTTTCTTTTTAAAGAAAACATCACCATACAAAGCTAAATGTTGTGAGACACATCAAGGTCTTACTAAGACAACTGATAAGTTATGGCTGATGAGGCCTTGGTAGTTAGGAAAGACAGTCTGTGAAAGACAGGCTTTTAATAGGATTGAATATAAGAAAAAAAAATTAGTAACAAACAATTTCACACTGGAAAAAGCTGTCCTAAGAACAAAGAGAACATTCATTAGCACACAACACAATGTGTGAAAAAAGGTGCAACGAGGAAGAAGACAGGTATAACAAAGACAAGGGTGTACGGGATTTGGCATCACCCACGTTCAGAGCAATAAAAGAGGTATGTGGGAGGACCAGATGCATCAAGGTTTGTAAGACATGTTGATTGTCCAGCACTAGAGAAAACAGTCACAAAGTGCACAAAGCAAAACACTTTTGTAAGCATGCTACACAGGAAAATAGGAAAGTAAAGAGCATACAATTTTGCAAAAGCTCCTAGCAAAAGAATAGTACAACATTCCTTTATAGCTACAGTTCAGGATCAAGAAAGTAGTAATAAAGAAGCATTTATATTAAAATACGACATAAGAGAAAAAGAATATAAAAAAAAGACTTTTCACCGTGATAATATTGATAACTTTTGCATCATTAGAATTATATGAAGTGAGTATTAGCAAGCACATAAAGGAAAATGTCAAAATCTAGATTTTTAATAAGTGCACATACAAAGCCAATAGGGGGACAGAGAGCTGTAAAAGCACTGCACCATATTTAAAACAGAATTAGAAAAGATTCTTTTAAGCTTACAAAATACTTCAGAGCAGAGAAAATAAAGTTTGTCATGACGCCTACAGGCACATCATATGATCAAGGGATATGTGCATGCAGTTCCAGCACTGTGTGCACTGTTACCATTGCCATTAGCAATAATGCCTAAAGGAAAGAAAAAAGCCCGTTGCATCATGGCATACATGAATATAATGAAAAAGGTGGTGAACTCACTGCAGTGTATTGCCTCAATTACTGCAGCAGAAACTGGAGAAACTGTTCTGATACAGTGCATTAGCTTTTAAGACATAAAAAGGACAATGAGGTGGAATGCTAAAATTTACCTGCTACAGGTGATGTAATTTTTTTGCTCTCCAGGTCTCATACATTCTATGTACTATGTGTTCTACCCGTGACACCAGGAGTTCAGGCCACGCAGAGTATAGCAACCCACTTTCCAGGTCTCTGGAAGACAGCAGTTCAAGAAAATATTTTTATCATGATTGTTGCACATGAGATTATTAAGGAAGGTACAATGATATACTAGAAGGACTTTCTGGAATTAACCATTATTGGTACTACACTGAAACAACATCAACAACAACAATAAGATTATGGCAAAATCTGAATGTCAAAGGCAAAAGGTATGAGGAAATGCAATCTAAAATTCAATTACACTTGGTGAAAAACTGGTGTTAATCATTTTGGTTAGATCTAGGAATCTAACGTATCTAACTTTCCAGAGTTAGGGCTTAAAGCAAGTAAAAATATTTTCTTCTTACAAGAGCTGAAGAACATAATGAAGATGATGACTAAGACTGGCAGAAATCTAGAGCGACTGGGGAGGGAAGGACAAAAATGGTATTAGGATCACAGTCTGAATGATTTCACAGATGATGTTTTCCATAACATGAAAGATTTAGTCATTTACTTGTTCTACTGTAGTATCTTAGCTCATTCAAGGAAACACACTGTAGGCCAATGCATAACAAGGAGAAGTTAAGTGTAGCCCCTCATTAATGTAAAATTGTGGTCATCATAAGAGTAGTTACTTGTGGATATTACACCTTTTTTTTCATCACAGATATGGGTACACCAGAAGAGTAGAAACTAAACATAATCAGTTCAGATTCAACAAAAATCTTGATAAACCTTTGGCTCTTTCAGTGCTGACCCTGTAATGCAATATGAAAAATACGAATGTACAACTTGAATGAGGCATATAATCCTTAAAAAAATCTTTTTTGCTTATCTTTTGTACAACACAGAATCTTTGAGGTTGGAAGGGACCTGTGGAGGTCATCTGGTCCAAAGCCCCTGCTTAAGCAGGGCCACCTAGAGACATTTGCCCAGGACTACGTCCAGATGGCTTTTGAACATCTCCAAGAAGGGAGACTCCACAGCCTCCCTGGGCAACCTGTACCAGTGTTCAGTCAGCCTCACAGTAAAAAAGTGTTTCCTGATTTTTTGAGGGAACCTCCTGCATTTCATTTTGTGCCCATTGCCTCTGGTCCTGTCACTGGGCATCACCGAAAAGAGCCTGGCTCCATCTTCTTTGCACCCTCCCTTCAGGTATTTATATACATTAATAAGTTCCCCCTGAGCCTTCTCCTCTTCTGCCTGAACAGTCCCAGCTTTCTCAGCCTTTCCTTATAGGAGAGATGCACTGGATCCTTCATCATCTTTGTGGCCCTTTGTTGAACTCTATCCAGGAGATAGAGTTGTCTTGTACTGGGAAGCCCACAGCTGGATACAGCTCTCCAGGTGTGACCTCACCAGTATGAAGCAGAGGATAAGGATCCCCTCCCTCAACCTGTGAGCAACAGGCCTCCCAGTGCAGCTCAGGATATCATTAGCCCTCTTTGCAGCAAGGGCACATTGTTGGCTCATGTTCAACTTGGTGTCCACCAAGACCACCAGGTCTTTTTCTGACAAGCTGCTTTTCAGCTGGGCGGCCCCCAGCATGTACTGCTGCCTGGGGTTATTCCTGCCCAGGTGCAGGACTTTCCACTTCCCCTTGTTGAACTTCAGGAGGTTCCTGTCAGACCATTTCTGATATTTAATACCATAAAACAAAGTATAAAACAAATGGAAGACTTGGATGAACAGGTGCATGTTTGCAGGAAGAAAATATCTTGTGTTAGGAAAAAAAAAAAGACTTTCCAGCATATAAATTCTTTGCCACTCTATTTGTAGTCACTATGTGAAAACAATATAACAAATCTTTTAAAAGAAACAACCTTAACATAGCTGATAAAGAAATAAGCTTTACTAAGGACAGAAATTGCCTAACCTTTGAACTATGGGGCAAAAGGTATAAAAGAGAAAGCCATGAATCTTTAGGAGAAAGCATCCAGAGCTTTTGAAAATGGTTCATGATGGGATGTCTTGATATGACAGTATACTCTGTCTATTTTTTCATGCTTTAACACACATGCTAGTATAAAAAGAAATAAATGGCCACATGAATATTGGAGAAAGGTAATTTCCATGTGCCTAATACAAATTGGCAAGTGATATATCGGAATACTAAGGAAGCCAGCACCTACTTAGCAACATGCTAATCAGAACTGTGGTGAGTCACACCAAGGACATATTCACTAGATGTGGTATTTGTGACAAACTATTTCCCAAAATAGACCCTGCTTCTATAGGTTTTCAGCTGTGTGCATGCTAATGAGCTGAAGTCTCAAATAATTAATGGTTCCGTAACAGTCTGTTGCGGTCTGAGCTTTAAATCAGGAACCCAGAGGTACATCAGAGGTGAGAACTACATTAGAGCCATGTAAAGTCTACCATGGTCAGTGGCAGCTTGATATGATCATTGAATAAATGGAGTAACACTAGTCATACGAAATAAAAATACAAGTGAACAGTAATTTAGGTAAAATTACAAATATTTAGGTATACTTAAAATATTAGGGACAAAGACTTGAATGGTGAAAACACTGCTTGTTATGCCAACCCAGCAAACAAGGAAAATGTAACTGCAGCAATTTCTACAGAACCTACACACCAGAGAGAGGATGCAGCTGTTTCAGCCTCTTCACACACAGTCCTCAGGTGTCCTGTTGGCTCCATCAAAAGGTTCAAGAAGAAAGAAAGTGAATCTCATCTCTGAGAGTGAAGGTACTAACATGTCCTAATTCTTACATTACATATGAATATTAATTTTGGCATCTACAGGCACACTGTCAGGTCAGACAACTGGTGCTTTAAGGGAAGTAATGGACATTACTCTGAGACCGGTTCTTGATTGATGTACGCCAACCAAATTAACTTCCTGAGGCTACCACATGCATATAGACAGCACAGCGGACCTGTAAAAAATTCTGTTTAGTTTACCATTGGGAAGTAAGGATAAAAACATTTAAATCATTGATTTTAAAAGTTTGGACTCCTGACTTTTAAGCATTTGTGAGTACTAAAGCTAATACTTACTGGGCAGTTCCTTGATGAAGCTGCTTTTCCAGCTTTGTGTAGATTTCAGTAGCAAGAAAGCAACCAGTCCTTAAGAAGTTGGTGTTTCCTGGCTTTCCTGGAGAGCAAGAGCTATGCTCAGCAGGGTGTTCCCAGCTAACCACATCCTAGGCTGCTTTCTATGGCCTGAGGCTCGTAATTTCCCATCCTTTCTGTCCTCCTCTTGTTTTATTACATTCCAGTGAATTTCACTGGAGAAAACAATATACTGCACTTGTTATGTGCAGGTTTGAGTTTGAACAATAGGGTAAAGTGTGGATTATTTTACAGTTCCAATATTATTATAGACCTGGTGAGAAACAAGTCTTTAGACATCCAGTAAGTCTTTCTCTATTGTAAACCAGAGGGAATTGGTATAATTCAGGAAGAAATACAGTGGTTTCTTGAAACACCAAATGTTTATTTAATCAGTTACCAGGGAGAACATGATTCTTTCCAAGAAAGGGACATTGTGTTTTACACCATTTGTAATAATATAGCTATCTCTGTCTGAGGTCCTCTATGCTGTAGAGGAACTTTAAATACATTTTTGGCTTTACTGGCAAAGATAGGGATTATTTTGCTCCAGGTCATTCAGTAAAGATTACACTCCTACATATTGTTCTGTGTCAAAGTCATATGTGTCTGCCTGTTTTGCAACAGATGGCTGCATTTCAGTAGTTTTATATAGAAGATGTATATGGAAGGTTGAAATAAAACATTCATTGTAATCCAACTTCTTCCAGTTCCTGGTATGTTTTTGTTGTATCCATCAAGCTTGATGTCATGCTGGAGAATTTTTAAAATATAACTTTGTAAATTTGTTTCTGTTAGTCCTGGGTCAAGATTTATTTGCAACAGTGGTAGAGAGAATGTAAATCAAGTATACTTCATATTGTAACATATCAGATGTTGGTTTATGAGATATTCCAGTCTGTAAAACACAAAAAGAAATAAGATACCTTAATATATGGCCTTTCTGTTTTAAGGGTAAAAGAGCACTTGTAATTCTGAGAAGGGAGCCTTAACCTCTGCTTCCGAGCTTTGAGTGATTTCTCATGCTAGCCTTTGTTTCAGAGCTTTTTTTCTCCCCATCTTGCAAGGACATGATTAAGATACATTGCAAACTTTTTTTTTTTTTCACCAAATACAAAAGTAAGTGTGTGATTATTTGATTCACAGAGATAAGAATATTTTCAGTGGTCTTTTAACTGTAGCTTGTCACTTAAAAGTTTCTTATTGACTTTTCTAGTAAACGTTATACAGAGAATAAAATGCAACAGAGCATAAAACAGAGAATAAAATGTTACTTCAGCATTATGATTTCATCTTCAGTGATTTACTAATTTTCCTCTTTTCTTAGCAATTTTGCCCTTGTGCTCTGTTTCAGAGAACAGTTGGTCTCGCTTCCTTTGGGCTTATTGTCACCAAAGATTCATTGATGAAACACCTACGGTCTAATGAGGAAGCTATGTAAAGCCTCAAAGCTGAAGATCAAAGAGAATAATGATCTAACATACCAAGTGTATCCACTGAAAAAACAGGAAAATAGGCTTCAGCAAGGGCTCTTAAACTTCACTTCTCTTTCATGGAAAATAGACTGCTACTGAACCACAAGCCCACTTACAATGGCCCATTGGTGTAATTCAGCAGAAATAACATTTTTCTGGCTAGTATTTACGAAGTGCTTTGCATTACTAGAGGTGTAAGTAAAAAATGCTGGATAAATTAAGAGCACCGCTGTTTGGAGGAGAAAAAGAAGTTAAACCCGAGATTTTGCTCCTCTTTTAAAAACCAGTCTTGCCTTTTTTTAGTTCCCCCTCCCCTTGAGATTTGAAAGGGAGGGTCAGGACTCTCTCCGGGCTACCCCGAGCCCCTCTCTCACCCTCTGCGGGCTCGGCGATCGGGTCCTGAGGAGAGGACTGGGCTGGGGGCAGGCGGGACCCCCTTCGCCTCGCTGCAGCTCTCCACTCAGGGCGCTCCCGCAGGCCGAACGCCCCCCCAGATCCACCGGTGCCGATGGGGCGATCGTGTGTCGAGGGGCCTGTGAGCTCTCGGAGGGACACAGCGCCAGCTCTCCTGTGCGGGGAGGGTCGGCTGAGGGTTTTAATGGGAGATCCCCCGCATCCCAACCACCCGCCGCCCGCTACGCTCCCCCTCAGGAGCCGCTCTGCGCGTGTTACCTCAGCGCCCCTCCCGCCCGCCGGCGGGGCGGGGAACGACAAGAGCGGCCACCAATCCGAAGCTGCGGCCAATGTCTGACTGACAGGCCATATCACCCAATGGGAGCGGCCATATGAGTAGGCGGGGCGATAGTGCACGGGGCGCGACTATCACCGCCCGTTGGGCGGGGCAGCGCCCCGGGGCGGGGCTGGGCGGACAGGGGCGGGGTTTATGGGCGGTTAGGGGGCGTGGCCTCGGCAGGGATATTTAAACCTGGCGCGGAGGGGGCTTGCTGGTTCAGTCGGCGCAGCGCCGCTGGAGGAGCGGTGTGAGTGCTCCGTGCCAGCTGCCTCACGGGCTATCTGGTGGTCTACGCGCCTGTGTGCGGGGTCCTGCCTGGGTCAGCGGCTCCCGGGGCGCGTCTCTTCCTCCTTCTCCCCCCCGCTTCCTCGTGCGCCTCCGCAGAGGGATTTCTCAGCGTCCCTTGTCCGGTGTTGGGGGGGGGCGTCCCCCCGGCCCGCACCTCTTCCCTCCCCGCTCCCGGCCGGAGGCTTGCGGCGCTTCCCTCTGGATGCGTCCCCGCAGCCCCGGGCGGGAGGCGGCCAGCGGGAAGCGCTGCCACCGAGGATTTACCGCCACTTGGGACTCGGACCCACGCCGCCGCCGCCGCCCCCTTCCCCGCGGGGGCACCCGGCGCTCCGGCTCCGCCGCCGCTCCAGGCCGCCGCCATGGACGAGAAGTACCTGCCCGAGCTGATGGCGGAGAAGGACTCGCTGGACCCGTCGTTCACTCACGCCCTGAGGCTGGTCAACCAAGGTGAGGGCTGGCGGCGGCCGACTGGGGCCGCTTCGTCCCGCCGCGGGGACGAGCCGGAGTTGGTGAGGGGGTGACTTTCCGCTTTGCACCGCTCGGTGGGGTGGGTTTTTTGTGTGTTCGGGCTGTTGGTGTTTACAGGCTCCTGCCCCTTCCCCTCCCTGGGCTGCGGGGAGCAGCTGAGGGGCCGCTGCCCGGGCTGGGCTCTGCCCGCCCCAGCCCGGCTTCCAGGGCTGCTCCAGCGCATCCCCCCGGGCGATGCCTCCCCGCATCTCGCCTCTTTCCCAGGTGGTTTTTACAGCCGCGAAGGCGTGATCGCTCACTGCTCGAGTTACACGTTATTCCGAGTTGGATGGTTGGGTAGAACAGCTTGGGTCTTCAGCGCTCTGCTTGGGCTTCCAGTTGGTTAAAACGCCAAAAGGTTTTCCTGTTTTAACCCTGCTGATGTGTTTCTGAAAAATAAATAGCTTATTGCTTAAATATGTGTGAGCCTTTTTAAAAAGGAGCCTACAACTGATGCCCTTTCCAAGGAACTTTTGGCTCTATAGGTATAATATTAAGGAACCAACAATACCTTTTGGTGAATCTTTTAAAAACCTCAAAGCATATTTTCTTTTGCAATTATATAACTCCAAATAATAAGTGATTCTGACCTGTTCTTCATCTGACATGTCAGATATGCGTTAAAGTGCTAGCTCTTTGTTTCGGTGATACTACACTGAATAGAAAAGTAATATGTGGTTTACAGTGTGATCTAATCTAAATTTGGCAGTATTGTATAATCGGCAGGTGACTTTCAAGTACAGCTCTGTAGAGGCAAACACTTGATACAGTGCTTGGGGTGGTCAAGTGAAATAAGTTACCAACTGATCTTCTAATATAACTTAATGACAGCACAAATGATTTTGGCTTCAATTGAAGTGCTTAGAGCTGTGCTAGTGTACTTTACTTCCTATAACAGGAATAGGTGTAAATCAATGTGGCTCCTTTTAATGCGTTGTTGTAGGTTTTTGATGAATAGCAAATGCCCATCACTAAATCAGAAGGAGAATCAACTATTGTCTGAAATATTCTGGAGTTAGGGGTAACTGTCAATGTTTCAGCTGTAGAATGTGTATGCCATGTGATTTGTAGCTGCATGTCTTTGGATGGTTGGTATTTTGCATATTTTTTCCTAACTTCATGAAAATACTACTGTTGATAGTGGGAGAAGGAGAATTATGTTAATAAATACGTATTTGTATTGCTTCCTGTAAATAAACTTTTTTAAATTTAGCTTGATGGCTGAGAATTTAAGGCTGTAAATTAGTGAAGTTCTTCTCCAGCTGCTGAAGGAACAGTCTTTTTTGCACATGTAAATTATTTCAGGAAGTTACAGGAGTATGTGACTTACTATTTTACAAACAGTGTTTATGGAAGTAGATATGACACTATGACTTTTATCAAAACTGACTTTTTAGGACCATGGTAATTTTTGAGGTTTTCACTGAAATGAGAAATTAGAGGGCAGATGAGCTTCTGCCTGCTTTTATCATGTAATACTTGGTATCTGCATGCATATTTTCAGCTCCAAAAATAAATTATATTGCCAGTGAAAAAAATAATGTGGATGGATGTGGATCTAATGTCTTTGTTCTAGTATGTCTCTAGATTTTTTGCTTACTTTGAGAGTGAAGTCTTACATTACATTTGAAGTATTTCACATGTTAGAGATAGCTAAAAAAGATTAAGGAGTGTGACTGTCAACTGGTTAACTGTGTTTTGAAATGCAAATTTGCATACTATCTATGTAAAATATCTATTTTGGGCAGTTGTAGAGTCACCAAAAAACCAAATAAGGTGAAGTGACTGTATAATACAGTTAGGAAATGTAAGAGGAGATGTTTCACGAACCCATCTTGTTATGACACTAACTTTGTCAATGATGGTTTTTTCTTGATTGTGACAATTTTGTGCAGCAAAATGAGGGCAAATATTAGTGGAAATGTATATATTATAGTTCTCACTTGTACTTCATGTGTCAGGTCCACTGAGTTTTTTTCTATGATAGTTCAGTGAGCAGGCAAATTAAATGGCTTGTCTAACTTCTTCAACTGGGTTTGTTTAGCTTTTCAATTTAGAATGAAACATGTTTCTCAGTTTGGCTTCTTCCAGATATGTGTGAGAATGTCTTAGCAAAGGTTTTAAGTGCTTAAAATAACCAGCTTAATTATGTAATAGCATTTTGATGTCATAATACAGATAGTAAATGTAATACTACTTAAACTGGAATACTGTAGATCAGCCAACTTTCTTCATAAACTCAAGACTGATTTGTAAGACTTGTATGGTTGAATTAAATCCTTCCAAGATGCTGAAGGAATTGAAGTGCGTGTACTGTGTAGATGGAAGAGCCAAACTGCTAACAGATTTCTAACCATGTTGAAAACTGGTTTCTAGGGAAAAGTCCCGTGTTTAGTCTTCCAAAATCTGTTAATTATACTTCTCAAATGGAAGTGGACACATCTGCGTATTATGCATATAATTACCAATTATAATTTGGGTATATACAAATTACATAATTTTAAATGTTAGAGGAAAAAAGTGGAACCTGAAATGCTTTTAGAGTTCCAGGGTAGCCCTTCAGTTGAAAAAGAACGATGTGGAGGTAACTGGAATGCTGCAAGAATACTCTCCAGGGCAGTATTATTAATCTGTATTTCAGAATTAAGAGATGCTAGCATCTCTTCTTTCCCTGACAAAACGTTGTTTTAAGCATTTTGAAAGCATTAAAATCAAAGATCAGTGTCCTTCATTGTTCCTGAATAGTGCATGGAAGTATTGATTTTTTTTTTTTGTTGAAAACTCTGCTAAAGTATTTGACTTGTCTCTTTGGGACAAATATATAAGATGTATTTCTTAAATTTTGCTTTAAATGGTCATTGAAACATTCAGCTGCTGCTTAAATTTTAGAACAGGAGACTAGACTATATCCTTCACTCTCATTAAGATGATTTACTTGTATACTTGAACATTAAGCCTTCCTGAAAAGGGATATTTTTACCTGTAAACCTTTAAACATGTTATAGATTGGCAGAAGACTTATTTTGCGTGTGTAGTAAGGTGACCATGCTAATAGGATTACTTTGCAGCTGGTACAGACAATGGGAACTGGAACATTATGTCCAATTATTATCTTATTATAAGTTCTGTAATTGAAGAACCTTGGGAAATAGGAGTTTCTGTGAAGTGTGAGTTTAGAACGTGTTTATTTGTATTTTTCCTATTTACAGCTGATATTTATGCATAATCTGAAAAATATATTTGTGTGTGAAAGTGATGCTTGTTCTGCAATCAGGCTGGTTCTTTGTGTGTATCATTGCAAAGCACTGAGCAGCTTTACTTTTTAACCTTTTTGAGACCTTTGTTTCGGAGGCTGACTGTTTGCATGTGGGGTTGTATGTAAATGTGCAAGTGCAATGTTGATTGTGACAACTTAATTTGCGAGTGATGCTGGTAAAAAAAAAAATTTGGAAGATCTCTAAGAGAAGAGTTACTTTATCTTCATTGCCTTCTCTCACATCTATGCATAGTACTGATTCATGACAAGTATTTTGTGAATATTGGGTAAAGTATGTGAAATTGCAGATGATAGAAGCTAACTGTAAATAAAACATGTTGATACCAGACAAGTTTTGTCACAGGGGAGACATTAAAATGAATGCCTGGCACTTGTTTGATCTGTGTAATGTTAAATATGTAGGTAGAGAGGACTCTGTAATCCAAGTTAGGGCAACTGAAATCCTTGTGAGTCCTGGTGCCATTGCTGAAAGACCGCTTTTACTTTTCTGTAGGCTGTACCCATGGTATTTGTCCTTCCAAGCTCATTTTAGCTACACTGAGATTTGAGGTGATGTCTTAAATTGGCGAGGCTACCTTTAAATTATTGTCAATGAGATGATGTACAGGAATAAGAAGGCTTTCCATCAGTAGATGGCTGTATGTGCTAGCTCTATATCGAATGACTTTGTGCCATGTGACTAGCAGTGATCAGCAGAGGCTTGCTGCTGCTTGTGTCAAATTCTGAGTAGGAGTTCAATAATCAAATAGACCAGTACCTCCCTAAATATCAGGGAGACTGGAGTGTGAGGAAAAGTGTACTGACTTTCTGCATTGTGGAAGATATTAACTCTCTGATTTTTTTTAGCAGGTGAGGGATAGCTTTGTAAAAAATCTTTGAAGTAGGAACTTATAAATTAAGGTTTCATACTGTTATTGATTTTGAATAAATATGTCTTGTTACGTAAGGGCTTCTGGGTCCTTAGCAAGGACTTTCTTTAAATTTTCACAGATCTAAAAGATGTATTTGATTATATGTAGTGAAGTGACATGTGTATGTTGTGATACAAACAATCAGTTTGCTACTGAATCATCCACTTTCCTCTGAGGACGGTCATTTCATGGCATGGAACAGATGTGTGGTGCTGCTTGTTCCCAGTCCCTAATGGTGTTACATGTACTCCGTTGCAGAATAACCTCAAACTCTCCTTTGTTTCTCATTGTAGTCTCAATCATATGAGCAACACTTGTTTCAAGTGTCCTTGCTCTTGGAGGCTGGAAAAACACTTTATGAAGGTCATAGGCATTTTGTAAAGCAAATATAACTGAAGAAAGATGATTGGGTTTTAAGATTACTTGGAGTGTCTTATTGATTTGAATAACATAGTAAATTTTGTAATATGCCTTTCAGAGAAAGATTTTTTTTTTCAGACAGCAGGTCACTTTAAGTCATCTTTCTTAGAGGTTAACTAGACAAAAGAAACTCTTCCGTTGTCTTCTAGTAATCAGACTTCAAAACAGTTTATGAAAGTGTTGGGGGGGGAATTAGTTGTTTGTCAGGCTCAGTGTGATGAGAAATTTAGTGACAGTAACGGGGAATGGATATGACGTGATGGTAGAACCATAAAAATCACAGAAGGCTGATGTTGGTTCTATTTCTGTTTTCATAAAACAGCATGAAAAGTAATACAGCTCGGAGTCAAGAAGGGATATTTCAGAGACTGTCCCTTGTGTCTCAGCCTTCCTTGTTCAGTAACACTTCAGAACTTCATGTTTTTCTAATGGTTGGCTATTTGCTTTTACTACAGTGAAACTGTATTGGGAAAGTCACAGGACTTATTAACAATTAGATTCCAGTCTTGGTCCCTTAAAAGGCTGGGGAAGTGATTTATCAGGTATTCCAGTCATGTTAACAGGGCTGCTGTGAAATGCAGCTGAAGATAATCATACATACTTCACCCTAGGCTCATCTGCTCTGAAGCATGACTCTAGCCTGCAGCCACTCACCAATGATCACATTTAGTCTAAAGCTGACTTCTAATTCACTTGCACACTTACTTTGGCAGTCAATGAGAGAGATCGAATTTAAAGGTTTCAAATTTAGACTGACATGGTTTGTCACTTTCAATCCTTTTCGACACCAGCCATGCAAATTAAAACTGTAACCTTCTGAGTACTTATTTACTGGAGAAATCAGAAAGAAGGTCACAGCACCAAATGGCTGCTCTCCTGGCCTGTGGCTTGTTTGACTTAACTTGCATGTACTTAAAATCTATGTATGTGACCTTCCTGCCCTCTGAGTTTTTCCCCCCTCTGACTTGAAGGGTAATTAAGAAACAAAATTTAGGATGTGCTTTGATTTGAAAGAATTAGGTACCACAGTTCAGACCTGAGTAGCTTGTGTAAAGTATTCAGTGTGGTACTGCATGACTTTTTAATTAGCATTTAGCAGTTTCAGTAAAAAGCATGTTTAAACAGATGAACTGGTAACTGACATGCCTAATATTTTATGGTGAATTAACCAACTGTTCTTAGCTGAGCTCTGCAGGAATCTTGCAAGCTTAGTGTTTACATTATTAATACTGTTTTTCAAATAGAAAATTATAAAGGATGTTTATACTGGGCAAGCGGAGTATCTTGATAAAGTGGGGTTATCTACCCCTGAGAGCTGGGAAGGCCAGTCTCACCTGCGCAATGGGAGCTGCATGGTGGGGCTGGCAGTAGTTCTGGGAATGGCTTAAAAGCTGCTAATTGTGAGCTCCATGTGCATCACTAGCTAGAAAATGAGTGTCTTTATGGCCTTAAGCTAAGGCTCTAAGCACTTACGGACTAGAGAATTTCATTTCATTGTGACATTCTAGGGCCAGAAATCATGCGTCTTAATCTTGAAGAAGATAACGGGAAAACTCACAATGCTTTGCAAGCTTGAGAAGGTCTGTAGGCCTCTTGCTAGTCTGCCTTACTGCCTTCACAGAGGTAAATAAAGGTGCTAAGAGGCCCTTCAAACTGGTAATGAGGTGTCTGGCCAAAAAAGTGCGAATGAAAAAATAAAGCACAGTGCTTTAGCAATGGATGATTAACTCTTAAATAGAAGAACGGGGTAGACTTTGCATCTCTTGGCATATTTAATTCAAAATGAGATGCATTTCTGGCCACCTAATCTTTACTAAATTGTTAGGCTCTTTAAACTGCCAGTGACTTGGGATATACAATAGGTATACACTGGCTATTTATGGTAAGGAGCAAATTAAAGAGTAGCAACTGGGGAGGTGGAATGAAGAAACATTTTTGTTAAGCTGAGACAGCTGTATTTTTGAGTGTTTCAACAACTGAGCAGTCCACGTGTTATTCTTTGTGTTTATCCTATCTGAAAATATTCCTTTGCTTGAACTCAACTCTGTCATATTTATCACTTACTGTTCTGTTTTGTGTTATTTTTATCCTTTTACCTTTTTGTCAAGGTAAAATTAATAAGAAACTGGAAAGTTAAATGGATTTCCTTCCTATTCTCCATTTCCAGTTGCTGTTTTGCTGGCTGCCTTCCATTTCTTATTTTGATGTGTTTATCAGGCTTTTGGCTTCAGCTAGCAGCTCTCAACAGGAACAAAGTTGCAAGGCAGCAAACAAATGTCAGTTTAATTCTTGCAGTTGGTAAATCTTTCACTTTTTTGGCCTATATAGGTGTTCTTTTATAGGTCTTCATTTTCTATGAGGCATTTCTTGACAAAATAATTGGAAACCAAAAAGATTAGAAATCATTTCAGTAAACCTATTGTTCTTGCACTTAATCCAAAAGAAAATTTGTTATAACAACTGCTGCTGTGCTGATCTTGGTATAATGTACTGACAGTGAAAATCCAAAGTTGCAAATCCTTTGAGGATTTACTGATTTTCTTCAACTTTATTAATCCATTTGGATTGTACAAAAGGAGTAGTCAGTAGAGGAAGATGCCTTTTCGTGGACAAGACAGAATCTAGGAGGAGGTCAAAATTGCTTCTGTTGCTCTGATGCTGCATTTACTGAATGCTTGGAGAGTAAATGCATCTGTAGTATCTTACTGCCTCATCCAGTAATGGTGCTCTAGGAACCAGATGTGTTTGAAAGCAAAAAGTTTTAGATATTTTCGGCCAGTTTCCCCTGCTGCTTTGTGATGGTGTTTTAAAAGGATGTAGAAGTGGAAGGACTGCTTTTAATGCAGTTATTCTTGCTTTCATGTGTTGTCTTTTTCCAGTTAACTGATAAAGGACAAAAGTTGTTACTGGTTCCTTTTGATCAGTGTCCTAATTAACTAGAGGTGGCAGTGAAGCACTGCTCTAGGCACTAACTAAAGTACTCATCCTTTCATGGTTTTTTATGCTTAACTATACCTTACACCTCTTCCTGAGTTTGAAGGAAAACAGATTTTTTTCTCTTCTAGACTTGACTTCACATAGTTTGATCACAATGCTCTTGGTCCATTTGTACAGTCATGGAAGTTCAGAAACCTAGAGTGGTTTTGCACTTTACTAATTAGTGACTGCTTCATGACCACTTCCAGCCTGTGTGGTTTTTTTTTTTAGGATCAAGAAGTCCTAATTTCAAGGAAGAAGGAAGTATCACAGTGACTTTTCTGTCTTCCTTACAGGGGTTCCCCAAAACTTTTGTGGTAGGTGGAGGAGTTGTTCAAAGTGCAATGGTTTCTAACTAATGATTAGACTTGGTTTCTCCCTTTAAATCCTGATGTGTGTGGAGGAGCTGATCTGCTTCACAGCAGATAGATTTCAGTGGTATCTTTAGCTCTAGTTAATGCTTGCTGCTTTTCTAGAGATATGCTAATTGATATCCTAGGCTGACTGGCCTGCAAGGTGAAGTGTGGCATCTTAGTACTAGATTTTAAGACTGGGAAGGACCACTGTGGTCTGACTTGTCTTGTGTAGCACAAATTGGTCTTAAAGATTCTTTTCACTTACCATATACCCTTGACCTTTTTATTACACCATGCATCTGTGGTCTGGAAAAATGATTAGGTTTTTATTGGCCTACTGTATAAAAGCATACAACAAAGATTTATGTTTTTAAAGCTTACTGTATCTGTTCTTCAGATATTTTTTCTGCAGACACTTGAAATATTCACAAAACCTCTTAATACCATGTGGAACAAATGTTGGGAATGACATAAGTGTTGTAATATAAAATGCTTGTGAGGGAACTAATGATCCTTTAAGATTTCTTCCAGCCTTTTTTTCTGTGAATCTGGGGATCTTGGGCAATTATGAATATGAACACATTTTGGAAAGAGCAGAAGTGTTCCACAATAGGTTTCCCTGTAGGATACCTACAGATCATCTTAAATACGGTGATGCTGAAATTTTGAAGATGCGATGATTTAAGATGCGATGCAGCTGCGCTTCTCCCCGCGGTGTGGAGCCGCGGTGCTGCTGCGCTGCCCGCAGGGAGAGCCGGTGCCCGGCCCGGGCGGGGGGGATGTGTGCGTGTCAGCCCCGCTGCGGGGACCCGCACACGGGCGCTGGGTGACAGCGGTCTCCGCAGCCAGACGTGTTCCGTCCACATCCTAAGACGCAGGTCCCTGCTGAAAGCGGACACTCCGTTGATTGCGACTTCAGAGTTCGAGAATCATTTTGCCAATGTTACTTTTCACATAGCGGATATAAACGGTTGATGCTCTAGGTGTAAAGGCTTTAATTGGTAACTGGTCTCTTTGAAATTAGCATTGGTTGCATCTTTCTGCTTGGCCATCTTGGACGTATTTGTCCTTACTGCTCATACCTCAAGCATGAGTTTAGGCTCAAAAATAGACAGAATGTTGTGGCTGTAATAGAACTGCCTTATCTTTGGACACAGGGCTTCCAAATTGATTGAGATGTGGATGGGGGCTGAAATAGCTTTGGCCTGTGCTGTTCTCTTGATGTATGCTTTAACTAGTAAGATTGCTGTTAGTCAGTCCAATTTGATAAGTGTTGAATGAAGTTTTAAAAGAAGTACTTTGCCAGACTTTTAAGATCTAAGCTCTTAAAATCCCGGAAAGTTTAGAGTTGGAAGAGGCCTTAAAAACCATCTAGTTACAACCCCCTGCTATGGGCAGGGACACCTCCCACCAGACCAGGCTGCTCAGAGCCCCATCCAGCCTGGCCTTGAACACCTCCGGGGATGGGGCATCCACAACTTCTCTGGGCAACCTGTGCCAGTGTCTCACCACCCTCACAGTAAAGAATTTCTTCCTAATCACGTTATGATCAGCTGATTAAATGGAGAGTTCAGGGAAAGTTCTATAATGCTGCTTATAAATAGTTTGTTCATAGATACACTTAAAGAATTTACAAGTCTCCTGAAATAATAGTCCTTGTTTGGAACACTAAGTAATAGGTCATATAGTTCAACATAAGGTTAATTAAAATTGCTGATGTGTGTTTCATTATCATATAAGTGGTAAGTAGCTGGCTGTGAGATCAGCTCCATGAAGAACTCTAGACAAATTAGCCTTTCTAAATTAATGCCCCTGATAGAAGAAAATGTATGTGATTTTCTTTCTTAACTAGTAGATCATAGTTTCTTTAGACTTCAGTGGTATGCTGAGCATTATGCTAACATAATGTATTTTCTGCCTCTAAGTAGTTTGTAGGACCTCCAGACACTGCTGCCTTATTTCTGTCAATGTGCTCAAAGCAATGACCAGAGCTTTCAGTGGCTGGTTGTATTGGCTGGAAGGCTACCTGTTACGATGGCTTGCATGAAGGTGATGCTGAGAAGTTAGCGGCTCTAGGCACTAACTTACGTACTCAGCTTGCTGGGTGGACTCCTGCTTGGTCTTTCTGCTGGGGAAAACAGTGACATGGTTAGAAAAAATTAATCAGAAGTACTTTTCTTTGCCACTTGAATAAGTAGGACATAAAACTATAGGCTTTCTGTACAGTCCTTTCAGAATCCTTTGCTTAACTTGGTATTATTGTATAGGAGTAATACCTGGCTAGAGCTCAAACCAGGAGTTTGTAGTGAGTAAATTTTTCAGGGTAACTCTTCATTATTCATAAGTCTGCAAGTCGTGCTAATCATGTAGGTATGCCTTGTCAGCATTTGTATGAGGTATTTTTGGGTACCTCATTTGGAAGGCTTTGGTGCAGTTATCAAAGGAGAGATTTGAAGCTTTTCTGCAGAGTCATCTGAAAAAAAGAGTGCAGATACATAGAAAGCAAACATAGTCCTTTTATTCAGATTTGGCACCTTAAAATGTGGCTGTGCATACTTGTCAGTAACGGATGTCAAGCTGTGTTGTAATGAAACAAATGTTAGAGCATTATTTTCCCCTTCATTTTATATATGACTAATTAGCTATTTGAGCTGTATCAATTATAGTCAATCAGCTTTTTGTAATAACCCATTTTCCCTCTTCACCTTACAGTATTTCATCCTCCAGACAGCTATCCTGACATGGGAGAAATTTTTACATGTAACTAATTGAAATACTAACAGAGTAGTGAATGGCAATTTCAGGCTAGGCTATGAAATGTAGAAATAAGAGCAGATGGCTCCTTCAGAAAAATAGATTAAAGAGAATAGATGCTCCTGGCCAGCTATGTACTTAATCCCTTGCTTCTTGTCCAGAGGTACTGCCAATAGATAGGTATTATGCAAGAGCAAAATAAAAGCTGTATGAATTTAATGAAAAGAAGCTTTTCCTCATTTGCAGCTCTTTCTGATAATTTAGTTTTATGTTCATATGTAAGATATGCAATAGTAAATTGAAATAATAACCTGTTAAACTAGCTGTGTGTTCCTTTGGAAAGGGATACTACAAAAAGGAACAATCCTGGGAATGTAGTTCCATTTATATTCAGCAAAGATTCATTTTAGCATTTCTGGTATTTCCTGGCTCTGTGGCACGCTGAGTCTTCAAACCCTCAGGTCAGATTTTGTAGAGGTATTGGTGCCTATATTTCTCCTGTTGGTTTGACAAAGACTTTAACTTCCCATGTTAAATGTCTTTTCCAGATTTATTATTAGTGGGCAGTTGGATCTTTTTCAGTTCAGTTAAGCACCTTTTTCTTGGGTTTATGTGAAGTAGCACATTCCAGCATTTTAGGTGGTTAGTCTGTTTGTAACTAGGTAAGTCATTCCTGCACTTGATCCAAAATCAATGAATCAAGGAGGAGTAGTGAGACTTGAAACTTAATATGCACATGAACCATTCTTTAGGAAGACTTATTTGTGGGACTATAAGAACACAGTGTGACTTCTGTTCTGGTCTTTTGTTCTTCCCAAATGCACTCTTATGTTTTGTTTCTCTCCAGTAGCAAGGAGTGATAGAACAATTTACCATATTAAGAGGTTATTGCTTTCTCTGGAAACTGGAGCATCAAAATTTCCTTTCCCATACAGAAGCAATTCAGACATCACTGGACCAAGAAATAATGGCACCTCAGGTTCTTGACACGTACATGTTGTTTCTTGGCAGACAGAAGTGGTGGAGGAGTAGGAATTTGAATATATGGGATTATGAAGGCAGGTGGGGGGGCAGGCAGGGCAGCTGCCTGTTTAGTAGCATTTTCCCAGCACTACTGATACCAGTGACCAGTTTGGCTTTAGTTCTGGTGTCTCAGCTTGAATGTAGGTGTACGTCCCTGGCTGTGAATTGTTCCACTGATCTTAAAGATGTCACCGGCCTGGTGCATGTGACACTTCCTAGTAGTTGATTATTCTGTGTGAAATCTGTAGAAATGTACTGGAATCTGCTATTCAAACTATTAAATACAGGAATTACTCCAATAAGAAAACTCATAACACAAACTGTCATCACCAGGAAAAGCTGTAGTGTTCAGTGAAAGCTGGGATTTTGAAATGAGCTGGATTAAAACTAAAACCAGTAAGATTTCTAAAATTAATTCATCACATAACTAATGAGATGATGTGGCTTCTGAAACTGTGCTTTTCCACAGGGCAGTAGATGTACAAGCTGCCTTTTTTTCCCTGATGATCTATCTTGCTGCAACCAAGGCCTGTAATGGATGACAAGTAATAAAAGTACTGCCTAAATAACTGTATCAAAAGTAGTGTTTTGCCTCTTGTCTGCTGGCATGGGAGTACTAGACTTCTGAAGGATGTGAAGCTTGTTAAAGTAATCCAGAGTGATGTGCTGTAGTTAGTCCCTTTTGTTCTATGTGCACCAACTAACTTCCATAGGTTTGTTTCATACATCTGTGGGCCAGAATGCACAAATACTGCAGGATCTTTGGGTTGTTACCTTTTCCATAAGTATTCTGAAAGCATTTTTCAAATTCTTGAGCTATACTTGTTTTATGGATTTAAACGCAACCCATCCACAATGTTATGTCCTTTCACACCCGCCTGCAGTTTCATATTCTTTCTGTACAAGTTCACCTCTTCACCCATCTTTCTTGCACATTAAGAGCTTGTGCTTTAGTAAAGTTGCAGCAGTGAAGTCTCAGGAGTCTCAGAGCGGTTTACATCAAAGGACCAGGAAACTTGTGTTAGAATCAACAAGCTGAGAAAACTATGAGCAGCAGGTTGACTCAATGCCGATATGCATGAAAGTAACTGTTGAAAACAGAATATGCTGGAGTAAATCTTTTACAGGCTCCAAAGCAGTGGTGGCATTCACTTGACCAGGGCAGTGCCACAGAACATATAGATGCTTTTCTCAATTTCCGTAGTTAGAGTGAGATAACACGTGTTGGTAGTGGTTACATTGGATTCAGTGGGTATGAGTCTTCTAAGCTGTGACAGTGGCTGGTGCTAACTGAGTTTCACTGAATTCAGTGTAGGAATTTAGATGTAGTACAGGTACTTGTGATAGCCTTGTCTCTGTTCCTTTCTCTATCCCTGTGTGAAATATGAACAATGACAAGTTTTCTTATTGGACAGAAAGTCTATTTTTGACAGTATGGTGTTCTGGGAAGTGATGGGAAGAGATGTGTGACTTTAGAAGAATGTGTACACTCCCAGCCATGCAGAGCAGAGTAATGGTGGGGCTATGGAGAGGGGAAGTAAAGTACTGCCGTACACTGCATCTGTGCAAATCTGTTCCTCTGGCCTATTTGATGATAATCCTATGATGCAACATGAAAATGTAGCATGCTTTCAGGTTGCACACAAATCATGGCTTTTTGGGCTACAGTATTTCATGAGAAATATGCTTTGGGTTGGGGACATAATTCACTAGAACTAGTATTCTTTAAAAATACCGAAGATGGAAAAAAGTCTTTCCTCTAAAAACAAATCCTTTCAAAACTTTTCTTAAAAAAACAGTAGAAATCAAACAAGTAGCTTGCTAAAACTTAGAATCATAGAATCTTCATGGTTGGAAAGGACCTTTGAGATCAAGTCCAACCATACACACACCAAAAAAAACCAACACACCACCACAACCAACCTACTATCTCTGCCCTTCAAAGCATGCCCTGAGGTGCCACATCTAGATGATTCTTAAATACCTCTAGGGATGGTGACTCAACCACCTCCCTGGGCAGGCTGTTCCAGTGCCTGACCACTCTTTCAGTAAAGTCATTCTTCCTAATGTCTAATCTAAACCTCCCCTGCTGCAACTTCAGACCATTTCCTCTGGTCCTGTCATTATTCACTTGGGAGAAGAGGCCAACACCCACCTCTCTCCAACCTGCTTTCAGGTAGTTGTAGAGGGCAGTGAGGTCTCCCCTCAGCCTCCTCTTCTCCAAGCTAAACATGCCCAGCTCCCTCAGCCTCTCCTCATATGCCCTGGTCTCCAGACCCCTCCCCAGCCTGGTAGCTCTCCTCTGGACATGCTCCAGCAGCTTGCACCAGTGCTGAATAGAGAGGAAGGATCACCACATTCAAAGTACTGGCAATGCTGTTCTAGTGTAGCCCAGGGTGATGGTGGCCTTCAAGCATACATTCCTGGCTAGTTACCTTGGCTTGTTAGAACTCCTGTGTCCCTGTTTGTTTGCCAGTCTGTTCTGCTGCATGGAGTTAGACCTCCACAGATCAGACTTTGCACTTTCCTGTGAACTAAATGAGATTCCTGTCTGCCCATTTCTACAGCTTGTCAAGGTATTTCTGAGTGTCATCATAACCCTCTGGTGTTTGAACCGCTTCTCCCTGTAAACTTGGCTGAAGCTGCACTCTATCCTGTCATCCAGGTTGTTGGTGGTGTTACATAGTACTGACCCTTGGAGCATACCACTAGTGTCTGGCCCCCAGCTGGACTCATTGAGATGCCACTAATCACAACCCTCTGGGCCAGACAAGTGTATTTAGTCCACCTTGCTGTCTGTCTGGCCTGTACCTCCTCAGTGTACATGAAGATGGTATGGGAGACAGTATCAAAAGCCCTACTACAGATGAGATGGACAACCCATCAGCTGCTTTTGTCTCATCTGTGGAGGTCAGGTTGCTGATGCAGAGATATCATATTGTTGAAGGCTCTGTTTGGTATGGTTTGACTTCCTTGTCATAAGCCCATGCAGACTACTCAGTCACCTTGTCCTTCATATGCTTGGGAATGTTTTTTTCAGGGCTGTTTAATGCATCACCTTCCAAGGGATTAAGGTGGGTCTTACCATTATGTTGTTCCCCAGATCCTTCTCTTTGCTCTTGAAGATAGGACTGACACTTGATTTGCCTTAGTCATCAAGACCATTCCTTGATGACCATGACCTTTCAAAAACGGAGTGGCCTGTCAATGACATCAGCCAGTTCCCTGGGTGCTTGTGAATGTTTCCTGAAATATCTGGTTTAGTGATTATTTCAAGTAAATTGTGACTTAGAGGTGTGAATTGTGTTTTATTAGGATTTATCAATAGGATATGACACCTTACTGAATTCAGGGTTGCCAGAGTGTGAGGCCGTACCCTGGCCTTCTGTTGGTTGAGATGGAGGGTGCTGGCAAAGCTCTAGAGTTGCTAAGACTGATTTTTAGAGAAGTAGGGGAAGCTAATACTGCTTTGTCTTGCTAATAGCTACATAAATCTTGCATAGTACTAGGTAAACAGTGGTACACTTGTGTAACTATCAATTATACAAAATATGGGGATGGACGATACCCTAAAAAAGATGTGTCTTGGTGTAGTGTAGGTATCTTCCAGCATTAAATGTGGTTTGTTTGAATTTGGCAGATTTTTAGACTGCATTGCTTTTGCCGGTGCCCTGAAAGGCTTTAAATATGGTCTTTAATAGTGCACAAGTCTGCCTTAGAGTTTGATAACTGGATATGCTATGGTTAGTGTTTAAGCTTGGCAATAGTTTAAAATGCATGTTAAGAGCTGCAGGTCATATCCATTTTCAAATGAGATCTGAATTATGCTTTTCCTCCTTGTTGAAAGTTGTCAAAGGAATCACAGAAAGTTTATTGAATAGTGCTGTGTGCATAATAAGGAAGAAAGGATATAGACCCTTCTTGATGACTAACCAAGATGACAGGTTAAATCTTGTGTAAGGGCTATCTGATTGTGTTCATACATATACATGAAAAAGATGGATCAGCTTTTTGTAAGGGCTCTTGATACAAAATATTAATTTCACTTTGTCTAAGCCCTATGCCCCAAGTAGTAGATAATCTTTATGATGGATCTCCTTCTGAAGTCCTAGATTTACATTTGAAATACACATCCAAAGTAGCTTTTTATCTCTGCTGCCAGTTGTCGTGTTTTCAGATGCTGCTTTTTGAGGAAATTACTTAATACGAACTCTTCCACTTTGTTCCTACCATACCATCTAAATAGTTTAGAGGGCTTCCAGAGCTTTGTGGCTTGGGGACTTTTTGTGCTGTCATATGGAAGCATGAAAAAGTATTTGCAGAAAGAGAATACTATTATCTATAGGCTATTGCTCATTAGACACAGTGGGTAAATACAAGACAGCATGGGTCCCTTTTTAGACACCTTCTCCATATTGGAAGAATCATTGTATGCCTGAGGCTTAAAGAAACCTCTGAAGGTCCAGTCTCCTGCTTAAACCAGGAGAAAAGCCAATGCTCTTGTCAGTATTTAGGCAGTAAGGTTAGGTGTTCCTGAAGCAGGGAGGACCAGGGAAGTTGAGTGCTTTTGTCCTGCCAGGATGCAGCATCCAAGTTTGAAGTGCTTGACTGAAGGACACTGGATATTCAGTGTGTATAAGTTGCCTTTGGAATTTTCTTATTTTTAAGTTATGGAGCAAATGAGTTGATGTTTTTGCAGTTAGCAGATTCCTGACTGTGCTAACGTACAAACATTCACGTTTAAAGAAAATTGTCAACAGTAGGTAAATCATATGTGAAATTTTAGCACTTTGTTATAAGTTCAGAAGTTCTCCTCACAATGAGGTAAATAATAATTTTCAGTGGGGTAGGGTGGGTATATGGGACTGAAGCCGATGTTTACATCTTGTTCTTTCCTTAGCAAGACTGACTGAATGTCTGTTCATGTCTTAAATGTTGCTTTTGACAGTTTCTACTGTGGTACTTTATTCCTAATATTAATCAGTCTGAATGGATTTTAGTATAGTCATTTTTGATGTGGAGGTAATAGGTGTTCAATTAGTTTTGAATTGCTTAAAAAAGCCTATTCAAAATATTTGTCATATTGGTGACTGAAATGTATTTTCAGATCAGTGCAGACAGTAGTACTTAGGCTGTAAAATAGAACTTACATTGCCTGTGAATGCAATTTAAATAAAGATTGGTTTAAGTCCTTCAACAGGGTTATTATTAATTTGAGTATGCTGAATGTTGTAGACATCATTCTAGCATGAACCACTTATTTTATTGTAAAGTCAAATTAGATTCATTGTCAGTTGCTTCCACAAAATTAAGGTGGCTTATAAAAGACAGTTATTCTGAATTCAGCTGTTGTAATAATGTGCGTTTGTTGAAACAAATTCCTGTGTTTCTTATGCACAGTTTGTGCTCATAACATATTACTTATGCCAGTTCAGAATTAGGACCTACTGTGGAGGCTAAATTTGTGATTTAAAAAGGCTTTTTTTGATGGCTGAGGAGGATACAGAGGTTTTTTCTGAAGTTCATGGAGGTATGGGGATGGCTGCAGTAATGGGGCAGCTGCATTAAAAATGGAAAACTTTGTTGCATTTTTGATTTGAGTCTTATAGACACATTCAGGATAGGTCTAGATGTAGCCATTCCTGATATATTTAACTCCCTTACTTTCAAATTTTTGAGGCTATATTTTATTTGCTTGATTACTCTAGTTCTTGTATTTGCCTTTTTCAGGAAGCTACGCCAATCAGTATTTGCTTTGAAAAAATCTTATGGATGGAAAAAGGGATGTTTGTCGAAGTGTTTACTTCAGAAAATGTTTAGCCACTGCTGTCTTAATATTATTTTTTTTTCTGGTGGATTGGGATGCTACATATAATTAAAACTGAGAATTCTGTGTATCGTGTGACTATGTAGAAAAAAAATGCTTTAACTAGGCTATGCTAGACATGTTTTAAGATACCCAAAAGCAGGAGGCTAAGTTTATCTCCTGTTTAGTGTGAAAATTGGGAGGGTCATCCAGATTCATACTGGCCAAGAGGACAGAGTGGGTAGTAGGTCTCTTAGAGGCTGCCTTTAGGAAATCTGTGGGGTTTAATAAATTTCAAGAGGCTTTCTAAAGTCTTAGTGTATTGATTATAGGCCAAGTTCATGTTGTGCAGTACTACTGTCAGCTGAAAGGACAAAAACCCCTTGTTGGAGAGGTACTGTTTCCGATAACTTTTAATTGCCCCATTGGTGGGGAGGAAATAAATGAGTCCAGTGTAAGAGAGGTATAATCTGAAACACAGCTGAGACCATTTTATGACAATGAGATCAAGCTGTCATCAATGTCATTAAAAATTGGACCTATCGTTGGGTTCATTCTGATACTGCACTTTGGATTTAGCAGAACAAGTCATGGAAGGACTGTGAGCAATAAGTCAACATCCAGCATAGCAGTCTTCCTATGAGTTGGCTTCATTGCAGATGTTCTGTCTGTTACTGTTTTCAGAATAGGTGTGCTTAAAATGTGCCTTCTGAGAATAAATATGGATTTTGTCACAATGAAAACTTTCCAGTAAGAAACACGATAGACTGCTGGGGAATTTTACACAGGATATAAAAGTAATTTCTTAATCCCAAAGACTGTTTCAAAAGTGCTTGCTGATACTCTGAACTGGAAGGATTGTAGAAAGTTTGAGGAAACTTAACTGATATTGTCCATGGTTTTTCCTCCATTAAGGAAAAATTGTTTTTGATATGAAACCCTGCTACAACTGCCTTGGAGTCCCCTCCTCTGGAAGCCTGTCTCTTACCAAAGCTTGGGTGTGTTCCTTAAAGGAGATCTTTATCAAATCTGAACTAATAAGCCAAAGTCTGGTTTTATAGTACTATCACTTTAATATTTTTCTAATGTGAAACCATAAGGGATCATACTGTCAGACCCAGTATCCATCTAGCTCAGTGATGTATCTCCAGCAATGGTCAGGAGCGGAAAGTTTTTTTCAAGTAAAAGGACAGGGAAAGTATATAAAGACACTTCCACAGCCTTCAGTTTGTCTTAAGAACTTTCTGAAGTGAAGATGGTGGTTTTTTTGAGTTAACTATGAAGTCTTGAGAATTTGCTAAGAAATACTATTGTTATTGGGGCATGCTTCCATAGCTATGTAACAAACTTGTTTGGTTGACTTGGTCTAAATTTTGATGTTTCTTTCTCTTAGCTACAAGCTAATACAATTGGAATTGTCCAAATAAAGCAAAATATATTACTGCTGTTGTATAGTGTTAGCAATTTCCAGACCTACTTCAGTGTATTTGTCAGGCATTATTTAGGAGTATTTATAAAAAGGATAATGTTCTTACAGTACTTGCGTTTTCAAATTTAATGTGAAAACTATTTCTAGTGAAATTGCAATGATGTTCTGTCAACACCTTGTTTTCTGAAGCCATGATCATTTGCATGACCTAGAACTTGAGCTGTGGATTCTTCACATTCTTCTCTCTAAAGTAGAAAAAGAATTAGTATGAAATTATTTGGATTTAATAGTGTCTGATAAGACTCCTGGATCTGAGAAAAATAATTAGAATATTTCTTAAGGACTTGCAGACAAATTTACCTTGCTCTTGTTTCTCCTGATCTTGAGTTTTGTAAACATTGTATTAAGGACAAATGCAGTAAACTTTATCTTTACTTTGAATTTGACATTTGATCTTACATAGATTATAGTGGTTTACTACAGACAAACACAGAGCATCACTTTGTTCCACAATAAAAGCAAGTGTATATATTGGCTGAGAGGGAGCTGGAATGCTGGTTTGTAGTTCTGCTGCAAGAAGATTAATTCTACCTAAAGATTAACATGAAACAATTCTACTTTGTCATTATCTGATGTATCTAGCAACGTTATTTGGTGAATTAACTGAGGAGTAATCATTGCTTAGATCTCTCTGCTATGATTAAATGTAAAGGAAAAAAAAAAATCTATGCAGTTATTACTTCATCCAGTTAAATTCGTGGGCTGTTGCATTAGCTGCATCTTTGGTCTGAGAACATGGGATTTTAATCTCTAGCATTATGGGAAGCTTTAATCACATGTTTATTTACTATTTGTGAGCTAGGAAATGTCATTGCTTCATGTAGCTAAGCAGTACAGAATGTAATCTAAGGATTAAGAGAAGTCAAATCTTCCTATCCATTTGACCTTGAAAATCTGATTGGATTTCCTGTGTGATCTGGCATGATTTTTCCCTAATTATCTAAAGCTTGATGTATGTGAATGATAGATATTGAATGAGCTGTGCAGATACGGATAAAATTCTAATGCTTAACTTCATTTCATATTCATCTTAGATCTCAGTGCAAAGAAATGACAAGAAAAACCCAGAAAAATTTGAGATAAAATGTAGTCTCAATGTAAGATATTTTTTCAGTAATTCAGTGGCCTTGACTATGTTCACTCAAATTGAAAGTCTTGTGATAGCAAGTGAATATGCATAAAGTTTAAGTCAGTTTGATTAACTTCAGACTATAATAGGAAAAAATTCTTTTATTTTGTAGTGCTGTGGCAATGGGCTATGGCTGTTTATTAGGAGAAAGCTAATTCATTTGACTTTAAAACAAATGGGGAAAACTGATCTGTATTGCTGGGAGCTGATTGGAAGCCTCTTATGGGTTTCAGTAGCTTCTTCAAGCAACTGAAAAGTTGATGAAATGGTGAAAGTTAAAAAATAAAGAAATAGTTCTTAAAATGGTCAATAAAAAGCCTGTAGCTGCTTGGGGTAGGAAAACTGATCTTGAGAGTAATGAATGGATTTACTTCAAGTTGTGATTACTACAACAAGAAGGGAATGTTCTTTCTATGACTCTAATTTTTTCGTATTAACTAAATCAAAATACTATAGAATTAGGAGTGTTTCTAGCACCAATCAATTTGTCGCTGTCAAGTCCTTCAAATACTGATTTCAAATAACTTATTTAAGCTAAAATATTTAGGAAATACAAGTACTACTGTATTGATTTTGAGGAATTTATGCAGCTGGCTCATCTGAGGAATGTTACTGAGACATGGTTAGAACTCTGTTCTTAACTCCTCAAATGCATTTTAATCTTGACAAGTCCATTTGAGACATCTGAATGTTCCTGAAACAAAACTCACTTTGAGGTTTAATGTTTCTTGGCAATTTCTAAGATCTTTAAACCACTGTTCATCCATAAACTTGTGGTTGTAATTTAAAATCCTTACTACTTCTGGAAGTACAATTTTTATGAAATTAAATTTTCAGGTAAGCAGGGGCATTGCAGTGTATGCAGTTGTGTACAATAGTATATGACTTAATAGGAGAAACGAAATGTTTGGCTTTACCAGTTCATAAAAACGTGGTGGGCTTTGATGTTAAAAGTACTTTTATTTTGTAAGTTTAGATTACTTCAGGAAAAAGTTCTTCATTGTAACAGTAATTATAATAATTGAAAACTTCTGAAGATTTTGTGTCAGTCTACCAGGAGTCTTCAGTGCCACTGAGCTGTTCCAAAATAGTACAGCACAGTGCATTAATTTAATTTTTAATCCTGAGTGGAGTTGAACCATTCTTTTGAGTTTTTTTCTGAACAAATTCTAGTCCTAACGTTTAAGGCAAGACTAAGTGAAGTCATATTAAATTTTTTTGTAACTGCATTTGCTTCAGTCATAACAAAATGGTTGTATTTTTATTACAATTTTAATATTTGGTATTTCTTAGAGAAAAATGTTGCTAAACAGCGTGCTTCAGATCAGTTTTGAGCTTTGAGTATTTATACTGTTAATAGTGTATACAAACAGCAGCATTAAAAATCAGTGTTGTGTTTGTTTTCCACTTGTAAAATATACAAACCTCTAGGTATCCAGTCTTGTTTTCCAAGAGAAATCAAAGACCTTTATCATAACTGCTCTTTTTTTTGTCAGGAGGCAGGGATGTTAAAAGTAAGTTTATTTGTATTTGAGTGCTGTGATAATACTACACCCTTATGTCTGAATGTGATATTAAGAAAGTTTGACTTCTGAAAAATACCAGTCACCTGCTTTGAGTGGGGCCATCATGCCCTATAAAATTTCAGTCTTAGTTTTACCTGGAAATGAACCTTCAAAGTAACTTTACATCTGTTCAATTGCCCATAATTCTCTTGTCCATAAAGTGGCATCTACAAAGAACATGTAAATTCCATTTTTACCTGTATTCAGCTGTTCAAATATGTTCCTTTGTAGTTGTAGGCTGAGGGGTTTGCAGTTTTTTTCTGAGCATGCTGTGACATAGGGGACACTTCAGAGGAAGGTTGCTTTACAGAATAATATTTACACTACCAGAATCCATAAGAATCAAAAACCTCCCAGGGACTTGCCAAGAATTGACAGTATAGCTGGGGAAGGCTTTTCTTTCAAGAAGCCTTCAGGTAGTCTGAGGTTAGTTTGGCTTTCTTAGTTCCTCAGTCACTGAACACTAACTTGCATAAGTGCAATTTATTTCCTGTTCTGTACTAGTGAGGTGAAAACTTACATAAAAGACTGGAGTTTCAGTTATTGGGAAAGAGGTTAGCATCTTAATTTTTATGGTAGGTGGGAATGGACTGGTATTAATTACACAAAGCTGCTAATGATGCGTGGGTTTTTTCAGTAGTAAGAAATGTGTTGGTTTGCTACTCCTTCTGTTTTTCTACTGGAAGTCATTTCAAACTAAATTGTCTTTTAAATTGTACCTAAAAGATGCTTTCTCCTTGTATTTTTTGATCAATTTCTTTGCACTTAAAGGTTTTTGTTAACTGTCTCCTGTTGGCATAACACCACATTCCCACTAAGGAAATGTCAAGGTCTCGATAAATGTCATTAACTTCCACTGGTTGAGTAGAAGGGTGTTTCTTTTTGTGAAAAAGTAACAATATGTAAAGATTTGTGAGGGCAAATGCTAGATGTCCATAGAAGAACTTTGGTTGCACTTCTGAAGTTGCTCGTATTTTGGTATGTCCTGTGCTAACATGTTTAACACTGCAACTTGCAATGTTGCTGGACTGCAATAGAGCAAAGACTTCAGGCAGTGCTTCATTTTTAGTCTCCTTGTATGCTCCTCATGTTTCTCCACCACTGAAATCTACAATTTTTCATTATCACACTGGAGAGTCAATATTTGGAGAGAACTAAATCAAGAGTCAGTTTTGTGTGTACCTCTGGAATGAGTAGAGTCATGCAGTTTGGGTTTGAACTTCTAAATCTCTCTTCTAATTCTGTTGTCATCGGTATAATGCTAATCTCAGATTTTTGGATATGAGCTATGTGCCTCAGTTGCATTCCTGCAATATTGAAAGATTGATTTGACACTTGCTCATAAGTGTGCTGTAGACAACCACCATTGAAACTGTACTTTGTTTATAGTATAAAGGAATAAAATAGTCCAGTATTAAATTATGCTGTAAGTTTTTGAATTTAGAAATGAATAAAGGTACTTAAGAATAGTATTTCCTGCTTGAGCCATGTAGAACAAATGTATCCTAAGTATTAAACTAAGAGTTAGCATTTAAAATGCAATGCTAATTCAAGGTGCTGATATGAACATGAGTATTGAAAAAGCAAAACATGGTTAACCCCACTGACCTATGTAACTAATTATAGGTATTAATTACACATTATGCCATATGCATTATGCCATACAGTATTAATTTTAAAGTTTTTAATTTATACTGCTTTTGAAGATTCTTAGCTTTTAGATTGTTGTATTAAACTGAGAAAATAACTAACTCTTTTCCTTTAACAGAAATTGAAAAATTCCAAAAAGGTGAAGGAAAGGAAGAAGAAAAGTATATTGATGTAGTCATCAATAAAAATATGAAGTTGGGACAAAAAGTCTTGATTCCAGTAAAACAATTCCCTAAGGTAAGACCAGTTTTCATATATGATAAATCTAAGTGCTTATAAAAGATACTGCACTAATCTTAACTAGTTTTTTTAACTGTTACATTGAAAATAGTATTGACAAGCTCTACTATTGCTGCTCTGCAGTCTGTTCTATAGAAGTTCTAAGGTAGGAATGGCTCTTTTTGGAATAAATGTGCAGGAATGTGGTGCTGGTCGCACAAAAAAAATAGTATGTTGGGAACAAATGATAAATGAATCATGTTTTCAGGATATCAGGATCCTCCTTTTCAGAATAGCAAAGGGAATGTAATATTTTTAAGTTGACTCTGCCAGGCTTTGAAACTCTCTTATTGTAGGTAGAAATACAGCTTAAAATGCACTGTTAAAGGAACTCGCTGTGTAAACTTTCTGCTTATCCTCTTAAGTTTCAGCCATTGTTAGTTAGTCTAGAATTAGTTAAATCTGCACTACTAAACTATACAGTCTATTCTGGAGGGGCGGTGGCTGTTTTGTTAATATCTTTGACCACCACGAATGTTTAACACTACTGCCAAGTATTACCCTGTGCTAAAATATTGCTACCTGGAAGCATTTATCCAACATCCAGTAGGCTGTGGAACTTTATTCTTTTGGTTAGGTTTTAAGGTTTGTTATGAAAAATCAGATTAGCATTCTCTCACTTGTTTGGAATGACTTTCTTCCTGCTAGAAATGTCAAGACTGCTTCTGTTTCTGCTCCTGGAGGAAAGGAATTCCTTCATTCCTTCCTCCATTTCTTTAGGAAGACTTTCACACTATCAGTTTCTTCCTCACAGACTATGCTGAGTAACTTGCAGGGATGGCTTTGCTGTTCGAAGTTTCATGAAATACTATTTTGAATTCAAGATTGCGTACCATTTATATGTGGGCACCTCTTTGGAACTCTTGACTTAAAATATATCTTTATGACTGGAAAGAGCTATGTACAATCATAGATATAAAGATGGGAAGGTAAGGGAAAGGGGAAGCTTACATAGCGTTTGTAATCAGGGTGTTTGTCTTACAGATGTTGATGTAGATATGTGGGCTCAAGGGGAAGAAAAGGCAAAATTGATATTAAAAAGGGAAGCAGTGCCTTTTGAAAGGCTCTGTTGCTTCTTTATGTAGTGTCAACTTTCTTTAAAGGACTAAATACTGGAATTCTTATTTAGGATAGCTAATAGGAAAGCCCTTGCCATCTTTTGAATGGGCAGGTGTGCTCTGCTGAGTAATCAGTGGTGATGGTCCATGGAGACTTCAACTGTCTGAGCTGGAGGAAAGCCTGGTATGTGCTATGGAAAGGAACCTGAATTTATATCCAGGTAGATCTTTGTAATGCTGTATGTCTATGTTCAGGCCAGCAGGATCCAGGGGGCAGAGTACAACTGCTGTGCAGAATAGACATGCCACGGGAGTTCCCATGGCTCCACTTGGACTTTTTCCACACAAAGCAGAATATGGGTATCTCTGTGTACATAAATCTCCCTTTTGCCAGAGAAAATAAAATCCAAAGTATTTTCTATTTAACCATATTTTTACCTCAATACGGGGGGTGTGTTTGTGTCAGTTTTTCTTGGAAATTTCTGTTTTATTACATACAGATGGATATTTATTTTTTAAGCTTACTCGTTAAAGATTCCATATAGTCAAAAGGATTTAAAATTTCTCACTGTGTAGTCTGGGAGGTAAGCATGAATTCAGACTTATGACAGGTACTCTTGAACTTCTCTGAAAAACATCCACCCTGAACCACAGTCAGTCACTGCAGTTTAGTATCACTTGTTTACTAGGACCAGGCTTCTGGTTTGTATTTAGATTTATTAGATATCAGAAATAATTGTATGAAGTGACATAGCTTCAACGTGGCAGATAGAGCCTTATTCTGGCACACTGTAGTCTGCAGTGAGTGACATGAGTTTTGAATGCCTGTACACAGGGGAACAAAGTCTCTTTGCATCCTAATATTTGCTCTGAAAACTAGTCCTCTTCCTGTTAGGTGTGTTCAGAGGAGGACTCAGAAATGAGGGGTGCTTTGTCAAGTCTTTTGGTGTAGATAAGAAATCATTCCAGCCATCGTGGTTTCACTGAGCTGTATTTAGAGTGCATGGATTGTATATTCAGATTCTGCAGAACTTAAGCAGAAAGCATTATGTGGTGCTTATAAACCTGAAATGATGTCTCATGTAAATGCTTTATGCCTCTGTGCCATTCTTTTCTGTGCCTGTATGCAGTCTTCTAGACCATTTTGCCTACAAGAGATGTTAGTACTAGTGCAAATGTGTCATTTGCCAAAGCTGCCAAGTGATACTTCCTCAGAAAAATAGTTACAAGATTTGGTTCTGATTTATGAGCAATTTTCTCCTTCCTCCTGATCAGGATTGGTGACACATGCTTCAAAAGAATGAAGCTTAAGACTTAAATATGGATGAAATCTGTGCTCTTCTGCATGTGAATATTGAATTTAGAGTAGTTTTCCTGGCAAGCTGGTGTCTGTTTCTTTATGCCTGCAGTCCACACTAATGCTGTTAGCTATTGTGCAAGATCCTGAAAAACAAACCTTCAGTATTTCAGGAGGTGTGAAAGTTCTCACACCTAATTTCTCAGTTAGTAAACTGAGAATGTGCTATTTGAAGCTGATCAAGTCACTACAATTGATAAATCTGCCAAACTAACATCAGGGTAGCAGTTTGGGTTGAATCTGGTAAACTCAGGTAGCCAGGAAGTGGTGAAGAAAAAATATTTGCCTTTATGAATAGAATAGTGCTTTCCCAAATAAGTGTTCCTGCTCTTAAACAGGATCAAAAAAGCAAGTTATTAAAGTTATTAAATCCTTAACAGGTTTATCTGAAAATGAAACTTAATTACAATGCAAGTGATTTTGCTAGCAGAAACTTTTCCTTTGTTTATATTTGCCAGTAATGACTCCAGCAAGCAAAGATGACTGCTGCTTATACAGATAGGATTAATGAGATTTCAGTCATAATTTGTGATAAATGATGTCTCTGGACCAAAGCAGTCCACCAGTGCACTACCCCCATTCAGACAGCTTCCTAGACCTGACACAGGGTTAACTAAGTTTCCTTTAAGTATTTCATTGCCCTTTCCCTCTTCAAAACTTCTCTCTGACTCCTTGAATAAATCATAACAGCTTCAACACAGGTCAGGCAGCCCTAGCTCTGATCTGATCAGCCTGGCATTGTAATGCCTGCTCACATTACCTGTCCTGTCAGATATATTCTCACGGGCTCAGAGCTGGGTCCTGGGCAAATTCAGCCTCATTACCTCTGACAGCCCTGGAAGGTGACAGGTTAACTGCAGCAGAAAGCTATTCCACTGAAGTTCAAAGCAGCTGGGTTTCTATTGGAAAAGAATCTGGTAGACCTCAGGTTCAAAAATGTAGCTATCTCACTTTTTTGAGCATCTTTGCTTTCCTTGAAAAAACCTTAAGAGTTTCTGGTCTTCTGCTTGGTGTGCTAACAGTTGTCTCTGTGCTTAACTTGCCTTCTACCTAACAGCTCTTGGTAGCTTCTGCGGTGCTATATATTTATATCCTTTAGCTGGGACCTTTTTGTCTTGCTCAGACTTTGGCAATGCTAACAGGCCTGATATCTCATACTGGAGCTGGTTGGGCTAAATGGTTTTTTTGTTGGAAGACATGAAAAACACCTTCATGATAGAAGGTGATAGAATAACCAAGACAGCCTGAATTTTGTCTGCTTTATGAAATGATTTGTCAGGATAGTCCTAGGAGTTAATTCAGTTTCTGCTTGAGGCTGGTTGTGCATTTGAATTAATTTCTTCATTTGTGTTCTTTCCAGACTCTTGTATACATTAAAAATACCTTAAGTCTTGATATGGTGACAATATTCTTACTTGGTAAGACGAAACCTTGTGGAACCTCTTCTGTAGATTGTAGGTTCAGTCAAGTCTCTTCAAAATCTGATCGTATACAGTCTGTTTATGAATTTTTTTAGATTGGTCCTGCTCTATGCATTTCTTGGAGAAGTCTGAATTGCTGTGATAGAGAAATTAATCTGAAGTATTTAGGTGAGGCTTGAATAAGCTTTGGTAATGCGTCTACGATCTTACTGTAACTGGGATGTGCTAGAAGCAAGGATTAAAGAGGTTAGGGCTTTTATGTAACCTTTTGGGAAAAGAGCCAATTTCTTGAGGTAGGATTCAGTTCTAAATCAAGTTATGTAGGAGTCACATGGATGCTGTATGTCTAAACTGCAGTTAGCAGCATGAGATCTTGTCAGCTTAGGTGATGGAGTTCAGGGTGATTTAATACATCTTGCTATTTGATCAACTGAATACCTCAACTGACTTTAGGTGAAGTGTGAAAATGTGACCCATAAACATGTACTTCATTGCATTTCATGCTTGAAAATAGTATTCAGACTTGCACAGACTTAAAGATAAAGGTAGAAAAAGTGAGCTGGCCATGGCAGGTCATGATGTGGTTGTCTTGGGATAGATCCAGAGAGTCCTTTCACCCATACTGCTGTGAAATCCCAGCATGTGTGAAAGCTGTTTCATAGCTTAGATATGCTCAAGTGAGGCAGGAGGGTGTTATCCCCCTCCCATGCATTTAATCAATATGCATTGTGAAGTAGCTTAGTTTCAGAAATCTGATTTTGCTGTGACAGTCTGTGAATTCAAGTGTTCTGAATTTGGAGGAAAAATAGCTTCCATGGATGGCAAATAAAATGATGATGGTTTTTCATGAGATGGATCAAAACTATGGGAACAATTACTTCCATTTTGTGACAGGCTACCATTTAAAAAAAATTACTCATAGAGCTACACTTAAATACTGGGTAAATCTCAGAAGTTGGTAAGAAATGGTCTGTGGTGTGTTCCCTGAGGTGATACTTTAAATATATATTCTCAAAAGTTACTGACTTAAGGAACTGTATCCATGTAAGTCTTTTAGCTCAACACTTAAAGTGAAAATACCAATTTTAAAATGTCATTGTCATATACAATGTATCTGTAGTTATGTAAAGTCATGGAGAGATTAATATTTTAAACACATGACTAGAAAACAATTTTTCAGAATAGCTTAGCTCTAAAGACTAAAAGGAGGAATGAGAAAATGTTGTTGTGTAACCATAAGTGACATGGAGGAACAAACATCACATGTAATGCCAGGGATAACTTTTGAGTGACTCTATAGTAATTGACCAAGCTTCCTGTTGTGAATAAACGTTTAAAGACCTATTACAGTGTTGTGTGAAGGAGAGAGTAGTTTGATGTGGTACAATGTAGAAGCTTGAAGTATTTACCTTTCTATAGGAACCTTATTTTCTTCAAATGGGTAAGAAAAACCTTGCTGTCTTCCTGGTTTCAGGTCATTGTAAGGGAAAGTGCTCTGAATCTTAATTTAAGTAATTTTGTTTTCCTCTAGTGATCCTATCACAGAGGAACCATTGCAGGAAACTGATATGCCAAGAAAGCTTTCTATGGCTTTAATGACAATGGCTTGCTTAGGGCTTTACAGGAAAGCATTTGGTCAAGTGTTTATACTTTCACTAAGTATTTTAAGCTGGATGAACCATTCTCAGCAGACTTGTCTTGGTGGGGATAAACAAGGATTACTTTTCCTATTATATCCCCCTTTCTGTAACATATACATTTAAAACACTGTAGCATTGGTGTTAATTCCTTTTTTGCTGAAATTCATGTAGTAGATTAAATGCTTACAAAAGAATGTATACTCATTTGTGTCATTTTTGTTGCTGTGTTTTCTCCAGAACTGTTTTCAGGGAATAGTTTCATGCAGTGATGTAGTAAGGAAATAAATCTCTAGATAACTATTGAAGTCACTTTGATTTGGAGGTTCTGGAGAAATGGGTGTTAAGCAGTGATACCCATAATCTCCATTGTACTATATCTGCAAAAATGCTTCTTAAAATGAGGACTTATGAATATCTAAAGGAGAAACCATTTTCAAACAAAAAGCTGATTATTGATTCATTTTTTATATATTTTTATATTAAAAATGTATTTGAAACTGGAGATTTTATAGTTATGCAGCAGTTTAAGATAATCTCTGGAAGGGAAACAAATATGTTTTTAGTATGGTTAAGCAGTATCTGTGGGCCTGTAGACGCTGTGGCCAAGGGTTAGAATCCTATATCTGAGGAACTTGAAGGGGCTGTTGCATTTCGTGGTGTGTCTTTAACCATAAAGTAAACCTGAGCTGTAGATATGGGAGGATGTGTTTGCAGTGATCAGAGGTTTTAGGAAGTAAGAACACCTCTTAAATCCTGTATCCTTTTGCTCAGACTAATGTGTGTCTAGTGATGCTTTGTCATGATGTAAGACTACAGATGTTATAATTTATCACAACCAGAGTGTTATTTGGCTTGAACTGTAGCTGGGTGGTAACAAGTTGCTGGTCTAGGAGCAACTTTGAGTTGGGGTCTTTATTGTTTTATATACCATTATCTGTAAGAACCTGATCCTTATCTAAGACATCTGAAGCATTTCAGGGTACAGACAATCCTTGATTTAACACAGATGATCCATCCAGTGTAGAATAACATTCATGGCTGGCTCTTCAGAGTTCAGCTGTTGTGTAGAACTGTGACCATGGCAATAGCTTCCAGCCCACCTTGCTCTGGAAAGCAGTGTGACTGCTTTAATACAAGGTTAAACTGAAGTTGGTGAACTTGAGGACGATTTTGTGTTTATGGCAGTTGGCAGTTTGGATATGATCGAGCTGTACTAGGGAGAAGCGTGAGGGAAGAGGAGAGTCTGGCATGTCTGACTCTGAGCCAGAGCTAGTGATTATGACTGATCTGACTTGTACAGAGGTGCTCAGATATCTTTTTTTATTACTTTTCAGTGCCTCTAATTCAGAGAGTTTGTAAGCTTGAGTTCAATACTAGACCTGAATTTGGTTTTTGTTCTTGGGCAAATAGACTTTAGGAATGTGAGGTGTGGGAAGTACCTATGAAACTTGTACATGAGCTATCTTGTGTAAGAGCTAGCTTGGATCGGCCAGGTTTATCTGCTTCTGGTTCACCAGCAGATAGGCTGGATTTGTTAATTTTGCAGTGAAAACTTGTGTTGCTGTGTGTCAGCTTTGTAACTTTGTGTCCTCATATTCCTTGAATACTGGTGATGAAGTGTATAAATAATGATAGTAACTTAGTGGTTTAACTCTGAGTGTTTCTCTATCTCTGAAATACATAAAAAAAACCCAAAAAACAAACAACCCTTTTGCTGATCAGATGTTTCCAATTTGATGTAAAAGGGGAAAAAAACCCAAATAGTTCGAACAAAATCAGTGCCTGTTCAAAGTAAATCTTTTTTTTCTACTGAAAGGATTCATTCAATATCATAAATGGGTTTTATTTCTGGAATAATCAACTGAATATTCCAAAGCTTTTTAGCTTTATGTTGGAGCAAAAAGGCTTTGGGAGTGCATTGTAAGCCATTTTTTAGTAACCTTCACTGTTTTTGTCTTTAAGCAATATCTAGAGGTATGAGCTTTCAAATCAGCAGAAATTCAGACTTGCAGCACAGGTTTCTCATGCTTCAGACTTGTCAGATCTAATATTTGGAGCCCCAGTGCACAGGAAAGAATAGTTCAGTGGATCTCAGGATATAGCTAATACATTTTCATGTTCATTTAGTGTGGTATCTAGAACATGTCATCTGTGCAGCTACTTGTATAGCTACCATAATGTCTAGCTTCAATGCTGGAGATTTTTTGGTTTTGAGAAGATGGCAGCTTTTAGTGGCATTAAAGCTTTGTAGGTCAAGATTTAAATAAACTATTTTGCTTTAATTAAAATGAACAATACATCTGGAGAAAACAATTGTGCTTTGGAACACCCAAGTGTTCTCTGAGCTCCAAAGCTGCCTAGTTACTTCGATTACATACAAAGTGGATTTCACTTTTGTTGCAGATATGCACTGCCATTTGTCATGATTTGTAGTTTGTATTTTCATTGTCAGGTAGTTGTTTGTTCCAGTTGGGAAGTGATATTCAGAGCTATGCATTGCATACTAAATACTTGCTTGCCTACTCCTACATTGCAGTCAAAAACTTTGAGTAACATTTAATCTGAATATTTTAACTAAGATTACTGCTAGAAATTTAGACTATATCAGACTGTAAGTATTCAACATCCTGAAGCAATTTCAGCATACTTCACTGTAAATGAAAAATCTTTTTTAAATGTATGCAGTGTTTATTTTTGTTCCTAATAACTTACAAGGCTATTTTAAAGTAAACCTAAGTAATCTTAAGTAATGCTTGAAAAATTGATGTGGTATTCTACTACATGAAAGCTTTCATTTGAGGTTAACTATGAACTCCCGGTTTATAAGTAATGATCCTTTATTAAAGGAAACTGTTGACAAGGAATTATTGCCTTGTGGAAGTCCAGACTTGTTATGAATTGTTTCCGTTTGTTTGCTTTCTTTGCAGTTATAGATTCAGTAATAATAAAATCAGAAGTCCAAGTTGGAAGTGACCTCTAGAGAACATGTGGTCCAGCCTACTGTTGAATATTCTGAATGTCTGAATATTCTGAATATACTGTTGAATGTCCTGAATATTCTCAGCAAGGGAGTTTCTACTATTTTGCTGGGCATCCTATTTCTGATGAATGTTTTCCTTGACTGTATCTTAGGACCTATAAGGAAAAAAGGAATATACCTAATAAAATAAACTTAAGGAAATTGCCTGAGGAATTCTTGATTTGGCCTGATAATTTCAGGAAAGACAAGTTCATGCAGGGCCTTAAATCTAGTAGCTTCTGTTGACTATAGTCATCCATGAGCAACGTGCTCAATTGTGTCTTGGTTCTAACTCTGGTCCACATTGGGTGTGGAACTTGCAAGTACTAAGGGGAATAAAATTATATTTTCATATTTAGTAAGCTTTTAATGCTTGCATTTCTCTTTGTCTAAAGATGAAGTAGGTGAAATGGAGCTGTAGACTTCCTGAGCTGTAGGGTGACTGCAGCTGGGCCTTTTTTGTGTCAGCACTTTCTGTGTAGCAACAAAGGATTGTTTTGAGCTGCTACCCCATAGTCAAGTAATTTCAAATTCCTCCAGAGGAATAGGGAGATAAAGGAGCCCATCTTGGCCCTTTAGTGACAGTGAAAGGAACAGTCAAAGAACTTACAAACCATTTCATAAATTTGAGGCCACAAATAAGTAGTTTAAAGAGCAAACAGGGTTAGCATCACTATTTTTCTTGTGTCTAAAAGCATCTTAACATGATGGTGTTGCTTGAGACTCCAACAGTTTGAGTATCTTGGTTTTACAAAGTTTCATTTGGAACAGTAAACATTCTTGTATAGCACAAGGGTATGGGGAATAAGGATTGTGGTCAGCTCATAACACTTCATCTCTGATACTCTTTCCTCCTCATGGTCTTTCCCTGCTCCATTGGGGGTTCCTCCCATGGGTTGCAGTCCTTCATGAACTTCTCCAACGTGGGTCCTTCCCACAGGCTACACTTCAAGATCTGTTTCAGGATATGTCCCTTCCTGAAATACTGTACCCTGTGGAACAGACTGCTCCAGTGTAGGTCCCCCATGGAGTCACAGGTCCTGCCAGAAAGCCTGCTCCTCATGGGTTCTTTTCCATGTGTCACAGCTCTTGCCAGGAGCCTACTCTGAAATGGGCTCTCAGTGAGCTGCACTTCCTTCAGGGTATGTCCACCTGCTCCAGTGTGGGGTCCTCCATGGGTTGCAGGTAGACAGCCTGCCTCACCATGATCTTCACCATGGGCTGCAGGGGAAACTCCACTCTTCTACCTGGAGGATCTCTCTTCCCCCAACTTTCTTCACTGACCTTGGAGTCTGCAGAATTTTCTCACATTCTAACTCCTCTCTCGGCTTCTGCACAGAAATTTCTACCATTTCTTAAATATCTTATCAGAGGTGCTACTAGTGTCACTGAGGCCTCAGCTTTGGCCAGCAACAGGTCTGTCTTGGAGCTGGCTGGAGCTGCTCTCTCTGACATGGTGTCAGCTTCTGGCATCTTCTCACAGAAGCCACCCCAGTAGTCCTCCTGCTAGCAAAGCCTTGCTATGTAAATCTAATACAGAAATAAATCATTACTTTCAGGAAGTTTTTACAACATTCTGCACAAACTTCCAAGTGTAGCTGATGTTTATCAGCTCCTGTGAATTTTTTCCCCAGTTAAAATAGTTGTCTGCATACTTTTGGTGAATACTGAAGTCTCTTCTGTAACTCTTCTTCAAATTTCATATACTTTCCAAAATGCAATGCAGTGATACACAAAAGCAGACTGCTGAATGTACACAGCTTTTCTCCCTGTGTGTGGGGCTGGGACTATATGCCCTATGGAGCATTGCTCATAAGAACTTTCACACATCCTGGCTTTAAGTACACTTTTGTGTCCTTGAAATGACAATAGGCAGTGTCTCCTTTCTTGTTGTCCGTTTATGAATGTTTTTAATACGTGTTTTCTTTAGCTTAATTTCCCTCTGAAGCACCTTCTAGGTTGAAAGAGCACCAGCTGTACGTTTTGGTGTTTTCAATATATGGAAATGGTTGGATTTTCCTTGTCTTCCTTTATTTTTGTGGCTCACCACTTCTCCCTAGTTGTCTCAATGGTGTAATGCCGTGGTTATGAACCCCAACTGGTTTTGGTAAACTTCAGTGATAATGGGGGTTGTCTGGCAGTTGAGAAGATCTTGAGTGTTGGTTCTGGTTTGGGACTAGACTTAAATCCTGATGTTCTCTGGATTTAATTCCCTGCTTGTTTTTTAGTGTAGGGTATATTGTATGGGTTGCTGTATTGCTTCATAAATCTTCAAGGGAGGATAAGGCAATTAAATATTTTCTGTCTTCAGAGCTTTGGTTGGTTTGTACAGGTTGCTGTATTACTTCATAAATCTTCAAGGGAGGATGAGGCAATTAAGATACTTTTTTTGTTTGTTTTCAGAGCCTTGGTTGGTTAGTATGCTATCTGAGATTGCTGCCAGCTTTGTTTTTAGGTGCCTGGTAACAATTGTTGAGAATTGAATTGCAGTTTGAGCATATCTGTTCTCAGTGTTGAATGTGATAAACAGAATGTTCTATTTATGCTATTTGAGTTCTTTGAGTTCAGATACATCTGTGTTTCTGTTGGCAGCTGGTGGAGCCACTGGCATGCTGTTAACTGTCCTACACATTTATACTTAATGGCTGTAGCTTATGATCTAATACTTGCTTGCACCTAGAACAAAAAGTTGCTTCAGTAAAATATTCCACTTCATTTATGCTTAAAAAAATCCAGTGAGCTTAATGACTTTTTTGTTTTCTTGCAGTTCAACTTTGTGGGAAAACTTTTGGGTCCACGTGGCAATTCTCTAAAGCGCTTACAGGAAGAAACACTGACAAAAATGTCTATTTTGGGAAAAGGTTCTATGAGGGACAAGACAAAGGTAAGACCTGAGTATGCTAGTAGAGTGCTTAATACCTGGATTTTGTAACTTTTCTAAAATCTTTGGGGGAGGTGAACAAACACGGTGACAAAAATTGGGGAGCAAGTAAAAAGCGTAGGATATCCTTGTGTTGGTTAGATTCAGATGGACTCTCTTTGCCAAGAAGTCCGTTCTCATGATGAGTATTTTGAGGCAACCATGAGTTGTACTTCACCCCCCCCAGCTGTGGTGCTTGGGGATGTAAGTGGAGCGCTACCAGTGGCATGTTCTAGATTCATCTTGTACAACTTGTAGCAAGTAATATGCAAGTGAACATGGCAGTGCCCTTCCTTTTGAAGGAACCTGACTTCTAGATAGAATCAAGCGTTTTTATGTAAAATATATTGTCATAGAATAATAGTCATAGAATGGTTTGGGTTGGAAGGGACTTTCAAGATTATTTAGTTCTAACCTCCCTGCCATGGGCAGGGACACCTCCCACTAGACCAGGCTGCTCAAAGCCCCATCCAGCCTGGCCTTGAACACCTCCAGGGATGGGGCATCCACAGCTTCCCTGGGCAACCTGTTCCAGTGTGGCACCACCCCCACATTAACATTTAACATTTAAATTTAATATAATTTCATAAAATTTCTAGACAGAAAGAAAAACAGCTGATGAAAGGAGATAAAATACAACCAAAAAAATTTCACAGTTCTGAGGATGACTTATGCAGCTTAAGCAATTGGCAAATTGCAGTTGTTCCTATGGGAGACATTTGGTTATAGTGGATGCATACATTACAGGAGCCAAAGTAGACAGCAGAAGAGAAACTCTTAGCTTGATAGGTGTATGTACAAATCAGTTTCACTCTTTACTGAAATAAATCTGGGTAAATTTGTAGTAGATATGTGTACATCAGTGAGGAGATACCATGTCACCTGTCTGGTAAGCTGCATTTTTTAATTGGAGTATTCCTGATGATATAAATTAAAAAAAATGGATATATTTCTTACCTGTAGCATACCATGTTTTATAGGCCTCCAGTGAAATCTTTCTGTGGTTACGTAGTCTGAAACTTAAAAGATACTGTGTGCTGTAAAGACTGATAATGACATGCATATGGAAGAGTGATTTGGAGGGCTGGCTACTGAATTTCCTAAACTATATATTTTTCAGGACATTTCTTCATCAGCAAAATATAAATATGTGATTTAGACTATTACTCTTTAACTTGGTCAAAGCCAAGAAATTTCATTATTCTGTGATAATTCTTCGTTTTAATTCCTTCTTGAAAATATTTTTATTAAATAACTTAAATATAAATTATGTTTATACAAATACATAAAGGCTTGAAGATGAGAGGGATTTTTTTGAATGGGAGCTGTTGATGTAATAAATAATACAGATAATGCAACTCTACATAATTTTGAAAAACTACAGTGCTAGTAACTTTAAAAGGAAATAAGACAGTTCAACCAGAAAAGAAAAAAATATAAACTAAACTTGCTTGAAGCTAGAATGACAAAGTCTCCAAGTTGTTTTAAGTGATACTTGGTGAATTTTATCAGTTACTGTGGCATGTGTAACATTCTTCTGTTGCTATATTATATGTTTCTACATAAAAACATGATGTGTCATGGAGTAGGAGGGCCCCTGAGTGTTTCTAATGGCTCTGCAGTATAAAAAGTTTGCTTTATTAAAAGCAGAAGCTTAAGCTGAAAAGTTCAGATCTTAACTTGGGTCAGAATCCTGGGGAAGAATCTTAAAAGTTTGTTTGAATCATGTGAACTTCTCTTGTTTCCTTTGGTAATGAATTAATTGTTCAAATTTTTATTTGGCTTTTTCTTGGTTCTTTAGTTGCCAGTCTAGATAACAGAATGTGTTAGATTAGAACGGACCTTTAAAGGTCATCCAGTCCAACCCCCCTGCAGTAAGCAGGGACATCTTCAGCTAGATCAGGTTGCTCAGAGCCTCACCAAGCCTGGCCTTGAATGTCTCCAGGGATGGGGCCTCCACCACCTCTCTGGGCAACCTGGGCCAGTGTCTCACCACCCTCATTGTAAGGAACATCTTCCTAATGTCTAATCTAAACCTGCCCTGCTCTAGTTTAAAACTGTTACCCCTTGTCCTATTGCTACATGCCCTTGCAGTATTTCTCCAGCTCTGACTGGAGAGTTGCCTTTTTTGAATGTCCAGTGTGTTTCCTAATAGATTTGGGTTTAAGAGCACATTGGGGAAATCTTTTTTCCTGTATCTTTCTTCCTTACTCCTTTAGCTGAGTTCTAGAATCAGTCTAGTTTTCTATTTCCATCACTTGTCAACATCTGGAGGACCTTTTCATGTATCTACTTGTGATATCCAATGTAAAAAAATCAGTAAATTTTTTAAATTAACGTGATTTTTTCAAGTTGTGTTGTCACTTTATCACTGACTTTTCACTAGTCAGTGCTGAGATACCTTCTCTAGACCACTCAGGCTTTCATGTGTCTATGGGTGAGTGAAAAATTAAAAGAACCCATTTCAGAATTTCTTTATTCATTACAAGACTGTTTTTATTGTGAATCCAAAGAAGTAAGTTAAAACCTTCCACTCAAATTGGTTATTCATATGTTAGCAATAGTTTGGGACTGGTACAGGCCTTTCAACTTGAGTATTCTGAATGGTTTATAAAATCAGACAGAAGCCAAATTTAAGGTAACGTGAAAAATACCAGGTAGTGCCTAAAGAAACTCAGAACTTCAATCAGTGATTTAGTGAAGAAAATGGACAGTAATATGAGCATATTTTGATATACTGCTATTCAGCTTCAGATTTAAAGCAGTGGACTTCTAGGGATGGTATCTGGTTCTTGGTAGCTTAAAAAGTAGGATGAAAAGCAAAAGGCTCTATAAATGCAACAGAATACGGGGCAAAGTGTATTAACTGTCTTTAGTAGGCATGTTGCCAGATGTCTTGTGTGGCTACGGATCGTAAGTTGTGCCTAGTACTGTGCATTGTTCGGAACCATGAAGGGATGAAATACAACACACAAGGTACAAAGGAAATAGAGTAAGCTTTCTCACAGGGCTCCCAGAGTGCAGTACTGCAGGGATGTGTCTACTGGAAACATGAAGTTAAAATCAGACTGTCCAAGCCATGAGCTGTTTGGTGTGATAAATGGAGAATTAAATGACAGATTTTGTTTTTAGAAAAACTAAAGGAAGTAGCCACCTTGCTGTCTTTTAGCTCCCTTGTTCCATATCTGCTTTACTTTCATCAGCTCTCAAATCTCCATTGCAGTCGAGGATAAAAAGAGTTCTCCATTTTGGCCAGCCACACAGCATCCATGTGGACCAGGCGAGCCTGGCCAGTGTGCGTATTGCCAAGTAACAGAAGGCAGAGGGTTTGGCGGGAGCTCTAAATACTGGTGGTGAAGGATACTGGAATGGGAACAAGCTGTGGTTTTTGTGTCGGTCATTGTGGGGAATAAAAAAAGCCTGAAATGCTTAATGTATGCCCAAGGTTGGGAGATGCAGGGCAGCGAGTGAGCTCATTCTCACTTGTGTGCTGTTAAGAGCTGTGGAGAGCAGCATGTTGCCAAGTCATGATACAGAACTGGAAAAAAAGCCACCAACTTTAATCACAGTGAACTTTACAAGTGAAGCAAGAAGAAAGAATAAAGTTACTTGAAAAGCTTGCTCACAGGAATGATTTTTAGAACGACCTGCACTGAAATTTCTTATGTCTTGTTAAAATTGCTGATTGAAATTCTTTTTCACTGGGCGCTGCACATGAAATTGTGACTCTTCTATTGCTTATTACTAGGCAAGCTGATTGATAACCACAGAAATGAATTTTCTTAATTTTTACTTCTCTGCACATCAACTACACTGTGATATTTTTTCCCTTTAAAAAAAGAGGCAGGGAATACTTCATAGCATGTGTATACACCAAAAATCATGGGGAACTCCACTGATGAAAACATCTAGCTTTCAGTGCTAGATGACAGTTCGTATGTCTTGAAAACTGTTCTGAAAGTAAATGCTTGGTGAAAAACAGTTCCTGTTAGAACTAAATACTTAAGAGCTGTAATGTTTATATTGGTTTACTTGCTATTTCTAAGATCTGTTATTTGTATCGACAAGATAATGTTTTTGCTGACAAAGTCTAACCCTGCTGACTCTGGCCTCTTACTATTCTTGCTGTAGATGCTCTAACAGCTGACTGGATTATGTTGTTTTTTTTAAGCATCCCCATAGTCAAACACCAAGCATGATGACAAGAACGAGAAGCAGAAATGGATTGACACTTACAAACCTCAACCCACAATTAAAGGGTGTGTGTGAGGGCAGATTTCAGCTACCATTGGAGCTATAATTTTAGTAAAGGATAAAGTACTTGGTGCTTGCTAAATACAATAAGCATCAAGGGAGAATTCTTAGGGCTTTGGATTTTTAATAGCAGAACTGCTAAGAATTTGATATGATGTTATCTGGTAATACAATGAAATTATTTTTAATGGTGGTTCAGTCTCATGGAATGCACCTGTCAGATACAGACAGGAAGGTGGGAGCCTGTTTGAGATTTAACAAATGATGTCCTTCAGGTCTGTGAACATTTTGTGTGTAAACACAAGTATTTGAGAACTCAGCTCCATTCCACTACACTGAAATCATGGTTCTTCAGTCGTGTTGAGTGAAGTAGAATAAAAGAAATAAAGTATTTTCTGAAATAGCTAGTGAACTCTTTAGTTTTTTCCTCTGATGTCCTTCTCCCTTGTCTCATATGCTCTTAGAATGTAAGAATGTGAAGAATGTACTCACGGGGTTGAAGTCTTAGTGAGAACAGAGAATAAATGAGAAGTATCTAGGCAGTGCAATAATACTAAGATTGAAATAACATTTGTAAAAGAACCTTGCTCTTGTGGAATATTAGATCAAATCTGTTTCTGAAGACTTTACTCTTGAGAAAAGAGGATTCAAGTTTACTTATGTTTCTCAGTGTCTTTTACATGAAACTGGTGCACTTGGGAAGACTCCTGGAAGCATTCTCCCGTGTGCTGCAGTTCCTGTATGTGAACAGAAGCTGATGGACCCTGTTTCGTGTGTTGCTAGTCGCTTACTGTTGATAAGCAAACTGATACTATTCTGGTATTTTAGCAACATGATTGGTTTGAAGTGTAATGTGATACTCTCTTACTTCTTGACATCTGAACGTAAATAAACAGTATGTGCAAATGCTTCTGAAGCAACTTTAACACTTGCATTATAATATGTTTAAAATAAGAAGGTGGAAAAAAACAATGTTTTTATCTCCTAGGAGGAAGAGTTGAGAAAAAGTGGAGAGGCAAAGTACTTCCACCTAAATGATGACCTGCATGTTTTAATTGAAGTATTTGCTCCACCAGCAGAAGCATATGCCAGAATGGGACATGCACTGGAAGAAATCAAGAAGTTCCTCATCCCTGTTAGTATTTTAATTTTTTCATAAAAATTCTGGTAGCCTTAAGTGAGAAATTGTCTGTAAAACTAACTTACTGTGTGACATCGGTCAGGTCATGTTGCTTATTTTCATTCACCTGTGAAAGTAGTGATCATGTTCACAAATAATTCTCATTCTGATATAGGCAGTTATTGGGTGAATACATAACTGTCCACATACACTCTCACCACATGATATGACCTTTAGTTAAAAAGCAACTTATTCTTGCTTAACTGGTCATGTGCAAAATATTTAAGCTTACAAATAATTGTAAAAACCCTGTAAAATATGGAAAAATAACTTTGGTTAAGGTAGAGCTTTTCCTTGTGTTTTCTATACACCTAAAGCACCAGCATAGGGTTCTGATTCACTAAGAATAAATAAATGTGAATAAAAACCCATAATCCTGGTTTAGTGTTCAGTGCTGAGAATCAATAAAATTGTCTTGTATTTTTTAGCAAAGCTAGTGATACATGGGTTATATGTGTATATTTCACTTGCAATGTATGGATGGATGTATGAAATGTGATTTCCAGTATAAGTTTGTACTCCAGGTTTGGGATATGTATATACAATGGTGTTGCAGGGTTTCCAGTGTCTTTCTACGGAAGATTCTTTTATTTGCTTTTCATGTAAGGACCAACCTTGATTGCTTTGTGACATTTAACTGCTTGGAACAATCCAAGCTGTCCTAAAAAGCTGAGGCATTTGAGGTGGTGTTACTGTGTGTAAAGTTCCTAACTGTAGTAGCTCTTTGGTGAATGTTCTATTTTTATTGGTTATCAAAGGAATGAATATAGAAAGCAAAGCATCCTCAAGGTGTGTTGACTTCTGTTTATTTCATACTCCTGCAAATGTTATCCAAGTGTTAGTCTTGATTTGTGGGGGACCTGGCTAAGGGAACTTTACGATGGTGTGTATCTGAGTGACAGCAGCACATAAATATTTGAGAGAGTGTAGTCAGTGTAGCTGTACTCTAGGACCAGCTGGGGATGTGTTGTGTGGCCACTGCAGCCTGGTGGGGGCAGAACTGACAGCTGTACTCTAGGGTGAAGCAGTTGGTGCTAATGACCTGAGTGCTACTAGGTGCATCTTGGGGATTTTAATTCATACTAAACCTAGTCTAGATCCATGAAACTTAAGTCTCCAAGTGACTGGAGTTGATTATGTGCTCCTTGAGTGTTTCTTCTGGCTTGTTTTTGTCTGAATGAAAGTTAATTCATATGCCCTAATACTACCACATGACACAAACCAAAGCTTGATAAGTAAGGATCATCAGGAGGTTCATTTAGTAATAGATCCTGATGTGAAATAATGTACTAATGTGGTTGCATGTTAAGACAGTCAACCCCCCCAAAAAAAAATGCCCTGAGAATTATCTTCTCTTATTAAGAAGCGAGTACCACATCATAACTTCATCTGCTCGTTCCAAATGGTTTTTGTCTTGATGTGTATGAAGAGGTAAATAAACATGCTACTGTTCAAAAATTCTAACTAATTAGATAGGAGATACTCAACAGAATATTTGTAGGGATGCTGGGCTGTCATAATATTGAAGGCTACTCTTCTTACATGATTCATGATTTGGTTGCATGAAGAGCTAAGGGAGAACAAAGTTCTTAGCTGTTCTTGTGAGGAAACATCTGTTTTCTTTTTAGATGAAAACATGCTCAATTTGATAGTACTTTTTGCATGTACTGGAAATAAGGATATATCTGATCCCACCCTGCTCCCTTCATCGGATATCTTATTCCTCTTCATTGAGCTTGATTCACCTAATATCGTAATAAATGGAGCAAGCTTATCAAAACCTAGCCATTCCCCTGCTGCTGTTAAGCCAGCGGAATTACGGACTGATAATGAGCAATTCCATTTATTGGTTGTACACTTCTCCATCTCAGTTTTTGATTGCTGCATCTGTATTGTACTGAGCTGAACCGATGCTACATAATCTTTTCTGAACTGTGGGATCAAGCCAACACTGTCTTCATTTCCCTTTGGCTTTTCAAATGTAATCTTATCAGAATGGTTCTAAATGCCTTAATCTCTTCCCCCTGCTCCCCCCATCCTCTTGCAGCAGCCAATCCAGGCAGCAATAAGGAGCACTTCGTCCTCTCTAGAACTACCATTTGGTTAACTGCTGACAAATGCAATGTGATTTTTTACTTTCTATAGGGTCTGTTGTGGCTTTCTTAGCAAACTATCAGTTTTATTTAAAGTAAGAAGTCCTGTTATTGGTATATATGGTTAGATCTTAATTTGTGTTATCCTTACAATGTAAACTAACTGTGTCTTCCAGCAACTTCAGATGCTGATTGTAATTGAATATGGTCATTGTTCAGTTTTCAGATCATGCCTGAATAAATGAATCACAACTGGTGCTAGAATGTAGGGTACAAAATATCCTTGTTGTAGCTGACTATAGCAAAAATGCCTTAGCTTCTCCTCTTGAGTCTTTTAAGATCCACAGACAAGCACCTTTGCAGTGAAGCTCAGCCTCCAGCAGCTGCAGTGGTGTACTTTCCTTTAAACTATTGGTATAACTCAAACAAGACATAAAACCTTCTAACTGGAATTTATTTGGCTGTGCTTATGTTGCCTTGATTCTCCCCTGTCTTCTGCAGGTAGAATTGTGATTTCTGACTTTAAGTATATTCTTTTGTCTTCCTTTAAATGAGCCACTCCCTTCATTTTGGCCAGACCCTCTGGTCAGCAGTCAGTTCGACAGTTAGATTGATGGCTGTTGTGCTGGGTATTAATTTATCCCAGAGTTACTTCTGTCAGTTAAAACAAAAAGCCGAGTACTTTCACCCTCACCTCTGGGTCCTGTATTATACCATGATTACTGCAGCTTTGGCCAATAGGACTTTTCTTAGTCTGTTTTGCTTAATTTTTGAGTAGTGGTAGTCATTCTTTTGACAGCCACAACATTAATTATGCTTTGTGGTTGGTTACCCGAGTTACTTGTTTTTCATGTCTTTAAAGCTAAGTATAGAAATATCTTTGAGAGAACAGCCTTTAGGAGTCCATTTACAACATGAGCAGAATTTACAAGTTTTTCCTAAAGTCTACCTTGCCTCCTGCATGTTCAGTTTGTAAGGTGTGATGATGAAACAGTGTTTAATGGCATTTGGAAGAGCTGGTGGGCTTTGCAAACTCACTTTTCTTTAAGCAAGCTGGTGAAAATTGTGTTTGTATAAAGGTGGCTGGAAACCTGGTAACTATTTTTTGATTACTGCTAGGGTAAAGACTATAGTTTTTTGCAAAACTGCATAGGGTTTTGCAGAGATCTGTCCTAACATTCAGTAAAAAGAATGATAAATTGGAATAAGGTTTCAAGTTACAGATGATCCCAAGGAGAGCTGCTGCTGGTGTATTGATCAAGATTCATCTTTGCTGGTTGGTTGCTGCTGCTAAATAGAGGATGATCTCAGGTGGACAGTCCTGAGTTAAACTTCAGAACCTATTTAAGACAGTCTGGACATAATGCTTTTAGTGCCACTATTTTAACTCTAGTAACTACCTTCAGCAATTGTGTGTAAAAGAAGAATTTCTTACTTCTGTTTGTGGAAGCTAGAGGAAGCGGAATGTTTCAAGGATAACAGATCTTTTGAGTTCAGACATCTCTTAATCTCCTTTCAGGTTCTGGAGTTCTGTTTCAGTGAGTTGTCTGATCCAAGGCTGCCTGATGGTGTTTTTGGTACCTGCTGAGTGCATATGTGTAATAAAATCAGATTTCCCATATCAGAAGTATCACTTCATTCTTACTAGAGGACCTATTAATATTTTAGAATCATAGAATGGTTTGGGTTGGAAGGGACCTTAAAGATCATCTAGTTCCAACCCCCTGCCCTGGGCAGGGACACCTTCCACAGTACTCCAGGTAGGGTCTCACCAGAGCAGAGCAGAATAGAGGGACAGAATCACCTTCCTTGACCTGCTGACCATGGTTCTTTTGATGCAGCCCAGGATGCGGATGGCTTTCTGAGCCGCAAGTGCGCATTGCCTGCTCATGTTGAGCTTCTCATCCACCAACACCCCCAAGTCCTTCTCCTCAGGGCTGCTCTCAAGCCATTCTCCGCCCAACCTGTATTTGTGCTTCGGATTGCCATGACCCAGGTGCAAATTGGCCTGGTTGAACTTCATGAGGTTTGCAGAGGCCTACCTCTCAACCCTGTCAAGGTCGCTCTGGATGGCATTTTCATACTTAGTGTGTATGTATATAGAGTAAAGTGTTTCTCTTTCTGATTCACCTTTACAGATGCATTCTTTGACTTTAAGTGGAGGAAAAATAGCAGAAAAATATGTGCAGCTCAAGTTGATTGCTCTATCTATTTTATCCTGTGTGATGTGCTAGTTTTGGAGGTTGGCTCAAGGTCCCTGAAAAGGCTCTTGTGTCTTTGAGAAGTACCATATTAATCCCATGTAAATAACTTCAGCTTTCTTTTTGATAGGCCTTGAGAGAAGATTTGTGTAGAATAAGAAACGAGCCATGTGTCTTCAAATTGTTTATCCTTGCATGTTCTGAAACTGAAACTTTTGGAGCTCTTATTATTAGATAATAGTGCATGCTTATATTGTATGAATGTCACTGTTTATTCTTTCTTTAACTCTTGATTTTAAAAGTGGAGATGTCTAATCTATTCCTTAGCTGTCAGGGGCTGTTCTCTACAGTGTATTTATTCTGTATTGCTTTGCAACACCAGGCAATGTAATTTTACTTGTTTTTAACACACTATTATTCTGCAACTGGAACAACAAACCAGGTCTCAGCTCAGAAATTGGACTTTGTTGTTTCTCCCTATCTACAGCATATTAATGTTGACACTTTAATTGGTAAAGCTACATGGAGGTAATATGCAGTGGGAAAGAAAAACATGCCCAAGCAAAAATTGCAGATATATCTATAATTATTTTAGAAATTTTTGACTGAATAATATGCCTGTAATACTCTGCATATTTGACTTTTTCAATAGGATGTTCAACTCAAGAGGAAACTTTCAGGAGCAGTGTTTGTTGATACTAACTTGGTGTAGTGGTTGAACTGTTTGGTTTTTTTTTCTTACTCTGCCCCCTGTTTTAGGACTACAATGATGAAATCAGACAGGCACAGCTTCAAGAATTAACATATTTAAATGGTGGTTCAGAAAATGCAGAAGTTCCAGTAGTTCGTGGGAAACCATCTATTCGAGCAAGAGGAGTACCAGTTCCTGCTTTGTCCAGGTATCTCAGTTGCCGTGGAATTCAATTGGAATGTGTCTGTTTCAAGCTTCTTCCTTCAAATGCAAAAGAACCCACAGAGTACAATAGTGAAATATGTGAAGGACACCCAAAAATAAGAGCAAAAGATAAGGGAAACAAAACTTGATTTGTTGAAGGTAGTATAGCTTAAACTGAATTAACAATGATGCTGAAATTTCTCTTAAATTTGAATGGTACCTAAGTTAAGAAACAATGTAAATTGATGTTCAGTCTTACTGTGGACAGCACAGCAAGACTGCTTCTGTGCTGCTTGACTTGTAATAATGACTTCTAACTTTCAGTTGCTCCTTCGGTGCATGTAGGGTCTGTGTATTGGCCCGGCCCTGAAACTGGTAAACCTTGCCTCAATTGACATGAATTTCAGGTCCATTTCTCTAACTTACAGAATATACATATTTTACGGTATTAAAGTTTTTATAGTCTGATAAAATACTGTTATGGCAGTGTTTTGTAGGTAGAATTTGAATCTAGTCTCATCTGTGTTTTGCTTATTTCATAAAAAAGGGGCTTTTGTTCAAGTCAGGAATAGACAAGTCTGCTGCTGCTTTTGCTTTATTTCTGACACAGGAGATGTTTTATTTTCACTCTAGCATCCCCAATCTTCCTTGCAGTACTGAGATGACTGCTTCAACTCCTTTGAGTCCTGAAGTGTGAAAACAAAAACTAAATAAAGTGCATAACTGTTTCTGTTACAGTACAGAGATTGTGGCTGCAGCAGCTAAGTGCAACAGTTTTCTACGGTGAACTATTTTCCTTCAGTGGTAGCTATGGTACTTATTAATGCAAGCTTGAAACTTACATTTCAGCGCTTTAAATAACTTCAAAATAGTATTCTGAAGTGTCTTAACTCAGATTAAGCATGTTGGGAAAAAAAAACACTAGGAATGATTCCATTTATACAGCTGTTTATTTACATGTATCCTGTAATAATGATTGCAAACACAATGCAGAATTAATCTTAATTTAGAGAATTTACACTTACTGTTGGTTGTATCATATAAGAATATAATATTTTCTCTGAAACAACAAATGTTTTTTCTTATATCCTTAAGTAATATTGTGTAATATATCTATTCTACTTTTCTTGATTTAATGTTGTTCAGAGTAGCAGTAATTATATACTAGCGTTCACATCTCTAGCACTGTTATCAGCCATACAAAAGTGCTTGCAAATTAGATCTCATTTGATTTTGGAGTTGGGTTTTTTGCTAATTTTACTTCAGTTCTTAAACGTCTAGTTTTAGCTTTCCTGTAGATGTTTGTAACAGCTCAGCTACAGATGCTGACTAGAGACGCTCACAGTTTTGTTTCCTTAATTTTTCATATATCCTTAAGCTAGTGTTTGATACAGAAGTTGTTTGGTCTGACTGTCACTAAAATGTCGTATCTAATTTCCACTACTAGTATCTAGCACATGAATGCATAATTAAATTTTCATACTACTGAATTTCTAACATCACTAGTTTCAACCTCTGGATTTTGGTGAATTATTTTTTTCAAACCTGCAATTTATATAAGATAATACATGCTGTTAAGTAGCTCACAAAATCCTTTGTAGTTCATCCTACTGGCCTACAACTGTTGAAGTGTCTTCAGGGTAAATTTAAAAGTTATTACTGTTTGATTTGGAAATGACAGCTAAAAACTGTATTTGTCATCTGCTTTTTTATATATGTTCTAAAGAAAACAAAGTTTGGCTTGTCCTTATTTCCCCTCAAATTCAAGGGCTCTGTTAGCATAAAAGATTCCTTAAGTGGAATTTAATGCCATTGCTACTGTGATACTAGAGCCATTGAGTTAAAGATCTTAAACTCACTTGTAATGCTCTGATTCTTTTTTAGCAAAAACTGATTTCAGTGAGTAATGCTTTTGTTGCAGGAAGGCTTTGTTAAAGGCTTTGTCTTAGCGCTAAATAAAACAGATTTAATAGCAAGCATCCCTGAGATATCTAGGAGAGATTGAAGCAAATCTTGAAAGGACTTGTAAAATGAAGTCTAAAACCTCCATCCTAACCTCTTTATACTCCATAGAATATTTTTCAGATACTAGCCTTGATACATGAAACATCCTGTTGAAGATGCAATAACTGAGTGTGTTTAAGATCCCAGTTTTAAGCCTTTATTATTCCTGAATAGTTTCACTTAAAAGAACCAAAGTACTAATTTATGCCTTTCTTTTACTCCTTATCAGACATGTTGAAACTGGAGATAATGCATCTTATCAAGTGCCTTCTTTTAAGAAGACTTGTTACATGTATGTTTAGCTCCATACCAAAATTTTTCTTTGTAAAAACAATTTGTTTGTGTTTGCATACAAAATTCTAGCTTGTGCACAGGTATTCCTGTATATGGTAAGTAAATTCATAATGGTTGTGCATTGGTATTTTATTCTGCTACTTCTGGCTTGTTCCAGATTTTCTTGACTGTGTTTTTTTTTAATGGCTAGAGCCAAGTAAAATTTTACGGGTGAGCGGATGGAATTCGATGTAGAAGGGCTGTATGTGTTTTGAGCTTTACCTGTAGGAATATGCTTTTCTCATCATTGATCTTGGGCAAACAGCTGCTTCCTTCTGCCCTCTTACCCCCATCTTTATTTTTCTTTGTCCCAATACAGTTAAAGATGACCTCCAGCTCTAATCACTGCACTTCTATTTTGTGATGTTTATGCTGAGCACTTAACCTCTTTAGGTAGCGCCTAAAGTGCACTCTTCTGTGCAACAAGACAAGGGACATGAGACTCTTTCCCTGGTGAAAGTCTGGGTTTCATTCCTTTGTTTTTATCGTAAACTGACATTATTCTTACATGGTTTTTTGGAGGCAACTGTATAAAATGAAGAATAATGCTAGTTACTTCTTAATTTATTGTGCTAGCAAGCTTAGAGGATCCATGATGTTTAATGTGATGCTGGTATAGTGAGTACCTAGCAAGATCTACCTCTTGGAATCAGTGTTTCTTTAATGCATTTGAATTCCCATCCTGAATCAGTGCAATGTAAGTGATAATACTACTAAAATGTGAATTGAGATTTCTGATTAACTAAAGACTGCAAATAAACATGTGTTAAATACATGTTAATGTACACCTGTAAGGACACTTCACAATAAAGTAGTGTTGTCTCTCTAAAACCTCACATTCCTATCTTCAGAATAAGTAAAAATAAGATTTAAGGGTCAATCAATTCTTACTCAAACTAAGATATATTGGATAAGTTAAATTCTAGAGGACAATAATAGTAAGTCTAAGAATATGGATAAATCTTCCTTGCTGGGGTAGGGAAACCAATTCATGTCACTTACAGGTGACATGTCACTTGTAGGTTAGAATTTGCTGTCTTACACCTCAAAGTAATAAGAAGTGATGTGGATCGCTGCTGTAACGTGTTCACAACTTCCAATTGTTCTTTGTTAGTCACCAGATCAAACTTAGCTCATTCCTGTTTTATGCCTCCAATCAACTGGTTTCTTTTTTGAAGAATAACTTCTTGTTGACAACATGTAGGACTGCAAAAGATTCTGTAGCACAAAAAATATCTGGCAAAGCCAATTCAGGATCCAGAACAAAGGCAGGTATTATGTTCAGTGTGTTTTGTTTCCTTAGTCTTGTGATAAATCTCTCATTTTTCAAAAAAAATGGAACATGAACATACATATTGCTGTTTTCAAATAAAAATGTGGAATAAAACTTGTGTGTTAACTTCAATGGTGATTTTTTTTTTAAAGATTAAAAGGCAGGAATCCTAGCTCTGTGAGTGGTACCTGGATATCAGTGTTCAATATTTTGGTACTGACACTTTGAAATGACAGGTCTGTTATTTTTCAGATATCTAATATAAAACATGAGCAAAAATATTTACTGCTTGAGGAACACTGACTTAGAGCTATTATGTTTACTACCCCTTCTGGAGGGGAGCTATTGAGAAGGGGCTTCATACCACATAAACTCATTTAATTGTTATTCTTTTGCAAAAACAAATGAAGGGAAGCTGTGAACTGACTCTGGCTGTGATTTTGTAATCAGTGTAATTTTACTAACTCAATCATCCAGAGAAAGGAGAAACTTGAAATAAAAAAATCAGTATAATACTAGACAGAATAAAGTGAAAAGATAAAGGAAGGGAGTATCAGCTAGATGCTATGCCTGCTATGGTCAAGGGGAATAACTCAGTTTGCTGGAAAAATCCTAGAAACACTCTGGGACTACTATAAAGTAGATATGTCAAATTATTGCCAAAAAAGGCCAAAGGGGTAGTCTTTAAGTAGTTTTCTATGGATGTATGTAAGTTGTATGAGTTGGTAAAATATTATTTTTGTGACAATCAGTGATTAGGTTAGTACTTGTGAATTAATTCACAAGACTCACAAATGTTCCAAGTCTAACCTAGTATAATGTGGGTCTGGTACTAGATTTTCTTTAGAATGTCTCTTCACACATTAAACTCTTTATTCAAACAGTAAGAGATTAATCAGTTACAAAATGTATTTTTACATAATATTTTAACTGTACACAGTAAGGTACGCTTTACTTTTTTATACATTAATTTCTCTTCTATAATTACTATACTATATTTACAAATCACACTAGCACATTCTAACACTTTTGAGAGAGGCCGGTTCTTCCATTCTTTAATGTATTCATGATAGTTTTGTAGAAGCTTATTATTTTCCTTTTCTCATACTATATTGGAAGTATAAATAATGAAATAACCTTATGGGGGGAAGATTCAAGTTTCAATAAAAATAGTTTTCATGACATTATCTTCAAGGGATGCTGTGACACGAGTTAAATTTGATTATTTCCCCCCCTGTTTTGCTTCACTGTTCAGTGTGTAGTGAAAACAAAAGATATTAAATAGTTACTGGGATTTGCTTTGTTTTCTAGTCCATGGTGCCTGATTGAAAAAGACCTTTTCACTGCAGAGCCTATAAGTTAATTATATAGCAATGAGAGTCATTTAACCACCTAAATTACCTGCGTGTTTAAGGGGGAAGGGTTAACTTCCTTCACTGGATTCATTGCTGTCAGATTAATAAATTCAGGAAAATCAAAACCAAACTGATAATAAATTTCCAATTTTCTCACGCAGCTGTAGCAATCTGGTTTAGGGCAGTAAAGTGTTTGTTTGAGTAGGACTCAACGTTCTTCGTTGTTAAAGCATGTCTGGAGGTGATAATGGCATTTGGCTAGAAGCTAGGATTTACTGAGTATGTTTAAGTACTATCTACTTTACTACAGTGTTTAGTATAAAATACAGTTAATGGGTACTTAAGGAGTAGGATTGCCTTCATGCAAAGAAGTCTGAGATTCTGGATAATATACTGATGTAAGATTCAGAAAAATAGTGTTTTCTTACAAATGTATCAACAGCAAACCAAACACTAGTGTCTCCTGTGATGCTTCAGTAGTTGTGTATTTGCAGTATCATAAATCTGAGGGATCACAGGCAAGGACCTCTTTATTTCAGGTGTCCTGGAAGTAAGACACATTAACTCTCTTTCAAAATACACAATCAAAGTATACAAAAAGCTTGAAGATGGATATGTGGGGGCTTTCAGTGCCCATTTGTGTACACCATTAGCCTGGATATATTGGCGGTCTCTGTACTGTAGATGACGTTCTTAATGGGCACTGGGGTAAAGAGGACATTCAAAAGACTCTTGAAAGGGAATGGGATGACAGCATGGTAGTGGGGAAGGAAAATAAAGGCAAAAAGACCCTTTTTCCGTATTTCAGAATATGAGCGGGTAGTCAAGGCTGACATGGGTGATAAAAGAGTTTTGATAATGTACAGTTCTCAAGGTTTGGGGGTGATGCTTTGTGCTATAATGCTATAGAGGTGGAAACAACAGTTATTTTTTTCCTCTGTAACAAAGAAATAGTGGAAGGACTAAGGGGGCTAACAGGCAAGGAAATGTGCTGGGAGATCGATCAAATTTCAGCTTCAGAAGCATTCTGATTGAGGGTTAATATAGCACAGTTTTCCTTATCAAACGGAAAAGTTATTTCCGGTAGTTCTGCTGCTTGTCATGCTTGACCAATATGATAGTGTTCTGTGGTGAAGTGACCGGCCTGGCAGGTAAGGGGAGAGCAGTTGGATATTGTCTGCTGTGACTTCAGGAAGGCTGTCTCCCCTAAGATTCTCATAGAGAAACTGTTGATGTATGGGCTGGATGAGGAGATGGGTGGATTGAAATTTGGCTGAATGGCTGAGCCCAGAGGATGGTGATCGGTGGTACAAAGTCCAGCTGGAGGCCAGTAACAAGCAGTGTACTGCAGGGGTCAGTGCTGGGTCCAGCCTGTTTAATGGTCTGGATGATGGGGCAGAATGTACCCTCAGCAAGTTTGCAGGTGATATGCATGAGGGTTGTGCTGCCCTCCACAGGGACCTTGACAGGCTGGAGAAGTGGCCTGACAGGAGCCCTGTGAAGCTTAACGAGGGGAATTGCAAAGTCCTGCACTGTGGGGGAAAAACAACCCCATGCTGGAGGCCACCCAGCTGGAAAACAGCTTGGCAGAAAAGGACCTGGGTGGTCCTTTTGAGTTGAGTGTGAGTCAGCAATGTGCACTTGCTGGAAAGAAGGCTAATGGTATCCTGGGCTGCATTAGTGTTGCTTTTAGTGAGGCTGAGGGAGGTGATCCTTCCCCCTCTACTCATCACTGGTGAGACCACACCTGGAGTGCTGGATCCATTTCTGGGCTCCCCAGTTCAAGAGGAATGTGGGCATATACTGCAGAGGTCAGCCAAGGGCCATGAAGATGATGAAGGGTATAGAGCATCTCTTCTGTGAGGAAAGCCTGGCAGCTGAACAGCCTAAAGAAGAGAAGGCTCTTCTGGGTGGTGCCTCGTGACAGGACATTGGCATATGTTGCCCAGAGGTTGTGGGTTCTCCATCTTTGGAGACATTAAAAAAACACAAACATGGTCGTCATGGGCAACTGTTTCTAGGTGGCCCTGCTTGAGCAGGAGGCTGGATCAAGATGACCTCCAGCAGTCCCTTCAAACCTTGACTGTCCTGTCATTCAGTGATCACTTTTCACAGGTCCAGTCCTTAGGGCAATCTGGTTCTATATTCTCTCCCTTTACATTGATATCCCCTGATTCTTACACTGGAAATAACTGCTGAATAATTCCTTATGTACCTTAGAATATCTCAAGTTGGAAGGGACACATAAGGCTTGAATCCCAATCCCTGCTCCTCACAGGACTGCTTACAACTAAAGCATATGCCGAAGAGTGTTGTCCAGATGCTCCTTGAACTCTGACAGGCTTGATTCTGTGACCACTTCCCTGGGGAGCCTGTTCCAGTGACCAGCCCTGCTCTCAGTGAAGAACCTTTTCCTGATGTCCAATCTGAACTTGCCTTGACTCAGCTTCATTCCATTCCCTTGTGTCCTGTCGCTGGTCACCGGAGAGAGGAGACCAGCACCTCCCCCTCTGCTGCTCCCCTTGAGGAAGGTGCAGACTGCCATGAGGTCTCCCCTCAGGCTTCTCCATTCCTTTGATTTCTATTGAGTTCTATCGTATAAGCCTCAGTTGTCACTTGTAGTATGAAGTGCCTTAATCTGCTTAATTGTTCCTTAGGTGTAAGCTGTTCTGTACTGTTGGTCACCTTTGACATAGTTTCTGATGCACATCCAGTTCTTTTCTGTTCTTTCCAAATGAAGAAACAGGTCTGTGAATACACAGTCGGGTAACGAAGTTTTCTGTGTTCTCTTCTGTTACTGAGATTTTATTTGTGTTTTTGCTATTCTGACCACTGCACCAATCTTAACTCTACATCTTCTATGGGTAGTGGTAGCACAGAACCTATTACTTCCTGTAATATTAAGATAGATAAATTAATGTATGTGTATTAACTCCCAAGTGTCCCCTCTTGTACTTTGCTGCTTTGAAATTTTTTTTTTTGCTATTTTCTTTTCCTTAACAGTCAGGTTGGGATTCAGATACTGATTAAAGAGCTAGGCATCTGAACTCCTGTTGTAGTTTACAGAAAGACAGTGCAATTACTTTTATTTGCACCTTTTTTGGTTGGTGACACCATCCAATGTGTTCCCCATAAGGAAAGGCTCTGCCGTTAGAACTTTGTCCAATCTTTCTTGATTGTGTAGATAAAAACTTAATGTATATGTACATACCTATCATACTGTTACTCACTGGTGATTTGGCCTCACTCAGGCAGGTTTCCTGATTCCAGAATGTTTGAAGGGCCTTTATTTTTTTTAGGCTTTTTACCTTTTTTTTTTTTAGTTTTCTGACCTGCTTTTCTGAGTATTTTACACTTGTTTTATTAGCATTTTTCCTTTGAGGTTAGAGATGGATTCAGCTTTTCAAGTGATACCTCTTTTTAATACCTGTCCTTACCCTGCTGTTCTGGCCTTACTTGAGCTCCTTTTGCCCTTTCTCAAGCTTTTCCTTTTTTTGACGGATCTTCCGTATGTTCCCTGACTTCCCAAGGGATTTCGCTAAATGTCTTCCCATATTGTGTATATAAATTTTACTCCTTTAAATCTTTTTAAACATAACTTATATAGCTGCCCTTTTTCAAATTAAGCGATACCAGAACCGATCTCTTGTTTTTGCCAAGGTTCCTGTTCATGTGGTTCCTCAATGTTTTGAGTCAGTTTCTGTCATTGTTAATGACAATCAAACTTCTTTAGTTCCCTGCCAACTTCTTAGTGAAATAGTGATTTACAGTTTCTAAAAAGTTGCTTTTAGCATCATACCCTGATGACTCAAATCTGCACAGTGGTAATTGAACTCTCCTGTTTACTGGGTTTCTTATCTCTGCATCTTTCTAGTCTCCTTCAGCCTGGTGCAGTAACCATCTGAGTGGTTAATACTGAATTATACATCCCAGATTGTTTAGCCCTCTTACAGTAATTCTAAAAAAAAAAAATAAATAAATAAGCTTGTAAATGGTCTCCTAGTGTAGGAGAAATATGATTTCCCACCTGTCACCACTGCAACCCTGCTAACTGTTTTTAAAATGCAGAAAAGACCTTCTCATCACGTGGATCTGGTGTTCTAATTACTCTTCATGAATAAGTCTATGCTGGCTCTAAAAACTGTACCATTTTTTTCCCATCCCTCAAACGTTTTTTTCCATGTTTTTCAGCATATCCCATTTCCTGCAGCTTTCACTTGCACCCTGTCTGAAGGATGCCGTGAAGATTATGACTAGTGATTCTTGAGTCTTTTTCTGTCCTCTTTTTTTTTTTTTTAACTTGGTATTGACTATTGTCTATGCCAATAGGTTCATTTCCCTTTCTTTGGCTTCACTTGGAAAGTATCACATTTGCTATTTCTTTATATTACTTCAGCAGGCTGTGTCTGGGAACTTCTCTGCTCACCCCTGCCCCCACTACAATGAAGTCAAATAAGCAGCTGGTACCCTGTCCTGAGGAGGCATTCTACAGATTAGCCAAAACCAAGTAATAAGCACAGTTTTAAATCACTTACTCTCTAGGCTTGTTTAAAATACTTTGTGACTGTGTTTTGATCATTAGTTAGAATTAATAAAATCTATCCTGATTGTGTCAAGTGTTTACGTTTTTGCATTCTTCATGCAGTTTCTCAAATACTAATTACTCGAGATAAAATGGTTATATTTTTTCTGATAATCTTACCATTGAGAAATTAAATGACTTATTTGAAATGGGATAGGAAATTTTAAGGCCAAATCTGGATCTTTATGATGTTGTTTAAGTTGGAAATTTCTACTGAAACCAGGACAGAGTATTTTCACTCAATTACTACCTTAGAGATTAATTAGATGATGGCTTGATAAGTAGAAAACTAGACTTTGTGCTTGTTTTTCTTCTGTGTATCTGCTACAGTATACAATAAGGGCGTGACTTCCTTGGAATAAGTCTATGTGCCTAAAAGCAGTCATTTAAACTCAATTAAACTCAAGTATAGCCCATGGGGTGAAATGATCTCCTTTAAAAAGGAGATGTCTATTAGTAATGTTTTAGCCATCCTGTTTAAAAGAGGATAAATGATGCAAATTTCTCACAGACTGTGCCTCTAAGTGTCTCCCTTTACTATAGGGAGGCGGGGGGGAAAAGTCACCTCTAAATGGATCAAATATTTCTGAAAATTGTTCTTGTTTAAGTCTCAGATTTTTCATGTATATGTTAAGTGTCCGAAGTAATGGAATGCAAGTTAATACCTACCATTCTTTCAGATCTTTAAAAACAAATATGCTATTATTTCTTGTTCTTAAATATATATAGAACATCAGGTTATATCCTATAATCACCCTGCACATTTGTTACATGTCTGAACATTTCCTGCAACAGCTAGAAATCTCTTCTTTAGAACGGGACAAAAACGTAATTTTCCTGACCCGCTCACTCGTAGGCGCAGTGTGAGCTTTGGATTGCATTTAGACGCCTGCGCAGGATCAGGAGGGAGTTGCAACTGATGCCTCTGTGCAGGGTTTGAGTACGATATAGCCTGACAGCTTCAAATTAACCTGTTATTCTGTGCCTGTGATTTCACATACTAGAAGTCAAATTCTAGTGAAGTTGACTGATTCCAGCCAATTGGTTTGGGTGTCTCTGTATGTGAGAATGGCTCAAGCTAGTGAGAAGTTCATCACTGAATCACGTGCCTAGTTTGTATCTTTCAGCATTTTTTTTGCATAATGTGTGTAATTGGATTAAAGCATACAGAAAAAAGACAAACTATGAACCTCTTTTAGACTATTTGTGGTGGTAGCAAAGCAAAATTGTCATGATGTGGGGGGAGGGAGCTGTTGAAAGGGAGGCCAAGGGTGTAGTAGTTAATGGTAAGTGGTCCATATATTCACAGGGGCCGTGGAGGGGTGCCTCCACCACCAGCGGGAGTACCCAGAGGGGCACCAGCACCCAGAGGAGCGCCTCCCAGTAGAGGACCAGTCAGTCGTAGCCGTGGACTTCTAGCGCCCAGAGCAAGAGGAGTACCTCCACCCGCAGGCTACCGGCCCCTTCCACCACCTCCAGCGCAGGAGACGTATGGTGAATATGTAAGTTGAGCTGTTGATACGCTGTGCATAAAGTGTATAATTTTGGAGGGGTGATCCTAACTCTCACTCTAGAACTCGGTAGAATCCCTTTAATTAGTACCTAATTGAGTCTTGCACCCAGATCTGCAGCAAATGTGGTCATCTCTCATCACTTTCTCAGGCTTGAACTGTTTCATATTAATAAAAGTTCAGGTTATATGTACTGCCATAAAGACGTTAACTGTTTTGCCAAATGCACTGTAATGTACCTCTTAAACGTATTATATTAGGTTTCCACTTTGCAAAAATCTGAAAAATCACATTGTCAGTAGATTTTTAATTCTCAACTCAAACTGAGAATAATATTCTACTCTTCTTCCTAAACCTATCTTTGGGGTCGTATAACTGTTCAACAATTAGACAATTAAAATATTTTTATGAAAGCTTCAGAATTGATCCTAAAATTTTAACAATGTACGGTGTATGTCAATAAGCCATACATATTTATCTTGATTTTATTGTATTAAAAATAATAAAAAAACCATATCAAAGTACTTTATATTCTATATGACTGAAAATTATAGATAGTTATGAATTGTTAGGGTAAACTTAATTTAAACTGAACTTACAGAGCAGTGAGATAAAGAAAAAACCTTATTAAATCAAAACCATAGTCATAAAATGGATTTAGTCTTACAGAAAAATAACATTTTTCAAGGGCGATGCTTTAAATGTTTTTATATATCTTAAAGCTTTTAGCATGCCCTCTTTACAGCCAAGTCTGTCTGGACTTTGTCTCTTATTTAGACTAGTGAAAAAGGAATTCCTGAGTTCCAGAAAATGGTTTTGCTATTTAGACACTTCTTGCTTTTCTCTCAACCTTTTCGTCCATGTACCTTCTCCATCTCTTCTTTCACTCTCCCACAAACCACCTAAATCAAATGTCAACCATTGTCCTTTTGATCAGAAACCTAAATTTCTGTGTAACATGTATAGCTCTATGAAGGAAGTTTAATGTCATTTATACCTGCACCTGAACAATTCAGAGGAAATTAATGTAGTATATTAATGTTATGAGAACAAGTACTTAAACAATGTATCTAAATGTCCTCTGGCCATATGTGACTTAACTGGTCAAAGTGCAAATAAGTGGTTACTTCGCAATGTTTTCAAAGGAATTAGTCCTCATTTAACAGCCTGTTTCCAGGGCATACACTGTAGAATACATGGTGATGTGGTAGAAAATATACTTTACATATATCTGCTATTTATAGCACGTGTATATAGAAGTGGCATGGAAATAACAGCTGATTGAGTCAGTGTCCTGATGTATGCTTTACTTCTGAGAGGGAATGATTAGAAAATACCACTATAAAGAAAAACAGTGCTTTGCTAAATAACTTCTAAAAAGAAAGTTCTCTAGAACTGGATCACTTATCTTCCAAACAAGATATCTTAACTGGGATAGAGATATTTAAAGCCGTAATTGATAAAGCAATGTTAACCGGTCCGTTTTAAAATTCCGTATTTCCTGTGTCTCTGTTGTTAAAATGGAAATTCATTAGAATAAAGTTTTGCTAGGACACGAACCATTAATGTATTGTATGTTAAATGTTACATTTAATGCATGGTATTTTTTTACCTGCCTGTTTGTAGTACATTATCAAAGTGCCTTAGCTGTATCTCTTACAGGTTAAGGTAACACGGTTAGGAGTCATTACTAGTATTTCTGTCCTTTCGTTACTAATTACTGTGTGGCCATATCTAGTATGAGGTGCTTGTCTGCCCACCTGAATATCTGAGCAGGGTAAGGTGTCACTGTTTGCTGAGAAGTGTCTGTAGAATGAAAACCTCGGTGAGGCTGTGGGTACCATAAGATGTTATTTTAAGCAGCATACAGTTTCAGAGCCTCGGAGACTGAGATATCCAGAGAGATTACAGAGCAGCCTTTAGAACTTTTCCATCGAGGGTTGGAAAGTCTGCCAGGATTCATGAAGCTTTTAATTCCCTTAGGCTTACAAGCCTCTGCTTTGTACTCATTAAAATAATGTGAAACTATGCAAGTTCAGAAAGGAGCAAACTATATTCTGGGTGGAAGCCTTCAACCACTTGCCTCCTGTAACTGTAAATATCTCAAAGATGCTGGGCTTTCAATACGTCCTTCCCCGTTTCCTCGGTGGTGTACTACTAAGTATACCTTGTGCCAAAAATGAGGCCATTATTGAGTTAAACAGCATCCATTTTCCTTCACTCCCTTTCCTAACTTTTTTGCTGTAGTCCTTGAGATAATTAATCTGACACCTACGAGGAATTTACTAAGTTCTGCCTCCCGCCTATCCTAATCTTCCCCTTCCTCTTTTAATTGTTTAAGAAGTTGTTCTTTAAAAGATAATATCAAAATGGGAAGTGGAATACCTACTTCATTCTGAAAAATTGGAAGGGTTAATTATGGAGGCAGTATCTCATGGGTACAATCGTGCCCCAGGCAAAAAATCATTCATTTGAATTTAGATGCATTTTAACGCAGGCTCGAGATGAACAGAGCCAGGTGATTATCGCTGTCCTGTGCTTGGAGTCCGTAGGGAAGTTGTCCAGAATTCACCCGTTACAGAAAGCTCTTCAGAGGTAGATTTACCTCCACTGTCTGTCAGCTTGCCGGGATGTTTGTAATGCTGGGTCTGGATGCTTGATGTGGCCTTTTTGGCTGAAGTCACACAACACATCGGACTAGCAGCAGTATCTGTATGTTTCTTCCAGTTGAGTATAACTAGTTTTTCCATTCCAGTGTTGCCAGTCTCACTTATGGATCTCTCTCATCCCCAGGACTCATTCCTCCTGTGACCTCACCATATTGTTAGTACCTGAAGTTTTGGAAGCCACTGAAATGACAGTTCCTTATCACTTTCTGTGAATATTGTCTTTTTAATAGCTGTAGCATCAGCTTAGATGATAGCGAAAATTCAGGCCTCTGTGGCCAGCCAGCTTTATAATCACTGTTCTAACCTCACTGCTGTGTTTGTGATAAACTTCCTGGGAAGGCTAACACACCTCCCATTTTCATGTCCTCAACTGCTCAGGTCAGGAGAAAGCCTAGTATGATGTGTGAAGCATGGCCAGGGTTATTTTCATAATAACCTGGATAAGGGAAATCATATTAAATGGTTGTTAGATTTATCAAAGTGCTTACAGGTAGTTTCAGGGACATCATTCTCTTAATTGTATGAGAATTTTTCTCTACTCATTGAACCAAACTGTTTACTAGCTAAAAATATCGTTATGTATTTGTAAGTCGATAATTTATTGTATTAAGAAATAGAAATTGTATTTGCTAGGTGGAGATTTTAAGCTTTTCCGTAGTTTTCAATAAGCAGGAAATTAGTAACAGTATGCTAGCAATTTGCTGTTCTTTAGTGTTAATTCCTTAGCCAATGTTCAGTCAAACCTCAGTTAAACCATAACGGTGCAGTCTCGGTTACTGTCTAGTAACAGTTGCTGTGCTCTGCCTCTTCCTGTTGTCCTCTTTTTTTACTAGCTTCAAACTTTGAGGCTTTTTCAAAATTAGTAACGCAGTAATGCATCTGAAGCTTTTTTTTTAAGATTGAGTTTGTATTTGCTGCTGTTTTCATTTTACAACAGTAAATATTTTGTAAAAATTCTGTAAGTTTTTCAGTTCTGTACTTTGTATGAATATATTAGTGATCGTGCCCTGTCCCATTTGAGCTGCTTAAATGTGTTAAATGCAAAGTGAGATCTGAGTTGATAATCAGATTTTTTTTTGGGGGGGGGGCATTAAGATTTGGACTTTAAACATAGATTTAAAACCTGTTGCTGCGGCAGTGTGGAATGTCTGCACTGAGAAATAAAACTCGGCAATCTAGCAAGCTATGGCCGAGACTTAGTTCAACACTACTTCGGAAAGCAATCAGATCTATATGTGTTCCTAGTGCGTGTTGGGGAAAGTTGTGGCAGAGCTTCGGATCTGTTCCTGGCAATTTTATTGATGTTCTTTTGTGTTCAGACAAGGGTTACCTCAGCGGCAGATTTCTCTAATGCAGTGACCACGTGTATAATTTCTAGCAGTTAATGCTTCAATTAGAATGCTTCAATGAGATTACTTTCTGTAATAAAAAATTGAATTAAGATGGAATGTCTACCAGTAAGAGACCTAGGGAGCCTTTCTAATGTAATGTAAATTGTAACTTGAAAGAGAACATTATGAACTATTTCCAATTACATGCAAAGATATTTTTTTCAACTTACAGATACAGACTTAGAAGGGTGCACAGAACACTTGGATACAAAAGGGATGACGATAACAGACTTCAAAATCTACTCGTTAAAATCCACATTAAGTTATTGCCTGATTCTGGAAGATCCTAAAGCCTTAGGGATTGCTAAGTTTGAAAAGTTTATAGTTCTCGAAGCATATGTGTCTGGATAGTTCCAGAAATCCATTGCTTTTACTGGTGGACAAAGCAGTGCTTCAGACTTCAGTTTGTAATTCTTACACTAAGTCTGTACTACGAGACTATACTCAACTACATATAATAGAAGGTACATATATGTTATAGATACTACAATAGTATGAGACTATGCTCATACTGTTTCCCCTGAAAAATGGGGAAGACCCAGAAGACATGCAACATGCTGGCTAACAAGATACCACTCAAACGATGAGCAGAAGATACAATGCTATATGTCTCCTCTTAATTTAGAGCTCAGTGTCTCTCCAGTAGTGGACGGCTCTTGGTTCAGATGCCGGTTGTGGATCTTCATTTTCCTTTGGTTCTCTCTAGAGATGGTGCACTGACCACCAGGATACTGGCTGCCCTGCTAGACACAGTGTCAGGAGCGGTGGTTTCTGTCCTGTTGATTTTGCAAGAAATCCTTACAAATTTGTGGGAAGACTTAAGGGAGGTTTGGTCTCAAGTGACATTTGGGTGGATGGCTAAGAACAGAAATCCATTTCACAATCCTATGATTGTTATAAAATACACATTATCTATCCATTAGTGAAAGAAATGAACAAAAGTCTTATTATTTACAGGTGAGAGCCCATTCAGCTGAATAACCTATAGCCTGTTATTTAGTGCCCTTTCCTAGAAAGCTGATGCAAATAGTTTTTTGGTCTCCAGCATTAAGTTTGAATTCTTTATCTCCTCATAGAGATCATACTAGGTTTAGATTTGAAAAAAACTGAAAATTAGGATTAAAAAAGCATACTGTGGAAGCAATTTCTTGGATCTATTAACACAATGATGATTTTGCAAGGTAAACTGTTTTTAATGTAGACTTTTCTAATTAACATTCATTTGCTCATTTACTGTCTGTGGTTGAAAAAGGAAAGATCTGTTGAAAAAGGAGCAAAAACTTTGTATACAATATGTAAACCCCCAATCTTTTATAAAGAAATGCTTCTTGGGGTTAAGGTGGCAAAGGTAAGGGCTAATCCAGGTGATGTGAGACTTTGCAAAGAATTTAAACTCTCCCTTAATTTATTGGATTAAAATGTTAATTTCAAATGTTTTTGTTTGCTTAATTGTTTTGAGTGTAAAGCTTTTTGTTTGGGTTCCTGGAAAAGGGTTTGAGGAAGCTTCATTCTTAAGGAATTAGAAAAACGATCTTCTGTCCATTCTGTCTCTGTTACCCTCTCTGGATAATGTCGTGGTTTCCACTTGGGTCTTCTGTCTCTTTAGGCAATATATTTACTGAGTTGTGGCTTTTCAGAAGTGCTAAGACTATTCTTAAAGTCAGGGTGAATTCAGGTAAGACTTTGGGAAGCAAGTTCATAACAGCAAACCATAATTTCTTGGCTTTTTTTGCTGGTTACAATGTTCTTTTTCAAGCTAAATAGGATAAGCAAGAAACAAATGTAACAAAAAAAATACCCAACAACCCTTTTTAAAGTTAAGTCCCTCAATTGTTTCCTTTCATTTTTAATCTTTTGCACTTACCTTCTCTGGGGTTTTCAGGGTGAGGTGGAGAGAGAATGGAAAATCTTCTCATTTTGACTGGAACTCAGGCTGTGGAATTCAGTGGAGTGTTTTTGGTGAGAGGCTGAAAAGCTTTTCCACCCGCCTGTCTTGAAGTTGAAAGTTCACCCATAATGTGCATATAAAATATTTTCTTAAGCTATTTTAGAGTTAAAGCTGCTGATCCAAGTTGACCACTTTCTGACTATATTATTTGAATGAGCATGAGTTGTCCTCCTGATTCTGACATTGCTCCCTGCTGTTGTATATAGAAAACCAAAATTGTTTTGGCCTGGTGGTAACTTGGTTTAAATGTTACTGCCTCTGTTCATTAGCAGCTCTTCCTTTTTTTTTTTTTTGAGGTGTGTGAAAGACAATCCACTAGAACATCTTTTATTCCGAGAATACCTTATTTGTTCTGCTTGAATATGCACTAGGCTCCTTCTAGATGAAAACAGATGAAAATCTACAAAATAAAGAGGTTACAGTCTGTGCACGTTTGCTGCTAGTGTCCTTAATGTTATCACTCAGACTTTAGATGGTAGTAGCTGCCCGTATTTCTTTTGGTTGTCCCATATTCCCTGTTGATTAAACGATGGGAGTGATGTTATTTCCACATAACAAAATGGCTGTTCCTTCCCTTTATAATTCTAAATTGCGAAAAAAAAGTTTCTTCATTGCACTGTAGTGATGTCTCATGTTCTTACTCCTTCAAGTTAATGTCTGCACAAACAGTTTTTCGACTGTGATAGCTTTTACCTAAAAGGAAGACATTCCTCCAGTATTCCATGATAAAGTAGTGGTATCAGTATTAATTTTATAGAATGATGAGGAAAAGAAACAACAACCTTTTAGTTGTAGTGATAACAGCCTTAATTTTTTTCCCTTGGATGGATTTCCTTAGTTGGGGAGAGCTGGAAAATTGATTTCTTATTGATTTCATGATTTTTTTTTTCCAGAACTGCAAATGACATTTTTGTTAAAATGAACTTTTTACCCTCGTCTGTCTTCCTGTTTCTCTGTCTTGTTCTCTTTGAAACATTGTTAATTTCCTCTAAAGAGGGCCCAAATACTAGTCCGTCATTGTCATTGCCAGCAGATTATCATTTAAAGCCACTGTTTCCTATTTCCCACGAATAAGGGTATGTTTAGAGTACTTAATTATTAGAAAGAAACACTGATGAGCAAAGCTTAGCATGATTTATAATGTTTTGGGTAGTGCAGAAGTTCTGGTGAGGATTGTTTTCACTGCTTTTATCATCTTTTTGACCTGTAATAGTCAGTTACTATTTAATATATTTGAAAGGTGCATATTTACACATTGCCTTTGGTTCTGGTCGTGAAAAATGTCTGCATTTTGTGCGCTGAACAATTACTGTTACCGGTGCTGCTCTTCGGATTTATATCAACTGCGGGCACTGCCATTGAGACAACTGCGGGCAGAAGCGCTCTTTAAGAGGAGATGTAATGTGATTCTGGCTTGTAGGCTGGCTTAATAAAGGAGTTATTATAAGGTTTGAGATTTTACAGGGTAATTTCATCTTCTTTTCAGAAGATCTGTCTTGTAATTCTAGTTGTTCTGTTACTTTGGGGGAAGATTCTTAAGACTGAAATTAACACAAGTCAGGACAATCACTCTTGATACCTTCCTACTTAATACTTCAAATGTGTGGAAAATACATTTTCAGCTAATTTTTTTTCTACATTTTTGTTATAAGCATGAACTATACAGCACACTTCCCTTCTTTTGATCAGACTAAATCTGATGAGTGTTAGTTGTCTAGGTTATCCTGAGAAGTAGAATAATGAGTAACAAACAAAATGCTCCCATTCACGGAATGAAAATGTGATCTTGTTTGGGCTTTTGTTTTTTGGAGTAGGAGAGGAAGTACAGTTTCACCACTAAACTCTTCCTGATTATGGAATACCTTCAGGAAGAGCTATTTATCGACTTAGGTCATTGGAGTAGAGAAGTCCAGTGTATTGCATTTGGTAGGTGGTAGGAACACAAATGCTGTTGTTCACATGAAGAATAATGGCTTTAAATATAAAAATGCTTTTATAAATACCTGAAATATGCCAAAAAAACAGCAGGAAAAATGCAATTAAAATATTCTTATGAAGGTGTAATTCTTCCTGTATTATACACAAAGAAATTTGTATAGCAATGCTTGTCAGTAAATCTGATGTACTTTAGTACATTGTATCTGTGCATATTTAAGGTCTGTCCTGTCCATTTTCATTATATATGTGTAAAAATGATAGTTGGTTTCATTTAAGCTAGCATGTTATTTTATAGTACTGAAGCAGGCCAGATGACCAAGGATATTTCACCTAGATACTAAGTGAAGTCAAAGAAAACATATATTGAAGCCACAAGAGGTCTGTGTTATGGAAAGAAAATACCCAAGTAGTATAGATTTAAACTAAAACGTAAAACGTTCTGCCTTTAGCCAACCTTATTTGTAGCCTCCTGAAAGAGAAAGTTTTCAAATATTGTATGACTAAGAGAAAATACTGTGTCAGACCTAATTCAGGGAAAGCTCTGAAAAATACTTCAGCTGCCCCTGCCTAATTGCTACTTCAAGGGAATAGTGCACAATAAACAAATGTTTTGCAATTTGAATCTCTTATCTCTAACAGAGCAAGCCTTTGAGAGCAGCTCTTTGAGAGCAGCTCTTTGAACCTATTCTATTTTTGCAGCACATGGCACATGAAATTTATCTGTTTTAATATAAATTTTTGGGTTTATAAATGTAAGTACAGTAATAAAAAGGAAGAATTGAGCCATTTAAGCAGATTGTTGTAATTGCAAGAGCACAGGTTGATCTTTTTAATGCTAAGTGACAAGTGTCCCACGTATAAACTACAAACCAGATATATTTCCATTCAGAGCTTATAAGAGCCACCTTCAACAATATAATAATAATGATGGACTTAATTTCTACAGTAATCAATTTATTAACACAAAATGGTGAACAGTAATGAGTTCTGGGCAGAATTTCTCTGGAAGAGAAATGTGAATACTAGAAAAACTCAAATCTGATATAGCATGGAGCTTCCCAACATTTTCTTTTTGTTCTGCTGGACATTTTGTTAAGGGTCTTCCTATTTCAAATTTACTTTGTTCCTTTGCCTTCAAGAAATCATAGATACACCACAACTTCAGAGTAGTCTGTTTTCCCATTTTCTTTCATGATTAATTTTTTAGTAAAGTAAGTAACATAAATGTGAAGAACAGGACCGATTGCTTAAGAACTCTCCAGTGATTCCTTAGTGGCGAAGCTTTCCAAACATGTTAAAACGCTTAATTTCAGTCCTCTGCTTTAATTTGTTGTCACTGCCGGGTGTGTGCGGTTTGAAGTTTGGGAGCCCCTCGTAGGGATGGCTGCTTCACAGTTGGGAGATTCTGTGAGAGAAGAACAAATGTCATGTAAATGTTCTGGAACAGAGCAAATAAGTTGGCTCAGCTTCTGCTGTTGATCAATGTCTGTATTGTTAACAGATGTCTGTGTATGGCATCAATAAGTAATAAAGTGCTTATTCGTAAGAGCTGCCAGGAGGCAATGTTTTTGTGGGTTTAGTCTGTGGCTTATCAAGAAAAATCCATGTCCGTATCAGATGGGCAAAGAAAATGCTAAGGTTCTGTTTTAATGTTTAGTTTCAGGACAGTGAATTACTGAAAGAGAAAACAATGCAATTCCTTTTCAAGTGGGACGATTTATCCGGGGATCTCTTTGCAACAGACAATTGGAAGAATCCTCGTTTCTTCTTCCATACCTATGAATAGGCTGTCACTCATTTGTGCTGGCAAATAGTCATAGACGCCCTTCTACTAATCACTGCTGGGAAACAATCATGTTCGCTGATCTAGCGGTGGTGAAGCAGTGTTGATGGGCAGACTGCCTGGTGTTCCATACAAGCAATTTCAAATGACTTGGCAAAATGCTAAAAACTCTTAGCAAATTCACGGTTTCCTATCAGTTGTTTTGAGGATGTCATTGGCTTCTGCTATAGAAAGCTTTCCTTCCAATGCCTAGAAAGCTGTCAGGTTCCAATCATTGGAGATGTTTTTCTACTAGAGTTGGACAGTCCATCATTTGTCATCCCTACCTAATTGATACTGCTGGTTGTTTTTGTTTTCTGTCATCATTGAAAGATTCTTAAAGGTTTCTCTTCCTGGTAAAGAGTTTGTTCTTTCATGAGACTCTATCCTTACATTGCCAGGGTTTGATAGACACTTATTCAGAAAACATCGTATATAAGATGATGCCTGACTTTCATTTCTCTGAGTCCTTGAATCTTCAAAGTGTCTCCTCATTAGATCACTCATCTGGCAAAATTGGACAAGATATGCCTAAATATCCGTTAAGGTCTTTGGTGTATTTGGACAGGATTTGGATACTGGGATTTCCTAGGAATCACTACAAAGGATGTGCCATTTCCACTTTTCATGGGTTTAGCTCGGGCTTATTATTGGATGAAACAAATTGGTGACAGTTCTTTGGATTTGTCATTCAACCGTTTCTGGGAAAATACAGCATTATTGTTACTTGGTTTTAGCTTAAACTTCTGTATGGCTTGTAGCTGGAGTTAGTGGTTTGTTTAACTTGGTATTTAAATCCAGTGCTATTTTGGGAAGAGTGTTACTACAGTGTATACTTAAATAGTGCGGATAATGTGGGAGGAGGAAGAAATCTTTACTCTTCGTTTCTTAATGGATGCTGAGCTCCCACAACTTGAAGAGTATACAGAGGGCGTTCAAAGAAGGAAACCAGTCATTCTTACTAGTCTTATCTACAGGGAATTTCCCCTACATAATCTCTATATAATATTGAATTTATTGTCCAGAAACAAACCAGCTACCTAAGTTGCATAGTATTTGAGATGTCTTGATTCTTGAGGTGCTTTCCAGAGCTGCTCTCAAGATCAGTAATTCAATCATCTCAAATGCAATTACGTGGAGACATGAAGCATTTGTACTGTCTCTGCATGAGCCAGTGTTAACTTAAAAAAAATCTCATCAAAGCACATTGCCAATAGTTCAAAATACTTTTAAAGTAATTATAGACTTAGGTGTGTGTTACCTCCTAAATGGAAGTAGTTTCTATTAATATCACTAAGATTTTGCCATTTCATGACATATGTATGTCATATATGATTTCAGGAAAGTATTGTCTTCTATATTTAGCACTAGGTTGCTACTTTGTTTCTGGAGTGTGCTTACGGTTAATATTGCCTTTATTTTATATCCTTTCAGGAGTATGATGACGGTTATGGAACTGCTTATGATGAGCAAAGCTATGATTCCTATGATAACAGCTATAGCACTCAAGCACAAAGGTAAGTCTCCAGATATGCTGTTACTACATTTGAAATATTCTACAGTTGGAAAGTTAGTTTTACTTAAAGATTTTTTCAATTTCATCTTAAACAGCAAAAATGTTATAAGAGGCTTATTAGAAATAACCCCCAGTGTTATTTGTCTCTATAAGTATAAAAGTAAAGTCGAGTAGTTGAAAAGAAGCAGAAATGAGAACTGCGAAGAGTTTTAATGATGTGAAATCATAAATCAGAAAGTTTTCAGAAGTTCAGGAAAACTTAATTCAGATTCATTTTGGGAGGGAGTAGGGGCAGGAAGAGGAAAAAAACTTTATAAAGGTATTAAATCATCTGAAACACAGAGCTGACTGTATTTTCTTACTACTTAAATGTGGTTATATTCCAGTATTTCACCTTTATTTGACTGTTAAAACAGCAGTACACTCTTTAGTTTTACTCCTTTGTGGAATTGTCTTTGTGAGAAATTTGAATCTCTTGCCATTTGTGTTCCTTTCCCCATTTTATTCTCAAGAGTATTTTTAAGCACATCCAATTTATTTTCTTAAAATGTTGCTTTCTTCAAAGAAGTTGCTATTTGAAAAACTCCATGAATTACAAGAAATACTAATGTATCCGAACGATGGGAAAAATGCTATGAAGTACAAACTACTTGTATTAGGTGATAGTTTGAACTTAATGGCAAATATCATGTGACACATTATTTATCAGCTTGACTTATCGTCCCCACTATTAGGTACTTCTAACGTGCACATCTGGAAAGGGACCTTCCGTGCACCTTTTACTGAGTTGTAATTTATTCTTGCTCTTATTCTCTTAGACCAAGCATTCCTAGTTAGTCAGTAGTAGATTTTGTAATGTCATCGAGAATTTCTTCAAACTTCTACGGCAATAAACTTCAGATAGTTGAAACAAGAATGTTGAGAAAATGGTAAAAAAAAAAATAAAGTGCTCTAGTTCTGCATTACTGCTTTGGTTTTTTTTGGAGTGATTAGAGCTTCAAAACTTGTGCTGTGGGAAGACAAAAACAGTAGGAAAGGGAGATATGGGTGGATATTGTGATGTTGATAAATAGATGCTGATTAGACTGTTTCACCTTCTGCTAAATATTTAAGACTTTTTTACAGTGTAGCTATATCTGAAATAGTACAGAACTGTTCACAGCAAAGTTGAAAACAAAGCTGTTTATACCTGATATCTGCTTTGCTATTGTGTTGACACACCTAACTTAAATTTTGTTGTATAATTATGGAATGGTTAGATTTGTAAGGGACCTTAAAGATCATCTAGTTCCAACCCCCCTGCCATGGGCAGGGACACCTCCCACCAGACCAGGCTGCTCAAAGCCCCATCCAGCCCGGTCTCGAACACCTCCAGGGATGGGGCATCCACAACAACTCTGGGCAACCTGTTCCAGTGTTTTACCACCCTCAGAGTAAAGAATTTCTTCCTAATATCTAATCTAAGTCTCCCCTCCTTGAGTTTAAAACCATTAGCCCTTGTCTTATCACTACACTCCCTGATCAAGGGTCCCTCCCCGTCTCTCCTGTAGCCCCCTTTAAGCAATGAAAGGCCGCAGTAAGGTCTCCTTGGAGCCTTCTCTTCTCCAGGCTGAACATCCCCATCTTTCTCAGCCTGTTCTCATAGCAGAGGTGCTCCAGCCCTCTGACCACTTTTGTGTCTCTCTTCTGGACCTGCTCCAACAGGTCCATGTCCTTCCTGTGCTGAGAGCTCCAGAGCTGGACACAGTACTCCAGGTGGGGTCTCACCAGGGCTGAATAGAGGGGGAGAATCACCTCCCTCGACCTGCTGGCCACGCTTCTGTTGCACGCAGCCTGACTTCCTCTTTGTTGTGATGTGTTTTTCCTGAGCTTGGAAGAGGTGATCCTTGAATATTAACCAGCTTTCTTGGCCCACTCTTCCCTCCAGGGCTTTATGAATATTTCCCTGTGCCCAACTATTTAGTCAATGTGAAAAAGCTTAGTGGAAAGTTCAAGTGTCATTATTGTTGAGAACTAACAGATTGAAAACCCCTTTGTGTCTCATACTTGGTTCCTACGGAGTCTTGTAAGCTACTGAAAACTGGCAAAAATAATATGACTTAAGAAACCAGCAGTGTAGGACCTGCAAAATATGAGGTTCTGTGGGATGTTACGTTTAGGCAGCAGCTGCTGATAATGGTTTTCTGTCCAAAAAGAAAATTACTAAAATAGTCCTCAGCTTTTATGTTGGTAATTCTATTGTTTTACTACTTATAGTGTTGGTAAATGGGTTTATTGCACACAAACGTTTGGACTGCATTACAAAGTCATTTGCCTGAGACAAAACTAAACATTACTTGAATTTGTTATTTTTCCATGTGAAGAAGGTTTTCACTAAGATTTTTTTTTCCTTTGAATTGAAATTAGCAGAAAGCAAATCTTCCAAGAAATGAAATTGCTGTTGTAAAGGGCTAATACATAAGAATATATATAAATATTCTTAGATCTAATATGTGCACATGCTTATCCCAGTCTGGAAGGAGATACTTCATAAAATGATTGCTTTGCTTTGTATTCTACGTGTAGTTTCACAATACGTATACTGTTAGATTTTGTTGAATCCGTTATCTTCTGAATGATTACTTCATTTTTTCCCTGTAATTTTATTAAGTGCTGCACGGTAAAAGAAAACAAGAAATTATTCACTTGTACGTTTCTCATGGGGTATCGACACTCATTTTCTGGCTTGGCAAAAAGATTTTTAGGATTGTATTGGCAGGCAAAAAGTAATAACTATAAACAGCCATCTGAGCTACCTAGAACAGCATTCCTATCTTTAATCTGAATATCAAATAGTAGCCCATATTGCAAAATGTCATTTTGTAACCACTAAGAGACACTTATCATATTTAGGTGCATTACAATGTCCTTACTGTGAAGGAAATTAGGGAAAATTGTATTGTTTTCATAGTTTGGTCTTATATCATTCTTGCTATTTTGCCCTCATAAAGAATGTGAAGAAAATACATTTGCGCACAGAGGGCATTCACGTGTTTAAAATGCATCATTTAGTGACTACCGTGTGTAAATAACTTTTCGTCTTTCCTCCTGTGAGTTGGAAATAGTAATCTTAAAATGCAATAGTATTTCTAGTATGTCTTCTGATATTAATTTCTCTGGAAGGTTGTGATGATGTTGGGTATTAAAGAAGAAATTTGAGAAATAGCTAGTAAACTGAAAAGGTGGATTTGCTCATTAAATTATTTGCAGTAGTTTTTCAGTATATGACCCCTCTGCCTGTGCCTCTCTTACCTGGTTAATGTTCACGAGTGTACGTTGTGTGTACAGTGTACATGTGTGATACAGTGGAGGCAGTTGAAATACTCGTTTTGGTTTTGAAGTTTTTGCCTATTTTAGCGATTCATCTGTTGAAGATGGAAATTCTCCGAATTTGACCATTCAGTAAAACACAACGTGACTATCCTTTAGTGTTTCTAATTTTGATGTTTCTAGTGTATTTCCCAGAAATGGCCAAATTTGAGATGGAATAGGATGGGTGATATGTTCAGATATGAAAAATAGCGCACTGTATATTTGTGTGCATTAAGGTAGATGAGACTTTGGATACCTCTGTAAACAATTCTTCCTTTCTATAGCCTAACTCCTTGCTGCTACCAAATCATGTGTGTTTAAAAGTTTAATGGTGTTTTATTTGACATTGTGTGCGACTGTATCCTTTCTGTGCTTAGCAATCTGAAGCTTTAGTTAAAACCCGTCACAGCACTAATGGGGAGAGAAACATCAGAGTTTTCTCCGAGTTCTCATCTACCTTAACGCCCTGTAATCCTATAAAAAATTATTTTCCTTTAAAATATTTTCTTATCCACAGGTGGTTGGTTGTGCAACAAAGCCCCAAATAGTGCTTCAGGATGTCTTTTAACAGAATTATTTTTTGTATGGTCAAAAAGACTTATCCCTTGGAGTTGTACTGAGCTTTACTAATATCTTAATTGATTTTTAGAAGAGATGTGTCTAAATTATGTGTATAGTTTTTGCAGAGGATTGGTAGGTGTTATTTTTACCAATATGAACTGGGATGGTTAATCAACCGGGCTGTTCAGTATTTTTATTAAAAAAATATACAATTAATTTAACAAAATATTTCTTAATTTCTGAAAACTAAAGGCTAGCAAACACTTAAAGCAGCCAAGACAGTTTTACCTTAGTAGAGCATAATGAATGCTGTCAAAATGATCATCATTTATGGCTGATAACTCAGTGCCTAGCTAAGGAGAGCAGCAAGACTAGGCTGAACGTTCCTCTGCCAGGCAGGGAGACTTCACATTATGCAGTCAGTAATTCCTTCATAAAATATCTTCTATATGCATATGTAGTAACTTAACATGTGCAGTTGTATGCTAAAAACCTCTTTGGGATCTTACGATAGAACGTGAGTTACAGGTGTGAAATGTCACACTCATGTGACTGCTGGTGCTGGTATTTTCTTAGGTCAGATGAACACAGATGTGTCAGCTCCCCTCACCAGCACATATGCATCCTTACTTACATGACCTAGCTGACTCTTAAAGGGCTTCCCCACATCTGTCTAGAACTGTAATCCTTTATTTGGATTTATTGCAGAAAGTAGTGGGTGTTTTAATGGCCTGATGTTAATGCTAGACCGATTTTACTATGAAAATTTAGAGAAGAATATTATGGAGGAAACGGGAGCATTTAGTTCAGTCTTCATTTAAATTTGTAGATCAGGTTAAAACATTTTCAGCATGAAGAAAAAAATCTATTCATTTTAAATCTCTGAAATATGTTTCAAATTGAGCAAAAGAGCTTTTGCCCCTTAGCGGCTCCATGTATGATCCGCACAAGTGTTGGCGAAGACAATAATAGGGCAAAGGGAAATGGATGCTAATAAATCAATTGCCACTGTCAGTTCACTGTTTAATGTTCTCCAGAATACATAAGATTTATCACGGAGGAATTGTAGAATAATGGTAGTGTATGGAAACAAAGTCCACCAGGGAGATGTACTACATCATTCGGATTTAGCGCTGCCATCTGCTTAATAGCATTGAGATGACTAGAGAGGTACTTATGATCAACCATTCATAGCAGTGACAGATGCTGCAGAAAGTTAACATGCCAGAGAACGATGTTTGTTGCTAAAATTCAGATTATGTGACAAGGTTGCCGAGAAAGCGGGCCGGGTTTGTTACCTCTCCAACAACATTAAAGGTTTACTGTGTGCTTTTAAGTTTGCTATCAAGAGAGAATGGGTAACACAGCTACTGTAGTATAAAAAAAAAAAAACTGCGGAGAACCCCATCTGTCTGCTTCATGGCACTCAGAAGTTTCAAACAACTTTAGGCTTGTCTGCTGGTATTTAAAACTGAATACTGCTTGTCTTGGAGAAAAAAAAAAAAAACAACCGACCTGCTTTTGTCTAGCTTCATTGTCTTTTTATCTACAACAGAGATCAGCAGCCTGGATCAGCAAACAGGAATAGTTTGTATAACTATATGCCTGTGTCTGTTTAGGGGCAATGCCATGGTTTACCCCAGCCAGCAACTAGAACCATGTAGCCGCTCGCTCACTCACCCCAGTTAGGATGGGGGAGAGAATCGGAAAAGTAAAAGTGAGGAAAAACTCATGGGTTGAGATAAAGACAGTTTAAAAGGTAAAGCTTTAACAGGTAAAGGTAAAGCAAAAGCCCTGCACATAAGCGAAGCGAAATAAGGAATTCATTCACTGCTTCCCATGGGCAGGCAGGTGTTCAGCCATCTCCAAGAAAGCAGGGCTCCATCATGTGTAGCGGTTACTTGGGAAGACAAACACCATCAATCTGAACATCCCCCGCCTTTCCTTCTCCTTCCCGCAGCTTACGTATGCTGAGCATGTCATCATGTGGTCTGGGATATCCCTTTGGTAGGTTAGAGTCAGTTTTCCCAACTGTGTCCCTTCCCAACTTCTTGTTCACCCCCGGCCTACTCACTGGTGGGGTGGTGTGAGGAGCAGAAAAGGCCTTGAGTGCTCAGCAACAACAAAAACCCACCAGTCTGCTCTCAACACTATTCTCATCCCAGATCCAAAACAGAGCACCATACCAGTAAGAAAGTCAGCTTCACCCCAGGCTAAACCAGGACAGGCAAGAAAGTCATTTGTGTAGTAATGTCGCTTTGTGTTCTTACAACTTATCTAAAACAGTTTTAAAATTACAAATCTTCAGTCAGGGTATTTTCGCCTTCACTCCATTGCAGAATTTAATCTAAGCACTGATACAAAAGAGGAGAGATTAGGATTTAGGGTAATTGCTGGTTTTGGCTACTGTTTTCTGCAATGTTTTTTGTTTTCCCCACTTCACAGAGTGGTAGGGGTTGGAAGGGACCTCTGGAGATCTAGTCCAACCCCCTGCCAGAGCAGGGGGGCGCTTGCCTATTAATGCTCTAGATCTGTCTGCAACAACCATTCTGCAATTGGCTTAAACGTAGTATTTCTCAGTTGCTCTGCTTGCATACCTGCCAGTAACGGCTACTATTCCAAATCACACCAAAATGTGGTACATTCCAATACCTGTAAGTCGCCTTCAAACCTTAGAGCCATGCAGGCTGGCTAGTCTGAATTGAGGGAACTGGCAAATTCTCTTTAGTATACCTATGTTTCAGTACCGCTACTTCATTCTGTTTATTAGAGAAGGTGTTGGGAAGGGAGAAGTACATACTGCAACTTTATTCTATTTATCTAAAAGCATGTGGTAATTCCTAAGCATGTTAAAAACGCAGCGTTACAAACACCGTGCTGTGAAGCCTTGTTCTTTACCACTGTTTTCAACGGTGACTGATTCAAGACACAAAATTGCTTTAAAATAGGGAGGACTGTGCACAAAGACCTCGTGGTTTGAAGGGTTTGAGGAACCTTGTCATTCAGAGCTTGCGGTGGTTACTGAAGAACTAAGTAACCAGATTGGGTTGAAAAGAGGACTGAAAAAGCCCCACCTTCAGATCTGGCAGTGGCCATTGTTCAACTGATGCCTAAATAATGCAAATAAATTGGTTTTCTAAAATCCTTCAAATCTCTCAATCCCTGATTTTATGCGGCTCCAGAGGCACCTTAGTTTTGAGAGAACCTGATTCCTATTATGTAGTTTGTGGCAAGACCCTCCCCATTTTTCCATTAGAACTCAAATTTTTAGGTACATTCTGAAACCATGCTTAGTAGTCCCACAAAAGATGACGACAGTATTGTTTAAAAGAGGAGGATTTTCATAAAGAGCTGAGTATATGGATTTGAAATTAGCTTATAGAGGTGTTGCTACTGGTATTCGAAAGTTAATTGCTAACATTTTGTTTGTGATGCTCAGTGTTTTAAATTTACATTGTTAAGTTTGTCAGCAATCACGCATTTCCAGGGTGTATAAATATGCATTATATGCAAAGCAGTGTCTGTTACTGTAGCTTTCCAAGATGTAATGCTCTGGATTTTAAGGCTAGGAGCTGTTTGTATTTCATGCTCTGGCTAATAAATCAAATCAATCCACAGCAGTTTGATTTCTGGGCACAGTGCAAATGGCTAGTATTTTGCAATTGTTGCTTCTGAACACCTGCTATGTACGAGCTTATTGGAGGTTATAATTCTGCGCAACTAAAGCCGCAAAAGCATTAGCATAAAGAGGCTAATGTGTCTTTTAACTGAAAATCCCTGCTATGTGGTTTTCCGCTTAAATTTTACGCTCATATTATTGGAAGAGATTTTCTGCAGTTTTTCAGATCTAGTTCTTCAGGTTTAGATAGATTGTTTTCCTTTTTTGTTACCTGTTAAAATGTGACATGATAAAATAATCGGACATGCCTCAATAGCACCGATAGTTTCACCTGTGAGTCTCGCATACACGTTTCAATTTTCTTTTAAAACCGGTTTGCAGAAATCTGGTCTGAAACCTCAGTAAGCAGGAATAAGACTAAGGCAATCCAAGCGTAATGATGGAAGAAAGCTTATCTTTAAAGAAAAAATTAATCTTAACACAAGTACATCACACGCTGCACTCATAAAATTGGGAAAGGTTTTTAAAATCCTTGTCATGTTAACATTAGTAAATTACTGTTTAAGAAATGTTAGGATTACTTTTAATTTGTACTAATTATGCTTAGTAAAGTGCTTTTTAGATACCAAAAATAATTTGTTTTCTTCATGACTTAGGTATTAAACTTGACTATGACTATGCCTCAATGTTTTCTAAACAAATGAAAATGCATTTTAAAATAAATTTAGAGACCTGTTGGAGAAAACTTAGGGGTGTTATAGTAGTACAAAAAGTAGTAGCATGAAATTTTAACTACTTGAGGAATCCAAAAAAGCGATTACTTAATAAAATTAGATTATTTTGTGTGATTGGTTTAATTTTACTTGGGTGATCCTACAGCATCTTAAACTGGGTGCTTGAATTACCACAATATAATTATAAGAGGACGAGTATTTTGTAGGATTTTTTTCCTTGACTGGTTGCATAGGTGAAAACAAGACAAATGAATAGGTCAAATAAGATCTTTTGAGAAGTCCTTAGAAAGAAAACTCATTAACGGTGAATATTTTTGAAATATAAAATGCTATACTGTAGTTATTAATGGTAACTCGTGGAATTAGTCATAGTTTTAAAATATTGTAATTACGTGAAGGCTTCAATTTAATTACAGTATGGTTTGTTTTTTTTAAAAAGGTACTTTAAGCTTGGATGGTGGAGGTAAGAAAAAGGAAGGAGTGTATTCTGTTGCTGGGCCTCAGCAGTATGCTGCAGCAGTGCTCCTAGATGTGTTGTCTTTGGGGACAGAGCCTGGATAATCAGACTTCCGAATCTTACAAATTAAAGTTATTATTCAGTTAGAAATAACTTTTCAAATGTCTCACATAATGAACTTCCTACTGGTTTCATTAGGAGATGCCACGACAAGGAAGAGAGACGACATAGTCTCTCTATGACTAGAGAAAGGGCAGCATCATAAATTCACGCTCGCAGCAGACAGTGAAGAATATCCATAGGGAAGATTTATTTTCCCCAGCGTGGAGTGGAGAAGGAACTTCACTGGAAACTCACGCTTTCTTGGAAGCCAGTGTCTACGAGTTGAATGAGAGAGGCATGAGAAATCAGGCTTCATCAGTTCAGAACATATTTTTGTCACAGAACACCTTTTTGTAGCTGAAGATTTGACACTGTTTTGCTGGTTGCTAGTCAACATACGATGTCTGCTTACTAGCAGTACTTGAAAGTTGCAGTTTTTTCTCTTAGATTGTCCTGTAGTACTTGGTTGCTTTCAAGGGAAGAAAAGTCTCGCCTCTTTGTGTTTATGAGGAAATATCTATTTAATTGGACAACTCCAGAAAACAGAGATGGTTGCAGGAAAACTTTAAATTGGTCTTATTTCTCCTGCTTGTATTTTATTTAAGAAGAAATACTGGGAGCTGTAAATTGCACTTTTAAGCACAATTTTGTCATCATTCAGTTGACAGGTGATGAAAAATACAGTTTAGTAACCATCATAATTTGAGGTTTGTGCTGTGTCAGATGCGATGTGCTTGGAACATACATGTTGATAAAAGCAGGAGAGCTCACATAAGGCCAGCAGACAAGTGTTAGCAGTGAAGTGGATTGAATTCTCTCTAACTCAAGAGGCAGAGATCTGCCTTATTGTACTGGGAGAGGCAAGGCTGGAACCTCGCCTGAGTGAGGGGCACTGGGGAGACACTGGAAAGATCTCAAACCTGGGAATACATTGCTTTTAAATCTGTCAGATGCTTATGATTTTGGAGCCCCGAAAACAGTAAGCATAATCTTTCTTTAATCGAATGCATTACTTGATGGCACTTTTATGATTTTTTTTTTTCTCAAATGCTATTCAATTTCAATTGATGAGTAAGAGTATCAAATTTATAAGAAACTGGCGAAAGTTGTACTGATACTTCCTGAGTGGTGTTTCTAATGGCAAAATGGTGACATACCGTCTGTGTGGTTTTTGTGGACGATGATGTATTAGAGGCGGTGTTCACTTGGACTCCAATCTGTGACAAGTAACATCATCTTGGATCCCTAACAACATCTTATGCAGGACTCGAGGGATAAGCAAGAACTAAACGCAATAATACCCACACGCAATGGATAGTCTAAAGGTTTTGACCCATACCTTTCAGGTCTTCACTATTCTCTGCTGCTTCTGCTGTCCCGAGTAGCCTTGTCTGGAGGGAAAGGGAAGAAAACGCATCATTTTCCATGTTAATGATTATGTTAGTTCTCATCTCCCTTCTCCATTTAGCAGTTGGAACACACTTGGTACACGCTTGGATAGTTTAAGACTCCCAGTTTAGTTTCCTCTGACACCAGTCTCGTTCACTTCCCCCAGACTCATTTGCCAACCAGACAAATGCATGGTGGGGATGGCTGGGATTTGGTTCTAATGCACAGGCTGAACCAAAATGTGATATTAAGGCAGCCTGAGTTTTTATTTTTTTTTGCTGGTGCTTTCTTGTTTGAAGTAGCAAATTTTTGACATTTTACTTAACATTTTTTCGTGTTTAGGAATGGATTGTTGCTGTATCCTATTCACAGCTTCAAGGTAAAGCTATAGCTGCCTCTGCTGTTCCTGAGAAGAAGCCTTATTTGTACTGCCTGCTTCAGTCACCTCTGCTACTTGCCATTTACCTTTCCTGTTTTGAGAGATAGGACATGGAAGGGGGAATACTAAATGAGTTCACAGACAGCAGTAATTGGACATTTCAGATCATAAAACTGTTGGCTTTAGGGAAATCTGTATAGTTCTCTGCCTGGCAGGTAGCACCAGAACACAGATGCCTCCGAGGGCATTTCACTATGCTTCAAAAGTGAAATCTATTACATCTTCTGCTGTAAAAAGTAATTTCTAAATAGTGATAGCTAAGGGAATCCTTGAGAGGGCACTCTGATCATCTTTTAGGATTATAGGTAATAGATTTCCTCTTTGTATTATCCATATGAGAGCACAATGGGATATAATTTAAGGAAGATTGCATCATTTTTCTGTATTTTATAAAGCTTTCACTTATAGGTCTCAAATGTTTTCTGAGATCATTATCTGTTTACAGACATAAACTGAGAAACAGGGATGAGAATATGTACCAAAAGCTTCTGCTAAGAAGTGCCACTTCTGCCACTAAATAAAAATCTGTCTGCAAGGTACAAGAAAAGATGTGGATCTCCTCTTGATATCCTGGTTTTGTATTGTCCTGCTGTTAATTGGGTTACAGAATATGGTGTTCTAGTGATCCACAAAAGCATTAAGAACAGGTACTCAACTCAGTGTTCAAGACAATTGTGGAGTTATGAGAAGCTTCACTACAGTGACTGTTATCTTGACAGCAACATTTGCATTACATTGTTCTTCCTGTTTACTGTAGATGGGTGCTTTTTGATATCAGAAGCAGCTGCGTCTGAAGAACTGGTAGGAATCTGGAAGGAGGATCTGGTAGGATTCTCAAGGGAGGTGATTCTGCCCCTCTGCTGTGCTCTGGTGAGACCCCACATGGAGCACTGCATCCATCTCTGGGGCCCCCTACATAAGAAGAACATGGATCTGTTGGAGTGGGTCCAGAGGAGGCCACAAAGATGATCAGAGGGCTGGAGAACATCTATGAGAACAGGCTGAGAGAGTTGGGGTGGTTGAGCCTGGAAAAGAGAAGGCTCCAGGGAGACCTTTCAGCACTAAAGGAGGCCTGCAGGAAAGATGAGGAGGGACTCTCTATCAGGGTGTGTAGTGATAGGATGAGGGGTGACGGTTTTAGACTGAGAGAGGGGAGATTTAGATTAGATATTAGGAAGAAATTCTTTACTGTGAGGGTGGTGAGACACTGGAAAAGGTTGCCCAGAGTTGTTGTGGCTGCCCCATCCCTGGAGGTGTTCGAGGCCAGGCTGGATGGGGCTTTGAGCAGCCTGGTCTAGTGGGAGGTGTCCCTGCCCATGGCAGGGGGTTGGAACTAGATGATCTTGAAGGTCCCTTCCAACCCAAACCATTCTATGATTCTATGGAAAGAGCTGCGTCCTTGTGGAAGAGTTCTGTTCAGATGTGGTCATATCAGTCAGGGTCTGCCATGTAAGACCTCTTGCTAGGGATATCCTCAACATGAGACGTCCTCTGTTCTTCCTACTTTGCTGCTGTTCTGTGCAACCTCTGTGTAGAAGGACAAAGGTGATGTTGGCACAAAAGGAAACCTTCATGTTTGGAAGGTTTTTTGGTCACTTTCTCAAACTGCCCTGACTTCTGTCTAAAGGGAGCAGTTCCGCAGTTACATGTGGTGATAATGTGCAAAAGAAAAATCAGGGTAATTTTTCCATTTTTCCCTAGTAAGCGTTACAGGAAGCTCAACTGGTTGCAAAGACTATTTTTCATCAATGAAGATGAAGAAAGTTTCAAGTCACTCAGTGCTTAAACCTGGTATCTGGCCATGTCAGTGCTTAAGACTGGGCTGTTCCATTAAACTAGAAGCTTTCAATCAGACACCGTTTACTCTCCCCGTAGCAATGAGGCCCCCTGCCATACTGCTGCTGTTTCAAACACAGAAACGGCATAGTGCTGATTCTAAAAGATGCCTATTTCAAATATAAAGGGCCATGTCAGTCGCATTCATTAATCACAATGTATTTTGACTACATTTATGCATATTTTGGAAATACTCTAGAATACTGGCACTGTGTGGCTGGCACGCCTGTTCTAGGATTGTCACAAAAATAGCCTAATGACCTATTCTGATATCTTCATGAGGGTTAGGTTGAAACTACCATTCTGTCTACCATTCCCAAGAGAATATCCCAACATTGCTACACAGAATAAGCTAGCAGTTAATATAGTATAAAAGGTAAGGGTTCCTTAAGACTTAGACATCATGTCAAAAGCAGTTGCTGCTATTTATCTTTTTTTATAAAGATTTGTTCTTCTATTATGGCTCATCAAGATATTTTCAGAAACAATCAGCTTAGCAGAAAAGCCTGAGAAATTCAGGTCATATTCCATAAGACCTTTGAAGGCTTATGTTGAATACCTCTAAATTAAAGTATTTTAAGACATTTCTCACAGCACAGTGATTCTAGAAAAGCGGCAGAAGCTTCCCAGTCCTCTGTTTTACTAGATAAAAAAGCTTCTGTAAGGCTTTCCTTCATCAATGATGCAGTGCTAAAATCTGAGGGTGCTCTTCTCTGTCTCAGGCTGTTTCTTGATCAGAGAAAGCAGACACTTTGCCCTGGCCTTATTTAAACTGCTTAAACCTCACTTCATGCTTCCTCTAAGCACTGTAGAATTAATGCCCAGCCTTCAGCAATTAGATCTGACATACTTGTTGAGTTTGTTGTTGTTTGCTAATCCTTCTGTGCCATTGTGTGATTCCGAGTTTTTATGTTGACATGGAAAACCAAAGCATTTTTTCCTTTGCCATCTCTGCTTCTTTCTTGTCAGCCCAAAGACATTGTGCTGGAGTGGGAATACGAAAGTTAAATATGAGTAGATATAAGCAAGGGCTCTGTATGTACAAAAGACCTGATTCAGAGCTGATACTCCAGTGTTGATTGCACTTGTACTGTTTACCTGATGGTTAGGAAAATGCTTGAAAACTCACCTGACTATCATGCAATGCAGTTATCCAGCTGCAAAGTAGACACTGTGGAATTTTCAGGTACTGCCCCCATCTGCCGCTAGGAAGAAACTGCTTGCAGGCAACTGGAGAAGTAAGGGAAAATTAAGAAAACTGAAGAAAATCACCTCGTACGAACTCAAAGCAGACTCCAGGTTTAGTGTTCTGGGTTAAACAGGAAGGGATCCATGGTATGGTTTTTCCCTTGTTCTGAAAGGAGGGAGGCACATGAGGTAAAGAACAAACCTATTTTGTGGTTTTGTTCTCCTTTTTATGATAGGAAATTAATAGGAAGAAAAGGGTTTCCCTTCCAGAATAAATCCATTAAAGGGAAATTGAGTTTGAATAGTCTCCAGTCAGAATGCCAAGATGCCAGAGAATATACATTAAAAAAAAGGTCAGTTTTTCTTTTAAAAGCATCCTTGACATCACACCTTCTGTCCAAAGGGAGAATTATTTAATAGAGCTACTTAATTCCTAACAATAGAATTGACCTCCACTATCTCAGTTAATGTCTTCAAGCATACAATTTACAAAGAAGTTTGATATTGCATGTTCCTTTGACTAACTTCCCATTTAGCAAGTGATTGCTTTAGAAAAAAAGAAAACAGTTCTGTAAGCTTATAACTTCATATATGGTACTAGATTTTTCTTTAATTCCTACCGAAAAAACTCAGTTATCTTGATTCTGGTTGTGAACTCCATAGGCCATGCAGATTGTTACAGGGGAAACAAAGAAAAATAAACTTTTTTAACATTTTCTTTTTTACACAGAACTCCTTACAGCTGTCTGTATGTACCCTTTTATTTGGGTCATAGTCTTTAAGTTGTCTTATCTGAAATTTGGCATTTGTTTAACGTACAGTTGAATTGAGAGAGTGTTGACGTTCCTAGAGCACAAATGAAAGTGGTCGGAGTAGGGGGTATTGGATTGCGCTAGCAACATTACTTCACATTATAGCTTGTGCTTTTTGGAAAGATTATCAATTTTGAAGGGTTTGTCCATGAATAAAGATGGGTTGTGATATACTTTCAGTATAAGTAAAAGACTTTTCCTTTCTGATGTTTATTCGCTTTGCAATTTACATGCTGTAAAATGAGTCATTTTTTGTTTATTAGATATTTTAGGTCTATGAAATGAAACCCTGCAAGAGCCGTTCTGACAGGACGGACAGATACGGGGATAGGCTCAGCTGCTATAGGCTTCTAAACTTGATGACAGCCTTAAAATAAACAATCAAGTACTGTGGGGAAGAACTGTGAATGTCAGTTTTAAGTTGGTTGTGAGAATAAAGGCTATTTTATCACTGGCTGCTACAGGACAAATTTTTTATGCTTCAAACTTTGCCCTTATTATTTTGGGGTCCTCATCACAGGGACTGACATACCATAGATAACACTTTTTGTGGGTCTTCATAGTGCATTCTAGTTAAGTTTTTGTTTAGAGAAGAATTATAGTAGCAAGAACAAATGCTAATCCACCCTCTTTACGTAAGCATTTTCACACAGCAGAACTGTATTATTTCTAGCCTGGATTATTTTGTGGTATTTAGAACTTTTTAGTTTAAAAAAACCCAACAACCCAAACCAAAACATAAGCAACCCAAACACTACAAATGATCTTTGTCTTTTGTCAGTTTAGAAGCAATTGTCCTGTATTATTTATTTTATAAAAATGCTTTAGCTGCTAATTCATGTTAAGGCTATAAATTGCTTTTTCTCTCTGGTTTTTGTTTCGTTATCAATCTAATGTTAGAAACATTTTGTCAATATTAGAAAATACTTGCTAGTGAACACTTATTAGTGGTTTCCTTCTCACTCAGAAGGTAAAGACTTGGTCACATTAGTTTGTAGAGCATTTTCCGAATATCGCCAGCCCTGGGTCTGGCTGTGGTTAGGAAAAAAAGGGAAAGAAACAATTAAGGGACTTGCTTTTGATGTGCTACAAACACCTCTAATAGACTTTTGTTCTGTCAACTATGTAAAAGACTGTACATAGGTATGCTTACATGAAATATGAAAGCCTAATGGAAAAGTAGTATGTAATAAGGCTTGTCCTTCAGTTTCCATTCAGTGGTCTTAATACAAGTAGAAATGCCGTTATGAAATGGAAGATTTTTTTAGGCCATGGTTATGGTATTCATCCGTACTTTTGAATCCTAATGGCTGCAGACTTCTGCTTTTAACTTAGTTGCTGCTGTTGTTTCTTGTCTTCCTATTAAAATGATAGCATTTACATATGTGCACACTTGTCGTATTTTGAAGACACTGGAATTTGTACATGTATAGCAACTATATAACCCTCTGATCAGCAAGTTGCTTGTCCTTTTATTGTATTTTTATCAGTAAATTCAAAGATGCAAAGGCAAAATACCGGGCAGCAGTAGGTAATGAACAGCAGTTTATATGACAAATGGTTGGTTCAGTACCTACACCTCCTATTCTTTCGGTGGCACTTGTAAGATCTTTAGCCTTCCCAACTATAAGTATGATTTTAAATATAAAATTCCCACATCCACGTTGACATTGCAGACCAGGGGCTCAGTAATGAAAAAAAATCCAAATGAAAGTACATATGGTTTAGTTTCTCTTCTAATTAATGAACAAACAGGACCTAAGCTGAAATTGTGTCACATGACGCTTACCTTTCTTACCTTAGGGCATGTCTGTATCCTTCAAACTTTCTTCTTTTCAGAGGTAGAATGATAAGCATTGCTTCTTGAATAACTACTTTATTTCCTGTTCTTTTTCCTACTTCCCCTCTCCCGTACAGTGGAGCAGATTACTATGACTATGGCCATGGACTGAGTGAAGAAACATATGACTCTTATGGTGAGTAGCTTTGAGCTGAGTGACTACAGTAGTAGACTCTTGAAAAAATAATCAAAGGAGAATTTCCAGAAGGCACACTTCAGTTCTGCAGTGGGTAACAGCTGTTCAGGGGTTCCTGCACTGGCACAGAGCTCCTCGTGTGGTTATTGAGAAAAATACCCAAGGAGGTTTCTGTGGTCTATTAGCTAACATTAGTCATGTGAAAATAAAATCAAAGAAATAAAAAAAAATAATGCGTACCTACCCTTCTCATATCTTGTTCAATGAGATTCGAGGGGATGTGCAACCTTTTTTCATGAGTTTGCAGCTGGAAGCACATGCTTCTAGTGTGGCACAACTGGCATTGAAACTTGGTACAAGGTAAGAATATGCTGAAGTTCTCAGCTGAATCGGGGCCTAATTGGGCGCAGTTAAGACTCGTATGGTCTTTTTGCGTTAGCTCATTTTCATGCATCAGTCTTGTGAAATCAAGCAGGGAGTCATTATGTAAAGGTTATGAAAGTACTTCAGGTAGCTAATAGACATGAGGGCAGTGGGTTACTCATATGGAGACAAAACAATGCGTAATGAAGCAAAAAACATATGCCAGTGGTAAAGATCACATTTTCTTAAGCTAGAAGTGTGTCAGTGACAGGTTTAATTAAAGAAATCTGTTACGGATTAGAAGCATAATGCATGTTAAAAGGCACCTTTGCTTAAGGGATAAATGTTAAATCTCTGGCTAGAGATCACAGAAATATAATCTAGATCACTCAAATCTCAAACATTTGATTGTTAGTAACTAGTTTAAAAAGAGTTGTAATTCTGCGTAATGGATGCTTCAGTGATTTTTAGAGCCCTACTTAAAATTTTCCATGGTGTATTTCTTGAACTCCATTTTGAAGTGCTTCCTGGTGAAAAATAAAATGACCCCAACTAAGTTGTGATAAATGCACCTAATACAGAAGTTTACTCAATGTAGTCTCCTTAAACTTCTTATTTCGCTTGAGGAGGAAGTCAGTTCATCAAAAGAAGAGATCACTTGAAATTCCTCTGTCCCCCAGCACTTTCAATTGGTCTTGATAGATATATAGCTTAAATCTTTATTTCTGCATTAAAATAAACTATTTGCTGTTATAAGCCTGATATTTCTAAGACTATTTTATGAATGAAAAATTGATGGGGGGAAAAAATGTACAAAAGTGCTTAATGCAGACAGTTGACTGATAGGGGAAAAATGTGGATTGCGGTGTTTAAGGTTGGAAATATGGATTTTTCATTGCTTTTGCATTTAAAATTGGTTTTCTATTTATCAAAGCACAGCCACTCAGAATATTAAGTGATGTATGTACTCAAGTTGAGAGGAAGACTAAATACCTTGAAGAATGATTATGGGTTACAGCCACTGAAGATTTTGCACTTACAAATTATTCATGTGCTTTATTTCTGAACCAGCTGACCCTCAAGTACATCCTTAAATGCAGAGTTAGATACTAGTAATCATCCTTACAATATATAAAGAACATTAGGTGCCTTGAACTAAAAGTCGTGAGACTGCATGGTGAGCAGATCACAGAATCCCAGTGTCACAGAATGGTAGGGGCTGGAAGGGACCTTTGGAGGCCACCTAGTCCAACCCCCCTGCCAAAGCAGGGTCACCCAGAGCGGGCTGGACAGGAACGCATCCAGGTGGGTCTTGAATATCTCCGGAGAAGGAAAATCCACAGCCTCTCCAGGCAGCCTGTTCCAGTGCTCTGGTGCCCTCAAAGTAAAGGATTTTTTCCTTCTGCTCAGACAATTTCCTGCTTTACAGTTTGTGCCAGTTGCCTCTTGTCCTGTTGTTGGGCACCACTGAGAAGAGTCTGGCCCCATCCTCTTGACACCTGCCCTTTAGATACTGATAAGCATTGATGAGATCCCCTCTCAGCCTTCTCTTCTCCAGGCTGAACAGACCCAGCTCTCTCAGCCTTTCCTCATAAGAGAGTTGCTCCAGTCCCTTGATCATCTTCGTGGCCCTCCGCTGGACTGTCTCCAGCAGTTCCCTGTCCTTCTTAAACCGGGGAGCCCAGAACTGGACACAGCACTCCAGCTGTGGCCTCACCAGGGCAGAGTAGAGGGGGAGGATGACATCCCTCGACCTGGTGGCCACACTCTTTTTAATGCACCCCAGGACAGTTGCCTAGTACCGGCCAGCAGGAAACAGTTCCTCGGGAAGTACCTTAACTTTTCCTCTTTTGAGAAGCTCAGGTGCCAACCCAGAGGATACAGGAAGAGTAACAGGGTTTTTTTTAGAATTCGGAGCCCTGAATGGCAACAGAATGAAAACTGATAAAAAGTAAGGTGACTCTTTACCATATTGATTTAGCCAATTACTTGACAAGGAGCAAGAATTCCCCTTAAACTGTAACCAAGACTGCTTTTTACGTTTCAACGGCTATTTGCAGCTGTGCTAAAAAGCTAGGATATTCTTTAATTCTTACGGCTCTGCCAATTGCCTTTACTGTCAGGCTGGGGTTCTTTTCCATACTTAATATGAGCCTTGCTTTCTGTGTGATTAAGCAAAAGTAGCAGCTTCTTGTGTATGTTAATTTATTATCAGATTCCTGTGGAACTTTGATGTATAAGTTTCTTTCAGCCTTACACCAAACTTGAACTTGTTCCTTTTAGCACCTAGGCAAATGTTCTGATCACCCAGGTGTCATATATAACCTGGGATCTTCAGGCAACCACCTGAATTTTTACAAATAAAGCAGCTAGGATGAGACTTTTACAAAGAGATTGTGAAATTGGATCCTTCACTTAGAGGATTCTTGTCACCTAATTTCAGATATCTGCTACCTGAGGAAGTTACTGTGCCATTCGGAGTACAAGGGTTCTTTGACTGTTTACTTTTATTTTTTAATTGACTAAAAAGACAGATGAATTGATGCCTGCATTTTAGGTTACCATACCCAGTCATTTGGATTACACCCTTAGTTTCTGGACTGCACTTGGACACCTGTCTGCTTAGGGCAGGGCAATTCTCCAAAAGCAGGCCCGAAAGCACATACGCGGTTTTCAGGCATGTTTGCTTTTGGGGTTTTATTGGGGTTTTTTTTGCTCAGGGTTGGTACTCTGAATTGTTTACCTGATTAGACTGTACCTGAGTACTGTTGCGTTATACTCTGCATTTGGTCCTGTGTCTTCTCTTTTGTTGTAAATGCATGGCACAGTGGGTCTGGTTCTTATTAACACAACAGTTTGCTACTTTTTGGTAATACTTATTACTACTAAAACGTGGTGAAACTATGAAGGATTGAATATAGCACAAGCTTTTCAAAAACTTGCTTTGTTGACAGAATTCAAACAAGCAATCTCCCTTCCCCTTTTAACTTTTTTTTATAATCATCTTCCTACTCCTTGTGTTTTAGAGGAGGTGTATGTTTACAGTGAAGTTGAATATTGCCCCTGGATTATTAGAAGCCACAGGTGTTTGTAGTTATACTTGAGGCTTTTCTCTATTGGATTGCATATTTGAATTAAGCCTAAATTGGTACTGATGCAAATAAACTTATTTCTGAGGGTAGCTTATTTGCTTCTACATAATTCATATCCTCCATTCACTTCATCCTAGCATAATTATTTGTAGGTCTGCTACGATAGCTGGCATTTCTTTGTATTTGCAACAAGCAGGTCCAGCTGAATGCCAGAGCCCTAAATATTTTTTGGCATTAACTTGTCACCCTCCTTACTGTTACCTGCTGAAAAAGCATTGTGGGGTCATAACTCTGAGTGTTGTTGTATGTACATGTAGATGTGTTGTACCCAGAGTTTTGTTATTCAAGTGTTAGACTTCACTTTGCACGCCTTGGTTTCAGAAAATAAAATGTCACTATCTAATTCACAGTTAAATAAGGAAAAAATAAGTACAGCGTCTGAGAACACGGGAAGGGGTCTAACTATATTGTCCCTTCTTGTAGGGCAAGAAGAATGGACCAACTCAAGACACAAGGCACCTTCTGCAAGGACAACAAAAGGAGTCTACAGAGACCAGCCATATGCCAGATACTGATTGTACTGTCTGATGTTGTGAAATATCCAATCTCCACCAGTCCTGTATACTGTTCAAAGTAATTTTTTCTATGAACAATCCCTTTTTATTAAATCAAAGCGCTTAAAAAATCTGAATGGATGGACTGAACTTAAAATATTTTGTCGAAAGAACAACTGGGACAGCAAGATATGTAAAACAAGGAACTTTGTTATTTCCAAACTGTATTTGAAAAAATAGGTGATCAAAAAAATAACCTTTGATTAACTAGTGTTAAACAAAAAATAGGTTTACTAAATATGTTAGTCCATTCTTTTAACATAAGCGTAACCTTTTATTTTAAAGGTTTTCAACAATTTAGTTTTTAGTTTTTATTTTCAGCCATTTGCTAGTATTTCTCTTTGCAAACATGCGTAAAAAGGGAAGCAAATTAGAAATGCAAATAATGTGGTATTTTGTAACTCAAGTCTTGAAATGTTCTGTAGTGTTAAGCAAAGTTTTACCCTTGCTTGATACTAAATAAACTTTTGAAAGAAAAATCAGTGTGTGTGAGATTAATTTTATGCTTTATCTCATAATAAAACTTCATAAATAGTAGTAAACAGGGAGAAATACGTTTAACAGTGATCAGCATAAAAGGCTCATATTAAACATTGCGCGACTTCTTTTAAAAAATGGTATAAACCTAAATGTATATTTATACTCACCGTAGATATAAATGCTGTTTAAAGTATCCAAATGGTATGGATCTGCTTGAGTGCCACATTAAATCAAAATATTTTTGTTAAAAATGGTTTAAAATAGCTAATGAATTTTCTGAAAAAGATGTGACTAGTTTTCATCTTGTTGAGCATTTTTTCACTAGTGCAACTTTGGAATTTTTATGAGAATTTTGGTACGTTAATGACCACCTCGCTCCGTGCTGGAAGCAATAAACACAAAGCTTTTAAAGACTTTCTGACTTGACTAATTGAGGTCGCTTTCGTCAGAGGCAGAGGATGTGTAACCCTTAAAACGGTCTTCATTTGCAAAGGTAAATAAATCAAATAAGATTTTAATCTCACTTAATTTATCTTAATATAACCAATAAAAACAGGGAGGCTACAACTTAGAAAGTTTCCTTGTAGAATGTAGGAAAGACTGTAAGGACACCTAAATTCTCATTTTAAAACGTTTAATTTGTGTTAGTAATCTAAAAAGCCTTAGCTTAGCTAGTTAAATTTGGACAAACTATTCCCTATTAAACAACTGTAAAACCTCATAACCAATAGTTTGTAATATATTATTTTTCCATAAATTCTAGTAACTTAAACATTACAAATGTTATCTAAAGCTTTTTGTTAATCATTAAGTTTCTATGAATTATAGTTTGATTTACATTGTTTTCTATAGTTTTTTATTTTAAAGTCTTTGAAACTTAGTAAAAATATCTTTTTTTTTTTCTTTTGTCAGGAAACCCACCACCTTGGACAGCCAAGAGAACAAAAACCTTAATCTCCTGATGCTTTGGTAGGTATCTTTACTCATCTGTGAAATTACTAGAGAAATAATGGAGCTTTTGATCGGGTCCATAATTCCTTATACACAAGGCTTTAGTTTACATCATGATTACAGGTACTGAGCTGGAGGCCAGCAAAAATCATTGGCTATGTTGAGTTCTGGAGGGAAAAATCGTAGTTTTAAACTATCATTAAATGGGACGTTAAACTGTCGCGGTGTGTGGACGCTGTCCTCTGGCTGTTTGTTTATTGAAAGGTAGATGTTGCTTTGACAACATTTCAACCAATTGAGTATTTCATTGGGCAGAGGAAGGTGAAAGAATATGAATGTAACTATGCTAGTAGTGTTCAAATGGGAACTTAAAACTCTCATCTGGTCAGCAAACACGTCTAAAATGATTTTTGAAAGCTGAAGAAAGCATTTTGTAGAATAACTTTTCTAAGACAACCATTTCTGCACGAGGAGCACACTGATTTTTGGCACAAATAAAGGAGGACAAGTCTATTGAGAAACATTATCTGAAGAATAGCTAGCGTTACTGTTTCTGGTGAATTCAATATATAAAGTAAGAAATAATTTGACTGTTTTTATGCTGAGCTTCTGTATATTTTAAATAGAACTGATTTTTTTTCCTGTATTTCCTACTCTGAATGGTAATTCTTCCTGCTAAGCCCATGATCTCAGTGCCTTGATTTGACATAACTTAGGTGAATACAGCTCTGTACTTTGAAATATTGCATACATTGCACGGCCTCTGTATACAACAATAAATTTAAGAGACTGCTGTCACAGGCTAGAGAAACTTTTTGTGCATTCAAAATTGTTCTAAAGCCACTTTGTGAGTATTTTAAAGATTTAAAGCAAAGGACCCTTTTAAGGTTAGGAGAGCTTGAAGATGATTTATGCCCTCTGGGGCTCAGAGGGCAAATACTGGATACCAGCTGCTAGAACTGCTATGGCAAAACTGAGTATATAAATATCTTTTAAAATATTTATAATTGAATTGGCCAAATCTTAAACCATGTAATATGAGTATACAAGTCATAACAAGTTTTCAATATGAAGTTTCAGATTAACCATATATGAAGAAACTTTGATGGGTTGAAACTAAAATACCTAGTAGAGAGATGGCAAGTAGATGAATCCGTGAATCAGAAGTGAATTCGACCTTCTGTATTATTTATCCAACTCTTTTTTACTTTTATGCTATCTTTGCTTAATGCCTCCTATATGGAGGATGACCGTACCAGTATGCATTTGTGCTGCTTTTCTGCTGCTCTGCCCTGAAGTCCTATAAACATTTAAATTGTTCCAGGTTCCCGTTTTGGGGGGAAAGTGTGTCCTTGTCAAATCATGCAGAGGCTGTTTGGGTGCACTGCTGTGTGACAGTGTCATATGAGTGGATGTTGCAGGTCATATGAGTGAATTAAAAGAAAATTCCCCTCCTAAGAGCGCAGCCCTTGATTGGTTTGGTCATGGGCCAGGTGTCCCTCTGACAGACGATGGAGTAGTCTGTGGCTGTGAGGTGCTCCAGTTAAGTAGCTGAGTCCCACCTTGACAGGAAAAATTAACCGTTTTAGTCCAGTTTTGTTTGTTCTTTTACTGAGTTGCAAGATCTAGATTTGACACATCTAAGAAAGTCTGCTTATTTTGCATGATAGCTGTATGAATTTTAAATCCATTAAGGCAGCCTTCCAGTACTTAAACAGGGCCTACAGGAAAGGTGGAGAGGGACTCTTTATCAGGGAGTGTAGCGATAGGACAAGGGGTAACAGTTTTAGACTGAAAGAGGGGAGATTTAGATTGGATATCAGGAAGAAATTCTTCACTGTGAGGGTGGTGAGGCACTGGCACGGGTTGCCCAAAGAAGTTGTGGCTGCCCCATCCCTGGAGGTGTTCAAGGCCAGGCTGGATGGGGCTTTGAGCAGCCTGGTCTAGTGGGAGGTGTCCCTGCTCAGGGCAGGGGGTCGGAACTAGATGATCTTTAAGGTCCCTTCCAACCCAAACCATTCTATGATTCCTTTTTCCAATGCTCCAAATAAATACATCTTATTTCTCCTATGAAAATTTGGGTTTCTATCTCTTAAAAATGTGTATCAGTTCTCACATCCTATACACGTGTGCACAATAAGCTGCATCAGTTCAAACAGCTGGCATTAGATCTTCTAAGAAACTACATATTTGTGGTACAAAATGTCCCTTGACAGTTCCTGAAATACCATGCACTAGCATTGTGTTCTGCTATTGCAATTTTTTGGTTTTTTGTTTGTGGGTTTTTTTTTTCCTTTGGAGTAATCTATGCAAAGAAATCCTTTATGTTTTGAAAAGAGGGAAAAATAATCTAAAAAGATCCTTAAATTTAAAAGAAAAACCCAAGCAACAATGTAGAAGGCAGCCTTTCTTTTATTGCGACAAACTAACCTAGGAGTGTTCATCCATTCTGGTAGGGTTTTGTGTTCTAACACTGGTCAACTTCTGTGTTACTTGTCAAACAAGTAATGGTAATGATTATCACTAACCATATTATTAATTTGCCTTTATTGAACCCTTTCATCACATTTGCACTGAATTTCAATGATAGCAGTTCCTGCAATGGTTTCCATAAATCTACATACATTTATTATATGCATAATTGCCTGATCCCACTGCTTATAATCTGACAGTCTTCAGAGAATTCATAGCTGGTAGTGTCGGGATGTATACAAATAAATTATATTTTGCTCTTTTTCAGGAACTTCTGCCATGTTAATTACGGACTGCTTAGAGCATTGTACTTACCCGTGTGCCTAGACAACGATGAGACAGGCTACGGAGTACGAAAACCCTATTCTGTATTTCTTGTATTAAAGCCTTAAAGTATATAATGTTATAGACTTTTTAAAATAATGGTATATTTAAACTCTTAATTGTTTAGTGATGCAACAATATTTTATTTGGAGCTCAATAAAGAATTCTCATCTAAGTTCCTGTTACAAAGCAATAATGCAAGCTCATGTCCCTCTAGTCTGTCTTTTCAGCCTTACGCAGCAAGTGTAAGAGAGCACGTGAAGTCTCATGACTAGAATTCAAATGCTTTTGGAAATAGCTTGTCTAATGTGTGAACTGACATGGATAAGTTGAAATGAAGATTAGTGTTTTATGCTGAAGCTTTTCTTCATAGCTAATTATAAATGGGCTCTACTCAAAACAAGACTCTTGGGTAGAAATGATGATCCAACTTCCGTTTTCTTCAGAAACTTTTATAACATGAAGGTGTTTTAATCCCTGTCAGTTATACTCTGCTGCTTATTCTCTTTCACTTGGTGTTTGATGCATAGAAATGTTTTCTCTAATATACAGTCACAGGTTTTTCTAGTAGTAGTCTTGGATGAGGCTTTTACACCTTGATAGATCTTGTACCTAACAGTCAAGTTTCCTCAGTGCTTTCTCTGTTTTATATTAATTGTGATTGTGATAATTTGTAACAGAAATAAAATTCTGATAGTTTATTTTCTTGTCGTCTTTTTCCTAAATACTCCTTGCGAAGATGAGTGTCCCATCCCTCAGTTATGTTTCTATCAGATGCATTTTTCTTCACTGAATCTCATTCATCCCAAGAAAAGCATAATTTGGGTGTCTCACTTATTTTATTTTGAAAATAAGCAGTATCACTTAGCAGTTTCACACCAAATGCCTGCTCTTCAATGTGTATTCATAACTTCTAATATCATATGCTGACTATTGAAGAATGGCTTTAAAATTTATGGGCATGTGGAGAAAATTAAGGTTTTTCTATTAAACCTGGTACTGATCAAAGTGGCTTAAGTAAGATACCATTTTTAATAGATGAAAACTTTGACAGTTAAAAAAAAAAAGTGTATTTTTAACCTTCAAATATTTAAGGTGATTTTATCAGTTAATGTTCTCAGAATCTGGAAAGACTTTTTCCCTCCCATCATCTCTCACTAGACTACAACTGCGTTTCTGTAATGTTTTCCACAGCAAGCAATAGTAATTATTTAAATTAGTAAACGCAAAATCCAAAAACCTTTGAGTAAGCGCAAGAGATGTATAATAATGATTCCCTTCAGACTGACAGGCAGGAACCTCTGGTGTGGAACAGCACCTAACATTTGAAATGCTAGCCAAGTATAAAAATTGTATATAGATCCTGTGGGGGGAATTTAGATAAGCAGAATGCAATTTCACTTGCTGTAATTCAGGCCGGACAACAGGATTGGCAACACAATCTCATTTGAGGAGTGCTATGAGCTTTTTAATGAGTGACACATCAAGCCTTCCACTCTGGAGTCGGGAACAACAGAGCTTCTTAATGTCAATACTAAAATATTTTGCTAATATGATTTACTTTAATATGCGGCTATCAAAGCTATCTTGCAGATCTGGTATTTTTTCTGAGATCTTGTCTGGTTGCTGAGTGGCCGAACACAGGAACTGTTAGGGTCCAAAGTGGGCTGGCTACAGTCTATCCAGCTCTCTGTCTTGCAAGTACTTTGCTTGATCTCACTAAAAACTCAAGGACTGACTGTTTCTGTGCTGGACTTCATTCATGCTGGTTTTTATTATCACTAAGTGGAGATTGATGTATTTCTTGTGGTTGTGTTTTGAGTGAAATGTGGGTACCATTGGGATAGTTCTGGCATTCACTTCAAGAGACCGGGTGTATATCTGCATCCTGCCCGTGCTGTTGTTGATGACTTTAACCTGCACTAGGAGGCGGTCCTGATGCTCTGCTCCGTGATACAGTTCTACATGACATCGCCTTACTTAAGCTTTTAAACAAGGACGTGAGCCTGCTGCTTCAAATGCATTGTCCAGTCTGCGTCACGGTCTTTCCAATAGCATTTCTCTTACTGTGGGGATCTCCGCACATTTAGGTACATAATAAATGTATGAAATAATATTCTGTAACAGCATGTATTAAAACAAGCATCAAGGCCCTACGTCTTTATTAATGATGTTGCAGAGCGTTCTTCTCAAGTTAGAACTTACCCTTCTGGGCAAAGGAACTGAAGATAATTTAAAGACCAAAATGCAAAGTTAATATATCTATATAATGATTGCTGATAAATAGGATCAAGTGTGCCCTTGAGTGGTTTTTGCTTCCATTTCTCCACACAGACCTTTGCTGGTTATTGTACTAATTTAGCATTACAGTTGGATTTTTGTAGCAGGCTTACAACTGTGTGCTGAAAGGCCCAACCATAAAGTAGAATTTCCAGGTTACCAGTGTCCAAGAACCTCAGTACTGCTGCAGCCGAGCAAATGCACACCAAGAATCAGAATATCTTTGACTTCATGAAAAAGATTAATTGGATGAATGGGCTGAGAATCATTTTCACAAGCTCAGCAGTTTTGTCCAAGACAGCTGCATTTGTTTAATGGGGAGAAAAACCCCTTTGGTAATGGAAATTATTGAAGGTATTTAGCGTTTAAAGCACATATTGCTAAGATGATAAATGTTTGTGCAGTCTCAGATACTTCAATGAGTTTGCGGTGCATTGACCCTTGTCTTCAGGCAGGTTTCCTCTATGGCTGCAAGTCAAGAGAACATCTCTGGCAAACTCGGGTTTTAAAAATGCTTAGAAACTGTAGCCGAGGGCAGAAATAAAGCTGCTTTGCTGTGTCGTTCTTTTTTAGGTTCCTCACTGGGAAAGTATTAAGAAAGTACGAAATCTCTGCATTCCTAAAAATAGCAAATTAGGGAAGAGGCTTAATGGAAACTTCCCCTTTTCAGTCAAAGATGTGCTTGAAAATTATGAAATTAAAATAATTTAGATTTAATAAAGGTTTATGACAAAATTTCACAGGAATCTTTATATCCAGTTATCAAAATAACTCATGCTCTTTCGAGACAGGAAGGTACTTAACTAAAATTCCTGACGAAAGAATGTTCTGCTCTTATTACCCTGAGAGAAATCAAATGTAAATCAGTCCTTGGAGTTGCGTTTCTGGTTTTGCAAATCTAAACCGTTAACTAGTTCTTTATGCCTAGAACCATTTGGTATTAAATAGCTAAAATGAGCTTATCTGTATATTCTTGCTGAAATTCAGAATCAAGAGAGAAAGTTTTCACCTGAAGTGAAATACTGGCCCCTTTGTGAAGATAAAGGGAAGGGTTTTTTTTTTTTTTTTTTACTGACCTTCATAGACGTTTTTTTTTCCCCCCTCACTTTTATGCAAAACACAGTGAATGGCTCCAAATGCTGAGTCAAGCAGCCAACTATGAACTCAATAGTTCATTGTCTGCTATGGCAAAAGAGTAAGTGACAACTTGTGCTATTGCTGTTGATCTGTTTGTAAAACATCCTGATGCCCTAAACATCTCATGAAGATCATGGAATCACAAAATGGTTTGGGTTGGAAGGGACCTTCAAGATCATCTAGTTCCGACCCCCTGCCCTGGGCAGGGACACCTCCCACCAGACCAGGCTGCTCAAAGCCCCATCCAGCCTGGCCTTGAACACCTCCAGGGATGGGGCAGCCACAGCTTCTCTGGGCAACCTGTTCCAAAGATGAAACACTCACTTTTTATTTGTTTGATAAATTGCCTTGTTTCTTCTCTCTTCTATTAAGACTTGGGGTTTCTTAATGTGGAGGTAACTGTTTTTTACTGAGAGAAAATATGCAGACCCATCTCACAGAATTCACTATTCTTATTAAGGATATATTAAAAAAAGGAAGGCAAATACATTTGTCTCGTAAGTTCGTTCTTCTGATAATATGAGTTCAAAAACCCATGGGTGAAGATGCTCTTGCTACAGATAGTAGGACTGCTACGGAATTTCACTGCTGAACATGCATTCATGCACTTTGGGCTTTTACTGAATTATTCTGCAATGTTCATATCGATATAAGTACTTACTGTTTTAAAAATTTGGTAGACCTTTCAGGATAGTTAATTACAGGCTTGAAAGCAAATGAGAAGACTAAGTATAAACTATGGTGAATGCTGTCTACGTGCATATTGGAAATCATCTGACTAATGATGACGATCAGAATTATCCACATCTGAAAGTTAACCTTATTCTGTTTGGTGTAAGTTTCACTTTCTCACAGCACTTGAGGCTCTGACTTGAAATGGTTTGAATAGAAAATTCCCTTAGATACTTAAAATATTCCAGTGATGATTTTCTCGTACAGCATATTAATAAGACAAGCGTGTGTGGTTTTTTCATTATTCTCTTGAAGACTGTATTATTGTTTCATCAGAAATAGAGACCCTCTAAGACTGACAGAATTAAGGAAGTACAAGTGAAGAAAGCAGAGATGATCCTCAGGCAGTTACTCCTCTTGAAAGAACTGCGGGATAAATGCACAAGGGATTGTGGTAAAGTTTTGTGCTGTGTTTTACGGTGGTGCTCATGAGTTGCGTGTACTTTTTTATTACGCTCATTACAGATTTGAGGAAATGAAAATGGAAAAAATAATAAAAACATATTATACAACAGGAAACCGGATAGGGGTGGAGAAGATAGGTTGTTAAAAATCAATCTAAATACTAAAAGCCATTTTGGATTTCAAATTCTAGAATGGAAGGGAAAAGCCTTCATATTCCAGAGCATATCTTCCCTGAGCTAGCTTGGGAAGCCAGGCAATAGCTGCTGATCTTTTAAATGTCATTTTTTGGCATAGACTATTCCAAGAATTATTCCCTGGAGTTCACTCTTGATTTAGACATATTTGATGTGAGGAAGTTGAAGTGATGCATCCTGGGTCAGAGGGGTAAGAGAAACATGGGTTGCAGGCATGGTCTATGATAACTACCATTTTTTTTTCCTCCTATACCTAGCTGGTCTGGCATTGGAATCCCTCATGTGGTAGGAATAACTTTATTATTTTTTGGTGATATCCTTCAAAGGTATAAGCAGATAATTTTTGTAAATGCCACAGTCAATACCCCTTTGAAAGGTCACTTTGTGTACTCCTGAATAATATTTATATGTGTGTGTACATAATTTAACGTATTTGGTAAGGGCTTTTCAGAAGAATAGTTCAAAGGACAGAAGATGATATCTTACTGTGAGAGACTTAAAAAGCTTGATTATCGTTTATAATTGCTTGCACAGGGAGAAAATAACAAGTACTAAATGACTCTAATCTGGTAGTGGAAAAAAGTAAGAGCTAACGCTGAGTGTAAAAGCCCTGCAGTTTTAAATGAGAAATTAGGTTCAAATGAGAGTGATTAACCGCAGCAGCAAGCTACGTACAGAAGAATGGGCTTCTGTTCGCTCTTCTACATAGCAGCCTAGATTGAATGATCTAATAACCATGTCTGAACTTGAAAGTCGTGGATCCATGATTGTTGTATAATAATTCTAACCATCACAAGAAAGTGGGGTTTTTTTCCCTGATTTGCAGGCTAATAGAGTAATCTGTGAGGGTTAAGATGATCAAAATACATCCTTATTAGCAAGGATAAATTCTTCTTTTCTGTATATGTATTATATATTTATTATATGTCTTACAGCCTTTACAAACAGTGAAAGTGATGGTAAATGGCTATTTACTGATTCTTGTTCCTCATGCAAGCAACATTTAGAAATCTTGTATATTGCTGTGGTTAACTTGCAAATTATGCTTTCTGAAAAACAGCACCTACTTATCAAATTAAGTCCCTAAATTTTGTTAAAGAAAAGAAACACGCTGGATTTTTCAGTTCTGATTTATGTATCTACAACTGAGATGACAAACTCTTGACTGTTTGCGTGGGCTCCCCTTATAGCCAACCAAGAGAAATGAGCCCAAAGGATAATTCATCTTTTTGAGACATTATCATAGAATCATAGAATGGTTTGGGTTGGAAGAAACCTTCAAGATCATCTAGTTCCAACCCCCTGCCATGGGCAGGGACACCTCCCACTAGATCAGGCTGCTCAAAGCCCCATCCAGCCTGGCCTTGAACAACTCCAGGGATGGGGCAGCCACAACTTCTTTGGGCAACCTGTTCCAGTGCCTCACCACCCTTACAGTGAAGAGTTTTTTCCTGATATCCAATCTAAATCTACCCTCTCTCAACTTGAGGCTGTTACCCTGTGTCCTATCATAACGCTCCCTGATAAAGAGTCCCTCCTCATCCTTCCTGTGAGCACCCTGTAGGTACTGGAAGGCTGCTATAAGGTCTCCCTGGAGCCTTCTCTTCTCCAGGCTGAACAACCCCAACTCTCTCAGCCTGTCCTCACAGCAGAGGTGCTCCGGCCCTCAGATCATCTTCATGGCCCTCCTCTGGGCCCGCTCCAACAGGTCCACGTCATTCTTGTGCTGAGGGTTACAGAGCTGGATGCAGTACTCCAGGTGGGGTCTCATGAGAGCAGAGCAGAGTAGAAGGGCAGAGTCACCTCTCTGGATCTGCTGGCCACAGTTCTCTTGATGCAGCCCAGGATGCAATTGGCCTTCCGGGCTGCAAGCACACATTGTCGGTTCGTATCTAGCTTTTCATCCAACAGTACCCCCAAATCCTTTTCTGCAGGGCTGCTCTCTACCATGTCATCCCCCAGCCTGTATTGATAACGAGGGTTGTCCTGACCCAAGTGCAGGACGTTGCACTTGACCTTGTTGAACTTCATGAGGTTTGCACGGGGCCATGCAAACCATGGATCCAAGAGATCCATGTCCTTCTTGTGCTGAGGACTCCAAAGCTGGATGCAGTACTTGGATGTTTAAACTTTAGATGTCTGAAGTGAAGCATGGTGACTCCCACTCATATTTCTGTTCCAAATCCAGCTTTGTTGATACCTTGAAAACAATAGCAATTGATGGGGCCTGGACATAAATAGATACTTGGAGAAAATCACTGAAGTCAGCCCTCATAGCAATGTGCATAGAAGATGTGGTTTGCTACACAGTATAGAGGGGACTATTCCAAATAGGTAGGAGTAGGTGAGAGGATGCGTCTGTAACCATGTTTGTTACCTGCTGTCTGTCCTCTCTGTCCTTCCTTCAGCAAAAGTTTCATGCTCTGCTTGTTGTAAGCAGAAATGGCAGACTGTGCGTTGATGGCTTCTGCGCCGAATGTTTCTGGGACACAGCCGCCTTAGCATATTTATCAGGACATTTTCATACTCTGTGTTTGTTTCCAGAGCCCTCTGTTAAACATGGCTACATGGTTTTGTTTGTTTGTAAGCATCTTAAATCTCAGGATTAACTAGAATATTGGCTGAGAGGACTTGTACAAAAAGGGAATTTGTGGTTATGCTAGAAATGTTAGTCCCTGCTTAAAGGAAAGGTTTAAATGGGATTGGCTGAAGGAAAGTCTAAAGAGTAGAATTTCTATGCATAAAAACTTAGAATAATAGGAAGTAAAAGATTTCCTATTTCAGCCTGGTGTCTGAAATATTAGTATCCAGCCCCCACTAATAACAGTTGGATGCTACACAGAAGGAAAATAAAAATCTCCAGTGTACTTATCCAGTTATCCAGAGATGTATAAGTAAGATTAGCTCTTCTTTGGAATGTGTGCAGGAAATCTTTTAACTAGGAAACAGAAAACATACAGCACTTCTGCTAATGGAAATCTAAAACTTAATACTTCCATGCTTCTAAACATTTAAAGAATTTGCTAACTTTCAAACGCTGTTGTGTTAAGGAAGAGGTGATACATGTAGATCATTTTGCACTACACAGAAGGAGAGCCAAAACGAGCGTGAAATTTACCATTGGTGCAATTTTTCAGGGGATACTATTCTTCCAATAAGGCTTTCTATTTCTATTGAACTTGTATAATTTTGCTATGCCTCAGAAACTGTATTTTTCTCAGAAAAACTTTGGTTTGCAGGAAAACAGGTTTTGGGAACAGAGTTACTATTTCATTTTAAAATAAATTATTTCAAAACTTTTTTTTTTTTTAAGATGTATATTTTTAGAGCATGACATTCCCTCAGGACAAGCCTGGTGTTGCTGGCATGTCCACTCAACAGACATGAGAAAATCAATCAGGAGGGAAAACAACAAAAAAGTAGAAACCAGAATAGCAGGACACTGACATAGAACTCTCAAACTGTAGTTCTTTGTATTAACATAGTCCCGGGCAACCTGCTCCGGGTGGCCCTGCTTGAGCAGGAGGAGTGGATAAGATGACCTCAAGAGGTTCCGTCCAACCTAAGCCATTCTGTGATTCTGTAACACAATAATGTCACTGCGACGGAGGTCTACCTGAATAGAAGACCTGTCCTGCAATGTATTAACTGTGTCCCCATCCCCCTCCCTCCCTACCCCCAAACTGGTTTCTGCAGGTGTACATATGGGGCACTCCATCCTATTGTCCAGTATTGGCTCCAGTATAAATCCCTGAGGCACGCTGTGAGGAACTGGCTGCCACTAAATCTTCAATCCAGTGACCACTACCCTTGGAGTCTGGTTATTTTTTTCAATACAGCCTGGTTTTCCAGTCGTCGTGGAGTCCATCCAACCACTCTTTATATACCCAGACTGACTGCACGTTTGCCACGCTTGTCAAAGTACATGATGTTGATGTCTTTCTCCAGATCTACCAAGCCAGTCACCACAGAAGGCAACCAGGTTGGTCAGGCACGATTCGCCCTTGGTAAATTCATGTTGGCTGTTCCTTGTTACCTTCTTGTCTTTCACATGCGTGGAACTGTGCTTCTGGGTGGATTTGCTCCATAATCTTCTCAGAGGCCAAGGTTAGGCCAGACAGACTGTAGTTCCCTGATCCTCATTCCTGATGGTGGACATGACATGCAGGTATCAAGAACATAATTCTTTTTCTGTAAATTTAATTTTATATATGTCGGGGGAGAGGGAGGTGGGATGAGTCTTCCCCCAAATATTCCTGTGTTCTTAATTACCTAGTACACTGGACTAGTTACTCAGCATTTACCCATCTGAAGGTAGTTGAGAGGAACCTGAAACTGTAGAGAACCTTCCTCCTTTCCCTTCTGTAAAATGCATGAAAAGGAGGTTCAAAATATGCTACGTGCTTTCTTGTTGTTACTTATTCTCTCAAGTCAGTCATGACAAAAGAAAGATGTTTACACATCATTTTTTCTCCCTCAGTCAACAGGCCTTGGGACCATTACAAGAGTTTTGTTCAGTGCAGTCTTGAAGGATGCTGTAAGCATCTTCAGGCTTTTCAAAGGTACCTACAGTGTCAGGGAGTGTAAATCCCTCCACTGTACATTGAAGCTTACATGTTTCAGGTATAATGGACCCACATCATGTGATCTTAAGTCTGGACTGTAGTTTTCTATGTTCCTTTGTAGACAGTTGTGATAGAAAGCGATTGAAGAAAGAGAGAGAGAGGTGTGCCAGGTACGATTTGGCTAGCCTGAGGAACATGAGAGCACTCCTCTTCTATGCTAGGAGCCTCATTTGGTTGCCTGATGTTGGCCAGCACCTCCTCGCTGACCCACATGAATGGCTTTTGAAATAATTGTAGTTGTTAATATAGTAATTGAATTAATTTAGTAATGAATAAACACAAGATGAAGTCTCTGCTCCCTCCTCTGTCTGTTCTCTTGTGCAAACACAGACTGTAAGTGAGCTGATTATAAATAAGTTCCCAATGATCAGCATATCTTAGCAGGAAAGAGTTGACTCCCTTATGCTACTCCACCACCAGACCCATTATTGTCATTCACTGACGATACCCTGTTCTGCTAATTCAAGTGGAGGGTTGTGTAAACGGGAATGCTGTTAATCAGATAGTGCTTGAGAAACAGCGCTACTTATTAATCATCCCTGCAGATCTTTTGTTCCACTGCAGGTACATCTAGAGAGCAGGCGACATTTTCAATTGTATGCAGGCATTTATTTTTCAAAGACATTCCTGATATTTAAACAAAAAAAAAACAACAAAAAACCCCCAAAAAACCCACCACAAAAAACCTAGCAAACCACAATTCATTGCTTACTTTCGAGCACCTGCAGCATTTCACATCTAGTGGGCAGAACACAACACTGCATAAGTTCACGTGTCTGTGAATGTATTGTTCCTATTAGCTCTGCGTAAGAGTCTTTAAAATATAAAAAACCTCAGCTATATTTTAGGATGGGCCTCCTGATCCACCTGTATCTTTCAAAAGATCAATAGTCAGAATTTTAAGTACCTGGCCATAATATATTATAGTTTGATTAGGATGGAGCAAGCCTTAAAAGATTCACAGCTTTGATTTAGATGATAGCTATTCGCCCAAGTACAAGTCACCAGTCTTGAAGCAAATGGAGTTCAAAATTTTGCCATTAGGGTAATATTTGCAAATCAGGGATGCTACATTTACCCAAAAAAGCAGACCTCTTAAGTTCATGGATAAAGATTGGGAGATCACTGTGGTGGGTTGACCTTGACAGGCCATCAGGTGCCCATCAAAGCTGCTCTATCACTCCCCCTCTTCAACTGGACAGGGGAGGAAAATATGATGAAAGGCTCATGGGTTGAGATGAAGACAGGGAGGTCACTCAGCAATTACCGTCACGAGCAAAACAGACTCAACTAGGGGAAATTAATTTAATTTATTGCTGATCAAAATCAGAGTAGGATAATGAGAAACAAGAACAAATCAAAAAACACCTTCCTCCCCACCACTCCCTTCTTCCCACTCATCTTCATTCCTGATTTTCTCTACCTGCTCCCCTGAGCGGGGCAGGGGGATGGGGAATGGGGGTTGTGGTCAGTTCATCACACGTTATCTCTGCCACTCCTTCCTCCTCAGCGGAAGGACTCCTCACACTCTTCCTCTGCTCTAGTGTGGGGTTCCTCCCATGGGAGACAGTTCTTCTCTGAAGGAATCTGTGACCCTCTGAATATGCACCTGCTCTGTCATGGGGTCCTCCACAGGCTGCGGAGTGGAGATCTGCTCCACTGTGGACCTCAGTGGGCTACAGGGTGACAACTATGGTCTTCACCAGGGCGGCAGGGGAATCTCTGCTTTGGTACCTGGAACACCTCATCCCCTCCTTCTTCAGCGACCTTGGTGTCTGCAGGGCTGTTTGTAATTTTCTTACTCTTCTCTCCCAGCTGCTGCACAGTAGTTTTTTTTCCTTTTCTTAAATATGATATCACAGGGGTGCTACCACCATCACTGATGGACTCAGCTTTGTGCAGCAGTGGGTCCATCTTGGAGCTGGCCAGCATTGTCTCTTTCTGACTTGGGGGGTGCAACTTCTAGGATCTTCTCGCTGAAGCCACCCCTACAGCCTTCCCTCCATTACCAAAACCTTGCCACATAAACCCAATACAATCACTCATCAAGCAGAACAGACTTGGGGAAAACAAATTTAGTTTACAGCCAATTAAATTAGATCCACGGGTGAGAAAAAAGGCAAATGAAAACACCTTCCCTCCACTCCCTTTTCCACCTTCCCCCCTCACTCCCGACCCCTCTCCCCACCCCGAGGGGCGCAGGGCTGGGGCTGGGGGTGTGGGTCCGTCCGTGCCAGCCCCTCGGGGCCGCTCCTCCCTCCTCACCCCTCTCCCTGCTCCAGCGCGGGCCCTGCCCCGGGCTGCAGTCCTTCAGGGACAACCTGCTCCCGCCTGGGCTCTCCACGGCCGCAGCTCCTGCAGGAAATATCCCCCCGCTGCGGCCTGGGGCCCTCCCCGGCCTGCAGGGGGGGTCTCTGCTCCAGCGGGGTCTCTGCAGGGCTGCAGGGGATCCCTGCTCCGGGCCTGCAGCACCTCCTGCCCTCCTCCTCCTCCGCCCTGGGGCTCCCTCTGCTGCTGCTCCCTCCTTGCCTTCCTCCTCCTCTGCCTGGGCCGCCTTCGGCCCTTTCGCAAACCTCTTTTCCCCCCGGCGCCCCCAGCTTGGCTGAGGGGCTCAGCTGTGTCCTGCGCTGGGGCCCTTGGAGCCGGCTGGGACCGGCTGGGACCGGCTGTGTCCGGCGCGGGGCAGCCCCGGCCGCTCCACACACAGGCCGCCCGGCAGCCCCACTGCCACCACCAGGACACAGACACATTTGTCATCATCTTAAGCATATTTATAGTAGCCTCAATCTTTCGTTATTACTTTTTAGTGATTTTTCATTTTATAACCTACATATCTCTCCATTTCCAACATGGCAGAAAGCATCAGGAGCAGAAGTCCCACAGTGTTTGGTGTAACTGTCTTCTGCTGGGCCTGCGAGTTCCCTGCCTGAGAGGCCACGTACTATGTCTCAGTCTTCTACAATAACTCTCTGAAATTATTTCTGGTGATGAGTTCTTTTCAGTTACCAGGGTGCTGTGCTCCAGGATCAATTCTGTGTTGTTACAGTACTGCTATGGTCATGCATAATGCTTTGCTGCAATAATATTCTGGGGATTAAATAAACTAGAAAAAAAAAAAAATGTAAGGGGTATTGACCTCTGGATGAGGTTTGTTTGGATAAGTCCCCCCTCCTATCTCATGTACGAATGTCTGATTAAGATATCTAAGCATTACTTGGCACGCGAAGCTCGAGATGGCTGTTTGGAAAGCCTGAGTACATAGGGCTGCCAGACCGTGGGTCCATATGGAATGGATGAGAGGAGCAGGTCTGACTCCCATATTGTTACAGATGGTGGTGGTGGTGGTATAGATCAGGCCTCCAGTGGGACTCAAAAGCATCTGTTTATCAGTGTCTAAATCTTTCACTTAAGCCTAAGTTTTGCATATGAAGGTCACCTCTTGCTCTCCCGAAGAGGCCCGTGGGTTAGCGGCAGGGTGGCATACTCCTGTCATGCAAGCAGGTCATGCAAAGCCTATGAAAACAGGCATTTCTGACGACTTAAAACCTGTGTAGGAAGGTAGTAACAGACCACCAGCCTTCTGTTTATAGCAGTGATTTGTGACCTTCACAAGAAGTGCTTAGATATTCCTTCTTTGGATGCCTTTTACATGTATCGATTCTTTAATCAGGTGTACCAAAATTCCTTTATGGGGAAACCCACCACCACCTCCTAAGCCTCTGGAGAAGCTGGTTATTTGTCTTTCAGATTTTCAGCAACAGCATTAATTTTTCACCCTGTTTTCCCACTTTGAGAAGCAAGTGAACCATATTGCTAAGCCTTCTAACGTTCATCCAGAGCCAGGTATTTATTATCTCAGTTCAGGCCCCTGTTGACTCCGTGGGTTGCACAGCTTTTGATTCATATTTGGATTGGTGCCTTTCCTGTTTTTTGGATTTTTTCTCTCTCTCTCTCTTTTTTTTTTTTTTTTTTTTTCCCCCCCCACCCTTCCTCTTTCTGGAAGCAGCCCAAGTTATTAGCACCAGCAAACTCAGTCTGTAACCAAATGTTGCTCCTCAATGAAAATGTATCTGCAGTGATGACACTCGAACAGCACTCACAGCAGCAGTATCAGAGCAAAGGGCCCTATAAGGGGGTGGCTGCCAGGCTTCAAATAAGATATCAAGCTTCAGGCTTTGCCACTCGGGGCTGTTTAAAGGCCTTGTGGTATAGGAAACCTAATTCCCATCTCTGTCCTGATAATCTGAATGGGTAATGACTGCACAGTTTGTCTAGCAAAGTTACTGATGCCGCTGTGCTTTCACGTGTGATTTTTCCTTTCCTGTCAAGTTCCTGTGTGGCATCGCTGTGTGGTGTTACACAGCTGCTTCTCTCTGCCCCAGAGATAGCTGCGTTTCAGCAGAAGACAAAACAATTGCTGTTCTTCAGGCATGTGAAATTCCCTGGGAGTAAAGAGCTTCTAATCTTCTGCCTTATTTGACTTTAAAATATTTTTCAGACATCTGCGGATTTAAGAGCCACGGTTTGGATATTGGTAGGGATGTGTCCTTAAATTATTATATCCCTGCAGAGGACTATTTTTTTTCACCTGCCCCCACCCAGGAAAATAATTTAGTGAGCTCTTCTAGAAGAGACAGACTTTCGGGCTTACTAAATCAGACTAAATGTTTGCAATTAAATTTTACTCTACTGGAAGTCATTTGTATTTGAAATTGGAAAAAAAAACAGCCTTAAGATTCTACCAGATGTGCACCTCTTGCCTGTTCTTGCGATGAGTTATATTTAATTTGAGTTTGTGTTTATTCCTATTGTATTTTTTCATCTGACTTCCACAGTTTACACCAGCAGATGATCTGACCTAAGTGTTTCGGTAAAATTACATAATAAGCCAGCAATCTCTGATGCAAACGAGACGTTAAAAAAACCCCACTCAAAACATAACCAAACACCAAATATCTATTTTCTCGAGAAGGAAGATGCACCATCTTGTCAATTTCAGACAACACAGAATGAGGACAATGCAGAAGTGACCTTGATGCAGATAACTCATTCCAGAGTAACCACGTGTGGTAGGCAAGGTTCCTCCTTCCTGTTGCAGAGACAAATCCAGTCATGAGCTGTTTTTATTTTTCAGCATTGGCCAAGCCAACTTAGAAAATTTTCCTTCAAAATACAGGGATGCTAATTTCCCAGACCCTTGGGATCAGTCTTTGTGTACATGCAGCTCACCGAATAAAAAGCTCTTCACACAAAGGCTCTGCATGCATACGAGATTCTCTTTCCTGCTCTGTAATCTCCATAGCCCCCGTCATCACAGCAGCCTTACTTTTTGAAAGGACTTCTCCAAGCAGGGTGTTGGGAGTATCTCCACAATGTGGAATAAGCATCTGACATGAGAGACAGATTCACAGAATCGTAGAATTGCCTAGGTTGGAAGGGACCTTTCAGGTCATCTACTCCAACCATCAACCGAACTCTGACAAAACCCATCACTAAGCCATATCTCTAAGCACTATGCCTACCCGTCTTTTAAAAACCTCCAGGGATGATGATTCAACCACTTCCCTGGGCAGCCTGTTCCAATGCTTAATAACCCTTTCAGTGTAAAAATTTTTCCTAATACCCAGTCTAAACCTCCCCTGGCACAACTTGAGATGGGTTGCGTTTCATGAACAGGACAAAAGATGGTTGTCACTGGCATGGAGGATAAGGTGGAGTGCTTCCCAAAATGGTAGACATAAAATAATGAATACACACAAAGCAAAGACAATTAAATAGGTTAATTTAAATAGGTTAATTAAAAGTCATTAAATTTTATATAAGATCCTCTGATTCAGAGTTGAATGGGCCATAATAAGTGTTGAAAGGAGGCATAAGTTTCTTATGTGCAGGTGTCTAATAAAGTTTCGTTTCATTCTGTTTTGCAATGGTTGATTCCACAAAACTCAGTTTTGTATCTGGAAATTGGCTACTAAAACTCAATGAGAAGAATGGTGCCCGGATTGGACACTGAGCTGGACTGGGGATGAGAGTATTTTAGCTAGGAATATTTAACAGATCTTCCAGTGACAAACAAAGCCAGTTGCTTTTAACCCTCAGCTCACTTCTATTCTATTTCCTACCTTTCATGTTGTGTATGTTGCTGTGGGACTTGCTATTTTATGTGTATTTCTGCAGTGTATTCACCTATGTGTTGAGAGGTATCTCCTGAGTTTGTTTTCTTTGCTCTGAAAAGTTTAAATGGTCATTCTAACTCTCATTTGAACCAACTCTAATTGCCGTTTGCTCATTACTAACTGTAAAAGCAAACACTGGAGTCAAGGGTCACACCAAGTGGAGTGGTTCTGTGGACACAAACCAGCGGAGTGCAGTAGAAGATCTACGTCTGATTTTCTTCATTTTTTTATGTATGTAGTTGAGAAAAAAGAGTCCTTCTGACCTTTACAGGTCAGACGTTAAGTTAATCTGACATGTTGAGTTCTACTGCAAGACATTATTAACTGTTAGCTAAACTACTGTGTTATGAATGCATTGAGGGCAGCACAAGAAATCCCATTCCTGCTACTAATGTCCATTGCCATTCAGCAGAGGAGGCTCATATGTCCTTTCCCCCTTAAAAAATGTAAATCCAACAATTCTTTCTGCAGCTGGATAAAGGGATCTCAAACCTTGTTTAAAAGGCCACAGGAGACAGTGCCTGCCCTCCCTTTCCTTGTGTGAAAGCGTTGTGTCAGCTCTTAGCAGTACTATTTCTAGGAAATCGTCACTGATTTTAAGGTTGAATTTTGCAGCCTCCAACTTTCAGCTCTCGGTATGCCCTTGCTAACAATGTCAAAATAAAGTTTAGGGTATTTGCATGTAAGCGTATGAAATGCAGTAGCCTGATCTGCTGTTACTAAGTGTTTTCATTATGTACTAGACAAGCGTAGGTGATGAGAATATTGCATTCTCTTTGATTAGCAGATGCAAATCTAGAAGGTAGCACAGTGATATCCTTCCTAAAATTACATAGCATGTCACTTCACATGTGCCAGAACTGACATGGCAGAGAAAGCCTTTCAAACTGAGGAAGGCTACCAGAATCTGGCCCTAACAGCACAAATGCTACAGTGAGAATAGCTATTAGAAGAATAAACTGCAGTGATAACACATACGAAGGCTTTAGGGGGAAAAAAAGCAAACAAAAAAAACCTACCAAAAACCAAAGGGTGATTCAGGTAAAAAGGTGTCCTCGTATTTAAAATTCCCTGCATTGTTCATTAGCTCGTGCCTTCACAGAGCTGTCTGTGGAGACAAATGGATATACCGCGCTCCATCACAGAGAACAGCACGGGGGAAGAGGGAGCAGCTTCGCCAGTCTAGTGGGACTGAGAGCTGTGCTTAGCAAAGCCAGCTCTTTTGGTCCTTTTAATAAAATGACAGTAATTTGACAGTAATAAACATTAGGCTGTCAGTGTAATGTAGCAGTTTGCAAATAATGTTGACATTATCTTATGCTTCATGTCAGAATGTGGGTCCGCTTTATCAGCTGATTAATGGGGAAATTGGATGAAATTCTTTAAATCTGACAAAAAGGAGCTTGGATTGCACTGGGAATGAGTTGTCTTTTGTTTTCCTCTGTTCTTTTTAAGCCCTGGTAATGCTTTTTCATCTCCTTTTTGTTGTCTTTTTTTTTTTCTCATTTTGAGCATTTGTGCAAAGCTGTGACAAGTTGAACATAAATGGTAATGCTGTCTTAACTACTGGAAGTGCCATTTAAAGAAGTCCCAGAGTTTTTTTCTAGAAATATACAGTTCTGAAGTAGTGAAGGTTTGGTTTTTGCTTTGGTGGCTTTTGGGGTTTTTTTGAGGGGTGGTGGTTTTTTTTGTTTTTGTCGGTTTTTTTGTTTGTTTGTTCATTTTTTTGTTTATTTGTTTTGGGTTTGTTGTTTTGGGTTTGTTGTTTTGTTTTGGTTTTGTTGTTTTTTTTTTTAAATTGCCTTGATCATTAACTTCTGTCTACCTACTGTCAAAGATTGTAGGCTATTCCTACGTACTAGTGACAAAATACAAATTATGCTCAGCCTTCCAAAATTCATATTAGGGCTGAGGGGATTATGAACACAGAAATTTGCCATTGCCGTGCCAGGGATTTCCTTTGCCATTGCAGCCCATCGTTGTGAGCCAAGCAGTCTGTCACAACCTGCCTTCTCAACCACATCCTTACAAAGCTTATACTTTTCACAGAATCTTTTTCTTTCTTGTGGGATTTCCTAGAAATGCATCGACTTTAACTAATAGGCACTGGGAAGATTTGGACTTTGCATACATTTTGTAACTGTATGTGATCCAAATGCATTTTGTGCCATTGAAGATGACAATCAGAAGCAGGCTATCGGACATGTGTGCAAATGCCAGACAAAATTATCAACTGGCTTCTTTTCAGAAGGGAAAGTATCACCATCTAGTATCCATTTCAGAGATGTTTGAGGAAGCTGCTGGAAAAACGTCTGACTCATAATGATTTCTGTGTGTGCTGAATGTGGAGAATGACAGATCTTCCCATCTGTCCGTTCTCCCATATGGCTCACACAAAGGGAGTATCCAGCACCACCGTACCCATTTCAGAGAGTCATCAGGTATCCAGGTCAAATGGGACCTCAGGAGATCTCTATTCCAACCTCCTTCTCCAAACTGGGTCTGCTGTGGGATTGTATAACATTGCTCAGAGCTTTGTCCATTTGGGTCCTGAAAACCACCAACGATGAAGAAGGTGCAAAGTACCCGGGCAACCTGCTCCACTGCCTAGCTGTCCTCATGAGGAAAAAAGTTTCTCCTTATATCCAGTCTGAGACTCTCTGAGCTTGTTGTCTCTCATCCTCCCACCATGCACCACTGTGAAAAGCCTGGCTCTGTTTTCTTGACCTTCCCATGGGTACTGGGGGCTGCTGTAAGGTTCCCCCAAAGCCACCTCTTCTCCAGGCTGAACAGTGGTCACTCTTCAGGCTCTTCTCAGGGTGTTACAACCCTGATCATCTCAGTGACCTCCACTGAACTTGTTCTAGTTTGTTGATGTATTTTCTGTATTGAGCTATTTAACTCATACTTAAGGCAGCTGAAATATAACGTGAGCTAACCGCTTAAACCCCTGTGGAGCTGGCACCAAGTGCTCTGACCAGTTCTGTGGGTGATAATAACTTGCCCTTTCCATCTCGGAATCCCATGGGCAAGAGGACAAGATTATCTTGCTTCCTAGATGAGAGATGCAAACATATTACCCAACTTGGACAGAGGTAGTATAGTCATTCAGTGGCACAATCACGATTATTACCTGAATCCTTAGTCATTTTCCAGCTTTGCTGGACTGGACCTCAAAATCTATCTGATTTTGCTGGCATGGGTGGCAATTATGAGTGAATCGGGAATAAGTGTCAGTAAGTACTCCCAAGAGACACTTGACACCCTCTACAGGAAATCCAGCAGCCAATATTAAAAATCAATTAGTATTTCCACAGCACAACCTTTGCCATACAATGTACAATGACCTTTACATGCCAGAGAAGAGTCAGTTTAACATACTATATAATGCCAGATGGTAATGTCTTTTCTCACTTAGGTCGCTTGTGATTAAATTTTCTTAGCCACCAATTGACCTTTATCCATCTCCCGCACTTTAGTGGATGGAAGTTGGTAAAAGCTAATAGGGTATATACACCACAGTGTGACAACTTCTCATAACAAGATACAAGCGGGCAGTGAGATGTGCACATCTAAGATGCAGTCATTTCAAGCAAATTTTGTCCAGATAAAGGAGTAATTATTGAGATGAAACCAAGTTACTTTTGTGTCCATCATGTCCTACATGTACATTTTCCATTCAGTGGGAAAGTGTACATAAGTAGTCCTCTTTTCACTGTTGGGCTCTGTTGGAGCTGTTCAGTAGATAAATGTTTTCCATTTAACAAGAGAAGGATGAGACATTTGTTATACCCCGGCTGGTGTCCTAGTAAACACGGAGAGAATTTACCCTCATTCTCCACCTTTGGAGATCAGTCTATAGTCAAACGACATCCAGTAGTTGACACTGTGCAGAGCCATAGTGCAAGAAATGGCCTTTGCACTAGTTTTTTACCTCCTGGCTGATGCAGTGGCTTCCCACGATCCAGATATTTGCTGGCCCTAGAGGTCTGGCAGATATGGATCCAAGGTCAGTAGTAAAATGAAGTGTCACCATACTGTCTTTTCCTTCTCCCACGATCCAGTGCATATGCCACCCCAGATATGAGTGACACGTAGATTACTTCAGCTCGTTTGCCCCATTGGGAAATCCTTGCCAAGGGGAGGACTAGTTGATATTTCTCTCTAAAACACATATATATTTATATTTTTTCAACCTCTTCAGTTCAACCTGAAGAAGGATTTATCATGTACAATTGCCATTTCACAGGAAAAGTTTGAATTTTACAAGGCCCCAGCATGCACATGGCACACTTGTCTTTCCTGGTAAGACTTCTTAAGGAAGTGTTTCTGTTTCTTGTAAATGTTCCTTACAATAACTGTGTCCAGGATCTTGAAATCTGGTTAAAATGAAAGCTGATTTGAGCTCTCCTTATGGAGCAGGCTGCGATTGACTCTGTTGTCCAGTAATGCAAACACAGCATTCAAAGGGTATTTTTGAAATGAAGCAGTACATCATTGTAAGCAATTGCTGCTGCAGCTTTTCACCATATTTCTCTTCTATTGAAATAGTCTGGAAGGAAGGAAGGGAAGTGCTGTTTTATCACACACCATTCCTATGGGCTCATCTTTTCTTCTCATCTATTGCAATTGTCTTTTAGAGCTTTCCTTTGGCAAAACTTTCCTTAAGATATTTGTTGTTTGTTTTTTTTTTTCTCTCTAGATCCCGAGGATGCCAGCATATGGCAATGAAACACCACCACTGAATTACTGTCTCTTTTCATGGTAATTAGTTTAGACTTTTGGACTGCATCTATCCTAGCTAATTGAATGGTGCCAGGGAATGTTCCCAGGGACGGGAACTTGATCGCCTGTCCTGTTAAATGGTTCCTGTTATGATTTTGGCCTCAGCCAGCTGGCACTCTCCCAAATGCATCCTGGACATAGTTCGGGAATCAGCACAGACCAGGGACCATTCCCAGTTAGCAGTTTGGATGTGCTCACCCTGTTTCACAGGCCGGGAGAGTTTAACAGTACAGCTATGGGCAAATCTGTGCCAAACAATGATCCCAGACACATATAGCATAACTACCTAACCATATTGTAACCCAAAAGCAGTGTCTCCCTTTCCCTCTTTACCTAAAAAGAACCCCGATTACAGTTAGTTCTTAAAAAAACTTATGTGCTTTTTAACTTGTATAGCACATAGCTTGGGAATCACTAGAACTATAATTTTCTCTGACAGCTAAATCAGTGCTGTTCATAAATATATATTGCCTTCTAGTCATCGATTATGCAAATACGGGCACATATTGCATGTATAGGTTGGACCTGCTCCACAGAGGAATCAGGACTGTGTAGTGAAAGTGCTCCAAAGCCTGGACAAATTGCTTGTTGCAGCGATGAGGAGGTATATGATGAATAAGGAAGAGAATAGGAGGAGGGAAGGGAAGATTTCTTGCCTATCACAGTTGAATACTGAACTGAAGAACTGGATACTATCCAACGTGGTGTTCCCAAGAGGTTCTCCACAAGAGACTCAGAGCCAGTAGGTTAACCTACAGTGGAAACTTTTACTAAGTTATTGTTACACCTCAGAAAAGTGCCCATTGTCTGTACTTGCAGGTTGTAGGCAAATTCAAGCTGGGCTACAAAGAGCCTTTCTTTAATTCCTTTCTTTAATAAAAAGGTGTCGAGGACAATGAAACAGCAATTATGTCTTTGTGAAACAATCATACATGGCTTTAGCCAGATTGATTTTCTGGGTACTCAAGTAGAGTGTATCCTGTGGGATTTTCTGTCTAATCAGGTGGCAGGTGTTTTCATGCAGAAACCCTTCCTTCTCTCAGAAGACCTAGAGAGGCAGTCCTCCTCCCATGTATACATCTCCACATACGGCTTTTGTAGGCGACCAGAAATTCACCTTTTAATAGTGATTGCTCGTACTGAAAGCCTGCCTTGTAGTTTGCATCAACCATACTTTCATACAGATGATGTGGCTTTGATACCACATGCAGATGTTGTCTTAAAATGATCTTAATTTGATTGCAAACTGTCCAAGTTTCAGTGCTCTGGCAGGAAGTTTGCAGCAATAGATAGAATTTCAGTTCAAAATTCGGAAGATTCTTCAAATAATTCCATTTTTAGGGAATGTGTAGTTGTGTATTAAAAATTCTATTACATCAAATGAGGACTAATTTTTATATTATTAAAGATGGAATACGATTTTTGGTTTTCATTTCAACCAGCTATTAATATTGACACATTGTTAAAACAACCCTGTGCTCCAGAAATGTACAATTAAATGTCCGCAGAATGTAATATCAAGGATAGCAAGTATTATTGATTAATTTCGTGATACAGGTTTCAGTACTCACTTTAAAGAGTCACTCAATAGTAGTTATCAAAATATATGCAGAGGACAGGTGAAGGTTAACAAACTGTCTGTAGAACCCAGCTCACAAAGTAAACTCTCAGCTATGAGTTCTGTGCGTGACTTATTACTTCTAATAATGTAAATATGTGCATATTAGAGGCCCTATTGATCATCAGTAGCTACCTTTCAAGTCAGAATTAACAAAGGTAGTAAGACAAACACAGAAAATAATAGCCCATTAATCTAGGTAACAGAAGGGAACTGCAAAGCTTAGCGCTCATTTGAAAGTCACTAGTAGAATAGAGTTTTATTCTACCCCTGTAGTAGCTACAGAGCGGAGGAGAAGGAAAAGTAGTATCTTTCTTATTTGTCTGAGATTGGTCCCGCAAGTGGTACTACTGCAAGCCCACACATTTTCTTTTTATCCCTATTATTATTTTTCTCAATTTCCTTAACATCTAACAAGTATTTATTTGTTGTCACCGATATACAGTAACTTCCACTACAATCAGTTTACTGAATGGAGGGCAAACATGAGGATTCCTTCTCTGACACAAAGATGCTCTAAAACCACAGGCAATTTGATTAATCCTTCTCTGCTTCTGTTTTTCCTTTTATCACCTTCCCTGTGCATTAGAAACATTTATCTGGAATGGTACTTACCTCATCTTGTTCCAACTGATCTTCCCACTACAGCTGCATGCTCTAATGCCTTATAGTAATACAAATGAATAATGGCTCTTACACACCAAGGAAGAATTTAAAATGAACTTCCATTTTGGTAAAAAACCAACCTCCTCCCTTAAAAACAAACAAATAAACAAACAAACAACAAACACATCCTTTCCCCCTAAAACTTACCATCAGTAATTAATTTCTGAAGTTTCATATTTATGAAACTGCACAGAAAAAATCAGACCTTCTGGAAACTAAAATGTTTTTTATACATAGAATCATAGAACATCTTGGGTTAGAAGGGACCTTTACAGGCAGTCTAGTCCAACCTCCCCTGGAACAGGCAGGGACATCTTTAACTAGATCAGGTTGCTCAGAGCCCTGTCCAACCTGACCTTGAATGTTTCCAGGGATGGAGTATACCACCTCTCTGGGCAACCTGTGCCAGTGTTTCACCACCCTCATTGTAAAAAATTTCTTCCTTATGTCTAGTCTAAATCTACCCGCATGATAACTTTCATCTAAACTGTACCAATTTCACTGAATTTACATTGCTGTTTGCAGTTGTTTGAGGTGAATGGGACAGTGAGGCAGGTGGACTGCGTCACACAGGTGATGGATGTGGTGGAGGTCACTCAAGTTGCCTCCTGCCAGCTGAAATGGGAACCCACTCCTTTCCATGGATGGATGTGGTCAGCCAGGCACCTGCAACTGTGGGCTGTTAAACTCACCTGATCACATCAACTTGCACTGTCTGTGAGGAATTAGAATTCTTTTCTTTATTGCTAAAGAGAAAAAGAGAAGGAATCATGGGCTATAAAATGGAAATTAGCACACTGAGCTCTGTCACTGTGGTGACCATCTGTGTCTGGCAGGCGAGCAGATTCATTTAGCTGGTGGAAACACATGATACGCTGAATTACGGGAGGGGAGAAGACGGAAACTTGAACCCACCTGAGCCCTGTAAAAATACTTTTCTTCATGATATGGCAGCTTTGTCATCTTTTACAGTGACTTACAGGTGATAACAAACCCCCTCTACGTGGAGTCTAGTCTAACTTTCTTATTGATTTTTCTCAGTCCTGTGTGCTTGTTTAATAAGAAAAATGTTGCTCAAAACTCAGTCTGATAATCTTAAAGATGTTATTTGCTTTTTTGAAAGGTGAGCTGGATTATGATTAATATGGTGCATAGCGAAAACCTAATAGAGTCAGTGCTCCTTTATATCTCACAGTGGTCCAATCCTGGTGCGGAGAAGAAAGTAACAGTCAAGCCTGAATTAAACACTCTCAGCTTTCATGTTTGTGCAAGGGATTTTGATTTATTTATTTATATTTGTGTGTAGGCCCCCGTTCAATCACAGGAGCTAACGTCATCCTCCTGCACAGAATGGGGACAAGAAACTCAGTTATCTACCAAGTACAACGTGCTTCCCCACTTCCCCTGTCCCTTTCCAGGGTCAGTCTCAGCACTGGTCTCCTTGGGCACCCCTCTCTTTTGATGATCAGATGAGTAACATGGTACACATTCTTCTCTGAGTGGATCAGAGATACTTTTTACAGGTGAGTGTAGTGAATGCATGACAGTTCCTCTATTTCTGGTTTGCACTGGGAGCCTGTGACAAGCAGGGACTTCATGGCACCAGCACAGCCTCGCAGGAAGAGTACAAGTGAACCTGCCACCCTATCCCTATCCCTCCCTCCTGTCCTTTCCTTATTCCTTCCCTTTTTAACCAAAATCACATCCCATCAGCGCACCAAGACTCTCAGCAACTTCTTTAGGAGTCAACTTAGTATGTAACTAGCCACCCGCCAAATATCTCTTGCGTCCCTTCACTGGAAATGTGGGATCATTTATCATGAGCCTGGAGAAGATACAGTTTCTCCTTGGCAGGTGAGGCAAGATGGATCCCAACCATGAGTTCTGCCCTTCCTTGCTGGCTTTCAGAAGGGGCTCTAATGCCCCCCATCAGCCATGAACATGTTGTAGGAGGTCTGTGTGGAGTCTTTCCTGTAGAAGATACAGGAGCAGGAGTTGTTCTTGCTATTGGTTTGTAACAGCTCAATATAACAGTGTTTTAGGTAGCAGAGTTTTACTGGAACCGCAGTTGTTTCTAGTGCTGCTGACTCTCAAAGACAAAGCATCGTTCATTACACACTTCCTCTTGAGATAACAATGTACATTTGTCATGTTGTGCAGGAGCCTACAAACGGCAGTGCCTGCTTTGATTTTCCTCTTGGCATCCCAGCTGGGCAGTGATATGTTGTCTTGTCATGCTGAACCATCACTTTGTTTTGATATTTTTTACACCATGACACAATATTTCCCATCATCTTACCTTGAAATCGGAGCTAGGCCTAAATGGATGGAAAAAACACTGTTAAAACTTTCTTGTTAAAATGGAAAAATAAAAATAAAATATGAGTAAGCCTTTATGTGTTAGTACTCATAAGGGAATTTATCTACAGTGTGGTTTGGTTTTAACTCATAAATTTAAACTGATGGTAGCTTTTTGCACTGTCAAAATGTACAAAATTACTTATAAAAATAATTTTAATAAGCCATCTACTCAATACAGTAAAACTTCTGCCATGTTCCAAATAGGATCACAAAGAAAATCATTCAGTCTAAAAGCCCATTCAGTATTATTTTTTCTTATTGATGCTGGGAGGAAGTCGTGATGTGCTTTGTGAATTCTCACCAGAGATGTTTGGCTCTTCGGCCAGGACTCATTCTGCTGAAGGAAGAGAGCACAATTAAGTAACCTAGAATCATAGAATCATAGAATCATAGAATCATAGGGTTGGAAGGGACCTCTGGAGATCATCTAGTCCAACCCCCCTGCCAGAGCAGGGTCACCCAGAGCAGGTTACACAGGAACACGTCCAGGTGGGTTTTGAATGTCTCCAGAGTTGGAGACTCCACCACCTCTCTGGGCAGCCTGTGCCAGGGCTCTGCCACCCTCAGGGTAAAGAAGTTCCTCCTCATGTTTAGGTGGAACTTCCTATGTTCAAGTTTGTGCCCATTGCCTCTTGTCCTGTCCCCGGGCACCACTGAAAAGAGCCTGGCCCCATCCTCCTGACACCCACCCTTTAAGTATTTATAAGTGTTGATAAGGTCACCCCTCAGACGTCTTTTCTCCAGACTGAAGAGACCCAAATCCCTCAGCCTTTCCTCATAAGAGAGGTGTTCGAGTCCCCTAATCATCTTTGTAGCTCTCTGCTGCACCCTTTCCAGCAGTTCCCTGTCCCTCTTGAACCGGGGAGCCCAGAACTGGACACAGTACTCGACCACACAGTACTCAACTGTCACAGTACTCAACATACCAGTGACACTGTGAGGCAGTCATGAAGCACAACGAAAACCCACAGTAACTCATGATCATTGGTCATCCCTGCTAGAGAGCTGCGATTAAAAAGCATTATTTGCAGGGTTTGTTTTTTGTTTCTTTCTGTTATCTCTCTCATACACATCAGAAAGGTACCAATACAAAAATGGAACTGCAGAATATTTTAGGTAATGCAGTCTATTTTTTTCAGTAAGTGCTGCTGCGAGCAGTGAAACGTGCATGGTGGAGCCTCCGCTGGTGTGGACTCTCATGTCAAGATAATTGTTCTCATTAAACATGTTTCTATGGATGAAGAATTCATAACATTCTCCTCCCATGTGGATTCTCTGATGCTTAAATTATAGTTGAGGTTGGGGTTCACCATTCCTTGGGGAGTACATTAAGTTGGGTCTTCTTTTATATATTTCCACAAAACATGAAGAATCTGGTTGTTTAAATTTATGTTCCTTCTCCCAGTCTGGGAGGCAGAAGAATTTAATTCACTTCCCTTCTCTACTCACTCTCTTGCCCCAGTGACTGTCCCATCGTGCAAGCATTTCCCTCCGACCTATCTGTTCCTTTGTCTCACATATCTTAAAAGGAAAAAGAAAAATGAATGGAAACAGACAAACAAACCTAAAAAACCCCTAATTGCCTTTTCAACTTCTGCCCCATGTCCCTCCGCTGCTCTTATTAAAGGCGCTGTCTACAGCCGTTGTCTGAAATGGTTTGCTACAGCTAATCCCACTGTTCTGTTGATCTTGCAGGTCCTTATCTTCAAATTTAGGTCTTCATCTTTCCAAAACTAAAGGCTTTTGCAGCCATTCTGACATTCCTGCCCAGGTTTTGGTCGGTTCTTGTTCTGATTAAGCAAGATGCTTCTCTGTCACTCCGTCATATACAAGCTTGCCTTTGTCATATCTTTGCAAGTCACTGCTATCAGGAGTGCTCTCTCAGGCTGCTGCTTTGACCATGTTGCCCTTCTCATGCCCTTTTTGCAGTTCCTTCAGGATTCTCCTTTCTTATTACAAGAAAGCAGAACCAAAGCACCTATTTGCCTTAACTGAACTAACTGAACTTAACTGAACTAGCCACCCAGACTCTTTCAGTCAGTAGCACGTCAGCTCCTGCCTCTGCTCCACCCACGATCTGCCAGCTTCCACTTGTTGCTCTTTCCCTTACTGCTGTGTGTTTATCATAACAAATGGAAAATTCATAGCCTCGTCCCCTCAAAATACCCTTAAAGTCCATCCTCATCATGAATGCTGCAAAAGACTTAAAAACATTATGCATCCACCCCCTCTGCAACCTGAATTTTTGCTGTTGTTTTCTTGGTTTCCCCACCAGATGTTCAATTTCGGCTCTACTGTAAGTGGGCTTGGGGTAGAGACTGTCTTTTTGTCTGTGCTGTATGTGGAACAGGACACTGACCTATCACTCTGGTGAGGGTTTCCAAGGACTAACAAAGATAGCAATGAAAAAAAGACGGTATCTGAGAAAAGTAGATACTACATAAAAACAAATAGAAAAAGTGTTTTGAACTTTATTCATATTTTCATCTGGTATCAATGACTTCTTATGTACTTTGAGGCCAGAAAGAATCACTTTCATAATCCACGTGTTGTATCTTGAGGTGCAAAACTACAAATCTACAGTGTAAATTCAATGAAAAAAATCCCATTTTGACCGAAATTTTTCTCTTCACTACCTCTCACATTAAAATTTGGCTTCTTTTTTTTCCAGTTTATGTTTTCTGCTGTACCTTTTTCTGCTAGGTGAGAAAGACGTTCTCTGGCGAGTATTTTACCTCCTGGCATTCAACTCTTGAATTGAATGAGTTTCCATTCCTAGTCCTGCTATCAACATTCGAATTTCAAAGTCTTGACTAAAGAGCAGATTCAAAATTCTACACAGATGTGGGTCTTGATTTGTGTACTGGTTTTGTCTGGGATTAAGTTAATTCTCTTCATAGTAGCTTATATGGTGCTGTGTTTTGGATCTGTGATGAAAACTGTTGATAACGCAGGGATGTTTCAGTTCTTGCTGAGCAGCGCTTACACAGAGTCAAGGCCTTTTCTGCTCCTCACACCACTCCACCAGCGAGTAGCCTGGGGGTGCACAAGAAGCTGGGAGGGGACCCGGCGGGCCAAAGGAATATTCCATACTATAAGATGTCATGCTCAGCAATAAAACTGTGTGTGTGTGTAGAAAGTTTGCCAGGGCTTTTCTAACTTTATCAGTTCTTATTCTTTTTTGCATCCCACTAAGGGTGTGAGTGGGCGGCTGCATGGTGTTTAGCTGCTCACCACGGTTAACCCACAACAATTTGTTCCCGAGGCAGGAAGATAGCTGGCTTAGCCTGCATGGGGCACTTCTACCCCTTCTTCTTCTGCCAAGGTGGATAGGAACTATCAGATGACAAATGACTGGTTTACTGGTGATCGATGTGAGACTTTGCCTTTTAAGAAATCATCCATGAGTCTTCCATTTATTTCCCAGGGACAGAAATAAGAGCATCAGTTCCAGTAACCAAATGATCCAGGAGATCGCAGTGTGACAGCAGTTAGGTCTACAATTATTAGGGTTAGGGAGACAGTATTTCTGGAGGGCACTGAGCCTTATTGGACAAGGGACAACCCTGTAGTGAAGAACACATGATTCCTATCTTGAATATATTTTCACATATGTTATAAATAAAAACTGTGGCCTCCAATTAACCCAAGTTCAGTGCTTCTGTTTTCCTTAAATTTGTGTTAAGTGAAAGGGGTCAGGTTTAGTATTATTTTAGCTTTTTTTTTTTTTCCCCCTTGAACTTCATAGAGTATTTGTAGCATTAAATATAAAAACAAATGAAATGAGGATTCAACTGGGTTCATATATGAAACAAAACACTTATGTTGGCTACCCGGTTGGAAAGCAGTCCGACTTCTCAGTGTGCGAGAATTTTTTTCACAAATGTCCCAAATCCAACTTGGTGTGGTTTTGCATTTTATATTTTAAGGTGTTTTGGTGTATGGTTTTAATCTCGGAAAACTTAGCTTCAAACTGGATAGACGTTAAAAACCCACAGTCACCCAAAAGACTGTTTTAGATGACTACGAACAGAAGATAGCCCCAGATGGGTGTTTCTCTTGAACTTTTCTTCTTCAAGCTTACTGATGCTTTCCCTACCATAAGTCCCATATGTGCAAGAAACTGCCGTGTCAAGTTTCACAAGCCTTTTTCTTTTGACCTTCATTCTTTTTATTACCAGATCCATTCAACCAATGCCTGTTCTTCTTTCCCCTCCCCTTTTCTGTCTGAATGGCTCATCTGTTGCATCCCTTCTGGCACTTAACTTCTGAATTGTGTGGGCAGGGACTCTGTTGTTGTGATTTAGCTTTATAGCATCTGGTCCTAAGGGACTCGGATCCCCAGTGATGGTCTTTCAGCGTTCCTGCTTTCCCAGTGATTCTGTCTCATATAACAGGCAGCTCAGGAATTACCTGAAAATATACTAAGCATATAGCCGAATGACACATCCGAAGAGAATCTGATTTACAGCCAAATCTTTGTTTATACAAAACAAACCATGTCAACTCTATACTTTCTTGTTGAATAGTTCAAGTTAAGGACAAAGGGTCAGCCTAAATTTACCATCTTTGGTTATCTCATCTCATGCACAGTCTTCATATTATTTTTATGCAGTTTACTTAGACATGCAACAAATAAAGGTCATTTCCTTCTACTTAGAAAAAGTTTTATTGCTTTTTTTTTTAAGGAGTGACCTTATTGCTAGTGAAGAGACAGATAGACAGGCAGCTCAGGTGTCTGGAATAGTTTATTCCAAAGTTTATCAAGCACAGTGTGCATGCCATTGATAGGCCACAAGCAAATACAGAAAGAATGAGGTAGCTGCTCCTGGTGGCTTCTTCAAAGAGATATATCTGAGCCAAGGGGTAAGAACACATGTATTTCTTTCTCCATACCTGTGTGGCCATTAACATCCAAGAGGATGAGTGAGAAACAACTGGTGAGGAGTCATCTTCTGGCCATGCCACAAGCTGACTGGAGAGATTAAGGTGGTTTATCCCCCACCCTCCGTTGCTGGCTTTATGGTGGTCCTTGTCTTTGCACAAGAGATGATGCTGTTACGCTGGGACTTAGGAGACAGTTGCCCCTGTACCATGAAGGTGGCGCTGTACTTATTTCAGAAAGGTAAAGAAGGGGAGGGGTAGCTGTCACTGGGAAACTGTAAGGCAATCTGGCATGAAAGCTGCATCTCACTCCTGCAGGAGGTGGTTCTGCAGAAGTGCCAGGAGGCTTGAATTAAGAATGTGCCTGAACATCTGAAATATTTAACACTAGACAACCTCTAAAATTAAAAATAAGGAAAAGGTATATTAAAAGAAATTCCGTGAAGACACAAAAAAAAGACTGCTACTTTTAAGTATCCTTCGGGGTAAGTGAAATACAGAGAGTTTCATATAATGGGATTTTTTATTGTCAAAACCAAAAAGAAATGAAATAAATGTGCAATGTCAGACAAAGGTGTCCAAGAAGCTGTCCAAGAACGATCTCTTCCATCTTGGGTTTTATTTTTCTTTGAAGTCCTTTTTTAAATAGCAGTTTTGAGATCATATTCTTTCCTCCCTCTAAATCAGAATTAAATATAAAAGTTCTTTCTGCAATTGTTTGCTTCAGCCCCAGCATTGATCTGTGTATCCTGTAATGACTGTAACATTGTTCAATATGTGAGTACACTGAGAGCAAAGTAAACTGTAAGCAAAAGCGTGCACCAAGATTTTCGCTGTCCTACAGGTCACCATCTCTGTGCTTGGTGACAATTACAACGATTGCACCAGGAACACGTCACTTGCTATTTGATGCCTGCACAATTGGCAGGGAAATTTCCTCTTTATCTTTAGGGATTCTCTGGAATAGTGGAGTTTCTAGAAAAGGATCAATCTTCCCAAAATGAAGTAAGGAGTTGTTTCCCATGTTATTACTTTTATAAGTGGAAAATAGAAGTAAGAATAACACTTTCACAATAAGACTATGGTAAATTATACATGAACCTTTAAAAAAGGATCCTATAAACCCTTTAAAAAACCCAGAGGATAGATTTACTATGGAAGTAAAGAAAAAAAACCCAATCTTTTTCAAAATAATTATTTTGGAGTCAAGTGACATAACCTGCAGAACTGAAGCCTGAAAAAGTCAGCTTAGTAAGAAAAGTGACACAATCCCTACAGAGAAGTGTCACAATCAAATTTCTCTGCTCTGTACATAGCCACATTCAAATTTGTTCAACAAGATACAGTACAGGAGGTCCTGCAAAGCAGAACTTCTTTGCAATTTCCATGGCATTGAACCCAGTAGATTGATGATTTAAACAAGCTATCTGGATTTCCGAGTAGATATGTAATCAGAATGGAAATGCACTGGAAATTTTTTTTATTCACGCTACACTGGATTTATCTCACCATAAAGACACTTTGCAATGTCCTTTTCTCAGGATCAGTGCTGAAATGTCATTCTAGCTAATGCTTTGCATAAAAAAGGGCATATTCTATGAAACGTGAAGTTGGCTCTCCTACCAGTTAAAAGAATCAGCCCTGATGAAGGATAAAATGATAAAGAATACAAAACCTCACATTCTTGGCTGGGAAATGTCAGTAGTGGCTTTTGCTTTGTGGGTGTGAAGAGGGGTGGGAGAAGCTATTTTAAATTACATAATTAAAGAAAAGGAAAATGGACTTGCTGGCAGCATCAGTGAGCCAAGGATGTTGTATATGGGCATTGCCCACTAGCCTCAGTCCCTGCCCGTACTACATTTTGAGAACTGTTGCCTGATAATGGCTAAGAAGATGGTAAATTGTGATTGCTGCTACTGATTGGAGAAAGATTGCAGCCGCAATTTTTTTATGCTAAAATTATAGCAGCAACAATAATAAAATTGCACTTTTTGCCTTATTTTAACCATACCTGCCTGCTTGCACTACTTGTAGCTGTTATTTAAGTGAAGAAGCAATATTAATCAACATAACGGAAGTACTGCAAATTCCTACCTGGACATTCCTACATCAGTTTAAATCAAACTTATTTAATGTTTAACGCAGGCAGGAATAGTATCTGGTGAAATGCTAGCACTGCTGTTTTGCAGTACGGCAGAGAAGCCAACGCAGGTATACAGAGATTCAGCACAATCAGTTTATAGGTGTATAAATGCGTACATGGGCTCACATCTGAGTAGTGTAAGACGGTAATGCCTTTTGCCTAGAGGTTGCTGCCGTCTTAGCTGAGAGGTGTAATTCATTCTCCAAAACCTCCTTGACTGTTACAGTGAATTACGAATAAATAAGTAAATATATAAACATCCCCTCCCAGTGTTTAGTCCAGTCCACTTCGTATTGCATAGGAATGGACCTGATAAGACAGTAATTGGAAACTGAGAAATGGCAACATGTGAGACTATGCATTGACGTCCTGAACAAAAAAATATCACTTTGCCTGTGTACCAAAGCTGGTTCAGCCTGCTCCCAGGTTTTGGATTAAGGAGTCTAGGCAGGGAAGTCTTTCACATAAGAACTGACATATTTTGAAATGTTATTTTACTGCTTGTCAGAGTAAAAATACAATTGAAAATTACCTGTGAAAGGGGATTGAGCCCTGACTCTGGAGCTGATGAACAGGAGCTATGGAAACCCTGGAGACCCTGAGTGCATGGTGGTCTTCTAGCTAGGAGACAGGGAGTTTTGGCTCTTGAGGATCCATGAAGCCTCTCTGTGCTCTGATCTTGCCCTATCTGTCAGGTGAGCTGTCAAGAAGCTGTGAATCATTGGAAACTTTGGTAACCTGGCCGACGAGCAAGTGAACTGAAAGGTTTGAAATGGGCAAACTGGTAGGGTGCATATGAGAAGCTTGTAAAACCAACCATCTCCTCAAAATTGCACAATTTTGGCTATTCAGCAAATTCTGATAAGAAAGAAAACTTCAGCATTACTCTGGTTACACTCTTTTTGATCTATAGTTCTACAGAAGCAAGAAAAAGGAGTTGTTCTTGTTTTGTCCAGACATTGCCAAAGAAATAATACTAAATACCATTATCGCTCAGAGTAGTGTCCTTGAAATTAATGGAATAAAGCATCCATTGGCTTTAATGGAAGCAACTTCAGACTCATCTGCAGTTTTCCAATTTCTATTCAATGCTTGTATCACCCACAGGAATTGCTAAAATGTTGCTAAGAGGTTAGATTAGCAGAAGGGAAATGGAGACACAGGAGATGAGATCCCATATGGGTGGGTTTGACTCACCAGAATACATAATCAAGTGTTTATCTGCTTTTGCTGGCTACAGAGCTATTCCTAAATCTTTAAGATGTTCACCTAGGTCCTGATTAATCAAGGTAATCAACAAAGATAAATCAATTAATCTATCAGGTTTTCATTAATGGTGATATTAATAGAAAAGAGTCATTGAGGGGATAAATCTGGTTGATATAATCCTAATTTGTCCATAGACATGATTCAAACAATATTCTACACCTAAGAAGGTGCTTAAAATCCCACCACGTCTAATTATGTATGAACTCTCAAAAGAGGGCTTTTGTCCTTCCCCCCAGAGACAATTATGGCTCTTTATTGACCATGAAGTTTTACGGCCTTTGTACTTCTATTACCCATTGCTTTTGCATGCAGATTACAAACAAGTCTCAAGGGCATGTTGCCAGATCAATTGCAGGAAGTAGGATTTATTTTCCTTTAATGATAATAAGACAATATTTACATATACAGTAACAGAGTGCTCAATTCTGCACACCTGATTTTGAAGAAAAAAGGGGTGCCTGGGCAACTGAGTGGTATTTGTCACAGTCTTACAGACACTGTCTACAGGCAGCTCCACCTCTGTTAGCTACATCCAACTTTGATGATTCTCCACATTCTCCATGTACAAGATTAATTAGTTATCCCACAGAAGATTCCATTTTCCTTTAATTTGGTAATACCTCCGTCAATGTATACTTTCTTGGAAATCCTCTGCATCTGTGAACTGTCCATTTTCAAATAACCTTTTTAACTGTGTGTTATCCATCACCTTTTATTTTACTTCAGGTGCAGATTAAGACCTGGTGTTGTCTTCTTTTTTTTTTTTTTTTTCCTTTTTTTCCCCAGCTGTGGTTCAGGATAGCCTTAAGACACTCTTGATCACATATATTTTCTTTAATTTTCCAAGATTTCTCGGCATCCCTAGCAATGCAAGTTACTCAGCCATAGTAAGAGAGTCTGTATGTATGTATGTGTACATGTAACACTTCTGTAATTGCTTATCACTACTATAGATCTAGTTACAACAATGTTGTTGGTATTTATCAAACTTGATTAATAAAATTTTTCACATCTCTTTGGGCTTCAAGATAGCACAAGCAAAGATGATGTCCTTACCCCTTTCTTTTTATCTGGAGGAAAGCTCTCCGGCAGACTTTGCTGTCTTGCCTTACCTCCCCCTGCCCAGGGCAGAGGCTGAGGGGGACGAGGGGCTGCTGACAGAGCCTCTGCGCAGCGGTACCCGGGCTTCCATCTGCTCAAGGTTGTTGCTAAGGAACGTCTGCTGCAAATAACAGCGGCGCCTTCCCCCACCTGCTCCCACGTCGGCTCCGAGGGCTTCGCTCCCTCTCCTTGACTCCACAGACAAGGAAGCACCAGCTGCTGCTGCTGCAAGATTGCATGGAAGTTTTTCTCTTGCCTTTTTTTTTTTTTTTTCTTCCAATCAATCCCTAAATCTTTCAGAATTTAAGCACCTGCTGCCACCCCAGAGGCAGCTTTTTAGCATGCTCCCTCCCCACTATGCTAATGTCAATCGTTGCAGAGTATTTTCCTTGGGCTCGCTTCTCACCTGATTTTCCTTGATGTGGTGTACCACATCATGATTCGGGCCTTCAGACCCAAATGATTTGTGCATGGATTTACTCTGAAAGGGTGAGAATTCATGTAGCAAGTTCCCTTCCCTCCCTTCTCCCTACACAAACGCATGTACTACTGCCTTTCAAGAGGTGTGATTTGGATCTCATAATTCATGTATGCTTGGAGGGAAATAAAAAAGCATGTGTCAGACTATCCTCATACTTTAATGATTACTCTGTTTGAATTAATTATACCCCTTTTGGTATTTTTTGAAAGGTCTGTGGCTGATGGTGTGAGATTTGATTTTATAAGAACAGAAAAGCCGACCACTCATGTGATTATGAAATGATATACAGTTGAGCAAAGATTCTTTATCTCTACTGAGAGCTAAGAAAAAGTTCATAGGCAGAGCACCCTACTATGAATAATCTTCTTATTTCTAATGCCACCCAGCCATGCAGACTTAAAGATAAGTACAGATGAACTAAGAGAGGCTGAACCTATTAAATGTAATGGAAATGGACTTTAAATTTGGTGAATCAAAATTTTGCATTAACTTTTTTTCTTTAATACACTTAAATTGCCACCATAGCAGTTCCATTTTCCTCATCAAATTAGTTAAGTGGGAGATGAAGTGATGCAAGTTCTGATCTATCAAGGAATCACAGCCTCCAAGATGAAACAAGTGAAATATGGAAATAGCTATTGCAAAGCTAGGCCTGGTGCCAGGGGGAAACGGAGGCTTTTATTCTTCAGAAGTTCTTCTGAAAGGAAGCATGTACCTCCAGTGAATACAGTGTTATCCACCATATTCTGACATTTCTTTCTGTGTCAGGTCCTCCAGGCCATTTTATTCCCTACTTCAGGCAGCGCAAAAAGGGACTTGGGGCATCCATCACCTGGGAGAGGAAGAGCCTTGGAGGAAACATGATCTCCATCAGAGCTGCTGCAGGAAATCTCCCACAGCTGATGATGTTTAATGCAGCTCATTGTAAGACTGGTACTGCTGGCCTGGAAGGAGCTGGGAGGCTGGGGAGCCACCTCTGAGTGTTTCTGGGAAAGCTACGGCACAACGTGAACTTTGTCTGCAAAGACTGTGGAGGGATAGTCTGCCCAGTCTTTACTTGCCCCCCCCGGGCCAGGGCCGGGAAGGCTGCAGCCCTCTTGTGGAGTTGGTGGTCTTTGTAGCCATGACCGTGTCTAGAGATGGTCATGAGATGCTGCTCATGAGCAGCACAACGTGGAATGAAGGGAAATACGGGAGATCCATGGTTAGGTTGGATAACTCTCCCTCCTGACCTCACACTTTTCGGTGGCATACACACTTATGAAAACCTTTTCCTTTTTTTTCATACAGATTGCAGTACCCCAACAGCAACAAAAGAAACCAAACCACACAAAACACAATGTATTTGCAACCAGACATGAACCGATAATGTGAATGTTGCAACACTTCAAAATCAAATGATCTTCATAGGAGAGACTACATTAGAGGAATCACAAAGGTTGTGTTTGTTTGAGTGTTTTTTCTTTCATTCCCAATTAATTTCCATTTCATTTTGAAAGCAAACATCAGAAAACCCAAACCTTTGCTCTTTCTTCTTTTAGTAATTCCTCTGTTGTAATTCTCCCCAATTAGCAAGGCAGTGCAAATTTAAAATATTGTTGAAGTCAGCAAAATTATCTGAAAGTTTTGACCTTTGACAAAAATACTTCTCTATTTAAAATCAATTTGGTCTCATCTATGCTGTCCAGAGTCACGATTCCATGAATAATAAAGTGTGTGAATAGCTTGCCTCTGGTTACTGTCCTCATGAGTCAGATGTCCTTAAGTATTAGCAGGTTTGGGGGCTATAAACACTGTGATTCTTCTCTTAATTGAATCAATGGGATTTCTGTTAGTAATTTCAGTGGGAATTGCATTTTTTTAAATGAAATCTTCCCTATTTTTAGGGTTTCTCCAAGTCTGTGGGAGGATTCCTTTCATCTTGACTATAGGTTTAGCTCAACTTTACACTAGACGGGTGAAACAAATTGTCTCTTGAAGTACATCAGGTACATCAATTACCCTCAAGAAAACTGATATTGTATAAAATATCTCTGTTTAGCCAGTAAAAAAGAGAAGCAACCCCAACTGAAGCACCTCTGCCAGAGTACGTCACAGGAACACTCCACCTGGCCACAAAGAACTGAGAGGCTCTGAAGGTCCGCGGCTCTGAAGCACACTGTGTAGAGATTTCCAGGCTGGCTTGTGTGGGCCATTTTTGTATCTATATTGTGTAAAATGCTCTAATCCAACAGCATTTGTGGTGCTGAGCGAAAGCAGTTCACCGCATTGTTCTCTGCCCCATGCCATGAGGGTGCACCGTGGTCAGAGCTGCTTTGCAAATCTCTGTCCTTCACTCTGTTGCATTGCGAAGACACATGCTTTCTTCATCACGTCGGGGAGGTGGTTTCCTTTCTTTTCTGTTTTTCTTGTTGCAGCTTCTGTTATTTGGTGTTATCAGAAATCGGGGATTGGGGTGTATAAATTCTTTATTTCCACTCTTTTTTCTTTAGCATGCATTGATTATTGATATGGCAAAATGACTTACCTACTTACCCAGTATATTTTCATTAATTAAAACTCCAGGTGCCCAGAGACATTTGTGTCCGAGAAAAAAAGGGAGTCCCAACCACTTACACAGGGAAATGTGAAAACTACGATTATAATATCAGTCTAGGTGGATGGTGATGATTATTCGACTGTTCCAGCTCATGCCCCACAATAAACCAAGTCTGTGGCGTTTGTCTCTGGTTTCTCTGATCCCCCTTCCACTGTTGCAAAGACACAAAACAAAATAATTGTGTATTAAGGCTGACAACTCCTTATTCCCTATCCTTAAGTAAATCCCCCTAATATTCAAGCTAAGGAACTGATTATAGGGTGTGCTGTTGGTTGTTGGGTTTTTTTTCCCTTTTTTTTACCATCTGTCTGCTGTGAATACATCTGAAAACCCTGGCTTCACCAGCTAAAATGTACTCAGCAACTCTTTTTTTTTTCTCTTCTAATTATCCTTTTAATTTGCTTCTGCTCAGCTCCCACACCTCCTCCCCCTTACCAGATTGTTTATATTTTTCCAAAGAGCTGCTGAGAGTTGCTTATCCTGCTCTTTGCACCCTTTCCCTGCTCCTAATTCCAGAAATTGCTGTCTCTTGTCCCCCCCCTTGCTGTGATCTTTCAGGAGTGAAGGTGGATCACGACCTTCCCAAATGTTTGTGAAAAATTGCCCCATGAAGCAATAATCTATTATATTAAGAGTATTTTCCTGTTACTCAGCCCTCCTTATTCTGCATTGGTAACTGGGATATATTCCAGTGATTACAGAGAGGTTTGGTACAAACCAATAGTACTTTATTTCTGGAGATAGGTACTTCGTCCAATGATGTCACCAAGCTACAAAAGCAGCTGCTGAGATTTGATTCACAACATCCCTGTTAAGTAATACTTGAGTGGCTGGAAAAAGGCAGCCCGTAAAGAAATCGTGGGACTGACCCTGGGAAGAGTATTATCAGTGAAAGATTTAGGAATAAAACTATGTCAACTTCCCAGCCTGGGGGGCTTGATCTGGGCATGGATGCAGACAACTAGCGCAAGGTCTAAGTGAGACTGATGTGTCTAGATCCAAAATCGCATTCCCGCGACTCTTTTTCAGGCACCGTTCACGGCTGGTGACATTTGAACTCTCCTGCCTCTTCAAATATCCTTGGGCTTGGAACAGCCCGCTCCGAGCCCCTGCCTCTTGTCTAAATGTAATCAGGAAGCAGGGACGAGGCAGCGCGAGGGCGATGTCTCCTGAGGAGCTCCGTACAGTGTTTCAGATCTTACCTAACATACAGTGACAGAACTGGGTTCCTCAAGAAGCTGTTGCTGGTGGTTTTATGTAACAGCTAACTTCATAAACACATTTATAGATATCTATAAAAAAGCATTTTCTATAGCGCCTGCATATAAATTGATATGAATTTCATGTAACATGCATCATACACATAGAACAATACATGTGAGGCATTCATAACAAATTATATATAGCAAATATATTGTGTAATTGTATAAAAATAACAATATTTATATAATATAATAACATATGTTTTATATAATATAAAACCTACCAAAAAACCAACCCCAACCACCAGCGACTGGAAGATCCATTAGTGAAACAGATCCTAGCCTAGGATTCAAGTATCCAGTCTCTGTCGCCACGTATGATCTGTCCTGTTTGTGTTGGAAGGGCAGAGAAGGGAATACGGTAGTGACAAACTCCAGTCCCCTCTTCAAGCTGGACAACTATACAGAGTTCAAGAGTAAGTTCTGGCTTGTATCAGGAATAGCGTGGCCAGCAGGAGCAGGGAAGTGATCGTGCCTCTGTACTCGGCACTGGTGAGGCCTCACCTCGAGTGCTGTGTTCAGTTCTGGGCCCCGCTGTACAAGAGGGACATTGAAGTGCTGGAGCATGTCCAGAGGAGAGCTTCAAGGCTGCTGAGGGGTCTGGAGACCAGGTCATATGAGGAGAGGCTGAGGGAGCTGGGCATGTTTAGCTTGGAGAAGAGGAGGCTGAGGGGAGACCTCATTGCCCTCTACAACTACCTGAAAGGAGGCTGGAGAGAGGTGGGTGTTGGCCTCTTCTCCCAAGTGAATAATGACAGGACCAGAGGAAATGGTCTGAAGCTGCATCAGGGGAGGTTTAGATTAGATATTAGGAAGAATGACTTTACTGAAAGAGTGGTCAGGCACTGGAACAGCCTGCCCAGGGAGGTGGTTGAGTCACCATCCCTAGAGGTATTTAAGAAACGTGTAGATTTGGCACTTCGGGGCATGCTGTAGTGGCAGAGATTGTAGGATGTTTGTTTGTGGTTTGTGTGTTTTTTTGTTTTGTTTTGGGTTTTTTTTGGTGTGTGTATGGTTAGACTTGATGATCTCAAAGGTCTTTTCCAACCATGAAGATTCTATGATTCTATGATTCTATGTAATTTTACCAGACAAGGAGCATGTAAGTAGAGAACAAGGGTGGGGAAATCACTAGTGAGAGGTGGAGAGGGGGAGGTATGTAATCTAGTTTGCAAATTTTCTTTTATGGTAAATTTTTGCTGTATAAAATACGAGGGCATCCTCTGCTGTAGGTTCTTGCTCCCAGGTTGTTGTTCTTGGAAACTAAGCCCCCATTGTGCTTTGAACCTCCCCCGCCCCTGAATCTGCTGCATCAAGGGATTTCTTTTCCCCTTTTCTGAATACTGCTTCATTGTATCTGCAAGCATAGCCAAGAAATCAGCGTATGTGGCCCATGTTATATTGGTATATGGATAGCAATGCTGGAGAACAGCAAAACTTGATGATGAAACACATTGACTTAAATATAAATTGGCTGAAGGTATGTAGAGAATTTCCAGACTGCAGAGAAAAAGTAATTAGGAAAACACTAGGATAAGACATAATAATGTTATAGGGTGATGGCTCTAATAGTCTGGCTATACGTTAAGAATAAAGCTGGAAATAACGTCGCTGATGCTATAAAAATAAAAGTAAAAAGCAAAACAAACCAGAAGCAAAGACAATCGAAAATGCATTGGATGGCTCTGCTAATCAAAAGAGATCAAAAGAGGTCTAAAGAAGTCCTGAAGCCAGTATAAAACTGAAAGCAGTGGAAGGACATCAAGTTTTGAGCTCTTGTTGCTCAACACATGTATCCTAAAGTTGTCAGTTTTTACAATGCTGTGATGTTTGATGCTGTGATGTGTCTGAGTTTTACTTTCAGATCTGCTGTTAAAAAGAAATTCCAGTCCTACAAGGAGAATTATTTATGTAGTTATTAATAGAATAGAATAGAATAGAATAGAATAGAATAGAATAGAATAGAATAGAATAGAATAGTAGTGATTAGATCTTGAATAGATAATCTGAACATATTGATCCCTTAGAAAAACCAGTAGTAATGGGCTGCCAGTTGGACTTTGTACCAGTGACTAGATCAGGGAGCTAGGAGGCGAGAGAACATATGTTTTGAGTGAACATTGCAGAGTAGAAATGGAACATTGTCTTTCAAGTCCAGCCACCTCACATCCAAATATTTCATTTCATCAAACTGATTCAAATTATTACAGTTCAGAGATATTTCGCATTGAATGATGTATACCTAAGCTGCCATGGTGCATCTGGGAAGAGCAGTCCAGAGGTTTCCTCTCTTCCTCAGGCTGTTTTCTTCACCTTGCCTATCCTTTCAGAAGAGCTTATAGCCTTTCATCACAGCATTCCAGTTGTGACAGTCATCCCACCACGTTTCCGTGATGACAACTACATCATAGCTGTCCTGCTGCAGAGTGGCTTCTGGCTCATCCCGTTTGTTGTCCACGCTATGTGCATTCGTGTAGATGCACTTGAGGTGGGCTACTGATTTCACCCCCATCCTTGGCCCTTTATCCCTAGGCTCATTACTAGTGGGCCTGGTTTTATCCCCTTCCCCCTTCGATACTAGTTTAAAGCCCTGTCCGTCAGCCTTGCTAACTCTTGGCCTAGTACCCTTTTCCCCTTTTGGGATACGGTTTTCCCATTCTTAGCGAGCAGGCCCGGCATCCTGCAGATCAAACTATGGTCACTGAACCCAAAGCCCTGCTCGTAGCACCAGTTTTGGAGCCAGTTATTGATCTGTCTGATTTTCTTGTTAACCCATCCGTCAGTCCCCAAAGCTGGAAGGGCAGAGGAGAACACAATTTGTGCTCCCGAACCCTTGACAAGCCGTCCCAAGGCCCTGAAATCTTTCTTCATTGCCCTCAGACTTCTTCTCTCCAGCTCCTCACTGTCTGCCTGTAAGATCACAAGAGGGTAATAATCTGAGGGCCGTATCAGGCCAGGAAGCTTCCTGGCTGTATCCTTAACACGGGCCCCAGGGAGGCAGCAGACCTCCCTGTGGGAAGGGTCCGGCCTGCATATGGGACGCTCTGTTCCCCTCAGAATGGAACCCCCTATTGCCCTCCTCCTGCTCTTCACGGAAGCAGTCTTAATGCGTGGAGCTGGCTGCTTTGGCGACTCCCTGAATGGAGTTCTATCAGTATCCTTAGTTCCCTCCTCATCTACCTCCAGAGGCCCATATCTGTTCTGTACGGGCACCTGGGGGGGCATGGGGGGTCCGGAGGGGGCTGTCCTGCTGCCGCGAGCAGGTACCTGCTTCCATTCCCCCCCATCCTCTCCTAGTTCCCCTCTTTCTGCCTGGTGACAAGAGGGCAGGGGATCCTCTGTCTCTCGTGGAGCCTCCTCCTGCTGCTCTTTCCCTGAGGATGGCAGGGTGTGGCTCCACCAATCAATCTCCCTTTCACACTCCCGAATGCTCCTCAGTCTTTCCACTTCTTCCTTAAGCTCAGCCACCAGGCTGAGCAGATAATTTACCTGATCGCAGCGCACACAGGTACTGTCTTTGCTGTCCTCCTGCCAGAGTGACAGACATTCCATGCAGCCCGTCGCCTGGACGGCTGCATGTCTCTTCATCACGTCCGTTTGTGTCACTTTATTCCTTCTGGCTTTGGCTACAGACCTGGTGGAGACCATGTCCGCCGCTAGTGTCGCCTCATTGACGTACACCCTTCTCTGGTGCTCCCAGGTGGTTCCGCGGGTGACACCCAGGGAACACCGACTCGCTGCTTGTTTGCTCAGTGCGCAGCTCCCGAAGGGCTGCTTTTGTGAGGGGGGTGCTGGCTTCGCCCCACTCCTCCTCAGCTGTTACCACCCCTGGAAGCGCCGGGCACTGTCTCTGGCTGGCCGCTTTTCCCGGCTTGAAAAGCCTCAAAAATGAGCCCCTTTGCCGGCCTTTTTTGCTGCAATTCCCTTCCCCAGTACAGACTTATTCACCTGTATTTCCTTTCCCATGAGGCACTGTGTTTTCCCTGACTGTTGAATTTTCCCAATGATTAATATATAACTTTTTTTGAACAGGAAGTTTTACCGTTTGAGAAATGTTTAGTCTTTCTAAAAAAAAAACCAAAAAAAAAATATGCAGAAAGGACACAAAAGTCTGAAAGTTTAGTCTTTCATCAAAAAATAAACAAATAAATAAAAGTAGACTAACTCTTACTCCTGGTATTTCCACTGTCCCTTGTATTCAAGCTCAGGGTTTTTCTGTGAGGTTAGATCCAGTCCTGTGAAAGCAGAGCAGTGCAAGAGACCCTGTTCTTGATTAACTAACTGGGTACAAAAGACCACAGGAATTCTTGCAACTGACAGGGTGACAGACTGGCCTGAACAAAAGGATGGAGGACAGAAGAAAGACCCCAGACCTGGATCTCTTACGTGAAAAAGGAAAGGCAGCCAAGGGGGAGAAACAGGCAAGATGCCAGCTGTACAGTTATGCAGATTTTATTACAGTACAGCTACTGACCCTGAATCCTCCTGCTGGCCAGGGATGCTGTAGTATCGGCTGTGCTCTCAGGTTTTCAGCAGAACAAGGACCCTGACTGCAGAGTTGATCAAATGGGCCATCAATCAAGTGATTCATATTGTGTACTTAAGCCTCCTGCTCAATGTCAGGTTATAATTCATACAGCTGATGACCTCCCAAAGCAAATGCCTTAAACTTAAGACAAGAACTGCAAAAGGAGGTAAAGCCGCTGAAAAATAAAATCGCTGGATACTAATAATAAATATCAGAACCCCTTCTCCTGACCTCCTCCAAATGGGCATCTCATAAAACCATAGAAATGAGGTTTTTTAGCTCACTGGGGATTACACTTTTATAGCAATGCAAGGAGGAACATTAAAAGATTACTGGAGTAGGAAATTGCTGACCATGCAAAGAGCGGGCAGTGAACATAGCTTTAGAAGAGATAGGACTAGCCAAGTGTGACAGACAGGCATTGTTTCCTTGTGTGACACTGCACCAACTAAACGCCATGGGGCTGGCTGGATTGAAGCTGAAGCTTGATTCAGTTGCCAACAAACAGGTTTTTAGTGCCACCTGAGATGGCTTGAGGTGTCTGAACAACTGCCCAAGGAAGTCTAAAACGAGACAGTACTTTCACAGACTGACAGTCTTTGAGACCAGCCGCTAGAAGCCAGATGGGAGACTCTAGGATATCTCAAATGGCACTGTCACGATCAGACATAGTAGACAACTGTAGTACAGATTGCTCAGATTAACTCAGGTGATTCACACCCGTTTGAGTCCTTGCACCACCAGTTATAAGCTGCCTGCCATTCCCCTTTCTCTAGTAGTCTGTGACTAGCAAAGAGGGGAAGCCTTTAATGCAACGCTACTCTTCTGCATAGAGGATCTGCTGCTACATTGGTTTAAACAAATTTCGTTTAATGGAAGAGGGAAGGAAATTACAGTAGTGCCGTAATTTAGATTCTGGAGTGTATTCCATGTCTGTGGCACAGACTTTGCATGTAAGTCATTGCGGTGTTTCTGTGTTCACCTCCTGTGTACAAAATGGGCATAACTGCATTTTCCCTGCTTTATGAAAATGACCTGAGGCAGGATGCATTAAACAAGAGGAGGAGCTCTGATACCCAAATAGAAGATATTGCCATAGAGATGGGGCTGATGAGCAGTAGTAGCATGATTATTGTCAGGTCTGCTGTGTAAGAGTCTTAACTAGAATCCAGTTATTACGAATAACAGTAGAACTCATATTCAGACAGCTCCCTAATGTTGCATTCAGCAGGAACAAGGAAATAATGGCTTGCTGGAAACATCTTTTTACTTTCTTAAAAAAACAAAGGCCTAAATGTTTTCTCCAGAGATCCCTGTTTTCCAAGTTGCAAATCCTGTTTTGCTGGAGCTGATGTGCTAGAGCACTTTAAAAAAAAATGTTAAGACCTCTGCAAAGGTGGCAGGAGCTATTTATTAGCAGCTCTTTAGAGACTGGTGAAGTCGCACCTTGAGTACTGTGTCCACTTTTGGGCCCCTCGCTACAGGAAAGACACTGAGGTGCTGGAGCAAGTCCAGAGAAGAGCAATGAAGCTGGTGAGGGGCCTGGAGAACAAGTCTTATGAGGAGCAGCTGAGGGAGCTGGGGTTGTTCAGCCTGGACAAAAGAAGGCTGAGGGGGCACCTTATCACTCTCTACAACTACCTGAAAGGAGGGTGTAGCGAGGTGGGGGTCGGTTTCTTCTCTCAAGTAACAGGCGAGAGAACAAGAAGAAATGGCCTCAAGTTGCACCAGGGGATATTTAGATTGGATATTAGGAAAAAATTCTTCACTGAAAGGGTCTGTCAAGCATTGGAAAAGGATTCATAGGGAAGTGGTTGAGTCACTGTCCCTTGAGGTAATCAAAAAACGTGTGGATGTGGTGCTGAGGGACATGGTTTAGCAGTGGACTCGGCAGTTCTAGGTTAACAGTTGGAGTCGATGATCTTAAAGGTCTTTTCCAACCTTGACAATTCTATGATTCTATGAAAATGAACTTTAAACAATGCAATGTAAACTTGGCCAGCATGGGGTGATACTGCCTATCAGACAGGGTGTACGGTTTCTTGCCGTTAGGAGTTCCCAAATCTGTTCCCATGAGGACATCGGGCCATGAGGACCAGGAGCTGGAAGACACTGTAGTCCACCGAAGTCTGCCCTGCCTTGTCTGCCCTGAGAGCCTGCTACTTTTCCACACCCCAAATCTTCCTGTGTGACCTCAGTGTCATCCTTTTCAGCCATGCTGGAATACCTGTTGCCTGTGTTCCTATGGTAGCACTGGGGAAATGCATAAATAAATACATAGAAAAGAAAGAAAAGAGTAGTTGTTCCCCTGGGAACTTTTACCCAAGGGAAAACAAGGCAAAGATTTTGGTGGCTCACCTAGCAGCATATTCTGCTTCTTTATAAGGTGGGTGTAATATATCAGAACTATGTATCTGTTTAAAATTGTGGCAGGTATCACTTCCAAAATAAAGTTTACTTTTAAGTATTGGTGGTCATATCAAATCCTATCACTATGTCAACACTGACTTACCAACTGTCATGAAATATTGAAAGCTGGTAAAAAAGAGAACCTATCAAAATTGGCTGTCAGTAAAATCAGTGGAGAAAAGAAAATGCATGCCAGTAAAGACTTTAAGATAATTTAAGAGAAAGAAAATGATAATTTTTTTCCCTTATTCTGGCTTAAGTTCCTGGGCTAAATGCATATTTTAATATATAATTTGGATTTATAGGCTTTTTAACAGTTTGTACGATAGATTTGGCACAAACCAGCCATTCAGTGTATCATTGTAAAGACAGGTGGGAATCCAAAATTGCTTTAAGAACATAATTTTCTGAGGTGGAGGAGTATTTTTAATGTGCTACCTGTATTTATTGTGCTGTTATTGTCTGAAGTTTTATTAAAAAAAGTTAGGAGAGAATGAAAAACAAAATGCAAATTCTCCCCCTAGTAAATGGGATTTGTTGTTGATGTTAGATTCTCTAGGCCAGGATCTTCTTTCCTGCTTCTGTAAATAGGTCAGCGGAACTCAATGGAGAAGCACGGATGTAAAGTCAGTGCAAATCTTTTCTGCATTATGTGCTGATCCTCCCTCCCACCACCTTTTTTTATAAAAAGCCCGAAGAATTTAAAGAAAATTCTGAATGCTGTACTGCAATAATTGTATTTTGCTTTTGCATACTGCTTTCCTTTCAAGATCTTAAAGTTCTTTCTGTGACAATCTCCATTTTATGGCAGGAGAGATCTCATAGAGACATCAAGGTGTTTTTTCAGATGTGCCTAGAGGATCTGAGAGCAAAATTTCTATGGAAAATGCACTGGTCATTTCTCTTTTGTGCTATTGAGAATTTCAAGTAATTTTTGAAGAGGGTTTTGGCTCCCAGATGTGAGTGTTAAGAAGCCCTTCTTTTCCTTCATGGGAAAATCTTTTCTGGCTGTCAAAATTGGGCAGCAGCAGTCCAATAATGAGGATTATTGCAACTGCTTTAAGGATGCATTTCAAATTTCAAGCCAGGTGAAATATGGAAGGCTACGTCTCTACTAGCAAACTGGCCTTGGGGAGAGTTTGCAAACTGCAGCTTATGTGTACGTGGCTTTCTCCGAAGCACACATCTGCATCCAAACTGCATTTGGAGGATGATTCTTGGTCTACGCGGTTCCCTGAACCAGCCTGACCAGTCTACGGAAGATAAATGCAGATAAATAAAAGCATGTGTTATAGACAACGCTGAGGCTCTAATCCTCTGCTGTTCTGGTCCTGTTTATTTCATTAATTAGGATGTAGCCAAAGAGACAGGTTGGGAATTAGGTGCGCAAATGGGGGTCAGATAATTCGAATTTCATCTGCCCTGCTACAATGTCAAGAAACCTACTGAGCACTGACCAGGCATCTGATGTATAAATAGACAGTGAAAAACTAGGAACTATTTTCAGCTAGTGGAGAATTTTTACTATAATTGCCAGGGAAAGACCCTGCTGGAAGATGAAGATATATTGGGTGAAGAAGGGAAGTTCAGTGCTTGTGTGTAGCTGAAACCTCTTCATCACGAGAAATGCTGCAGTATGTAAGAAAAACAGGACAGTGGCAGGCTGAGAGCAACCGTAGGTCCTCTGGTTCAGCTGTGTTGTAGGAATCTAGACATCTCCTATCAAAGCCAGACCTGCTGTAAATCCTTGGAGCTGCCACTTGTCTGATGCTCACACATCAAAACAGAAAACTAGAGAATAGAGAGATAAAGTGACTTATTCAAGGTCTAAACCCAAGTCACCAGCAGAGTAAGAAGATGCTTCCAGATGACCATATTGCTTGCTGGCTTTATGCATAGCAATAGCATGCTGTTAGAGGGAGATCTAAGCTGAGTGTGAAATAAACGCTTACAAAAGCACCATTTTTCTTTCCTTGTTCAGGCAGGGGCCAAGCTGCTAAAACTTGCAAGGAAAAAGCATAAAAAAATCCCCAAATCATATATTCAGAAATTACCATACTTCCACCTGTGCCACATAGAGGTTACAGGTGTGTCTCCTGGAGAAATGGAAATTTGTCTTATACTTACCTAATCAACCTATTTGTGTCTGCATTGCGCAGTTCTTGGTCAGTTTTACTCATTTTTAGTACCTATAGTGTTGGCTTACATCTAAATTGAATGAACTTTACTTCGCTCTTCCTAACACTTTGGGATAGTCTAAGAAACACGTGTCTCTCTTTCTTTTAGCCTGATCCCACCTGGCCATGTAACAATGGATTTTTTGTGTATGTGCTGTCTTAGTTTTCAAAAAGCATTGTCTCTTTTGTGCTGATGGTGAAGCCATCTCGGAAGGTGAGCACACAGATAGTCTCAGGTGGGATATTCTCGAGTCCTCTTGTAAAAATCTTTTCAAACTCAATCTACTTTCCTGTCAGTTGCAGCATCCTTCCCTACCCCCAATTCCCAACCTCAGTGTCCTAATTTCCTCCCTGACTGATTGCATGAGTCTTTCTTCCTTCTGCTGCTGTAGTTACTGTCATTGTTACCCTTGTTATTTGGGGAAGTGTTCTGCAGCTCAGTTAAGCATCCTGAACCCAAAGAAAAATGTGTTAGAAAGTCACAACAAATGGGAGGGATTCAGAGGGGACAACTGCTGACAATCCTGTTCGGTCAACAGCCCATGGCGTTGACAGCCTGATAGTCCTAAAACTTAGGAAAGTACAATACTGGAAACCTGACAGCTTCTGCTGCCAGAAATCTGAGGGTCACTTCTCATAGCAAATGCGTGCATGACTCCTGATCAGTCAGGGTAAAAAGCTGAGCCTGGAAGGTACTGAACACCGTCACCTGCTGCTGTGTGAAATGCAAATCGGAAATGATCAGGCTGCAGACGGGCTGGGCCTGGGTTTTTGTTATGAGACCCCGTCTGCAATGCTGTGTCCAGTGCTGGACTCCCCACTGGTAGAAATCCATTGCAAACTGCAGGGAATTCAGTGGAGGGCTTCCCTTAATCCAGAGAAGATCTAATAGAAATCCTGGCTACTGACATATTTTATGCTTTTATACAAAGGTAAAAAGAAAAAAAAAAGCTTTGGAAAGAGTTAATGGTTACAGCTAGTGATCAGTTAGTGGAAGCCGTTAACAAACACTGCTTCAGTGTGGCCAGCAGGTCGAGGGAGGTCATCCTCCCCCTCTACTCTGCCTTGATGAGGCAACTAAGTTGTGGCCGCATCTAGAGTACTGTGTCCAGTTTTGGGCTCCCCGGTTCAAGAGGGACAGGGAACTGCTGGAGAGGATACAGCAAAGGGCTACCAAGATGATGAGGGGACTCGAACACCTCTCTTATGAAGAAAGGCTGAGGGATTTGGGTCTCTTCAGTCTGGAAAAGAGAAGACTGAGGGGGGATCTTATCAACGCTTATAAATACTTAAAGGGTGGGTGTCAGGAGGATGGGGCCAGGCTCTTTTCAGTGGTGCCTGGGGACAGGACAAGAGGTACTGGGCACAAACCTGAACATAGGAAGTTCCACCTCAACATGAGGAGGAACTTCTTTCCTTTGAGGGTGTCAGAGCACTGGAACAGGCTGCCCAGAGAGGTGGTGGAGTCTCCAACTCTGGAGAGATTCCAAACCCGCCTGGACACGTTCCTGTGCAACCTGCTCTGGGTGACCCTGCTCTGGCAGGGGGGTTGGACTGGGTGATCTCCAGAGGTCCCTTCCAACCCCTACCATTCTGTGATTCTGTGATTCTGTAAATGCTCTATGGACAAAAAAAGGAAACAATAATGTACCAATCTTAATCAAAGATACAAAATTTTTAACTCTTTTGAATGAGCAAAAGTCTTTCAGGGGCCTCAAAATAGCCCGTGTTGATGAAAATATAAGTTCATTAAAAACTTTTTATTCCAAAATCATCAAATTGGGATTATTTGATGTTTTACATTTTCAAATGTGAACTGTGATTTATAACTCATTTTTTCAGTCTTCAGAGAGAAAATATTTCGGTTCCATTTTTCCATCTGCCTCTAATCCACAATGGCAGAAATAATATATAAATACTATGAGGTAGAAGAAAAATTTCCTTATCACAGTTTAGTTGGCTAGAGAGTGTTTGCAGGAGTCTCTGAAGCAGGCAGCACCAAAAACTTTCAGGATTGTATTGGGTAAACCAGTAGAGCAAGAGAAGTGTACACTTTCCCAGTAGAGCCATGCCCTTCCCTATTGCCAAAAGGTGAAGTTACTTCTTTGTTCCACTATCGATTGTAGCCATTTGTTATCTTCTGAATCTCCAGCCTTAGAGTGAAATTTGTCAGGCTTATCCTCTGCCAGAAGGTCACATTCAAAGCAAGTTCAGCTATTTTAGTGTACAAAATGCATATTACGTAAAAACTGTGCATCCCTTTTAACCATCTTCTCTTTCTTCTACCATCATTTATTCTTATCCAAACTTTTTGATTTAATCTGCATGCATGGACAATTGACTAACTCTCAGATTGAAGCTGGATATTTTTTTGTTTACATTTTATTGTCCTTCCTCCATTAAAGTAAGGACAATCTGATTCTATTTATGCTGCCTCTGAGATTTTCCTTTTCAGTTCTTGCTGAATACACTTCTGATCCCTGCATGGCAATTGGGGTAGTTTAGATTCCAGAATGGACTGCTCCCAACAGAGTCCTAAAAAAAACCCAGGGCCCAACTATTTGTAACATCTATCACTTGCTCTTGGGGTGGCATATGCAGGACCTCAGCTAATCCATAGGACAGATTACTTTGGAATAGATGAACAAAGACTGCAGATGGGTCTGCCTTTAATAACAGATGCAAATGGGATCGCTTTTACAGTTTGCAATAAAGTGTCTGTTACGGAACGCAGCAGTACCTACTTTTTTTGGTATGGTTGGCATGATCGTGTCCCCTTCCTGTGCAGGGACATCGGGGTCTCTTTATGGCTGCCACTGGAAGCACTGTAAAACCCCATACCAGCTGTTCCATCTGGAGGGACACAGCAAAAAAAAAAAATCAGTGAAGTAGCATGTAAGGACTGTCGAGAACACATCTAGGACATGTAGAGGACAAGTCAAGAGGATTTGAGAGACAGTCATTGGACTGGCAATGCTTCACAAAAAGCTCCTACCTTTGTAGACTTCAAACTATCTTTAGAGTCAGTCCAAGTGCTCACCCTAACAGCCAGCCAAGTTCCCACAGTGCCTTGCTACCAGAACTTCATTAAAAAAGGGAGGGGAAAGCCTTCCCACATGGGACTCGGCAAGTCACTAAGAGGAAGAAGGACTTCACCAGCTGAAGATCTGATGAAATGCTGCATGAATCATAGAATCATAGAATCTTCGTGGTTGGAAAGGACCTTTGAGATCATCGAGTCCAACCATACACACACCAAAAACACCCCGAAACAAAACAAAAAACAACACAGACCACAAACAAACAACCTACAATCTCTGCCACTAGACCACGCCCCGAAGTGCCAAATCTATACGTTTCTTAAATACCTCCAGGGATGGTGACTCAACCACCACCCTGGGCAGGCTGTTCCAGTGCCTGACCACTCTTTCAGTAAAGTCATTCTTCCTAATATCTAATCTAAACCTCCCCTGCCGCAACTTCAGACCATTTCCTCTGGGCCTGTCATTATTCACTTGGGAGAAGAGGCCAACACCCACCTCTCTCCAACCTGCTTTCAGGTAGTTGTAGAGGGCAATGAGGTCTCCCCTCAGCCTCCTCTTCTCCAAGCTAAACATGCCCGGCTCCCTCAGCCTCTCCTCATATGCCCTGGTCTCCAGACCCCTCACCAGCCTGGTAGCTCTCCCCTGGACATGCTCCATGAAGCATGGACTGAGGCTGCAGGAGCTGTCGTACCGTTCTGTGTTACTTCTTTGGATGAACAAAGCATGCCCAGTTACAAGCCCAGCTGTCTGTAAGCGTAGCTCATCTGTATGTTTGGGCATCTGGGGGTGTGTGTGTCTGTGTGTACACGTATGCAGAGAAAGGCAGAAGGAGAATTCATGTTGGAATAACTGAAATGCTGGTGGAAATCAGGAAGGTAGTGTGTATAAGGGGCATTAGCTACACTGTCACTGGGATCTAAAGCAATCTCAGATCAAAAGGTCGGTACTGTTTCTAAAGATGTTAAGTAACCTCTAGCACTAGTGGCTGCTCCTGCAGATGCTTCTTGTTTCCTGTCTTTGCTGAAAAGGAAAATGATGCAGTAAAGAAAGATTCTTTCCTCCGGTAAGAAAAATAACTGCCGAAGAAAATAGGGCCGTGCTTCCATTCAGACTGCCTAATGACATAAGATAATGTTAAAATTCAGATCAATGATCCTTGGTCTGAATCAGGCAGAAAAAGGCATTTACCCTTGATGTCTCACCGTGTATAAGTGAGCAGCCAAATCATTTATGTAGTAGCCAGTGGAGTAGAACTAACAGAGGGCCTCAGAGCTGTTTTTAACCACCTCTGCTGTGAGCTACCACCTTCCAGCGGTGAGGCTCGTCTGGTGGTTTGCCGACTCTGAAAGAGCAGCGCTGTGTCCCCATCCACTGATCCAAACCTCTGACCTTTGTGTAGTGCAATAGGGATGGGACCAACACCTTCTTTTTGGTGATTCTTTTTATATCCCTGTATAAATCTGGAGCATATGAAGTCACTGTGGTTATTCCCTTGACTATATACTTTCAGGTAACAATAGTAAAAGAAAGCCATTCCATACTGAACTCTTGATGAGGAATGATAGTGGAGTTCCAGCACCTTTTCTTACCTGGAATCACTAAAGAACAGCCTATGAGGCAGTCTGATTCTCGACTTCACTTCTAAGGCTTTCTTGGAAGCACAGGCATTTTCTTTTTGTCCTGCTTGTGTATTAGTAACCAAAAAATCCATGTAGGAAATCAATGTGAAGAGAATGAAGAGAATACAGTGAGCTGAGTAGCTTAATTGTATATCTTTCAGAGTGTTTGAAAAATACGGGCTTACTTGCTATACTTATTGCCTTTATTATCCAGTACAATTTGTAACCAGAAATATACGAGAGTCAATTAAGGTTTTGAAGAAAAGTTTTCTTTTCTTTTCCAAACGAAAGTGTCATATATCATGCAATATCAACTCTAGTGTTAGACTAGCAGAAATTTACTGCACCATGTCCCTGCAGTGAAAATTTGCAGCTAGATTAATGTTCCTTTAGCTGGCATTAAATCAATTTCATACATATGCTCATATTTTCACCAGAGTGACATTCTGCAATAGCTGATGTTTTGTAGGAGCACTAAAGAAAAAAACTCAGCAGATTTTGTTCAAGCTTCATATATATATATATATATGCACATGTATATATATGCGAACGACACACTTCATGCTTCACTTGTTATGAAAAAGTCTTGAGGTTTCGAAGTTAGCCAACTTGCTTCATATTTTTCATGGCATATACACTGCTTATTATCAGTGCGCCTTCATACAGTGAAGAAACATCTAGAATTACATATATTTAATCTGGATAGAATTGAAATTTTCTTTTTCTTTTTTTTTTTCCCAGTTTATTGAAATTGTTCTTGTTATGCAACTTACACTTCAGCAATTGACATATGGGGATAAAACTGTCATTTGTCTTCCTACCTAACACTCACCACGCTGTAGTTGAATTCATCCTGCTTGGTTCTCAGTGGATCAATGAAATAACAGCACTCTCCATGACAAGACATGCAAACTGCCCAAGGAGCTTCTGCCTCTCTGTGGGAGTTTGTCCCCCAGGCTCAAAAGACCCAGCTGATGAGGGCAAAGCAATCTCCTGAGCAGGACTCTAAAAAGGTCATTTTCCCCTGAATGCTCCTTCTGAAGAAAGGACATTGAGGAGAACAGGAATCAGTTTACTCAGGCTGTTGACACATAGCCACAGGGGCAAAGACAGGGTCTCACCTTCCTCCCCAGTTATTTATCTGACAATCACATTGGGCATGAGGACTGGTTTGTCCAGCAGTGACATCACCATGAAATCACTGGCAAACAAGTCACAGGAATTTTCTCCTCTTAGTTACCTTGTGGTAGGTAAAACCATACCAGTTGCTTTGGTAGTCAGCAGCTCTAGCTGCCCCTGTGTTGATCTGGTGTCTTACCTAGTTGGGGTAGTTCAGTCTGGAGGAGACAAGGCTCCACGGAGACCTTATAGTGGCCTTCCAGTATCTGAAGGGGGCCTACAAGAAAGCTGGAGAGAGAATTTTACAAGGGCATGTAGTAACAGGACAAGGGATAATGGCTTCAAACTGGAAGAGGGTAGATTTAAGTTAGATATCAGGAAGAAATTTTTCACTATGACGGCGGTGAGGCACTGGAACAGGTTGCCCAGGGAAGTTGTGTATGCCCCATCCCTGGAGGTGTTCAAGGCCAGGCTGGATGAGGTTTTGAGCAACCTGGTCTAGTGGGAGGTGTCCCTGCCCATGGTAGGAGGGTTGGAACTAGATAATCTTTAAAGTCCCTTCCAAACTAAACCATTCTATGATTCCATGGTTCTACTGCTCAATATCACCCCAGGCAATATGAATCCTCAGGAAAAAAACACATTTCTTTGTAGGCATCTCATCTAGAGAATCTGATCTGATCTGATCTGATCTGATCTGATCTGAAAAAGGAGACCTTGGTTTTTTCTTACTGAAGAAAAGGAGGTGTAAGTGGGAGAAACCACTGCAAATTAAAGGAGAATCAAGCCCAAGATTTGCAAGGAGCTCTACTGTGACTTTGCAACTGGGGAATTTACTGGGATTTAAGGATTTACAGGCATTCAAGCTCAGGTATATTCTGTGCTGAGACACACATGGATGTAGAGATAATGTAGCAAAGACAGCTTACATATATGGATATCTCTAAATATGCCTAGGGAAAAAATTATTCCTTTTCCAGCATTACCAAGGTATAATGAAGGACCTGTGAAGAAGCGTGAGGTCTCTCAGAGTGACGGTCAATGGCAAGTGCTGATCTTTTGAGGGCCACTGTCAGGGTGCAAGTGAGCTGATGTAGCCATTTTATTGTGTGAACTCCATCCTCTAGTATCTAAGCACCTCTCAGTCTGATAGAAAACACTGACTGTATTTTGCAGAGGAGGGAGCTGAAATATAGGGAAGACTACCAGGAAAATTTTTAATTGGCATTAATATCCAGGGGTCCAGGTGATCAGACACAACCCTGAGGTGTTTTGACACCTTTATGGTAGAAGGTGTCTAGCCTGGGGAAGCAGCTCGTCCTACACACCAAGAATTGGTGGATAATGTTTCCTTAGGATGCTGCTCGACACTGATGTGTTACTTGTCATGTCTTTCTGTGAGTAACTGAGGTCTTGCATAAAGTCTATCACTAACCCTGGTAACAAGCTGCCTGAATGCCTGTTTTGCATCTAGTTTTCTATCTTTCTATGTCTTTTTAGCTATGTTCAATAATGTCAGCTCAAACTCAGTCCCTGTGTTTCTAAGTAGCGCCCAGAAATGATGTCATCTTCCTATTTACTTCCAAGGAGGGATTTGATTTAGTTCTATGCAAGACTAATATGTCTTTTGACACTTATTCCTTAACCCTTTCTCCTGTCATGAAGAGTACCTTTTGTCAGCAGAGTATACAGTTAACATTTAATTACTGGAAAGAGAGAGGTTTGGGCATTTTCTCTGACACGTGATGCAGCAAAATTATAAATTAATACTTGGGTCAAGAAGAAACTGACCCATTAAGCATTTATTGTTGCAAATTGCTTGAATGACTGGCTTTCAACTTTGGTCAGCAGCATTGAGTGGAAAGAGAGGCCTCTTACATATTCATTCATTATGAAAGATCAAAATTAGAACCCACAGAGGCATTATGAGCATGGTCCCTTTTTAATACATGCATCTTGGTGTTCTTTTTTTTTTTTCCTGATTATTATTTAATTTTCAATGCAGGGTGAACTATGCTCTACCAGAATCATAAATGAAAAGCTGACTGCAAATATCGTAAAAGATTTGACAGTCTTGGAAGACAGCTGATTTTTAAATGTCTGCCAGCAGCGTGCGTGGAACAGCCAGTGCATTGGCTCATATGCCTCCGCCTGCTTTATTGTTCTTGGGAAGGATTTTCACCGTTTCCATGTAGGGGATTGTCTCTCTAAACCTAAAGATAAGCTGCACAAGAATTTTATTTCATAAATTTCTGGTTTGCAATATGTACAATGTGTTGTACATATTGATTCTTTAGCTCTGTTGTGCTTTGAGGTTTTATGATGTAAGAGTACAGGAAAATAAATTCAAAGCATTATATTAGTTTTAGGCTTTGTTCCTCAAGTGTTCAATTTTTTATTTTCTGTACTACTTCTTGGGGGTTTTTTTTGTTTATATATGCACACACACGCATACCCATACACATGCTTCCTCTATCATCTCAATTGTCTATCCTGCCTTTTTTAAAAATCACTTTTTAAAATATCTGACTATTCTCTGTGTCATATTTAATTTAATCCAATATTTATAACCATGGCAAAATGAACAATCACCTAGTGCTTTTCTGTGCATGGTTTGAAGCAGTTTTCATAAATAAGGATTTAATAAAAAGCAGGTTTCATTTTTTACACTCTAATTAAAAATTAAGAGGAAAAAATAAAAGAAGAGCAATAAAAATGGACCAATTTCTCTCGATTGCATGCACTAACCTGATTGGATTTGCTGGATTTACTCTAATTTAAAATGTGCGTAAGGGGGGAAAAGCAGAGCTTGGAATAACCATTTACGAAACGGCGAGCTATCAGCAATAACAGGGTAGTAATTAAAGAGTGCCTCTAGCGCACTCTTTCGAAGGAGCTCATATGCCTTTGCTTACTCTCCAAGAGTGTTACCTGAAATTTCATTAAACACAAATCTTTGAGTTTAGCAAGGCAGCCAATGGATAAGCAGAGACCAGGGAAATATTTGCCACTCTTGAATTACCGCAGCTAAGCTGGTTAATAGTAGTGAGTTGCGGTGTCTCAACATCAGGGTCCTCTTAAAAACTTCCCTACCACTGCCCTATACCAGTGTGTGGCCTGTATCAGGGGCTGGGGAAATGTGATCCATTGTGGACTTCTCATCCACAAGGAGCTCATTCTCACTCTCTGTACACAAGTGTGGTTGAAATGGCATGGTGTAGACTGGGGACTTTCCACTGTCAAAGCTCAAATTCTGGTTGTTGCTTAGAGAGACTTCTCATAAGCATAGCGGAGAATGCACAAGGAACGGGAGCAATCAACTGGACATCCCTCCAATCCCACCCTCTTTGTAAGAAAGGCTCTGAAAAGAGTCACTGAACCAGCCTCACCTTTTCTTCTTCAATGCCTCTTGCCTTAGAGGAGACAGGAGGCTGGACGGGGCACAGACACCATCACGTGCTTCCCACAAATAAATTTTGGACCCCAGTTGGGCCATTTCAGTAATTTCTTCTCTTTGACAAAACACCAACCAAAATTAATTCCTATCCTTGGAACAAAATACATTTTGTGTGATTTTCAAAGAACCCTGTCCCAACGACAGTCAATTGCAAAGCTCCAACTGACTTTTCTGGGAACAAGTTTTCACCTCTGAGTTTCCAAAGAGCTTGAATCAGGGTGCATCGTATTGAAAGCCCAGTCCTCTGCACGGACTTTGCTTCATTCTGTTGTTACTCCAGGGGGCACATCACACACATACACTGACAGCGTGGTAAAAACTTAAATACTGTCCTAACGCTTTGGGTTTTTTGAAACTTTCATAGAGCAGTTTGCTATGGAAGGGACTTTTAAAGGTTATTTAGTCCATCCTTCCCAGGCCGTGTTATCTAGTCCAACTTTAAGCATCTTTGGTGCAGCAGGACACTTAATTCTAAATGAAAACATGAAAGAACATGTTTGGAGGGTTTTTTGGTACATGAAGCAGTAAAAGAGAGTGGTACGTTGGAGCTATTTATCCCTGCAATGTAGCATGGGGGATAACAGCAGTTGCTAGTGCAGGATTCAGACAGTGCTGTTGGAGTGGAGGTGCCATTTAGGTGTAATTAAGTGAGCTTAAGTTGCTAGAGATTTGGGCTGCAAAATTCCTGATGTATTTTTTCCAGCACACAGTTTCTTGATGTCTTTTCCTTCTTGGTAAAATCGTGTCTCTGATAACTGGCAAAAACAGCCGGCATGTGAGCATTTGAAAAGGCAGATGCCTCTTTAGATGCCACATCTGCTCTCTGCATTATTATTACGGGGCAATCAAGGGTAAACATGGGTACTAACACCTGAGAGGTGTTCAAGATTGTTTATAAATACATAATCCTTTCCTTTTCTTGGAGAAAAAAAAAAGCATAACCAAAGAAACACAAACCCCAAACTTATTTTCACCTCAAAACTTGTCCCGTGTTCAGTGATTTTGGATGAATCTGAGAAAATCAAGGTTGACTGCTTCTCTGGAAGGAACAGATGAGTTTAAAATAATGTTTTAATCCAATCCCTGTACCATGGACTGTACTCTGTAAAACACCTTAAAAGTCAATGTGGCTTCTTTGAATCTGAAAGGGTTACTTTGGCGTCTGGAATTGCCATTTGTCCAGTGCTGAGAAAATATTTCCCCAGTGGGAGTAAAAGCCCACAGTTATCACAGTGGTGGAAAATGTATTACAGCGAGGGGCCGTCTCACATTTTTAGAATCACAGTATTCCTTATGGGACAGCACATCACACATGGAAGTGAAACACTTTTGATCTGCTAAATGCTTAAAAGTGAAAGTCTTTGTCCTAAGGGAGAGAAAGATCTCTCTTATAAATTAAACTGTTCTTATTTGGATTATTAAATAGTTTCTCAGTGGGAAAAGAATAAAATTAGAAATAGGACTTTTGGTGTGAAAATTTGGGTGGTTTTTTTATGAAACTGCTTTCTTTTTGGGACAATGAGAAAGGTTTGCTGTCTTTTTTTAGTAGATCTTGTAAAACCATTCATGCTCAGTCCCTCAAAGGGCTTTGCAAATATTACCTAGGTGTCGAAATGCTGTATGTGAGGGAGGCAGGCGGTATTCGGACTGATGGAATGAAGCATCGGAGAGGGAGCTTGGGGCCCGTGTAGCTCAAAGTGACTGGCAACTTGGAGGTTATGTGTTAGCTCTCATACCATTAAGGCTGCGAGGCTAAACTGCTGCTGAGAGTGGCATTGAAGTCGTTTATTCTTTTAATGCTTTTGCAAACGACGCTTATAATTTTGCAAGACAGCTTTACCTGGATAAGAACCGGAGACAGCCAGAGACTGGGTGCAACATAAAGCTTTTTCCTCTGTTAATTATTGTTAAAATGGAAGATAACAAGGAAGCCAAAATGTAACCCTCCAAAGAGCATATTTGTTTAGGCCGTCTATACCTACATATACTGACATTTATTTTTTTCTGTTGCAAGCAAGTAATAATAATCCTTTTTCTGGCTTCATAATGTGTATGAATTTGCAAATATGTCTGTATCCGTACATAGCAGTACACAGTCGGCTAGCATTTGTTTGCATCTCGTTGTATTTCTGCAGAGCTAATCTCGTCTCCTGTCCAATATAAAACTGCCAGATAGTCTGTTACGCTGGGAGGCCATTTACAATTCCACATGTGCATAGTTAAATCATGGTTTCCGAGCAGCGCTTTGAGTCTAACTCATTCTCGTGCGTTTGTGTGTGTGTGTATGTCTGTCTCTGTCTTTCTCTAGTTCTTTGGATCAACCAATACAGTGTTGGGAACTGCCCAAGAAAATTTGAGTGCTCAGTTTCCATCACTAAACTGCTTCCTTATATGCAGACACTGAGAGGTTAAGAGATAAAGTTTCTTGTTTGTTACAGCCTCAGTGCACGATACCTTATGCTGACTCTGGAAAAGTTTTTAATAAAGCCTTGTGGGGTTAGGAAAGGGGGCTAAAATCTAGTCTGATTATATCAGAATAGATAAAATATGCTGTAATCCTCATTCTCTGATGATAAACTTTTAACTGAAATGACTTTCCCTGCACTACAGTTTAAAACAAAGTTTGAGAGCTTTTAGTAAGTAAAGCCACAGAATTACAGTCTTTCTCTGACTCTTAAATAACATGAAAAACTACGATATGAGGAGAAAAAAAAAAAGTACATATTATCAAAGTTGTTATTTTGGGATTTTTATAACTGTATAAACAACTGCTCAGGTTTCTGAATATTCACTGATCTATATTTCTCTCCCTTTTTTGCATTCTTCAATTTAGGTCAGCCTTTCAAAGCAAAGTTAGTCATTCTTCTCAGAGGCAAAGCACTATTTAACTCGCCTTGTCACAAGCAGCTCAAGGTGTTTCATTATTGTCTGGAATGTGACAGTACAACCCTCTTCCAACAAAAAATAAATTTTCTTCTAGAACAAACTCCAAATTCTTAAGATTTAACCAGAAAAAAAACCACAAAAAACCAAAAAGAAAAAGGAAAGATCCAAAACTCAACTAGCAGAGACATGCAACTTTGCTGTCTATAAAATATACACCAGTGAAGTGAAGGGGGTTTCAAAGCTGTGCAATATTTTCCTCCTTCTCAGTGTAATATTTGTGTACAAAGAAACCTCCCAACATATTAGTGTCTGTTGAGCGTAGAAGGGCAGAGTGCAGAAGTGACTCTTCTGCAGAGGTGAGGTGGCAGCAGACATCTCAGACCGGAGGTGCAGCCGATTTCATCCAACAAGAAGGAACATGTCAGACTTTTAAAAGTGGATTTCTCCCACCTGTAAAACAATCTCTCCTTTGCTTATTAAATGATTTTAATACACACCAAATCCTAAGCCTGCTGAAGCCTATGGAATTTTTTCCATTAATCCCACTGCCCATAGATTGTGGGGAAAAAAATTTTGGGTTTTTTTTGTTTGTTTTTGTTTTCTACCATGTTTTTTTGTATGAAGTGGCTCAGATTTGCCCTTACTAAGACAGTAACAACGATGAGCCACAGGATAGTAGATGTCTGAAAGATACAGATCCTTCTTCCTTATAAAGATAAGCATAGCTGCAGTTTGTTCCACTGATAGAATGGGTGATAATATGTCATTTATTGATTTGTTTGGTCCAATAAATGGTCCTGAGCCCGCTGTCCACAGCCCGAGCATCCCTGTGCTCATCCTCTAACAAGAAAATGCTGTGACACAAAGAGTTAGGTCGCTTTTTCCTCCATGGAGAGCTCTGCCTTATTACAGTTAAATTTGGGAAGCTTCGGCCCTGACATCAGCAGATGAAACCTGTTGGTCCTTGCATGATGTATCTTCCCCATAATCATGTGTGCATGTGTATTTCCTATTAGGTGTAATAAGGGTTATGTATTGAGAGCAGATGCTATTTAACCAATAACTGTCTCATACTATTATGTCTAGATTTATTTAAATGGTGTTGTCTCCCCCTACCATGTGAGCATTAGAGCGCAGATTTCCACAGCAAACCATTGAGAAAACGTTCAGTGCTGCTGATCATCATAGTGCAAGGATGCTCTTCAGACCCATAATGCTGACTTTTTTTTTCTGAAGCTGACATCACTGGTGTCAAACAAAGCCTTGAATCACAAAAGATGGGTGTTGCACTTAGAACAAATCTGCAGTTCAAAATCATCTTGGATATGAGAAGGTGCAACTCAGCGTTAGAGGTGCACTTGGGCTGGCTTGCACTTGGGTGGGTTTTTGACCAGACTTAATAAAAAGGCAGAGGTCGGAGAAAGAAAAAAATGCCACAAGTTAACTCTTGGGGTGAAAGTGCAATTTGGTGTGAGCTGGGTTCTCTTTCTTCTCCATTAGCAATCAGTGTCCTGAAGTATAACAAAGCTCACTTTCCAGATCAGGTCAGTCAGGGCAACAGGTTAGAAAAACCTCAGTGAGAACTCAGGGAAAAGTAATGGGAAATGCTGTGTGCCATAAAAAAGGCAAAGACAAAAAAGAGAGACTGAGAAGGGAGAGAGTGGGAGAAGAAAACCGATAAGAAAACACATTTACTGTGGAAGAATAGCCTGGATCAGGGAGCTGAATTGAGTCCGGGGAAGGTAGGGATTTTCTTATCACACACATTTTTCATCTCAGTCCTCATCTCTCCCTACAAACAAAGGCAAATGGATAGGCTCTGTCTACATAGTACAGGATTTTACATTTCTCCTTGAGCAGAGACTGCACCACTAGAAACTCAGGATGGCCCTAGGATGGCTCTTTTGGAGGTTCATGCCTTGTCCTCATGAGTCTGTGGACCTACTTCTTGATCTGCTGTAGGCAGAAGGAGCTAGATCTTTTTAAAAGCTACTTCTGAATAATTAAACCCCCTCCTCCTATGCAACATAAAGTCTCATGATGCAGAACAGTCTTCTGGTCACATTTAGCCCAGGGTATACAATGTCCTCAAACTCACTTTGCAAAATGCCCTTATTGCTTGTTCTTCACTCCTGGTCAGGAGGTTTCAGGTAATGTCAGCCAGCGCAGAATGGAGAGCTGTCTTTTCTTTCTTCAGCGCTGAGTCCTGGGATTTCTCCCTACTCCAGGGGGCAAATGGACAGTGAGAGATAGACCGCAACCTCCAAAATGTGTATTTATCTCAATATACAAAACTCTGACTTGTTTGTTAGGCAGAAAACCTAGACACTGAACTCTAAAGGCCACATTTCCCAATTAGAAGGCACTCAGAAATCCGAGCCTTTGTTTCCACAAAGGGAACAGCCCAGTTGTATGGATACATTCACAGACTGCCTGGGAGCACTCCTGTGTTGTGAGTGGGGTGGCCATCCTTAGAGCACTCCTTTGGACAACACAATGAGGATTTACTAGTGTCTAGCCAATGCACAGAGGCTGAATATAATCCTCCCATTTCATAGCCAGATCATTTTTTTCTCTCTAAGATGACCAGGAGTCAGCTTTGAGGGGCAGCACAGTCTATATGAATCTATAATAAAATACCTCTATAAGAAAATGTGCTTTATAGCAATTCAAGTTATTTCAGTGACAGTTGTCAGTAAAAAATCTTGCAGTTTATTCATTCAGTTCCTTAATGTGGGTGCAAATGTGTGGCTGAGATAGATCTATACATTTTTAAGCAGTTAGTTTTCATCATGTGGCTGACTTACTTTTTGCATAAAACATTTTTTTCCTGCATATATATGTTGTGCTGTGGAGGGTAAGCACAGGTCAGTGGTTAAATCTACTGAACACTCCAGAGCAACAGAAGAAATGACCTTACTGGCTGGGTCTTTAGGTGAGCGAAGGAATGTTGCTCTGATGTTTCTGTCTGGTGTTTCAGCCCTTCAGGGCCATTTTTTGTGGTGTAGATGTCTGACCAGCACTCCAAAGGCCGAGGTGAGCAATTCCACAGGGGAAGCAAGTCAGGCATTCAGGAGATGAGGAGTTGTTGAATTCACAATGCTTCTGTCTACTTTTCTAACACAAACTTAACAGATGGGTCCTGAGGTCTGTTCTGTGACCTCCCATGCTGTCATTGAGATTGGAAATCCCCACTGCAATTACTAGCAAGTTCCTTTGTCCTCATCTGCTACAAACGTTAACTCCCTGGGGAGAACACAGTAGCCAAGAAACTGAGTAAGGCTGACATTGTGGCACTGAACTAAGAGGATGGACCCAAAATGTTATCCCTTTTTTTTGGGGTGGATAATTTTTGTTTTTTTTTAAATTGTGTCTCCTGGTCCTTCTCAACTTTAAGCAGTTAGCATGGTAACAGTATGCTTAAAGGCTAACAATACACTGCATGGAAAAAGGCCAATTAGAACCCCCCCCAAAAAAAGGAGGAAAAAGGAAAGGGAGGACGTAGGTCTGCTTTGCTAAAACCCGTCAGTAAATTGTGCAAAATGCAGGATGCTGCAAGCCCCAGAAAGATTCCAGCAGCAGCCCTGATCTAAAGCTGAGTGGCTCTGTCTCCACTTCTGCAATTGCAGTCTTTGCTTCGGTTACATTATTCCTCCTCAGCCTGAGTATGTTTTTCTATATTTCCCCTGTCTATTTTCTGAAGAGGCAGTTGTTGTGAATGGTGGAGAAGGTTGAGTGCCTAACTGAAATAAAGGAAAATTAGTTTTTAAGGAGAGTAAATTTGATAGAATAGGACCCGTAAGGATAACAAGCTGGCGATAATTCAGTGTAGTCTTCCTGTTCTGCTCCTGTTTATTAAATATTCTTATTGACTTCTGCTTCTCAGTACTCTATGTTCTGTAGTGTACTAAATTACAGTAACTGAATATTCTGTCTACGTATGCTGACTGGTCATTTGAGAGATGAGTGTACTTAAGACAGAAATGCTTTCCTTTACTCCTTTCATCTTTGAAATGCCTATTATAAAATGTACATCTGTGAGAAGGCACTTCTCCCCGCCAAATGAAATTTAATGCTGAAAAAGCTACAGAGCTAAATAAAATAATAAACTTTAAGAAGGAGCCTTCTTTTTGACTCACAGTTCTCTTTCCTAGGCACTGCTAGAGTTGTGAGTAGGGATTAATGCCAGTGCCTCCATACGGAATCACGGAATGATGGAATTTTTCACAGTTGGAAGGGACCTCTAGAGATCATCTAGTCCAACTCCCCTGCTAGAGCAGGATTGCCTAGAGCACATTACTCAGGACTGTGTCCAGGCGGGTCTTGAAAACCTCCAGAGAAGGGGACTCCACAACCTCCCTGGGCAGCCTGTTCCAGTGCTCTGTCACCCTCACCGTAAAGAAGTTACCCAAACCCTCCCTCCAATAAAAGATGTCCTACTGCACAAATGTTCTAGAAAGCTTAGCTTACCTTTGTTGTGACCTAAAAATGGTGATGGACTTTCTTGGGCTTTATAAATTTTGGTCTGTCTTGGTTAGGGAACAAGATGCCCTGAATGTCAGCCTCTTTTGGCAATGAAGGGTAAACTACACAAGGCCAAGAAATGCTCTCAAGCACAAGCATGTATTTATCCATAACATTTAACTGCTATTCCTCTCTCTAGAATAGATTTGACAGATGAATCTAAAAGTCTTTTGGATGATGCCTGGATGTGGCATGGGGAATAGCGTAAGCCAGTGACTGTTCTCAGTAGGCAACACAGATGAGTCCATCTTGTTCTTGAATGAGAAGGTTTAATCCATGGATTTACAGCATGGTTTTGTAGCTAGACAACAGATCTTGGTCAATTTTTTTACTACTGCCGAATAGATTAAATGTTTCAAATGCCTTCCCTTTTCAGAAGGGGAGAGGGGGAAATGCCACTTCTCTCCCTTCGCTAACTATTTGGCTGCACAATCCTAGTCCCATTAATGCTCTTTTCTTAGCTATAAACAAAGCTTTACAATTTTGTTTTAGTTTTTGCTGTACAGTGGCAGAATTTCATTGCCTTTCCACTCAGCATACCCTGTTCCTGGGAGATGGGGCATTTGCCAGGAGGATATAGCTTTGAGGCCTCTATTCCCGATGAAATAATTGAAACCAAGTCTCCCAAGGGCCAGGCAGCTCTGTGACCATTAAGAGATTTTGCAACAGTGTGGTATTTCCTTAAGCTGTATTTTTTTTTAAGTGTCACTCTTATTTGATATATTGGTTGTGCTCTGAGAACACTTTTCAAGAGAAGCTCCCAGAGGAGGAAAAATGAGGGTAGAAATGCCTAACTCCCAAATCCCAGTGAAGTTTGTTTGTTAATCAGATGCTGAACTGCTTAACAAACTACACAGTGAAAAAGGATAGAGCTGAACTTGCAGGCTCATGAAATATTTGTGACTGAAAATAGTCACATTTGTGAACTTTAAGTGCCTCCAAATATGGATGGAAGAAGTACATTGCTTTAGGAACATATTTAAAATTATAATATATAAAGACAAATTCTATCCCTTAATGCCCTCATTTTATAGGACTGCCTTTATTTCCTATATTAGTGATTGAGGCTTGTCCTTGCTTCTCCTGCAAGACCATTCCTTGTCTTCCTTTTGCTGAACTAAATGTAAGTGCTCTGTCTTGCTTAGCTGTCTCCGCAGCAGAGGCTAAACCTACATCCAAAAGGGAATTCGACATCTACAAATTCAACATGCATTGAGTAATTTGGAGGCAGCAAACAGCAGCTGTTCAGAAAACATTGAGTTTACTGTCATTGATCTCTCTTTTCTATGGAGTACCAGTCTTTTAAACCAAATACAACACTCTCCCATTGAACTGGGCCCCAGGGCCCCACACCTCTCACAAAAGCTAGGAGAATTTCTTTTGCCTTAGGAAATCATAAAGAATATACAACTTTTTACTGGGGAGGAAGATATTTTTCCGGTAGGAAGTAGTTGGTTTGTTATCTGTTTTCATCCATTTTATACAAAATTGCATGCAAGTATGAGATAAGTGTATCTACCTAATTACTGTAAGATACTGTGCCTAGCCAAGTACCTGAGCTCTTGTACCTCAACTCAGAGAAGTGGTTGGGAGTAGAAAAAGTAATTCTATTCCATCTTTATACATACAAGTTTTAGGTTATATACTCCTGGGATTCTTCAAAACAATTAAGGCCGTGTAAGTGTTTTGCTTTATTTTTCCCATGTGCAAACATACTTAATTTGTTTCGTATATTTAAGGCAATAGGCTTGGGATTTTTCTCAGCCCTCTCAGCTTAAGGTGTCCCTTGGCTCCACACTGTAGTCTTCAGAAAAACAGTAGAAGATAGATCACATGTATGCATGAGAAGAATCATTGTGGATTATGAACCAAACCTGTCAGGCTCAGATCTTTCGCAGGGTGAAGTTCACACCGTGTAATTAAGATGTCTATTTTATCACTCTAACGTGGGAGAAAAAAAGAAATGAAGGGAACAGGAGTGACCCAGGTGACAATAATCATTTAGGCACAGCGGATTTCTTCCCTGGATTTTTTCAAGATGCAGGATTTGAAGACTAGTTGTCGTCACTTGTTTCCTTATTGTGAGTCCCAGGGACTAGACCTGGAAGAGTTCTGAGTCATTCTCTCAAGTCTGCTATTGCAGAAAACCTCACTATCTAACCTCTAATTTAATAAACTCACAGGGAACTCAAAGATATGTAGGCATCTTGTAAAGTTTTGATTTTCCTTTCAAGACCCAAATGAAAAAACATCTAAAAAATATGGGTTCTGACCACATAGTTGACCTTGGTTTAAGTTGGACTAAATGACTTCTATAGGTCCCTTTCCTGAATTATCCTATGTTCCTATCATTCCAGCACAAATGGGCACTGATTGAGGCCTTCATACTACCCCTGAGATGCAAAAGTGACAACAATAACGGATTCCACTGAGTTTTGAAGTGAAAATTTGATAAGATCATTGTTTTTGCTAAACCCCCTAATGTCTGTTATTTTTTTAATACCATGTTCACCGAGGTGCTTCAGCTTCCTGTGTTTATACCCAAAAATAATTGAAAGCAGAAGTTCTACAGAGACGCCAGCAGTTGGAACAGAAAGAGGGAAGGAGCAGTAAAAATCTGTTCAGCAAGAGAAGAGGATGGCGAAGCGAAAATGACTTTTTATTTCCTTTATTACCACCACAACTGTTTTTTTCATTCTATGTTAATTACTGAAATTGAAATCTCTAGAGCGCCAGGTCCATAGCACAGGGAATAAGTGCAAAGACTTCCATCGATTTCGGTATATTCTTGACTTTAGCACATTCTGGATCTGTACAGGAGGAAGGAAGCATGTATACTGGCAGGAATGCATCCTTTCACCAAATCTGCTAATGGTTTGTTAAATGCAATATTGTGTGGGCCATTTGACCTCCACGCCTCCTTGTCCCCCTTGCTGAGGCAGAAGCCATGCCAAGCAAGGCATAACAAAGGCGCAGAAGGTTAAATACTTGTCTGTAGCATGTAGGGTCTGAGAGGCCCCATGGCCAAAGGGTAGAGTGTACCGAAGAACAGTTGTCTCATTAGATCATGTAATCAGTGTCAGCAGCATGTCTGACCGGGACCTCAAAGCTTCTGTTCCTTTTCCTACACCTCTTCTCCACCTGTCTCCCTGTGAGGAAGACTGATAGATCTCACTGTCACGGTCTGAGTCTTATTTTTGAACCTTTTTACATGTTGGCAGCAGAAAGGAAGGCAAAGGGCTAAAAGCAATTCTGTTATGGGAGCCAGTCAGCTCTTCCATTTGTACTAGAGCGAGACAGAATAACTATTATGGGACTCCTCAGCAGAGCTTGTTAGCTTAGACATGGTCACTCAGAGCAAGTGCATCTGCCTGTTGTATGATTTGCAGATATTGTGGGAAACTCACCTCCAAGTCTTCTAGGTCTATATAACCATGCGTGCTCTCAGTGTAAGGCCCAGGGTGAAACCATAGCCCTTCTTATTCTTGTTATGTATTACTCACGTGGTGAGGGTGGGTTGCAGGGAGCTTTAAAAAGTCCTTTCTGTCCATGACTTTGTTTAACAAACTGAACACAGTCATAGATAAGTACAGAGATCCAAGGAAGGGTAGAGAGATCCAAGGAAGGACTTTTGCATATTGCAAAACCCGGACACAAGTCAGCAGGAGTACATACATCTGCACAGCAGAAGTCCTGCAAAGACTGAGAGCATTTGGACTCAGATTTCTAGGAAATAAAGCTTTATCTCATAACTGTTTCTCTGTGTTTCCTTGACTTCAGGCTGTGCAGCTATTTCTTGATTAAGATGAAGTAACTCAAGCAGCTATCATGGAAAGACGTGGGTGGAAAAGATCCTTTCTTGAACTTCTGCTTCTTTAACATTTTTTTTTGTGAAAGCAAGTAACACCAAGTATTATATTTCCATGTCATTATTAATATAGTGATACCAATGTAATCACTGATATGATTACGGTGCACTGTGCATCAAAGGAAGACTCTTCTTAGTCAGACTATAGCCTGTTAGAGCAGCAACCCATTCCTGACAGCTGGTGAAGGAAAGAAAAAAAAAAAAAAAGGCAAGGGTGACACTTTTCAGAAAAAAACCCTCCGAAATCCCAGGAACAAGCATTTCCGGTACTTCTCTATCTGAACACTGGATCTGTGTATTTATGTTTAATAGCTGTTGATAGACTTTGTTTCCAAGAATCTGTCAAATAACATTTTGGCATTTCTGAAATTGTATTTCTATGAGTTTTACTATATCCTTGGGCGCTATATGAAAATATAAATCCTTTTGATGGTTGCCAAATACCTGCCTCATAATTTCACTTGTGTCCCTACTCCACCTAATTCTTAGGTTGTGAGAAATAATGCACCATCATTGCCTATTTCCTTTCTCTGGGATTGTCAAAACTTATATATTCTGCTATCAGCTCTCCCACATCTTCTCTTTTCCAGACAAACACATTTTCTATTTAATATCTGTCCATAGAGACGATGGTCCATCTCTTCAGTGATTTTTTTCCTTTTTGTATTTCTTCTAGTTCTAGTACATCCTTTTTGTGATGTAAGGATGAGAATTGCATGTAGCATATAAGATAAAGGAGTATTAAGGTTTTACAGATTAGCATGACAATGCTTTCTGGTTTGTTCTCTGTGCCTTTTCCTGTAACTCCTCCTGTTTCACCTGCTTTTCCATCTGCTCCTGAGCACTGAGAAGGCATTTTCAAGAAGTGAGCCTGTGTTATGAGGAATCTGTGTTCAACCTGATTCCAACCAAACACCATATTTTTTGTAATCTATATTCAGAAATAAAATGCCTCTCCCAAGGTTTATGTATAAAGGCATAGGTAGGGGTAGACAGTGGTAACAGAACACAGATTGTAGGATGGGTTATGAGGTCTTACAGAGGTTAGACTCTGTCCTGGACTTGAGAAGAGATTTCTGGTTGAGAGGGCTGGGAGTCCTCATTGAGTGGGGTTCCACGGCGCATCTTACATTCCTCGGGTTTGGACATCTCTAAAAGAACACGAATTTTGAGACGTGTAGTATGGCTAAGACAGAATCTCCTACTAAGCTCTTTTACATATGGCTGCAGCAGCAAGATATAGCACTGCTATTTCTGCTGTACATGGGAAGCCAAAAATAGTTTAAATAATAAAAATCAAAAAAGGGGGGGAAAAAAAACCCCAAACAAACAAAAAAACCAAAACAACAAAGAAAACCCAGCTCTTTTCTTTCAAATGGTTGTGTTTCAGAAAGTTGTTTGCCTGCAGGTTGCGGCTAATCTTGGAGTGGAAATCATGGCACCTGTTCAAGACACCAGGACAGAGGGTGTTGTTCAGAGAGGGATGAAGCTGTCCTTTATCAATAACTCCAGCGCATTCAGTATAAACAAGCTTCTTCCATCTGTGCAGCATCCTGTCATTGCCTAAACAATGCTGAAAGGAAAATCCTACGCCCCACTTACTTCCTGCTCTTGACATATGAAGCTCCAAGAGATTGAAGGCAGCACATGGTTGAAACGAAAGGAAAGAAATGAGGTAATGGCAAAGCATAGCACAACTCTCCCATTTTGCTGACTCCTCCAGAGATGACAGAATAGATAGGTCTGAGGGTGACTCTCCTGAAAGCCATGATGCAGTGATTTTTAGGCATTATGATTTGCTCTGGTTATATTACCAGGGGAAAAGAATGGCAGGTGGGGGGTCTTTTGTCTCCCAGTCCCAGAACCCCACGTTGATGAACAAAAGCAACCTAGCCATTTTACAGGAGGTGGATCTGAGATGCCAAGGTGAGGAAAGCCAGCTTTATGCTTCTTGTGAATGTTCAAGCTGAGCATTCCAGCTTGAAGTGAGAAAGGGAAAGACAACTGGTATTTGTGGACCTGGGTGAACTAGTCATAAAGTAGTAACAAGAACTGCAATGCAAGAAAACTCTGCATTACAGCAAATGTGAGGACTAACCCTGTCTTATTGCCGCTACCATCAGCGAATGTTATATCTCACAGGTTCCATTGGCCCCTGCTCTTACTGAAGATAAGCTATTATAGAGATGTAGTTACTACTTTTTCCCTTGCACTCTGAAGCACTTGTTTTTTGATGTTCTGGCAAGATTGAGGTAAAATCTGATTTCCCCAACCTGTCGCACTGGCACCATTAGATGTTGTGATGAAACACTGGTATGTTTTTCAAAGAAGAAGTAAAAAAAAGTGCTTCATAGCCCAGCATTTGGATCCATACCCATGAATGTAGGCCCTCTGCCGCACTATCTGGAGCAGAGACAGGCATCTCTGACCCACACATTGCAGGCTATCGCTCACTCAATTCCTCATTCTTTCTTTTGCAGAAAAAGAAAACTAAAAATTGTATCAATTTCTGGAGATCTAGAAAGGACTTTTCTTCATGCAAGTGGTGGTAAAAGCAGTACATTCCCATGAAAAGTCAGCCTTTCCAACTCTATCTCCAAATAACCTTCAACTCCCACAGCCTAACTGGTGAACAGAGGTTGTTCAGTCCCTCACATGACCGAAGGCAACGTCCCTAGTAGATGCAGCAAGGCTTGGCACAGAAAACCAATCTCTTTGGGTGAATGGCAATAAACTCACTGGCCTTTTGTACTCCCGTGCTTGCTGACAAGATGAACAGTTCACTGCACTGCTAGTCAGGAGCATCACTAACAGTACACTGTTTTAGCCAGTTCTTCATTCCCCAGATCCATAGCTAATGACGTATGTCATACCCAGAGGACAGTGGTGTTTTGGAGTTACACAGAGTGCCTGGTTAGTGCCCAGTTAATGGTGAGATATATATGCTGAAGCCCTTGTGTAATAATTCCTCCCCATATTAGAAGATCGCCCAAGCTAAGAGGGGCATTTGAATTGAGGTCTAGCACTCTTCTGGAAGTTTTGAGTTTTAAAAATAACACCTCTTCTTCTCTTTCTTGAGAAACAACTGGCATATGCATGTAAAGACTGAGAAGTCTGGTGAAAGGAAATATCCAGCCAACAGTTCCCCTCTTTTCCCTGCCCCTTGTGGCATCTCATCTTAATAGTCCAGGGCATCGGCCCCTCCTGTGAAACACAAGGGAATCTTTTACATGGCAGAAATTTAAATTTTGGTCTCCTCAACCAACATATAACTCTTATGCAGCTCATTATCACCTTGTTTGCACCAGTGTGAGTATACGTCTTGATGGTGGTGGAGCTATATGTGGGTAATGTTGTCACAAGTGACTGAAGTCAGGCCCACAGTTTTTTAAATCATCTTGTAAATGGATGTACAAGAACAACAACAACAACAACAACATCTTTTTTTTTTTTTTGTGTTGTCTCACGGTAAAAGTAACAGCCGTTAGTAGTGTCAGTTCTGATTGAGGAATTCAGTTTTGGGTCTTACATGGCATTAGGTAACCCTTATTGAAGAAATCAGTACTATTGCCAACAAAATGTAGAATACAGGGAGAATATGGTTAATAGTAATATTAACTACAACAATATTAATAGCATCTTCAGTTTTAGTGATGGACAAATAAACCTCACGTTGACACAGAATTTAGGGTGAAGGAAATTCTACCTTACGTTTAGTTACTGGTAGTATATCACCGTAGGAGGTGCTAAGTCTGTCTTTAAAGTGTCTGAAAATACAGAAAAGAACATACATCAGAATCTGCCCTCATTAAAAACCATGTTACTTCTCTGACTTCAGCAAAAGTAGAATATTGGTTTCTAAAAGCAGATTTCAGCCTCACAGATGACTCTGATCATATACTTATACAGTGCTATAAATTGCTAATGGGCTTGTGGATTCTGTGAAGCAGGAAGGAATTGGTTGGAAAAGTGCTGTTTTCAAAAGAGCTGTTGAAAGAGGAGAGAAGGGAACACAATCAGGATTCTTGCAGAAACCCAAGGTCACAGGCTGGGAGCAGAACTTTGGAGAAGGAAATCAGAAGAGAAAGAAAAGTTAGAAGGGTGAGAAGTGGTGACGGGCAGAAGAGGGGTTAAAATGGTGGTGGAAATGAAAAGGATGTCACAAAACGTTAATCATGTGGCAGGGACTTCAGATATCCCTTGCTCTATGTCTAAGCCACTTTGCCTGTGATCCCCTTCACAAAGCTTAGGTGGGACCATCTCTCTGTATTTGTACGGACTCCAGCACAGTGGGGACCTGCTCTCTGTTCTCTTATTTCTCCGGGAACCATCATCATACAACTAATTAACAGCAGTAATAAATGATACTGTATTGCCTCTTAACCCTCTGCATTTATTTTTCTGTGGGTTGCATTAAAAAGAACAAAAATTTTGAAAAAAGAAAGATTAATAATCCTCAGTCAGAGTGAAACTCTGGAGAGATGACACCATCTGGATGATTAGTACTTGTTTCATTTGCACGTTGAACTCGGTACTCTTCCGGCACTAATTATTGCATACCCTTTCCTTATACCATGACTTCTGGGGCTGTGTGTGTGATATAAATAGCAGACTAATGACATGCGGTATGTTGCTCAGGAGACCTCATGTTAGTTTACAGCATTTCTCTGATTATTACTTTTTTAATAGAGAGAAGATAAAATACTGATCTCACAAGCGAGACATGAGAGCCTTAATTTGTTCACATTTCTCTAAGAGCCAGTGCATGATGAAATATTTATATGTTCCTCTCTGACTGCAGCATTTTGAATGTGCTGGGTTGTTTGTTGTTGTAGTAAAGAACTCGTGGGGAAAGAAGAGCTGGAGCATTCAGTAGCAGGATATCCATGTCAAGCGTGAAAGTAAAAAGTGTATAACGAAAGCAAACATAACTACACATGGTGCTAAGGGCCTGACCTGCCCCATACAGGTTGAGAATTTAATAATTTGTCAATTGGTGGAACATTTGTAGGGGAAGTTTCAGAGTTCAACACTGTTCCTAATGTCTGAAAGGCAAGGCGAACATAAGGTCATTAAAATGACATGTAATGCCAACTAAAATAATGAGGTTTGTCATCTTATGGGGGTGTAACACAAACTATCTAGAATGGCCAAGACAGAAAGCAAAACCACAGATTGCCACGGAGCTTTTGGAGAGAGGGGTGCCATCTGAAATATGGACACTGCTGATGAGATGCCCATTCTTGGTTAATCTAAATGTGACCTGGTGACACATTATCCTCCTGAGGTTTCACCCTGGCATGTTCTTTTCTAGCGGCAAATTTGCAATGTACAAAATCAGTAACTGATGATAAGGACAGTGAGGCTTGGTGTGGCATTTCCACTGTCGTGATGACATTTTGGTGGGTTAACTCATCCCCCCAGGGGTGAGTTAATAAGTGTTGATTGCTATTCACTCCGTGTTTGTATTGGGATTAGCAAAAACTTCTTTCTCCCTGTACAAAGCATGGGTTTTCTAAAGGTTTTAAGTCCATTGTCATGGCATGTAAACAAGTGTGTATTCTAGCTTAAAGACCAACCTGATAATCAGAAGAAGACTGAAGACCGTTTCTGCCAATGATTTTTGCTGTAATTCACTTGCTTGGCAGTTGTCTGCCCAACTCAACCCTCACCCTCTGCTCAGATCCCAGCTCAGTGCCACTCTACTGTATCTCTGCAGCTCTCCACAAACACACATTTGAATCATGGAGAAGTTCTTCAGCAACAATTTTGAAAATCTCCGTTCCTGACTTGTAGCCAGAAACTTCCAGTCCATCCTTGCTCTGCTATTGCTCACAAGTGGTGGGACAACCTTGGAAGGAGAGACTGGTATTTCGTAGGATGAATGCCAGCAGAGATCTGCAAGAGAACCTGAAATACACCTTAACATTGTCCTCAGGAGACATAGGCAGAACTGAATAGGTGCTAGGAAATGAAACAAAAAGGCAGCTTACAGATTTTGAACTGTTAAATATTAAGGCAGGATTTTAGTTGTTAATCCTTCCTGATTCACCAGTCTTCAAATTATCCAAGCTCTATCCTGAAAACCTAAGCAGGTTTAGTTTTCTTAGCTGTCATTGCAGCTCACAGACTCTCAGAAGGCTTCAGCCAAGTTTGAAATACAGTATAGAACATATGCCATTGGAGACAGTCTAGGTTGGGTTAAGGTGGGGTAGGAATTTAGGGAGTCCATGGGGACTGAAAATATTCTGTTAGAGGATTTAATGTAAAGGGGATATGCTTCTCTTTCCCATCCACTGTGCTGTTTCCTCACTGACCTTGCTCTTTCAGCTAGCCCAGAAAATGAAAGGACTATTACCCTTTTCTACGCTCCTTGGGGTTTCCAGTCCTTTATCTCTACTTGAGCCTTCACATCCACAAAGTCCAAGGACCAAGAGTGAGGCAAGGAGAGGGAAGGGTCCTTACAACCTTCTGTTATCTTCTTGCACGCCCATGCAGTGCTAGCTGCTATCCTGGCCCTCTGTGATTCATAAACTATCTAATTCTCTTTTTAAAACTCTCTCTTAAATCAAAGAATTTTATTTCATTGCCTCCTGCTGCATGAAGGTCAAAGCCTAGCGGTGCATACTTCACTGATTCTTTAAAACAGTGCCCTCTCCAAGATCGGTTTCATTCACCTAGTGTCGATGGCTTCCACTCCAGTCTTCATATAATTACAGGAAGGTGACATGAACAACCCGTCTTCACCCGCATGAATGTCTGAGACTATCTCTGGATGTCTACAGATAATTAAGATTTGAGCTTGCTGTTCATGTAAAAAGCTTTCTCTGTTGGTGTTTTTTTATTCCCTAAAGAAACCTTAGGTCTCTTGGCTTAGATATTAGAGTGGGGCATGGAAAAAACCTGTGCATTAGCAATGTTGAATATATCAATGAATTTGAGAATAAATGCTTCCATTTCTTTTTCACAAATTAGTTTATCCTCTAACAGAAGACAAAGAATCAAAACAACAAAGAATAGCTAATATTAGAAAGGAACTGAAATAAGTCTTTTAAAATAAGGAAAATCGTATGGGCTAATACCTATACAGTGCACTCAGGGGAAAAATGCAAGTAATTATAATATTATCTCTCTATTCAGAATATTGGATTTTACGGATTTCACAATGCACATAAAAAGCCACATGTTCCATTATATTTACAATGCTCCACTTTTATTGCATACAGTGAAAAAATATGATGCAAAATGAAATTGAAAGTTCTCTAGCTTAGTTTTATTTGACTTGGTCTGATTTGCTATTGTAAGTAGGCAAAAATGTCACAGGAGATAATTCCAAAAGTAAATGTGTGGGCATTGTGCAAAACATGCTGGCAAGAATGCTACATTTTTCACCGTAAAAGGTGACATATCAAAATATAAAGGACTGTAATGAATTATGTGAAGAAGAGACATTTTAATTTGAGCTGACTGACCACGCTCAGGTTTGATCTTCTTGTATTAGGCAAATTCTAAGGCCATAGGTGAGCATGGCCTGGTTCTCGTGTAGTTTTCCAACACCCACAGTTCCAGCTATCTCAGTGAGCAGGACAGGTAAGCTGGTGGTCAGAAGAGTAATGTAACTGCCTAAATACAGGTGGAGAGCGTGTTATATACATGGTCAGGTGCAGACAGATCCTGCCCAAGGTCTCAACAGGAAAAGCCTGTATGCAAAAGCTAGCAGTCCAGAGCTGTGTCCAGCTAATACTTTTTTTTTTTTTTTTTTTTTTTTTAATTCCCTCAACAGCTCAAAAGACAACATTATAAGAACTCGGACATGGGGCTTTTGAGTCACATCCAGATGTCTTGTGTCTGACCATCATGAAGTATAGACATCCATGCTAATATTTGTGCTTAGGGCACAAATACCATTAGGTGCTTTCCTATAGGTGTTACAGGTCAAGAACCCAAGAACCTTAGTCTTGTTGCTTCTGTTACTGTATATGTTAACATAGCATTTTAAACCACTTCGCTGTGAATTTATTCCTAGGCTGCAAACACCTGAGGAAGAATGGGTTTGTACATGGAAAAAGAACTTCACTGAGGTTAAGGTGGAGCAGCACTACTTGGGGCAGCCGAGGGCTTTCCTAGAACAAGGATATAGTGTTTCCCCTGCCCTGGGACTAATTTGGTCTTGCTGGAGGATATGGCAAAACTTCCATTGATTTAAATGAGTCAGAATTAAGGTCTTGAGGGGGAGAAAAGAGATCCTGCTCTTATTTGTAGTTTTTTTGGGTCTGTGCTTATATTTCAAATAATATGCAAACCCAGGTATCATGTCATTACATAACACATATTATAATGCATACTGTAATAAATATAATACATTATAATGCATACTTTACATTACAATTACATAAACTCATAATGATACAATGCATACGATATAATAAAAATATGATACATATAAAGAATTATAATATATCCCAATATACATTGGAATATATGTAATGCAGTCCTGTGGCAGAGTTCATAATTTCAAAATACCTCTTTTCTGATTGCCGTCAACTCAATGTATGATCAGGAGCTGATGGGGATGAAAGGTGACAGCTAAGATATGAGGATGTTTTTACTAAAATGTATCAAATTTTAGCAGCAGAAAAATCAAACACCATGGACAAATATCAAGTGCCCCAATGTATCTTTGGAGGAATGCAAAACAGGAAATGTCCCTTTTTCCCTGACTTGCTAATACCATCTGCCTGAATGTCTTTGGCAGAAGAACAGCCTCTGAAGGAAAGAGCTGGGACAATTAAGACTAGATTGGAAAAAATCCAAGGAACAATTCTGTATTGAAAAAGTGATGGAGACCAGGACATTTAAAAGGCCTTGTCATTCTCCAACTATACACTATTTAGTGGCTTTGGATCAGATCTGATCTGTAGAGCTTAATATTTAATACTGAAATATTTTGAAAAGTGTCATAGAAACAGTACTGTCTTCGTATCTTACTGCTCAAAACAGGAGAGCAAAATAGCTCGCTCAATGTACTGATGCTTTGCAGGATCTTGTTCTCTCTCTTGACACTAAGTAAGGTCCCCGCCACTGCGTGCGGAGGAGGAGCAGCCCTGCCAGCTGTGCTTGTGCCTGTATTTCAAGCCCTTCCTGGGCCAGGTAGAGGGGTTTGACCCCATGACACTCCTGATTGATTGACTAATGATGTTTCCTAACGATGACAGAAGCTTTCAGGGGAGCGGAAACTTGCAGAAGAAGGAAAACAGGAGAAAGAGTGAGGAAATGAAGGATCTGATGGAAGGGAATTTATGTAAATAAGATAATGAAAATTCACATTATATGCAAAGTGGCGCATTGCATTGTATGCAGAGTATCTCCAGTTTTCTCAGCTTACTGCCTCAAAAACTGAGAGAAAAAGAAGGAGCATGGCCAGGGAAGTGTATTAGCTGCTGTGCATATCCAATCCTGGTTAGGATCTGCTTGCACACCAGATAATGCTGTCACTCTTCAATCATGTGTCATGTTTTCTGTTTATCTTGCAAACAGTCAATATCAGGATACCCAGCTTTCTTGCCCTCCAATGTTTTATACATAGGTTTCCTAGCACACTGTAAATGTAGGAAAGAAGAGTAAGGAAATTCTTAAAATCACTGCAGCAAGCATAATTTCTTTATGAAGAAGGTGGCAAATAATTTCCTAACTTTTATAGGAATTAACCAAGTGATCACCAATTTTGACATTTTCTTGAAAAATGTGACATGTTGAATATGCAGCAAGACTATGTGCTGGAGGGCAACGTTGTTCTTTTCTATGTGCAAGAACTGAGCAGCACAGGGAAGGTCCCACTTGCACTTTCAGCATGACGTGGTTGTGTCACAGAATCACAGAATCACAGAATGGTAGGGGCTGGAAGGGACCTTCGGAGATCATCTAGTCCAAGCCCCCTGCCAAAGCAGGTTCACCTAGAGCAGGCTGGACAGGAATGCATCCAGGTGAGTTTTGAATATCTCCAGAGAAGGAAACTCCACAACATCTCTGGGCAGCCTGTTCCAGTGCTCTGCCACCCTCAAAGGAAAGAAGTTCCTCCTCATGTTGAGATGGAACTTCCTATGCTCAAGTTTGTGCCCCTTACCTCTTGTCCTGTCCCCGGGCACCACTGAAAAGAGCCTGACCCCATCCTCTTGACACCCGCCCTTTAGATACTGATAAGCATTGATGAGATCCCATCTCAGCCTTCTCTTCTCCAGGCTGAACGGACCCAGCTCTCTCAGCCTTTCCTCATAAGAGAGGTGCTGCAGTCCCTTGATCATCTTCGTAGCCCTCTGCTGGACTGTCTCCAGTAGTTCCCTGTCTTTCTTGAACTGGGGAGCCCAGAACTGGACACAGTACTGGACATGTGGCCTCACCAGGGCAGAGTACAGGGGGAGAATGACCTCCCTCCACCTGCTGGCCACACTCTTTTTAATAGGAGCCCTATTTAATAGGAGCCCCCCTATTTAATAGGAACTCTAATAGGAGCCCCCCAGGAGATCATTGCCCTTTTTGGCCACAAGGGCACATTGGTGGCTCATGGTCAACTTGTTGTCCACCAGGACTCTCAGATCTCTCTCTACAGAGCTGCTTTCCAGCAGGTCAACCCCTAACCTGTACTGATGCATGGGGTTATTCGTCCCCAGATGCAGGATCCTACACTCACCCTTGTTGAACTTAGTTAGGTTCCTTTCCACCCAACTCTCCAGCCTGTCAGGTCTGGCTGTATTGTGGCACAGACTTGTGGTGCGTCAGCCGCTCCTCCCAGTTTTGTGTCCAGCAAACTTGCAGAGGGTGCCCTCAATCGCTTCATCCAGGTAATATATGAATATGTTGAACAACACTGGACTCAGTACTGACCCCTGGGGAACACTACTAGTTACAGGCCTCCAACTAGATTCTGCACCACTGATCACAACCATCTGAGCTCTGCCATGCAGCCAGTTCTCAATCCACCTCACTGTCCACTCATCTAACCCACACTTCCTAAGCTTCCTTATGAGAATGTTATGGGAGACAGTGTCGAAAGCCTTGCCGAAGTCGAGGTAGACAACATCCACTGCTCTCTCCTCATCTACCCTACCAGTCATGTCATCATAGAAGGCTATCAGATTGGTCAAGCATGATTTCCCCTTGGCAAATCCATGTTGAACACTCCTGATGACCTTCTTTTCTTCTACACGCTTAGAGACGACATCCAGAATGATTTGTTCCATCGCCTTTCCAGGGATGGAGACGAGGCTGACTGGCTGTGGCTCCTCCTTCTTGCCCATTTTTGAAGAGGGACGTGGTGTTGGCTTTCCTCCAGTCCGCAGGCACCTCTCCTGTTCTCCATGACCTTTCAAAGATGACGGAGGGTGGCTTCACAATAATATCTGCCAGCTCCCTCAGCACTCGTAGGTGCCTCCCTTCAGGGTCCGTGGGTTTCTTACTGACTTCAGTGGGACCTGGGCTAAGTAAAGGCAAAGCACCATGGTAACTCCCACTTGCAGGACAATCAAGCTGTTGCTGAGTCTGACATGAAAGACCTTGTTGGGAGTAGCCAGGCAGCCCACATGAACCACATCCAGCAGCTTATTCCACATAGCTCAGTAAACGACTCTCAGCTGGTAACAGATGCTCTTTGAGTCTCTTGAGGTGGCATTTTTAAGACTCTCCAGCCTGATGCTTTTTAAGATGTTTTCTCTTAATCAGTAGTGCCTGCCTGTTCCAACAATCAATGTTTTTGGAATAGAAGCCTGTTCTGTTTTCACAGTAAAAGCAAATGTATGATAACATGGTGAGCTGCTTACATCCCAGGTGAATACTGAGAAGAACACAATGAGACCTAAGGATCCAGTACCAAGCAGAGAAAGCTTAATAGAAAATGAGTCTGAAGGATGTCCTGACCTAAACATCATAAAGACAAAAGTGACATTAAAAGGTGCTACGAGGATAAGTGCCCATGGTGATCATTACTGGTGAATACAGCTCTCCTAATATCAATGCCTTCTGAATTATTTTCAGAGCGTCACTTTTCTCTCCGCTGTTCTCCCCTTTGTCCTCTCTTCCTGCTGCTTTCATCTTTTGATGTGTGTATGATTGGCAAAAGAAGGGGGAGGGTCGAGAATAGCTAATGCTGAGCAGCAGAAAATATCTGGGAGGGAAAGACTTTTCAGATTGAAGCTGTCTGGATGCTTTCAGTGCATTATTTACCACAGCTGCCTTTTCCCTTGAGAATGCTAGAAAACTGTATCAGTGCAGGAGTTGCGGTCCTTCTTCGAAACACTTGGGAATATCTCTTTTGTCTGTAGATGCTTCAGTTTTCACTCTAACAGTTTAGCATATATGGTAGTACACAGCTCAAAACTCTAAGAAGAAAATATTTTTTCCACATAAATACTCACCAGGCATTGGTGAACCTTATTTTATAGTAGAGAAAGGAAAAGAAATTCTCAAAAGAAGAGATGGGCGAAATTCTACACATCAGTGATTTTGACATTTCATTTTCCCAGCACTTTGGGTTGGTGGTGCTACTGCCTGATCTAATTTCTTCGTAAGAATAACTAGTAATAGCAGATACCTAACAGGAAAGATAAAAAACCCCACAACCCAAAACCAAAAAAAACCCCTTGACACCCAACCGCTGAACAATAGATTGAGCTAATCATTGAAAGAGACTAATTTTATAGAAGCTACCTATTAAAGAGAAATAAAAAGGTTCATTATGTGTCAGTAAGGAATATTAAGCATCCATGACCCAGAAGAAGAAAAAGAGAGATTGAATTTGACATCTGAGTGAAAACTCTTGGAATAAAAACAATTAGGGCATTAATGTAAAAGGATTCAGCATTTTTTAATGTAATTGACCTTTGAAGCCCTATGAATCTCTTTTACTTTTTTCTTTTTAAGATTGCAAAGCATCTCTAAGAGCCCATTTGGGAACATGACAATTTAGAAAATGGAAAATGCATTCCTTAGTCTGAGTTTAGTGCGGTTGCAGCCTCCCGGCATTACCCATGAGATAACACTTCAGTGCTCCTCTTTTGCTGTTTCCGAAACTCAGACACTTACATCCCTAGATACGTCTAGGAACTCTGGGTGTTTGTGCATCATTATGCTGTCTGCTTCACTCCTTCCCACCCCCAAATTGGATTAGGTCCATCATCCTTAAAGGCAAGGGATAGAACATGAATCATCCGTTGTACTAACTTTGCTGTAGAGTTTCAGAAGCAGCTTTAATTATATCCAGCAGATCATCCTCAGATGCAGCCTGATGTAATGGTTTCCGTGGACAGTAAGTGTGCTAATGAAACTCTAGATAATGAATAACAAGATCCTGGTAGGATATTACAGTAATAGAGGGTCTGAGCAGGGGGTGTCAATCCTGTTGACACCTATTTATGTTGCTTCATTAAGGCCAATGTACTTATGTGTATAACTTAGAGCCATTTGGTCATCAGAACGACTGGGTTCAATTTCTTATGAGAGACTTACTGGGACAGGCAAAATATTTTCAGCTCAAGTCATCATTCCAAGATGTGGGCAATATTTCTCCTCCAGAAAGTAGTCAGGCTATGGGTTGAAAATGAACAGGACTTCACCATAGTGGAAAGGGACTGCAAAGTTGGAAGGACAAGTTATTACTTAAATACCATGAGAGATTGCCATTGCTGAGGGATCCCAGTAACAGTCAAGGACTCATTTCTCTCTTTTTGTTGATGAGTATCCACTGAAGGGACAGAGCAGCCTCCACTTTTCTCCCTTGAGTATTTCTATTCAAACACTTGTAATTATGCGGATTTCATTCAAGCTAATTACAAATAGAAGATCATAATGTCTTTATCAACATTTTCTTTTAGTCCCCCACCCATACTGTTTTTTTTCTTACCCATATTTCACCTTGTCCCTTTCTTTCAAGGTGCTAGCTCCTCTTGACACAGAGCTAAGTGTCCATCTCACCTTTTAATATTCCAGGTGTACCTGCTCTGCATTGTACAGGGTACTGCACAGGAGAGATGGATAAGCTAGCTTTACACGAGCTCATTTGAATGTTTGGGACGGCATAGTATAATGGACTGCACAAAGCACGTGAACCCCCATCCCTCTTTCACAATCCTATTTGCTATATATGCTTTTTCATCAAGTAAGTCTACAATTAGTTTAGTTAGGTTTGAACCATCTTCCCATGTCTTTCTTTCACCAACCTTCTCACATCATCTGGCCATGTACAATGGGTCAAATTCTGTCTTTCACACTGTTTACATTTTATATAACAAGGTTGGAGTCTTGTAGGGCTTAGTGAAAAGTTAGCAAGAAATGCCTGGCAGGACAGGGTGCAGCAATAGTGTAGTTATAGGTTATGAAGATTTAAGGATACTGTGGATGCCCAGTATCCACCGGTCTGTGAGTGACTTTGGATAGCCTGTGAGGACATCTAGGGGAACAGTCAAAGAACTGATGTCTGTTTTGGACTAAAAAGCTTGTCTGGAAGATCTTGTTACGCAGCTAGTCCAAGTTAGAAACTCTTAATAAAACTGTTGATTGAGGTTAGGTAGTTCCTGCTCTGAGGAGCAAAGGTGTTAAAGCTCTTTACCCTGAAGGAGAAAAAATCTTGCCAGTCATTCTTTAAACTTTTCAGTGACCAAGAAGATAATGAATCGACACATATATATGTGCTACCAGGAAGAGGAGGTAAGGTGGTTGCTCCACCATGTCTTATTTTAAACTTAGTATAATGTTATATGCATGATGGCATTATGTCAATATTTAGGAAATGTTGCTATGAATAAATGCAGTGCATTAGACTGCAGCAGGGTCTCCTGGAGGAATTGCTGAAAACACTGCATCTTGAGACCACAACTTGCAAACCACACTAGACATAACCTTCCGTAATATATTAAAAAGACGGAAGTAGTAATGAGGGAGAAGAAAATATGGTTCGATACGGTCTTTAGCTTAATTTCTAAGCAATAAAAATGAGCACCTTGTTCTAATGTAAGAGCTAAAAGAACAGGAAATGGATCAGACTGTGAGGCACTGATTTCCCCTTTAAAAAAAAAAAACAAAAAGAAAAAAGAAAAAAAAAGAAAGATAATTAATTTCCTTCCAGGAAAATGACAAATTGTTTCAGTACACTCGATATGAATAATTCACAAATAACCTTATTCACATAAGTGAGAGGATTCATATTGTGCAGTCCTATTCATATAAGCAATGGAGCCAGTTTAGCCAAAATTAATTAGCTAAGGGTGCTTTGGAAGTCTATATGAGAGCCAAAGAATAAATCTGAATCACTTGAATCCTGATGTAGTTCCTTAAATTTGGGAAATTTATCTCCTCTTTGTTTGAAGCTGATCCCTCTGTTACATTGCAACGGTCAAAGGTAATGTTTTGGGGTTTTTTTTCTGCGAAAGAAAGAAGAAAATATTTAACAGTGGTAGAAATTCTCACATCTATTTTCTATATCTGATGAATATAAATGTTTTTTATAAGACAGAAATCTCTGATGATTGACTGTATTTCAAAATAAGTTTTTTTAGGTTCTCTGGGAGAGCTTTTGCTTGCATCCACATAACTGGAAACAGATTTTAGTAGGATAACTTAGGAACTCAAAGACAATGCATAAGTATTTTTGTATCTTAAAATCCTATGGCACAACTGTTCCAAAGGGAACTCATGTTATTTGCGAGTCTCACTGTTCCTTCTCTTTCCACACCTTTCGGTTCATACAGAATATATATTTTCAGGAAAAAAACCAAACAGAAACCCCCAAAAAAGACAACCAACAAAAGCCCCCAGAAATTTGTGAATGAAAGAAATGAGCCCTCAAAGACTGTAAAAGTAAAAATACTAGTGATATGCTGACTCAAAAGATTCATAACAGGCTTATGGGGAAAGTAATATAAAATTTTATGTTTGTGTTAAATTATACAATATTTTAATGCAGTTTTAGCATGAATTATCTAAGGAATTATGCTGCCCCACTTAATAATTCAACTAAACTCAGTGGATAAAACAAAAATAGTGTTTTATCAGTGAAAAGGGCTTTATTTTTTATACATAAATGTGGGAATAGTTCATTTTAGATACAGGAATGAACTTCTTCCATGTTGGTGGAACTGATTTTATTTACTATAAACAATATGCCTAAAATATTTTTTTCTCATTGTGTATAGGTAGGTGAAACCCCCACATCTTCTGGCCATTTGCTGCCATGCGAATTGAGTATCTCCATGATCCAGACAACTTACATAACCTTTTTTAAACCGCAGCAATGAAATTATTCATAATGACAAAGAAGGGAACTGACCCAGTTTACCTGAAATGAAATTCCCCTCCTTCCCCCCAGCAATAGCTGACACCAGCAAGTTTCACTTCAAACTGGGGTTAAAGTAGTTTTTTTTTAAAACATAAGAACAAACTTACAGAAATAACCATTGCAAATGGGAAATAGGCATTTGTAAGCAAATGACAAGCTTGCTTTTTTAAAGCTGATGTTCTGAAGCTGATTACACTCCTCAGTTATTTATATCTAAATGCCTCCACTCTTTAATAGTGTCCATTTATATTTCAAGTGGCCTAGATACACAACGCTGGTGTTACACGGCTGCTCCACATGCGTCGTAATGGAATTACTGGAACAAAATACAGGCAGGAGTTGTGACTTCTGATGTTATATAGTTATTGCAGCCTAATAAGGTCAGCGGAGACTAATTGTGAAATCAGGGCCTGTTCTATTTGAGGAGGAGTATACCCCAGATGATAAGAACGGAGCACCATCCCATACCACTTTTCAAAGCCGTGGCTGTTTTACTCTCGTGCGCTCCGGATTTTATGCAAGTGAGACTAAGGCAAAGATGTATCGTCCAGCCTGGCACTGGCTGGTGTGGATTTGGGAGCACGGGAGTTGGAAATGGCAGTTTCAGTCTCTCTTGTTGACTTGCAGATTGTAAGAGCTCGCTGGGAAACAGTTCAGCATTTGGGGGAGAAGCGCTTTGCTCTTCCACCTCACATTGGAAAGTGCATCTTTGGAAGTCCTTCATATGCAGCTCTGGGGAGGAAGGAATTAGGAGCCTGCAATGTCTGGTCTAATGCGTCCCTGCCCATGGCAGGGGGGGTTGGAACTTGATGATCTTTAATGTCCTTTCCAACCTAAACCATTCCGTGATTCTATGTGGTTAGCCCATGGTTAAAATATTCACTGGTAACAGGGAAATTGTTAGACTGGGACAGAGAATCAAGGTTCCCTTCAACTGCAGAGATCACAGAGGGCCTAATCATCAGCATATTGGATACTATAAAGTAGGTTTTCTGTCACTGGGAATTTTACCCTGAACACAAAAAATCTTTTCTGATTAACATTCAGTTGACACATTTCGTCATGAAGTGCTTTGGCTAAGACAGAGTAGCAGATTCTAAGGAGAACAATTTCATTAAAAAGACTTAGCCAGATCTCTGCGTCTCTGACAATAATCAGAGCTGTAATCTTGCAACCTTTACAAAAATAACTCCACAACAGGCAGATGTGGGATCATCTGTTTTCTCCATCCCCTGCTGTGTCCTCTTTCTAAAAAGATACAGTTTGGAATATAATACAGCAGTCCCTCACTGCCAGTCCTACATTCAGGGCATGATTAAATTTGAATGATTTACAGCATTTGAATTTGAGTCCACATTCTGGAAAACACAAGAAATGCTTTCGTGACCTCCTCTCTCCTAGAAATACCCTTACTAAGGTAGCTCCAAGGAGAATACCTGGTGTATCCACAGCTTCTCCAGATAGCTGTACTTCTGTGCCCAGTCTGGTCTCCCAGTTTACAATATCCTCTTTCACTCCCACAGGTTTTACTTGATCAGTTTGTTTTCCTGTTATTTCAACTCAGAAAAATATATGTTTTCTTAAGTAACATAAATTGCCTTAATGATTATCTTGTTTGAGAACAAATACCAGCCTATGACTTACTCAGAGGTAAATGAGTTGTGGATTTACTTTATTTATTTATTTTTTTAATTAGGGTGGTAGGAGGTTGTTTCACTGGCAGATACAATCTGTAACTTTTCTTTCTACATTGATTATCTTGATGGCCATATGCATTGCTCTACTGTGTGCATGGTATATACATCCACCCTGGTAAAGGAATAGGCATTACAGCCTGAAATAGGGCATCTCGCAGTCTGAATGGTGCTCTGAGGGCAAACAGGGAACAAGAAAATGACCCTGATGGATAATGTCTCATTTCTAAAATGTATTTTATTGGGTTGATGACACATTTTTAACTTCAGTAAAATTTCTACCAGCTACTGAAGGAGAGATGTAAAAAGATAGCAATACATGTTTGTGCTCTACTCTGTAGGAAATTTTGTGAAAGCTTAACAGAGAGTGATCACATGGCAATTGATTGGGTACAAAAGGTTGCACAGAAATTGAGTTTATAAGGGCTAAGAGATAAGGCCATGTTTCTGTAGCTTGTAAGCGCAGGTGACACACCTCTCAACTGGCAGGTCTGGGAGTCCCCGAGCTCTATAATGAATAATGTGTGACATGAATTTCACTAAGATATAGCAGGAAAGTGCTGAGACCGCAACATGGTGGAGTCTCCTGCTGGTGCAGCTCACCCTCAAGCTCACCTTGGGGAAATGCTTTGAAATGGTAGCTGAATAACAAAGAAGCAAGTCCTGTGTATGTCAGTGGTGTTTCAGACACTGACTTAGCAACATTTAGAGTTGTTTCTTTGCTTAAACTTTCGTACTCCACTAAAAGAGGACTACTGAGGAAAACAGCACATTCAAATGGTCATTGTCCTTTTTCAGCTTTATTTTTCCAAGGAGAAAGCAATCGCTAGAACTCCACGGTCTAAAAACATCACACTGCTGTAATGACCTAAAAAAACCCCTTAACTTGTTCACATGAATTGCTGGATCATTGTTGTCAAAGGCTCAAAAATCAGTTCTCAATTTCCCACAGTGTTGTGGAAAGATATTGACAAAAAGTGAAAAAAAAAGCATGATATAAAAAAATATAAGCTTCAAGGTCTTTCAGAATATTTTACATTTACCATTACATTTATGTCACAATTTTCAGAATAAACATTTTAGGACAATAACGGGCAACTTCTGCAGATTTTTTAAGGTTAATTTTTAGTATGAACGCTATAAATTCTGACAATTCACATCCAAGAAGAGAAGACTAAACCCCATGAATTTAAACTTTTTAATAATGTCATGACATACACTTGTTCTGTATTTCTTAGGTGTTTATGATGCCTATAAGGAAACTTTTCCTTTAAACATAAGATCAGGTTCTTGCATTTATCAAGGGATTGTAAAAGTTGTCTCAAAGAGTATAGAAGGAGCTGAATAAAGGTGTTGACACTTTATTTTGCTGTATTACTATCCAAGGTGCAAGTATGGTTCGTTAAGCATCTACCGTTATCCCAGTTCATTCAAGGTTGGAAACCCAACAAGGGAATAGAAAATTCATTAAAAGGTCTGATAGATATAAATTCCCTTACAAAAATTAAGGCAGGCAGATAAGGATTCTACATCCCAACTTTTCCTTTTCCCTCTCATTGTTAAGAAAGCCGATTTCATTTAAATGATTTGTATGGAGACAAAGGTCTGGGAAATTGGTGCAAGAACATATTTTAAGAAATTCATAAACCCAAGAAAATCTAACCTCCAAATTGAAGCTGTTCTGTAGTGTGTGAACTTTTTGGAAGGCCGGTCTGACTAATATTTTTTTTGCTTTATGTATGTTGCAACAGGATTTGTTTGTACTGCGACTCCCTCTCACCCAGTGAAAAACACGCGCTTTTTATGTTCATATGCACACTTTGTCCCCTTTTGCTTACACAGTGGACTACTGACAGGATAATCCTTTGATGATTACGTCGCCCACCAGACTTTCTCCATCCCTTCTGCGTCCAAGGGCCCGTGTAAACAAATTGAGACGCTTTACACAGCCTGTATTTACGGATACCATTGCAACTCAAGATAAGAAATAAGAAAGAGGTCAGGCAATCACAATGCCTCCCTTCATCTTCTCGAATCCTTTGTCCACACTTTTGTTCGTCTTCCCCATCTCCCTTGCCCCTGTGACACATCTCTGTCTCGTTGCTTGGTAACCTCCCAGCACTGCTGTGCATGCCGGCATCAACTGCGCCCTGCTCCCCCTTCCACTTGCTCAAAACACCAAGACACAGTCTAAAATCAGATGAGATTTTCTTCTCTCTGCTTCTGACAGACAAATCAAATTCTGAGTAAATGCTGAAAGCTCTGTCAGAGGGTAAATTCTCAATTAAGAAAAAGAAACAGAGGAAGATACACATTTAGGAACAGGTGATTAACAACACGGGACTTCTATATGTCAATTACTGCAGATAGTTGATGAAAACCCAGCTGCTGTGAAAAAAACAGAAAAAGTAAAAAGAAAATAAAAAGAAAATAAAATAAGGATGGAGAGAGAAAGAAATTGTTTATTATTTGTATAATACCTGTGGCTAAAGATCCATCTGGATATGAAGCCCTAATAAGTCAGCTATTACACAAAGCAAATAAAGCAAATCTTATCCTGGAGAGGCTGCAGTCTAAAAAGATTGTCTGAATGTTTTAAGCATCAGGATGTCATCTTGCCACAGGACACTCTATCTCCCCTTCCTTCTTCCAAAATAAATTGGCAGCTTCTGATGCATTTTATGCTTGTTATTAGTATTCCTTTTATTATTGAAGATTATAGATTAGTATATTTCTTTCGAGGACAGCTTTAAAATCACATATTTAACAGGAAAACGGCAGGGTTGAGACACCTGCAGGTGGAACTGGGATTTTAAGTCTCTGAGGATCTTGACTGCTGAAATTGAACATTTTAACAGAGCAGGGTGCTTCCTGATATCAATCAGATCCAGACTGGAGGGAAATCATAGTTTTAGACTGAGCTGTGTCCTGTTGTGGGGCTGTTGGAGACATCTAGAAATGCCCGTCGCTGGCATGGGGCAGCCCCTGGTCTCTTCCCACACAAGCCACCTCTGCAGAACCCCCTGCTAGCACCTGGACATGGGCTCTGGAGACATTGACCTACAGGTCAATACCTAAAGGCAGAGGAGGTTACACAGGGATGTTTCACATAGCATTAGACACCTGTATTTCAGCAGCTAAATTATACCTCTAGAATTTTCAGAGTAAGACAACTGAATTTTGGCCCTGGTGTATACAATTCTGCATACACTGTCTAGGACTGCATACTCTTATTGTAGTCAATAGAGACCTAGTAACTGGAGCCCATCCTTCAGCTGACCAGGCAGTAGACACTTGCCATGGTTTGGGCCGGAAAGGCCAATGACAAGACACAGATGCTCTCGCCCATCCCTCCCTCTGAGGAGAAGAGGGAGAGAGATAAAGAGATTTATGAGTTTAAAAGGAAATAAATTACTTTGAGGAAATATTAGTAATAAAGTGAAATGGAAATAATGAAATAGTAATAATATATACAAAACCATATCAAGCTCCCAGGATGACGATCAAGTCCCGGACAAGCACTGGGGAAGTCCCAGACTAGACTCAGTGGTGGATGGGAACTGGATTCAGGAACGCATGGATTGATAAAAAAGGCATACGAATAGACAGAGTCCTCCTCCTCCGAGGCAGGCCACTGAAGAAAGAGAGCTGACCCTTTCATCTCTCATATTTATACTAACCATGTTGCAGATGGGATGGAATATCCCATTGGTCAGTTTTGGGTCACCTGTTCTGTCCGATTCTCCCCTCAGGTGCAACCCTTCTATGCATTTCCGTTTCTGACCCTGTAACGGAGCAAAAAAGCTGACCTTGGTTGTTATAGCAATAAGTATAAGCAAGAGCCTCTCCGCCTACCATTCCTTGGCATAAACTATAAACATTGGTCTTATCACTCAGAGAGAACAGTTTCTGCACAATATGCTGTTAATTTCAGAGGGTTAGAAGAGGCTTAGCTAAAAAGTAAACTTACTGACCAGAAAATTCATTCTGTTTTACCTCAAACGAGGACAGTATTTATTTTAGATAAGTTGAATTGCAGTCAGGCCTCCATTGGCTATATTGACTACAGGCTTGATTCTGTAGCCCAGGTATACACCTAGGAACATCTCACAAGCTTTAAGCTCTCCTCCCTCACCTCCAGCTGTGTCTCCAGAAAGGTCTGGGTCTCTTGCACACACTTTGTCACAGTTGCCAGCCACATGGAAATGCCTTGAATAATCTACAGACTTTTAGATAAAACCATATACATATTTTTGAACCTAGATTGCCATGACTTCTAAAAGGAGCTTGGACACCCAGCACAAACATAGGCATTGCATACAGAAGCCTAAGTTCAGCTGAATCAATCTGGTAAAGAATTGCACTCTCACTTTCTGTCTGTTTCTTAAAGACTATTTTTTTTCTCAGAACATGCTTCCCAAAAATTGCATTTATACAGTGAAATTGTAGGGATACTTGAAATCTTAAGAGTCCAACCTAGAGATTAAGAAAGCATCCTGCAGGATTTCTGGAGCATAAATTTTGTATAATTCAGTACTAGTTTAGTAGTAAAGGAAGGGGAGAATGATGATGTCGAGTAGTGACAATGAAGTCTCTGTAGTGAGATGGATCTGTGTATATATATATTTACATCATATAGCTTCTTTTAAGTGCAAACCAAAACCAAAACCTAAACCTACATTCTTTTTACATTCAACAGATCTTACAGTTTGCCCCAGCAAGTCCACGCTGCTGCTCAGCGATCTCAAAAGTAAGCTCTAGAGAAGCTGATGAGAGCTCTGGGGGCCCGTCACTGAGTGAGACCAAGTCATTTGTATTCCGTTCCTTGGTTAGTAAAGAGTTGTACTTTCATTGCCCTCATAATTTTCTTACACTTCATAGATTGGTTTTAGGATAATTTAACCTTACTGCTCCCTGCCCTCTTTCTTCCTTTTTTTTTTTTTTTATGAAAAACACACACATGCAAACACAAAAGGTGGGCACGACTTTTATTTTTCATAAAATAACAATAAAGTAATATTTTAAAAAAAACATAAGAGAGAAGGAAAAAAAAAAGAACAAAAAATATTCTTTTTGTAGTCTTTTGATTAAAAGCATTGACAGCAACTTCACCTGAGGAAAGTTGTATTTTACAGAGCACCTGTCTAAACACCATATGTTTAAAGGCTTTCTCCTTCTAAGTTTCTGTATTTTTCTAAAAAAGAAGCTTTGATTGTTTCAAACTGTTCCTGTATCTCATGACACTAATTCTTGGTGGCACCGTGTGAATGTCATTAAAGGTGAGGAAGGACCAAAAGACGCAAGAGTATAAAAACAATACCCTTTCTTTCAGAGAAATGAAGTGATTCATATCTCATCGATTATTCCTCTGTGAGATTTTTGGCCTGAGTAGAAAAGACCTCTTTTTTGGAACATATGGGTGAGCCAAACTGCATTGGGAAGAAAGCACGTCTCAGTAATTTAGTTTCAATTGCTCATTTATATCAATAAAAAAATACTGTAAACAATGCAGTTGGGTTTTTTTTAGCAGTGCACCAGAATAGCTGTAGATGTCTGCATGAATATACAATAGGATCTGTCTGATACATCTCATTTATGCTTTTATGATTTTGCAAGGAACAATGCAAGTCTTATTAGATTCCTCTGCATTAACTTAATGGGGAGAAACAAAATCCCAACATCTTCCTTCCGCAACAAAATCTTACTGCAGACTGCAATGGGATAAGAATAAATTGCAGCACATATCACCCTCCCAAATTTCCTGCGATATTTAACAAGTTCCATACTGACAAAAACATTAATATGGGCTGACAAGCTTAAGGGTAAGAAATTGTAGAGCCACAAATGACATCATGAGTATTTCTGTTCTCTGCAACTCTGATAAAATTTTTCATCTAAGTCTTTTCCTATTATCTGTATAACAAAATATATTCTACTTAACCAAACTAATTCTACCATAAATCCTAAACAATAAAGCTAAATATTTCTCTTCTTCTAAAGGCGGCTTACTTGGCTGAAAAATGGAAGGAAGAAGTAAACTTGTGATATTTCTGGAAGATATTTGCAAACCAAGAGGAGTTAATTATTTTATTTTGTATGCACTGAGAATAGCACAAATTAATTAATTATGGTTTGAAAGACCAGACTTGTTGCTTCTAAACTCAGTGGCAAAAATCCCCCAAAACATAAAAAGTGGCTGTACTGGTTTAGAAAACTATCCATTTACTCCTCCATTTCATTTTCAACCGCAGCTGAAAATAGATACATATGAACAAATATGAGCCGAGGAAGCAATTATGGTGCTTCCATCCTACACTTCTGTTTAGCCTATTCATTAACTAATAAATACATTAATGGAGCCTTCCTCTATCTCCCTTTAAACTGGTGGAATCATCACACATCCACAGATATTCTTTGTCAAGGAGTTTCACAGATCTACAACCCATCGTGTGAAGAACCAAATCTTCTTTGGCTCCTTTTGAACTGGGCTCTTTCTAGCTTAATTTGATGGCCCCTAGTTCTTCTACAGAAGACACAAACAAATGTTACTCCCTGTCTGTTTCCTTCATGCCACTCATGACTTCATAGACATCTGTCATACCCCCTTAAATGACCTCTTTTCCAAGCAGAAGAATTTCAGGCTACTAGAGGAATCATTAGGCCACGATTTCTCAGGAGAAAGCTCTTCCATGTCTTTGATCATATTTGTTGTTTTACCTGATTCTTGTCCCCTTCTCCCCTTCCCTTCCCTTCCCCTCCCCACCCCCTGCCCCCCATCCTATCTTCTATCCCCTTTGAATGAGGGGAACAGAAACTGCACACTGTATCTGAGTTGTGGATTAGCCACAAGTTCACCAAAGGAACACTTTGAGTGCTATCATGGACTCATTCATAGCATCAGGCCTGTTGTATGTTGTATTAAGATCTTCAACTTTTCAAACTGTTCTCTAATGTGGAAATTCTGATTTAGTGATGTGAGCTTTCCCATTTACTTTAATGTTTTTTTTGTGTGCTGCCTTGAATTTCTCTGGTTTGGGAATAATATCTGTGTATATATCAAAGGATGGGAAGGGGAGTGGTGGTTGTGTTGGATATGTTGGATGTGGACGTGTTGGATGTGTTGGATGTGTTGGATGGTTGGATGTGTTGGATAGTGTGAGACCTGAGCATGTTATAAATGGTGTGGAATAACGGGTGGAAATTAGACTGGTTTTGGCTGGGATAGACTTCATTTTCTTCATAGTAGCTTGAATAGTGCTGTGTTTTGGATTTGTGATGGAAACGGTGTTGATAACACGCCGATGTTTAAGTTACTGCTAAACAGTGCTTACACAACATCAAGGTCTTTTCTCTTCAGCGAGTAGGCTGGGGGTTCACAAGAAGCTGGGAGGCGACACAGCTGGGATAGCTGACCCCAACTGACCAAAGGCATATTCCACACCATATGATGTCATGCTCAGCAATAAAACTGGGGGAAGCAGGATGGGGGAATGTTTGGAGCTAAGACGTTTATCTTCCCAAGTAACCATTATACGTGGTGGAGCCCTGCTTTCCTGGAGATGGTTCAACACTTGCCTGCCAATGGAAAGTGGTGAATTAATTCCTTGTTTTGCTTTGCACATGCAGCTTTTGCTTTACCTATTGAATTGTCCTTAACTCACAAGGTTTTTCACTTTTACTGTTTTGATTCTCTCCCCCATCCCACTGCAGGGGAGTGCGCGAGAGGCTGCCTGGTGTTTTGCTGCTGACTGGGGTTAAAACACAACAATCAGTCAAGAGTGCCAGACAAGGAGCGCCCCCTCTCTCAGAGGTGGGAATTCCACAGGGTAGGCTGCTGGCTTGCTTCTGTCTAAATAATTTCTATAATTGCAGGTATAAGGGTAGCCAGCCTACTGTAGAGTTTTTTCACTGTTGTTGAGGGTATGTCAAACTGATAGCCCTACCATGGGATAACCTATCCAGTCTTCTCCTCATGCAAATTTACTTACGTTCAGTCAGTTTTCCCATTTTGAGGGGTAGTTCTAATATGCCAACAAAACTGGTTTGACAATTTTCTTATCATCCTTGAATCTGTAAGGGCTCATGATTCCCAGATGCACTCAGATTAAGGTTGTGTTGATGAGAGCATCCAAATTCCTAGTAATCATGTTTCAATAGTAAATAAGAACAGTCCTTTTTTTTTTTTTTCTCCATGAGTGAAGAGAGTATTAAGCTAAGAAAATACATATTATCTTTCCTGTCTATTTTTCTCTTTCTTTTTACTGTCTTGAATTCATGCACTGAATTTTGCAAGTCTCTAATTTTGATCCAGGCTGCAAGTTTAGGATGTTATCCTTCAAGTATTCGCTATGGTCTTCTGAACTAGCAAATACATGAAATTTCTCTGTGTTCTTTTAAATCATTTATGTCAGAATATTCATATTTCCTTAATAATATCTTCTGCAGTGAAAAAAAAAGACTGCTTGAGTGAGCTTTTTTAAATCATTGTTGCTTTAATTTGTATTTTTTCTTCTTCTGTAAGGTGTAACACCATAGTTCCTGTAAGATTGCTTCTTTATCTATCTGCACAAAAGAAAACAATGGAAAAACAGAAGGCAAAACCAGTTTTTAGGTCTGAGATACTAGATTTGCAGTGCAAAAAGGTACATTTCATAGAGGCATGAAAATATATGATAGAACACAATAGAATCATAGTGACATATGACTCTGGCTTGAATTCACAGGGCTAGGATACTGATTTTCTACTACAATTCTTGAGCAAAAATAAGTAAATGAGCACTTTTACCCATTTATTAGAAGAAAGAACAAAATACCATTAAAGTCAGGCCTGCTCCTGGAATGTAAAAGTTAATATCCCGGAAAGATAGTTTCTGTGTTTTAAGGTACAAAAATTAGTTCCATTTCCTGAGCTTCTTTCCTATGACCATGACCATGGCATTGTGCTAAATGCTATTCATCACAAAATCAATCTCCCTTCTCTTCATCAAAAGCCAGTTTTGAGCTTTTCTAGGTAATAGGTAATGCAGATGTTGCATTGTTCGCTGTGATCGCCTGAAAAGAGGGCAGGGTTTGCCAACAGTTGTTGCAAGACAGTAGCTAAAATGCTGAAATCTTTTTCTATATTTGGAAGAGGAAACTGGGTTTTTCCAGTCAAGTAAGGGCAATGCAGACTTTTTAGTGTGACTGCTGTATTAATGATAAGAGAAGTCTAAAAATGGGCTTTATATCTACACAACTAAATCCTCACCTGACATTAGTCAGCAGAACTTCATTGCCTCTGGAACAATAAAACACACTGGATAAGAATTTGATTCATAGATTTTTTTTTCCCTTTAATTAGACTTTCTTCTCCTTTCATCTTCCAGGTTCTCCTTGCTTCCCACCTACACATGCTTTCCCTATATGAAAAAACAAACCCTGGAATATTCTAGCCACATTTTCAGGGTTCAGATGGTTTTAAAGTTAAGCAGAACATGTCAGCCAGCCTTATTTCCAGACACTACTCCCCTCCTCCCCACCAAAGTAATGACTTTCTATTTCAACAACTCATTCCAGACTACAAAACCAGATGGATTGCTCTCTACTACATTAGTGAATGTATTCTTGATTGGAAAGTAGCAATCATTGAATACATCATGTCCAATGACATCAGGGAGGGAATTGTTCTTCATTCTCCCCAGCGAAGCGTGTTGGAACACCTGTTTCCTATCTTGAAAATGTTTATGACAACTGCCAATGAAGTTAGTGCTGAAACAGCATCATTAAGTGGTTTTCCTTCTCGGCCACCTGTTAAAAAAAAAGCTGCCGAGTCAATTCCAGACTTCAGCTAGTTCCAGGGACATTACACCACCTCTCCCTGCCAATGGGGAAATTTTCTTATAGATGAAAAACTCTGCTATTTGAGGGAAAGGAAAGTATAAAGGGAAAGGTTCTAGTTTATTGAAGCTTTCTGTTATGGCAAAGAGTCTCCTTTCCTGGGTAAGTTTCACAGAAAATATCAGAAGTGAATCTGAATCTGAGTACTGGTGTATTTGAAGGGAATAATTTGAGCTCCATTCCTTTTAGGTGGAAATCATATGGTTTGAGCCTGAGCTACAGTCAGAAATGGGATTCAGAAAACTTTCTCAGTATGGGTTTGTGCACTTTGGATTTTATTGCCTGTGTTAAGTAACAGTCCATTATCTAGCTCAAATGCAGACATGTGTAATTAATCAGATGAGTTCCACTCTCCATACTGACAGAATGAGAAGCACATTGTATGTACAGTGCATAAGAAAAACTCACATTGAACACTTGCTATTAAGGTGAAATGAGGTTGTTACCTCTGCCACTTAATGTATTTTCCTCCTGAATGGATAAAAAAGAAAGATTGGTGATACTTGGCCTCAGAGAATTCTACTAGCTGCAGTGTTGACATTAAAGCCGTGCAAATAACTGCATTCTAGGTCCATTGAATGGGCTGGAATACCAAAGAAGAAAAAAATTCAATTGATTTAAAACTACATTATTCAACTTTTCTTGTGAAAATTTGAACTCCTTTGCACTGGATTGAAACTTATACCACAAGAAACTTATACCGTTTATTTTTATACTGAAAATAGCTACTTCTGTTGTAAATTTTGTGGAAAATGTTGATTTGGGAACTGAAGCTTCAGTTACTACTGGCAGGTGCTAATGTTGCATGGGGACCACTGTATAAAGACAGAAATCAATTGTTTAGAAAGATCAGTTGCAGAAATGGATATGCTTAGACCTTTTCTGACAAATTTTTGAAATGTTTTAATAGTGTTTATCATACAGTAAGACAAAACGTGGCTGTAACAAGCAACTGCAAGGAACTCAAAACAAAGACAGAATATTGGGAAATATTTTTTTTGTCTCTGAATCCAATAAACTAGTAATTGTTCTACTAGAAGTAATGTGCATGTCTTGTCAAAGAAAATAATAAATCGGAATTAATCACAGCCTGATTGTGATTATTTTTCAGCTTTTGATTCTTATCATGTAATTGGTTCTTGACTATTTTTCAGCACTTCCCTAGAGAGCTCACAGCATAAATAGGCCAAAATAGAAGTATCTTACTCTTATTTTACAAATTGCACCCATTTTACAGAGGAGGAACTGAATCTCATATGCCCTGCTCAGTGTGAGGCAAGAAATACATTGCTAGGTTTAAAGACTGCTAAACCCATGCCTTAATTACATCAAAAATTACACAAATCTTAAAGCAATGTGCCAATTTGGTATGGCATGTGGCTTTGATTTAGCTATGCTGATTGCATTGATAGAGTAAAGAAAACAAAGGCAACAAAGGGAAAAAAAAAAAAAAAACACCAAGAAATCCTAACTAGTAAACTAACAGATAGCAAATAAGAAGCAAAATAGTAATACAGGGAATTTCACCATACCCCACTCAACTATTAGAAGTGTCTTATCACTTGTTATGAAGAGTTCGTAAGAAAAGTTTTTATAAATCATTCAGAGTACATTTAGTTTGTATACTAGGGCTTAGTTCCCAGCCATGAGATCTATTGTGTTGTGGAATGATCTTAGAAGAAATGTGACAGAAAAGTTATTGCTTGAAATGTTTTGAGATGATATTGGACTGATCTTGAGGAAAATATATTGTGGAGAGTAATATTTCCTTTAAAGGGAAATAAACTAGCTGATAAACAAGGTCTCTATCCCATCTCTGTGTTCTCTGGTTATATTTACAGCTTTCCTTTCCTTTTTCTCCCTCTTTCTACCTTTCTCCAATAGATATTTGAAGTATATAAATATGCAGATTCTTAATAGACACAGGAACAGATCCCACTGTCAGCCAGAGGAAAAACACTCCTATTTTGCCACCATGCTGTGTGCCCAGCTGAGACACAGAAAGACAAAAATATATCAGTTTACAAAGCTGAGAGGGGACAAAAGCATAAGGAAAAGTTTCCATTTTCAAAGAAATCCTTTCAAAAAGCCTTCCAAAATTGAGGATGGAAAGGAGAAAAAGTCATCATGGCAAATATAACAGTTTAATGGCCAAACTCCTCTCCCTTGATCATTCCTTAAACAATTAGCTCTAATACAAACTCATCTATCAGCAAGGATGGAAGTGTGACAGGTGAGTTTGCTATCAGGAATAAGAAAAGAAATGAACTGGAATGGCTGGAATTTGCAACTGCCAATAATATGGACATTTCTGATTTGTTCTTTTGTCGCTCATAAGGCAGAGTTGTGAAGACCCAGGCTTGGCATGTCTATAGAGTATCGGCTGTTGGCAGTCAATGTTCATTGATGTATGAGCTCTCAGAAATGCTGAGCATGGTATTGACTGGCCACTTCTGCTGATGAACTGGTACCTTAGCCTTTAATGTCAGCCAGTTCATTAGCCAAAATGAGTCTAGTTCCACCAAATTTCTTATTAAAGTATAACAACTGTCTGGTTATTTGTTTCAAACTGTGAAAGAATGTCAGTGCATAGGAAACTGAAGACTTTGTTATATTATGAAGGAGGAGTAAGTTCAAGTCTTTGACGATTTTTACAGATACTGGGTCCTCTGCCCTTGACATTTCAGAAAAAGATTGGTGAGAAGGTGCTCACAGGAAAAAAATGAGGCTGAAAATCTGAATCTCTCAAGAGGAAGAAGAAAGAAAGTTAGTGCTGGATTGATTTAAATACGGAATACTGAATAAGAAAAGTAAAAAAAAAAAAAAAGAACACCTCTGAGAATTACATTAGACAGTTAAGTCAGAAAATACTGACACTGGACTCAATTTACATCAGCTTTAATTGGCTACTGAGAATCTGTGGTGCAAGGTGTGTTTCATTGTTCTGAAAAGAATTGAAATGCAAATATTACCTGGAATTAAAGGTTGCTATTTGATATCTCTTGCTACAGAGATCTTAAAACATGCTCCTTAATTGTTTGCTTTAACCATTATTTTTTTTCTTGAATAAAGACTGCAACTTCTAATAGAAAATACTTCTTTTTTTGAATCACCATGCGTATATAGACTGTGGTGCCTAGCTTAAAGATTTGCAAGGCATCAGGGTGTGATAATACAGTGCCAGAGCTGCTACAGTGTGGTGGGCTGGCCCTGACCCCCTCTGAGGAGAGCTACCAGGCTGGTGAGGGGTCTGGAGACCAGGTCATATGAGGAGAGGCTGAGGGAGCTGGGCATGTTTAGCTTGGAGAAGAGGAGGCTGAGGGGAGACCTCATTGCCCTCTACAACTACCTGAAAGGAGGTCGGAGAGAGGTGGGTGTTGGCCTCTTCTCCCAGGTGAATAATGACAGGACCAGAGGAAATGGTCTGAAGTTGCATCAGGGGAGGTTTAGATTAGATATTAGGAAGAATGACTTTACTGAAAGAGTGGTCAGGCACTGGAACAGCCTGCCCAGGGAGGTGGTTGAGTCACCATCCCTGGAGGTATTTAAGAAACGTCTAGATTTGGCACTTCAGGGCATGCTTTAGTGTCAGAGATTGTAGGTTGTTTGGTTGGACTCGATGATCTCAAAGGTCCTTTGCAACCATGAAGATTCTGTGATTCTGTGATTCTATGACTAGATGCCAGGTACCCACCCAGACGCTCTATCACTCCCCCTCCTCAAATGGACAGGGGAGAGAAAATAAAATGAAAGGCTCATGGGTTGAGATAGAATCATAGAATCATAGAATCATAGGGGTGGAAGGGACCTCTGGAGATCATCTAGTCCAACCCCCCTGCCACAGCAGGGTCACCTACAGCAGGTTACACAGGAACATGTCCAGGTGGGTTTTGAATGTCTCCAGAGTTGGAGACTCCACCACCTCTCTGGACAGCCTGTTCCAGTGCTCTGCCACCCTCAGTGTAAAGAAGTTCCTCCTCATGTTTAGGTGGAACTTCCTATGTTCAAGTTTGTGCCCATTGCCTCTTGTCCTGTCCCCGGGCACCACTGAAAAGAGCCTGGCCCCATCCTCCTGACACCCACCCTTTAAGTATTTATAAGTGTTGATAAGGTCACCCCTCAGACGTCTTTTTTCCAGACTGAAGAGACCCAAATCCCTCAGCCTTTCTTCATAAGAGAGGTGTTCCAGTCCCCTAATCATCTTTGTAGCCCTCTGCTGCACCCTTTCCAGCAGTTCCCTGTCCCTCTTGAACCGGGGAGCCCAGAACTGGACACAGTACTCCAGATGCGGCCACAACTTAGTTGCCTCATCAAGGCAGAGTAGAGGGGGAGGATGACCTCCCTTGACCTGCTGGCCACACTCTTCTTGATGCACCCCAGGATGCCATTGGCCTTCTTGGCCACAAGGGCACATTGCTGGCTCATGGTCATCCTGTTGTCCACCAGGACTCCCAGGTCTCTTTCCACAGAGCTGCTCTCCAGCAGGTCAGCACCCAACCTGTACTGGTGCATGGGGTTGTTCCTCCCCAGGTGCAGCACCCTAATAAGATAAGAGATAAGGACAGGGAGATCAGTCACCATTTACTGTCATGGGCAAAAGAGACTCAATGTGGGGAAATTAGTTTAATTTATTACCATTCAAATCAGAGTAGAATAATGAGAAATAAAACCAAATCTTAGAACACCTTCCCCACACCCCTCCCTTCTTCCCGGGCTTAACTTTACTCCTGATTTTCTCTACCTTCTCCCCCCAAGAGCCTCAGGGGGATGGGGAATGCAGGTTAGGGTCACTTCATCACGAATTGTCTCTGCTGGTCCGTCCTCCTCACACTCTTTGCCTACTGCAGTGTGGGGTCCCTCCCACAGGAGACAGTGCTCCGTGAACTTCTCCAATGTGAGTCCATCCCACGGGCTGCAGCTCTTCACGAACTGCTCCAGCCTGGGTCCTTTCCACAGGGTGCAGTCCTTCAGGAACAGACTGCTCCAGTGTGGGCTCTCCATGGGATCACAGTCTCCTTTGGGTGCATCCACCTGCTCCAGTGTGGGGTCCTCCACAGGCTGCAGGTGGATCTCTGCTCCATCATTAACCTCCATGGGCTGCAGGGGAATCTCTGCTCCAGTGCTTGGAGCACCTCCTTCCCCTCCTTCTTCACTGACCTTGGTATCTGCAGAATTGTTTCTCTTACATATTCTCACTCCTTTCTCCTGCTGCAATTCCTGTTGTGGAGGTTTTTTTTCCTCTTCTTATATATGTTATCACAGCCTCTGGTGGGCTCAGTCTCGGCCAGCAGCGGGTCTGTCTTAAAGCTGGATGGCATTGGCTCTATTGGACAAGCTTCTAGCAGCTTCTCACAGAAGCCGTGCCTGTACCCCACCTGCTACCAAAACCTTGCCGTGTAAACCCAATACATACAGAGAGATGGGAATTTTATTGTCTCCCACTGAACACATGAACCACTGGCACAGACCATCATTCCTAATGACTAGGGAAGTCCAATGTTGCTTTATCGTCTCAAAAATATTCACACAAATAAATCTTTGGTGAATATTGCTTATACCTCAACAGTTTATCGTTACAAGATTATACTACGTCACATAGACTTATCATGACTACAAGAGAGCTAAAATGAGAGCTAAAGCTATGCCTGCAATATAGTCAGGTTCCTGTTATGATTCTCCTGAATCTGTGCCACTCCACTGGAGCTCCTCATACCACTGGAGGCCCGTAATAATTTAGAAAGAGTCTTGAAAGTAGGTGAAAACTATCATTATATTTTCAAAACACACATGCATATACATTCCTGCAGTTGGCAGAAGTGTCGCTGCCGGCTGGTGGATGAAACTGGGAGATGACCCCTGATGGCTGTTAGAGTGTAATTAGAGCGCTTGTAATTATAACAATAAAATTAACGTTTTTGTAAAGCAATAACATTTTGATTATGAACATGCTAAGTATTTTATTTATGTATCATTATCCCTGATCTCCAACTATCAAGCTGTAGGAGGATTTCAGATGCATTTCATTTGAAAAACTGGAGCCTCATACACTTAAGTATCATACAATTGCCATACAATTGATTCATAGCTCTTTAAATCCTGAATATTTTGTTGGGGAGCAGTGTGTGGTGTTGTTTCTTCTATACAGTGTGTATATCTGGAATTAGTGAAGCAGTTTCTGACAAAGAGTGATGTTTTCATCCAGTAAAATTTTAGATTTGGTTGTTTCACGTACAATCAATTGAACTTTAGTCACTACCGTTTAGAGTGGAAGCATTACAGAATTATAGAATCATAAAATATTTTGAGTTGGAAGGGACCAAAAAGGATCATTGAGGCCAAATCTCTGCTTCTTGCAGGACTACCTAAAACTAAAGCATGTGACTACGAGTATCATTCAGACGCTCTTTGAAATCTGACAGGCTTGGTGCTATGACCACTTCCCTGGGGAGCCTGTTCCAGTGACTGACCACACTCTCAGTGAGGAACCTTTTCCTAATGTCTAATCTGAACTTCCTCTGATGCAGCTTCATTCCATTTCCTTGTGTGCTATCACTGGTCACCAGAAAGAGAAGATCAGCACCCCTCCCTCTGCTGCTCACCTTGAGGAAGGTGTAGACTTCCATGAGGTCACCCCTAAGCCTTCTCTTCTCCAAGCTGAACAAACTAAGACACCTCAGTCACTCATAAGTCTTGACCTCAAGGCCTTTCACCATCTTGGTCGCCCTGCTCTGGACACACTCTAATAGTTTGATGTCCTTCCTATATTGAGGCACCCAAGACTGCACACAGTACTCGAGATGGGGTTGCACCAGTGCAAGATGACTCAGGTCACCCTGTAGAGTTTGAGTCTGCTGCCCGAACAGAAGTGTTGGTGCTGTTTGGGAATCCTAACATACACATGACACAGGTCTGGTGGATGTGTCATGAAAACTGCAGGACACCTGTGTCCTTCTGGAGAAACAAGGAGGATATCTGAATGCAGTGATGTGGTTGCAGCACTAGTCTCCTAAGGAACACTCAGCCATTAAGCATTAAAAGAATATACATCCTAGTGTATGTAATCAAGGGGACCCTACTGAAGCTCTTACTCCAGCTACAGGAGGCATTGTGCTCACAGGCTCTCATCCTGCTGGAAAAGTAGCACGGTGAGTTGTAGCCAATCCATGAGACTCCTGAGGTGCATGGAGGATAACTTTTTAAGCTAGGTAATAGACAGCCCTACCAGAGGGGATGTAATACTGGACCTGTTGGTCACCAAGACTAGTGAGCTAATTGATGATATCAAGCTTGGAGGCAGCCTGGGCTGCAGTGATCATGCACTGGTGGAGTTTGCATTCCTGATGGATATGGGTCAGATGAAAAGTAAGTCAGGACCCTGAGTTTTGGGAAAGCAAACTTCCAGCTCTTCAAGGAGTTAGTCAAGAATACCTCCTGGGAAACTGCCCTCAGGGACAAGGGAGCAGAACAGAGATGGCAGATCTTAAGGATGATTTCCGTAGAGTGCAAGAGCTCTCAATCCCCAGGTGAAAGAAAGCCAAAGGAAAGTAAGCCAAAGGACCTGCATGAATGAGCCGAGACCTGCTGGTAAAACAAAAGGGTAAGAAAGAAATGCACAGGCAGTGGAAGCAGGGACATGTATCCTGGGAAGAGTATAGGCATGCTGCCCATTTGTGTAGGGATGGGTTCAGGAAGGCCAAGGCTGGAGCTGAACCTGGCAAGGGACACAAAGAATGCTAAGAAGGCCTTCTATAAGTATGTCGTCCGGAAAGGGAAGGTCAAAGAAAGTGTACTCTCCCTGATAAGCAAGACTGGCAAGCTGGTAACAACAGATGAAGAGAAGGCTGAGGTACTCAACAACTTTTTCCTCAGTCTTCACTGGCAACCTCTCTCCCCACACTTGTCAAGTGGATAGACTGCAAGACGAGGACTGTGGGGAGAAAAGTCCCTCCCACTGTAAGAGAAGATGAGGTTTGTGACCCCCTGAGGAACCTGAACATATAGAAGTCCATGGGACCTGACAGATGCAGTCCAAAGTCCTAAGACAATTGGCTGATGCAGTTGCCAAGCCACTCTCCGAGATATTTGAAAAGTCATGGAGGTCAGGTGAAATCTCCAGTAACTGGAAAAAGGGGAATATTGCACAGATGTTTAAAAAGGGTAGAAAGGAGGACCCTGGGAATTTCCGACCTGTCAGCCTCACCTCTGTGCCTGGGAAGATCATGGAACAGATCCTCCTAGAAGCTATGCTAAGGCACATGGAGGACACGGAGGTGATTCAAGACAGTCAGCATGGCTTCACCAAGGGCAAGTCCTGCCTGACAAACCTAGTGGATGGAATGACTACATCAGTGGACAAGGGAAGGGCTATCTGGCCTTCTGTAAAGCCTTTGACATGATACCCTACAATGTCCTTCTCTCTAAATTGGGGAGGTATGAATTTGGCAGTTGGACTATTCTGTGGATGAGGAATTGGTTGGATGGTGGCATCCAGAGGGTGCTGGTCAACGCCTCAATGTCCAGATGGACATTGGTGGGGGAGATCTGTATTAGGACCAGTACTGGTTAATATCCTCATCAATGATGTAGGCAGCGGGACTGAGCACACCCTTAGCAAGTTTGCAGACACCACCAAGCTGAGTGGTGCGGTTGACATGCCTGAGGAGCAGGATGCCATTCAGAGGGACCTGCACAGGCTTGAGAAGTGGTCCCATGTGAAGGTCATGAGGTTCAAAAAGGCCATGTTTAGGTTCCTGCATGTGGGTTGGGGCAATCCCCAGTATCAGTACAGGCTGGGGGATGAAGGGATTGAGAGCAGCCCTGCCAAGAAGGACTTGGGGGTACTGTTGGATGAAAAGCTGGACGTGAGCCAGCAATGTGTGGCCAACCATATTCTGGGTTGCATCAAAAGAAGCGTGGCCAGCAGATCCAGAGGGGTGATTCTGCTCCTCTACTCTGCTCTGGTGAGACCCCACCAGGAGCACTGCATCCAGCTCTGGAGTTCTCAGCACAGGAAATGTGTGGACCTGTTGCAATGGGTCCAGAGGAGGGTCAAAAAATGATGAGAGGGCTCGAGCACCTCTCCTACAAGGACAGGCTGAGAGAGTTGCTGTTGTTCAGCCTGGACAAGAGAAGGCTTCAGGGAAATCTTATTGCGGCCTTTCAGTACTTAAAGGGAGCTTATAAAAAAGACAGGGACAGACTTTTTAGTAGGGCCTGTTACGATAGGACGAGGGGTAACGTTTTTAAACAAAAAGAAGGAAGATTCAGACTAGATATAAGGATATTTTTTACAGTGAGGGTGGTGAAACACTGGCCCAGGTTGCCCAGAGAGGTGGTAGATGCCCCATCCCTGGAAACATTCGAGGTCAGGTTGGATGGGGCTCTGAACAACCTGATCTAGTTGAAGGTGTCCCTGCTCCTTGCAGGGGGGCAGACTAGATGACCTTTAAAGGTCCCTTCCAACCTAAACCACTCTATGTTTCTATGATTCTAATACAGTAAACAACCCGTGTGAGCAGTTCCTGGTGAACTACTATTCAATTCTCCAAAACTTGGTGAAAATAATGCGCTTTATTTTCAGTGGAAAAAAAGCTACCTGTCCCATCTCTTCCCCTTTTCCTAGTATATGAGCTCAGTCACCCACTCACTCACCCCAGGTACCTGGAGCTTCTCTTAGCTCATATAAAGACCATATAAACTGTGCTGATATGGAGACAAGGTGATTTTCAAAAACAGGGTGCCATGCTAGCCATTGCTCAAATCCAAGGCAAACTGTGGCTTTATTTGCAAAGGATGGTTTAGCAATGCCAAAGTAAGATCTCAGAAAACTGTGCATTTGTGAAAGGCTTTGAAGATTTCTTTGCAGTGACTGTTCACAAGCGAATACAGACTGTATTCCACTCTCTAAAACTGACACAGTTGCTTTTATTCTCAAAAAGGAATACAGTTGGAATAAGAAATCAGAATTTCGCATCCTAATTAACTAAGGCTCGCAAATAAGTAACATTAAATTTACCAGCCCACAAACCATTGTGACTCTCTTGCATCTACGTAAGATCTGTAATTATTAAGACCTAGCTTATTAAGCACATTTGGAAATTGGCTGAATTGCCTGATTTGGTAAAAAATTACATGCTACATTTAATCAGCCCTCCTTTAAGGAACAAATGTCATTAAACACCACTTAATTAGCTGTTCCTACATCCCCACTGTGTGAAAAATTGTATCCTTGATGACTACAAAACATTTTTAAGGTCAAATGTGGTGAATAAAAATATCATTGAATGCCCTCTGGTAATAGTCTACATAAAAGTGCAGCTCATTTGCATTAATTGAAAAGATTAGTTCTGTATCACAGTTAATCAGAATCTGATGTCTGTACTGTACAGATGGAGAAGACCTTCTATAGTTAAGCTTACATTTTCTTTTTTTTTCAGTTGTTTGTAAGTCTGTTAATTTGTCATAGTAGATAGATATGAAAATACCTTCTTGTTCTATCAATTTAAGATTCCTGGTTTTTTACTATGCCACTGTGCCATGTTTGGAAAGAGAAGAAACAGACAGTAAAAAGATAGGAATTGACCATTTTGAAAAAAAGAATGAGTTTTTTCTTCTCTCTTTTTTTTTTTTCTGTCTGTAACTAATATGATTTCTCTTTCTGTGTCTGCATGAGATCTTCTATCTATTTTACTCTTTATCTTTCACTCACTAAAGCCCTTCCTGCCTATTTACCCCCTCCTTGCTTCTCCCTGCCACTTTGTAATGTGCAATGCTATGTGCCTGAGACTCCAGCCTGGTTATTTCACTGAGACCTCTGAGTGCTAGTGTTTTTTAGAAAAGCTATGTACCTCTGAGTGCTAGTGTTTTTTAGAAAAGCTATGTCAAGAGCCAGATTTCTGGCAAGCTCCAATCAAATAATCTGAATCACCAGTGTCATCCCCTTATGTACAAAACAAAAGAGAGAAGAAAAAAGGTGAGATATGAGGATCAGATTTTATTTTTAGATAGGAAGCTATGGCAGGTGTTGTGGCTTGTGACAAAGATTTCATCTGCTCTCTAAGCAAACTGTGGGAGGGATGTCAGCATGATCCCTGGCAAGAACTGCAGCATAGACCCTAGCGGGCTTGCAGACAGACAGATTTCCTTTGCTAGTAGGAATAAGTTCAGTATTACCTGAAAAATGTACTGATCCAAGGTTTCACTGTGACATTTGGTTTCACAGGATGCACACACAACAAGACCATTTTTCTTCTGGATATATTCCTAGAGACATAACCACTAGGATGGTGAGCTTGCCAGGGATATTTAATGGAAGAGTTCTCCCTGATGGGAGATACTCAGTGGCTTTATTTCTCTCTTGAGCCGGAGTGGATGAAAATGGGGGAAGAATTATTTTATACCACCTTAATGCCTCCTGCATTTTGGGATTCTACAGGCACTTTCCTAAACTTTGGAATAAAAACAAAAAAAAAGCCAAAGAAGCTGCATACGCTGCAGTCTAACTTAGGCTTTGCAATGCCCCTGGAGTGCAGAGCATTTGAGGTTACCTTGGTACGTAAAGCTTTAGTACCAGCCTGGCGTCGCGTCAGGGAGGCTCACGACACAGCAGCTTTCCTCAGAGGGCTCTGCCTGATCCCTGTCCATGTCTTCCTTGACCCAATCAAGGAAACAGCCTTGTTTTGATTATGTTTAATTGACTGAAAAATTTTTTGTTATTGAACAAATATATCTGAGGGAATCATGTGGAGACAATGTTTCTTATTTCCAAGGTTATTCTTGGGTCTTTTCTTTAAAATTGTGACAACAGAGTGATTTCTCTGTATCTGGGAGAAAGTAGTGAGTGTTTTGTTGTGGTATGCAAGTGGTATATGGCTTTCATGGGATCTTGAAAAGATGGTTTGTGGCACAGTTTCCTTTTTCCTGTTGTAGCTTTTCATAATTTCTTTAGTTTTAAGCAAACTTAAAGGATACAGATGAAGTAATTGGACTACTCAATTTTAAAGCCCTCTGAAACACTAACAGGCTTGGGGCACCGACCACCTCCCTGGGAAGCCTGTTCTGGTGCCCTTAATGACACGCTTTAACTTGGTCATGATGATGCCCTGAATTGGTCAGGCAGTTGGACTAGATGACTGTTGTAGGTGCCCTCCAACTGAAATATTCTATTCTATTCTATTCTATTCTATTCTATTCTATTCTATTCTATTCTATTCTATTCTATTCTATTCTATTCTATTCTTTTTTCTATGTGTTATTTTAATCATAATCTCTGGAAGAAGAAGAACAACAACAACAAAGAGCAGCTACAATCCCCCCCATATTTTCTTTATAAATTCAAAAGTCCTAATTAAAAAAAAAAAAAAAACAAACAAAAAACCAACCAACGAAAACAAAACAACAAACCTCTGTTAATAAAATCAATATTTTTATAAATTAAGTAACCCCTACTGGAAACAAGTTCCTTTTTTAGTTACTTTTCTGTTTTCTATTGCACAACTTTCTTACAAAAATGTTTGACAAAAATAAACTGAACAGGGTGTCTTTTCAAAGGCAGAACAAGGTTTAGTGCTCGTAGTTCTGTTGAGAGCTAAAAAGTAATGTTCTCTTTAGATCTAGAAGTAATGCCTTATGCTTGCAGTGATAAAAAATAAATGTATTTGTGAAGTGGAGATGTAGGGTTTGAAGAGTGGGAGAGAAATGCTGTGAGGACATTAGTTGTGTAGAAATGTTACATTATAATAAAAATTATAAATATAAATATATGTATATTTCAACAAAGTAGCAGGATACAGTTTAAGGAAATACAAAACCTGAATATATGAAAAGAGGCCACACTCTGGTTTTCTTTCACAATGAAGGAGTGTCCAGGCTCATTTTTGCCAAGCAGGCAATTTGATCCCCAATGTTCTTCTGTTTCTTACAGGGCAAAGGTCCAACCCCTGAGTCCTTGTTATCTGCTGAGCTCTTATGAAGTTAGCAAATTCCTTTAAGCAGGTCTTTGGCTCCACTCCAGGAAAATTCCCCACAGACACCAATAGGGGTGTTTCTAACTAATCTCTAGAAAAATAGCTAAGAACAAACTCTGTGGTGTTAAAGCACAACAGAGTTCTCTTTCAGCAGCAGAGTGCCTTCAAACTGTCCCCCTGGTCTCATGATGATGAACCTTTGAATGTCATAAAATAACACTTAAAGCCCAAATATTTTGAGGCTTAATAGTGAAATTATTTGTGGTATGAAATCTTCCTTGGCTCTCTACTCTTCTTTATTGTTTCTTCTCTCTTTTCTAATGGCATATCTTTTTTCCTTGCATACATAGGTATTGCAAGCTTAGTTTGGGTACTGTAAGGAAACATAACCTTCATGCAGTAAGTTCCTCTTTGTGATTTTTGTAACTTTGCAGTAGGCTGCATTTGTGTTTCTTAGTACTATAAAAATGTTTAAAATCAAAAATTACCTCTATAGAACTCTGCTCCATTGTGCTTAGTGAATGCAGAAGCATTTTTTTTATGCAGCATATGCCTAAAATAGATAATATGTTAGAGTTGCTAATGATTTGATATACATACACATGAATATACGCACATTATATCAGATCTTATCCATATGGCAGTGTTCATCTAATGAAAATCTAAAAGTTTTATTAGAAAAATGAAATTTTTCTACAAAAATTTCCTAACCTTTTGGCAATTTACTTTTGAAAGAAATTTTCACCAGAGGTATTTGACTTCAAAGTTTACAGCTTTTTAACCAAATAAGAATATTTTGTGGACTTCATCTTCACTATCATCTTTTTTATTAAATCTACAGTCTTTCCTTCCCACTGCATCATATTATTTAAAGAAATGGCATTTAGTCCAAGGAAACGTTCATGTCACATCCAGTCTAAACCTTCCTCCTTGGGCTGTCTCCGTTTTCCCAGCATTATCTTGTATTGTCAAGCTCTTGTTTATTAAGAGCACAGACAAGAAATCACTGTTGCAGGTACTTTACGAACACAGATAAAAAAGTTCTACAAAAGCAGGTATAAATTTAGCCGTATCTTTTCTGTGGTCCTCAGCAGAGTACTGAGTCACTATGCACCAATATTTCCCATTCCCAGGAACTTTTATCCCTTTTCATCACGATTAAGGGATATTAACATAATATGAGGGAAGTTCTACACTGTTATTGTTACTTTTGTTCATGACTTACACTACAGCCTTCGCTATAAATATGGTAGCTCTTATTCACTTTCTAGTGGTCAGTGCACCTCCTTCCAGTAAGGGTAACTTTATGTATTTATTTTTTAAAATAAGATGAGACAGAACACGCAATTGATTTAAGCTTCACACAAACCTCTGTTGCATGTGTATATCTGTCTGTGTATCATCATGATCTGGAGCCAAACCTTCTACTAATATATCTGGATCTGGTTGCTGAAATTTATAAGCATCCGATGTGATTGAAATTAAGCATTAGACATCCAGTGATCACTTAAGTTGTACTCTCCCGTCTGATCAGTCAATGCCTGGCAAAGAACACAGAGGAAAAACAACGTAATGCATTTGGCCACAGGCTGTAACAGACTCTATATGTAAATAACTAAAGTGTGCGTGGAGGCTCACAGGCTGGATCTGGAAGTGGTATCTGGGAAGTTTGCAATCTGTCCCTGGCAGCCCAAAGCCCAACTTTAAGAACAAATACAACAAGAATACATAATAATTATTCTGACTACTTGGGAGCATGAACTGTAGGTGTCAAGATATGATTTCATTTGGTTACACAAGCATTTCAAGAATAATTTTCCCAAGACGTTATTATTCCTGACTCACAGCTGGGGCAAAGCAGGACAATTTAATGAAATCTCTTTTCCTGTGGAATTCTGAGCCCCTCCATCCAGTAATGTGGAATACCACGAACATGGAGTTTTGAAAAAAAAAAACAACCAAACAACCAACCAAACACATTCATATCCGTATCGTGTGTGGCTGCTGAATCCATTACTTCACCAGGCTGTCTGCTGGTGAATGAGGTGGCTGTAATGTCTAACATTTAATGAATAATTTCCTTGATTATAATATTTTCCTGAACAATGCTATTTCTTGACAGAGACTGCACAATGTGTGCCAGAATAAGGCATCTTTTACTTGGTTTTTACTTTAAGAGTACTGGAAGCCCTTTACTTTGATGCTGATGAGCTACCGCATGAACAATAGCCCTGAACAAGACTTTGAGACCTCAGAAAATAAAGTTTTGTCACATCTCTCCAGGACATTTTGTTTGGAAAAAAAAAAATAAAAAATCCAAAACAAAGCCAAGCCTCTCTCCCCCAAGAACAAAGAAATATGACCTGCTATTATAGTGTTTTGGCAGACTAGCAGGTATCAGGGAAACTTGTGTAATTAATTTTTCTTGTGATAATCAGACTGACCGTCCCTTCTAGTGTCGTTCCTCTGCTATTTTGGGGGTTAGTAACTGCATACTCATTCTGCAAAAGATCTTTTTTACAGTGGCAAACAGCTGATTTATCTTCCTTTTATTTTAAGGGCTGCAGTAGATTTGAAGGCTGATTTATTTTGTCTGTATTAATATGGGCAACATCACTTGGTCTAATGATTAAGTATTCATGTCTGGATATAAATTACTTTCTTTGGTCTAGATAATAACAGATTATTTTTCACCCCTGCTATATGTGAATTATGAAAGATAGTTATTTCTTTAATCTCCAGCATATCTTGCTATGAAAGGGTTTATGCCTTTAATTCTCCTGGTTCAGGGAAGAAGTGATCTTTTAAGACAAACTAGGATGAATGTATAGCTGCTGTCAGAAATCCTTTTCCTTTTTAAACGTACTTTAGAAGAAAGAGAAAAATGACACACAGACAGAACATTCCTTTTACCTTGTTTTCTTAAAACTTAATTTCAAGTGGATACACAAAAGCGTTTGGAAGCCATTGAAAACACCAGAATATCTATTTGTTCAGCCAGGATATTTCATTCTGCCGTGTTCAGTACCCAACCCTTCAGCAAGCAGATGAATCTTCCCTCCCCTGAGCTGTCTGGCGAGTTAGCCTTGTTGACGGGCTCTGAATTAGACTTCAGAAAGATGGGAGTTCAATTCTGCGTTGAACTATGTGAAAACTCTGTAGCTTTGAACACGTCTTGTAGCCTCTATAGACAGTTCTTATATGTAGAAATTAGGGTAACAACTCTGCCCTGTCATGTGGAGAACTTTTCTATTGCTCTTTAAGATGAGGAGAATTGTACCTAGTAACCAAGCTGACTTGATCTCCTTTGATTGTAAAGGAAACCAGAAGTGACTTCAGTATAGATATTTCTGCTGTAGGCAAGTATGTTTAATCAGGTGAATTTTACCCACAGTTAAGGTCTGGACGGATGGCTGGATACTGTCAGACAGTTCAATATATTGCTTTTAAAAACTGATTTTCTTCGGTAAGAGCTGATGAAATCTGTTCTTTCTACTTTGATTCTCTTTATAATGTATCTCCTCAAAAAGGCAGGAAGAACTACCAGCCTTTTGCTTACCTGAGAATTTGCATGTGTTCAGTCACATAGTATAAGGAACTTTTCCACTCCAGTGTAGTATGTGCTATTGCACACTGATATATTTACCTCATCAATGTATGTTTGGCCAAGTATCTTCCTCCATCTTACTGGCACTTAAGGCAAAGAAGATGACACCATCCACATATTTTAAAAGTAAATCAGAGTATCAGAGATCTTTGCACAGGCAACAACAGCCACCCTAAATTCATTGCTTTCTCTTCAAATCAGGACTTTTTCCCTTGGGCACCATGATGTAGCTAATCTTAATATGGCCTACTGGTTCTCAAATTGAAAAAAGGTCATTATGGAGTGCAAACGCTGTTGGTAACATACTGCTATATTAAACATCCAGATGTCAGCTTTGGCAGAGGAAGCCATCAACAGTTCATGACATTGTAAAAACATTTTTCTTGACGATCCATTTGCAATGAAGTATTACGTTGCCCTCTTGACAGGTAATGCAATATTATGTTAAGTATAAATAAATCAAACATACAGATGTACTTGCTTGAATTACGATGGCCACTAATGACATTTTGGGAAGAAAAAGCAAATTTGAAGTCTGACTAATGTCTCTGGTTACTCCTGCCTGGCATTTCTGAGGTGCTCTGAAGACTGCAGTAGCTCCATTCAAGGGAGCAAATGTTTGTGCTTGTTGGGTGACCCAGCTGGAGACACCCTCCTACACATTTGTTCTTCCTTTTTAAGAAGACTAAGGGGAGCTCTGTTACGGCAAGACCCTCCTCCGACAATGAAATTCAGTGTTTGTCCAGGGTGGGAGGGGAATGGACCAGCCAGATTCTCTGATTCTGAAGGTACAGAGGCCCACCCACCCAAACTCAGCTTGGTGCTCTGGCACAATTATCTCTCCCAGGCAAGTTAGTGGTGATGCTGCTCTAAACCTTATCAGCCACAATTCGTTCCAAATTGATTTTTCTCTGCCAGTGGAAAGGAGATTATACACTAGATAAACAGATCTATCCTTAAGCAAATGTAACCTTCTAAGAGGAACTTCTTAACAGATAACCAGCATTTTTCTGTTGCTATTTGCTTTTAGATGGATACCCATAATTAGAATGGAGAGATCTTTTTCATGGCTAATCCATTCCATAAGAAATGAAAAAGTGCAGTTAAAAAATGATTAATATTTCTTGGGAACAGACTAAAAAGGGTTTTGAGCTGTAATATTTAAACTTGGTGATTCATGATAGCAGAATACTTAAACTGCATAAAATGTACTCATCTTTTGAACTTGTTGTTTTTCTAGCATCTCAAATGATGGATTCAAACATCTTCATAATCCACTAGTTTATTATAATCTCTTCTCAGTGTTTTGGAAGTACTATTATCTCATTGCTTTATTTATTATTATGTGTAGTGTATTAAAAATAGGGTGTTCTGTTGACCTTAAGCTCTGAAAAAAAGTAATATATGAGAGTGAAAAAGCAATAGTTGGAATTAATTACAGACGTAGACATGATGGAGGACTCTCTGCCAGTGTACGTTGGCATAGTCCCATTGAAGTCAATAGAGTAAGACGAATTTACGTCAGCAGAGGAGCTGATTTAACAGGCGTTGGTAGAAGATGTACTGGGATTTTCACAAATGTGAAGAGAGAGACAGAGCACTGAAAACAGCAGACTGCTTGTTATTGTATTTGTTGGTATGCTATTAACCTCCACACCTGTTTGTGTAAGCACCGCAAAGGTAACTATTTTTTTTAACATGTGCAGGAAAGGTGCAAAATTGCAAGGATATCAGCTGAGGGATTTTGCATGAATACAAAGCTTGTTGAAACCCAATCATGGTGTCTCATAAAATGGTAAAGCTCTTCTTTTTGAACATCAAAGAAGTACATCAAAGAGTACCTCCTGATGCCATGGAAGCTAGTTAAATAGATTCAACAGTTATCCTGTAATAAGCTTTGAAAAAGTATCTATGCATAAATGAGACAGAATATTTTGAATCATGGGAAGCTTTCTTAAACTATGTGGAGTGAGCAAATAGTAGGTCTAGTTCTTACCTCCCTTTCATTTTACTTCGATGTACTTCCACTGACTTCAGTGGCAACATGCTGGATTTACACCATGTAAGGGTAACTCAAACCAGGCATTGTAAGGGCAAAGTGAGAAAGAGACTATTTCTGATAAATTGCAGGAGAGCAGTAGGGAATAATCAGATAAAGTCTTTCAAATATTAGTAGAAAAACAGGGGTGATTTTGGTTCCACTCTGTGAGTCAGAGTGCCTTTTCCTCATGCTTTACAATTTGACTACAAGGAAACCTACTTAGCGTGGATTTTTTGGTGAAGAGACTATTTTTGTAATGCAATGATTCATGCCTCCTGTTTCATACAAAGTGTTATTTTGTGCCAAGCAAGGGGCTCAGGCTGTCAGTCTGGGTGCCAAAACTACCTATAGAAAACAGAGGCCTCCTGTCCAGCAGTGGAAGAACTTGTTCTACAGCCAAACTTCAGACTCCTTTGCTGGAAAGAAAAAGCTTTGAAGAACACTGTGCATTAAAAATCAACTTTGAAAATTAGCTGTTCTTATTTATTTTGTTCTTCTTTTCCTTCATGCATGAATGACAGTGGCATAAGTCCAAAGACTTAATTTACAGTTAGAGGAATCTCTCTACTCTCTTTCCTCCTGTAGCCATGTGAACACAGAACTAGAGACGATAGCTGGAGTGATTGATCTGGTCCTCTGGTGTTCCAGGCAGTCGCACAGAACCACCTTAGCTATTTCAGAAGTGGGGGTTCAACAGGATATAGTTATGTTGAGGGTGAGGATGGTGCTATGTCTGTCAAGGGAATAGGAGGGGCAGAGAAGAGTGTGAGAAGGGTGGGGTGGAGCACCCATGGGGAGACCACAGAGGGACAGCTGAGGTCCCTGCTGTTCCATTCCTCTGGAGGCAACAAGCCAGACTTGACATGCAAGAAAAAGGTGGGCAATCTAAAGCTCATCATGCATCCATATCACTTCCTCCTTTTCAGCATGTAAAGACTAATATCCCTCTTGCTTATCAAGGTCTCCATCAGGCAGAAATCCATGGTGCTTACCTGTGCAAGCATCAGAAGAGTTTGCTTCCTTAGCTTGTTTGATTCTTCACCATGCATTGCCAAAGAAATTAGTATGATGCCACAAACAGAAGTCTCTGAGTTTTAGTAAGGAGAACTTAGACTCTGGAATAATTGACTGTGTGTTATACACAGATGGGACCAGATAGGGAAAGAGTAAAAAAGGGAATGTTGCTTTAGGGGTGCATGCAGGTGTTCATAAAAAGATACTTCAGTAGCCTTGATAAAACTAGCTCAGATTCCCAGATTTCAGCTAGCTGAAGACAGAGCCCTGTTAGTTTACATTCATAAGGGTGGCAATATGTACAGCCTTTCTGCCATTTTGCATTTTTCTGATGTACCACAGCAATACATCATCAAAATACCATTGCTCTGATAATGTATTGCTGTGTTATGCTGCTAAAGTGACTTTGCTTGATGACATACTCAAGTAATACATCTTTAGACAGATGAACTGTAACAGCAGTGGCCTCTCTGTCGGTCACATGCAAGGGAGTATGGGGAAATAAAAGATGTAATGTCAGGGGCTAGGGAGAAACATGAGGCAGAGCATGTGCCAGGCTTTGTGGAACATAAAGCACGCTTACCAGGAAATACATAGGAAGTCACTGAAAGGACAAATTAAATGGGCTTGTCATGGGGCCTCAGAAAGCATGTGGGTACTGCTTATCTCTGGTGCAGTAGCCTTAGCAAAGTCAACAGCAAGAAGTACCATGAGGGAATTCAGAGTATATTAAAATGATGGCTGTGAAGAATATTCCATGGGGATGCAAAACATTGGATTCTCTTAAGACCAAGCTAATGCATTCAAGCTACAGCCCAGGAGACCCAGCTTCACATCGGGCTCAGATAAAATGAGTTTGGCATTGCAAACCCATTTCTCCGGTGAGTTTGTCTTCATTGAACTGTTCTGCAGTAGAGTAGTTCAGGACAATTAGAAAGTTGTGCTCAGGATCAAAGGGACTCCCTTCTGCTGAGTTTCTGAGAGTTAGCAGGGATGTGTGGGAGAAACTTAGTAATCTTAGAGTCAGGAGGCTCCTGAAGAAAAACATGCACAAAAAATGTTACAGCAAGACAAACTGAGATGCTTCCTTCTCCCTTTACTGAAAGTAAACAAAACAAAATTCACGGAGAGGAGGCATGCAATTCAATCCAAAGGCATATCCTTTTTTAAAAATTGCTCAAAGACTAATGTCTTTCATTGAAAACTGGATAACTCACCATAGAAATTCATTGCTACAGGAAGGTGGTGTGTCAATATCCCTGGGTAGCTTTGTAGACTTAAGCATAGAACTGGATCGTGCCATAAACACAAATAACAATCATATTGCAACAGCAAGAGTATAACTATGAGAACTATCCAATACTATTTTTAACGTATAGTGTGACCCACTGAGGTTAGACAAAATTGTCCTGTAACATATCACACCACACAATCAGATTCACGGTAATAATTTTGCACTCTTTTCTGAAGCAGCTGCACTGACAACTGTTAGAGACAGGGACTTGCTCCAGCTAGTCCATTGATCTGTTCCTAGGTGACAATTTCTTTGTGCCTACAGATAAATCGAGGGAAGCTGCAAAATATGCCTGAAGTGCAAACTGAGCAATGCTGAGCTTAAAGAATCAGGCTTTCACTATCTGTTTTCTCTCCACATATAATAAACTGAGGTAGCATGACTAATAAATAATAAATGAATAATTCTTAGGTCTTATGTAGCACCTCTTATCAGAGCAGCTTTGAACATACTGAAGGGAATACATAAATTAATTCTTGTAGTATGCCATTGGGACAGATACGTTTGACTGTACACGTTTCACAGCTTGCTTAATTATTTTGTGCTTTTCCAATTAGCATAGCCCATAGTGTCCACAATCATAGAGCGTTCCCCTGCAGTTCTAGATGTCCTGTAAGCTCGGTGGTCCCCACAAGCTGATTGTGCAGCGTATAAGGCAAATGACAAGAATTGTGCACAGGCAGGTGGGAAGAGCAATAAGCAATAGGGGATGGGCAGGGATTCCTGCACTTCAATTGCCCAGATAATTCCAAATTTTCTGTAGGCATGAAGAACTTACGGTTTCCATCAGCACTCAACAACATAATTATGGAGCTGGAAAGTCAAAAGTGTTTTTATTTCCACTGGGAATTACTATTTAATTTATTTATTTATTTATTTTCCCCCACAAACCCCTGAAGTAAGGGAATGATTTTCATTCAAAGGGAAGTTGCAGAAACTCCTGGAGAAGACAGCTCATTCCTTGCACCTTCTCTTTTGATGGGCCATGACCTTAAGTGACGTATATCTGCCATTATGTATCACAGTTAGAAAACTCTTGCTGTACAACTTTCCATCTTCAAAACCACAAACAAGCGAATAATTGGGGCTGCGGGAGATGTAACCTATCTAGTGATCTCTCCAGCTGACACTAATGAGTCCATGGGGAACATGTACAACTCCACAAACAGCTACATATTTGTTGCAAACCTTTCTCTCCAGCTCAACCCCCCCAAAATTTATTTTCAAGTAATTTTATTAGAGTTTTTCCTGAAAAGACAACTTTCCATCATACACACATATTCATTGATCACACCCTTTTGCTTCTTTTGAAAGTGTATAAAAGGCTATAGTGGAACGTAGGGTGCTGAGCACTTGAAAATCTAGCCCCAACTATTTTGCTGTAGGTCACATAACAAGCCTCTGTCACTTGCTGTAACTTTGAGACAAAAGGTAAATGAATAGAGACAGTTCATTGCTTATGTTTCGAAAAGCTGGGAGAGAGCAAACTCCACAGCACAACACGGCACATTTGGAAAGACAAATAACAGGGGACATTTATTTCTAAATCTTCACTTACCATTATAACTTTCCATAGTCTATGTCATGTAGAAAATGCTAACGAGAAGTTCAGTGAGTTCAGTGAAGCAAGTTATAGAGATTCTTTAAAAATATTTTCTATTTCTATGGACAGTAAAAAGACAGAGGCTAGAAAGCTTTGCAATATTAAAGCTCCTGTCTCCAGATCTATTCCCCCATTTCAGGATAAAAACCAGCCTGCAATCTTGTAGAGGTATTTCAGTGGTGTTTTTTTTTTGCTGGAATTCATTAATTTTTTCCTTTCACGGAATCACGGAATCACGGAATCTTCAGAGTTGGAAGGGACCTCTAGAGATCATCTAGTCCAACTCCCCTGCTAGAGCAGGATTGCCTAGAGCACATTACTCAGGGCTGCATCCAGGCGGGTCTTGAAAATCTCCAGAGTAGGGGACTCCACAACCTCCCTGGGCAGCCTGTTCCAGTGCTCTGTCACCCTCACTGTAAAGAAGTTTTTCCGTGTATTTGAACGGAACTTCCTATGTTCTAGCTTGTGCCCATTGCCCCTTGTCCTGTCGCTGGGAACCATTGAAAAGAGCCTGGCTCCGTCCTCCTTAAACCCACCCTTTAGATTCTTGTAAACATTAATCAGGTCCCCCCTCAACCTTCTCTTCTCCAGGCTAAAGAGTCCCAGCTCTTTCAGCCTTTCCTCGTAAGGGAGGTGCTCCAGTCCCATAATCATCTTGGTTGCCCTTCGCTGGACTCGCTCCAGTAGTTCCCTGTCCCTTTGTACCAGGCTTATAGGAATTTTTTCCCATTTTTCACATGAGGTAGTTTCCATGATGGCCATAAAGCTAGAATTATTTTTGCTAGTGAATTATTTGCAAAATACAAATACATGCGGAAAAATAAACACCAATGACTATGACTTAAAAGCCACTTCAATAGCCCAGGAATCAAGAACGTGCATAACCATGGCCTAATCTCTTTTCAGGGAAGAATTTAAGTGAGTGCATAACTTTTCTCATCTGTCTAAATGCTTTTTTTACTGAATCAGACAAAGGTCACCCAGAGAGGATTAAACTGCTATTTACATAGTGTAAAATGAGGCAGTTTTATACTTAGGTCAAACTCTCAGAGCATAGTGTTCAGTAATTCTCCACTCCTCAAAATGTAAAGTGGGTATAATTAAGGAGGTAAGTAAAATCTACTCAATTTCTTCATCCACTTGCATATGAATAAATGAAAGGGTAAATAAATCTGAAATAAAATGGTATTTATATCAAATAAATAAATCCATTATTATAATACTGAATCTCAGCTGTATACTGCCTCCATATTTTCTGTCTTATAAAGCATGAAATTATTGAAAATCTGTATTTTTATTCATTTGTAATGCTGCAGTTAGGGTGGTATTTGTCTTCTGTATTATTAATATAATGAATAATTTGCACACACACAAGTACCTATAATCGTGTGAGATGCTCTGAAGTACCCTCCCTCTGCCAGTCCAGAAGAGCAAAGGTCTCCCATCAGTCCCCACCAACCTCCTGTGCTTCTCTTGTACCCCCCCAAGGTATTTGACATGGTGCTAGATGTCAAGAGGCTTAAAAGTCAATAAGGTAGGCATATAGCCAAAAAAAACCCCACCTAGGTTGTCTCTGAAGTCAGAGGTAAAAGTCAGCTCTTCTGGAAGCTGATTTATCTCACCCTGGGGGCCCATTTTAGGACAGAATGAATTGCCTTCTGGAAGAATTTGTCTTTGAGCACAAAAGGCTATGTGAAACGCTAAGAATATTTGTCCACTGTTTCAGTATAGAAATAGTTTTCTTCCCTTACAACTCGTTCTAAAGGAAAACAGGTTTCTTTTAACTGTGAGCATCGCAACCTTAGCACATTATTAGTTTGCTGTGTTCGGATTCTCACATCACACCCTCACTGCTGTACTGCCTACGTGCTTTATGGGAACTACGTGGCACCTTTATCTCTGGGGTGGAACTTTCAGCTCTCCTTAAAATTTGTAGTGCACAAATTAGGTGGGAGAGAAAAATCTGATTTTATCTAACTCACCACGTTCGAGGTGTTGCGTTGGTGTCTGACTATCTTGTCCAAGTAAATCTGATGGCAAAGGGCTATGATAAAGGTGCTGCCTCTCTTCCTGTCTATTCACCTCAAAAATTGCTTGGGATGGGATGCTCTGGTGGAGCTGGTGAAGCAAAGGGTAAGTAAATAGAAAAGACTAATGGACATGCTCAAAGCATGTTTTTTCATATGTTGCATTATTTCGTTTGAAAAATATTTCTTTATAGAAAACCAGTTATGTTATAAAGCAGAGAAGTCTTGTAATTTTAATAAAGAAATCCAAGCCAATGAACTCTGTCAAATGCATCCAGAAGGAAATGAACAGTTACCATGAACTTAAAGAACACAGAGGGAAAAAATTGCAGGAAAACAAAAAAAAAAAAGAAAAGAAAAGAAGGAAACAAAAAACTTCTTTATTAAAAAAAAAAAGAAAGAAGGAAACCAAGGTTTTTGTATAATGTTTCATGCAGTAAGAGAGATAGAAGAACTTGATTTTTTTCAAGGTGCCCCTTGAGAGCTGGGACACAAGAAGCTGCTATAGATTGTCTGTGCTTAGTTTCCAGCACTGTGTAAAAATACCGTGCAAAGCTGTTGAGTGAGCTAAAGCACCTATTAGAGAGGCGAGCAGCCAGAGAAAAGTACTGGTACAAAAGCTCAGTTATGGCGAGACAGCAAAGCAAGGCACAGCTAGTACAGTCAAACATCAAAAGGTCAGTTCGGCTTCAGTTCAGCTCTCGTGACCAGCAAGACTTAAACGTTTAAAATAGTGCATGAAAACTACTGCAGGAAAGAGAGAGCAGTTGGTTGGCCTAGCAGAATACTGCTGGTATAATTTTACTTTAAGACTTAGTTATATATTAGTTTGCTTCTTTATCTACCTTGTTTTCTTTCACTCTTTAACCAAATAATAAAACCAAAAAGTCTGTTGGCCACCTGATTCACATTTCGTGAAAGAGAAATGCCCACTCGAGCATTGGAAGCTTTGATGTAATGCTGCCAGATTTCTGTATGGTTGGCATTTAAGGATGGGGAGGTGGTGGTGTTTTGTTGGTTGTTTGGTTGGTTTTAATGACCTCCTTATATTTCATTTGTAACTAAGTCCTGGCAGAACCCTTCTGACTGTCATATAACATTACTGAAGGCTACTGAGAGGCATCCTCTACTTTTTTGGTGGCATGGACAGACCTAAGGGTTTGATGCTGATGTGTTTTTTACACACAAATGCTCTGAAATTCTGAAACTGAGCAAGCAGAAGAAATGGAACCAACCACATTGTCTGTAACGCTGTATATGAATATATATTTATATACACAATCCCTGGTGCAGTATTTTCTCATTTAATCTTTCCTCGGCATTCTCTGTTCTTCCTTTAGGTTCTTTCTTGGCTTTAATAGCTCAGCTATTATCTTTTCAGATGTGGCCCATTAATTCTGCTGTATGAATTCATGCACAGTCAGCTCTCCCATGCTAATGACCAGAGAGGAATAATGGCTAATGCCCACTGAGAAGGATATGTATTGTTTTAGCTGCTTCTTGATTTATTGAAATCTCTGTGTTCATTTCTGCATTTTCGATTTTTTATAGAATCTAAGAAAAGTAAGCATTTCAGAAGTCATCCAAGATAGATAATGGTTCATTTCTGGTCAGTGTGAAAACACGGACGTTCTGGGAAGGGGGTGAGGAGAGGTTGAGAAAGGGGGGGGAAAAAAAAAGAATATTTATGTACTGCATTTATAATACCGGAACAAGGAATATCCAAAGAAATTGTCAGTAAACACATTAAAAACTAGAAAAAATGAAGTGATTTTTCTTAGACCACATATTTTAACAGCAGAAATTACTAGGTCTGGGTATTGTGGGCTGTGAAAGAACACGAATTAAGAAAAACAAACAAAAAACCCAAGGACATACATTTATCTAATGCTACCAAAGACTGAATCAGCTTCCAGTTCAAGAAATCCCTAAGCTACTGCTTACCAGAAATGGAGAGGGTCATAACTAAAGCTTCTCCATGTCCTTATAATTACTATCAAACACCAGCTAACACTCACCCTCAGACTAGGGGGATCCTTGGTCCCATCCAGTCGTACTCTTCTGATGCTGCTTACATTCTGATAACAATCTGCAGAGCACTGACCGTGAAATAAAATTGGTCAATGGGCAAACAAGAACAAGATGAGATAAATCTAAAGATTTAGGAAATTATTCAATTATGAAATTAATTTAATAAGAAACTATTAAAAAGAACTGAGAAATTATTAAAAATTTTTCTTCACATTTCATTGTTATTAGGGGTGGGTTTCTGGGGTTCTGGTTAAAATTATTTTCCTTAAGCAATATGGAAACACTGTTTTTTCATTTTCACCCTTCTAATGCTGGATAGCGTTACTATGCATTTTTAAAAGATTTCAGGTTCTACACCTGGGCTGTGCTGCAGGCCATCTGGGAAGGAAAAATATTCTGTCTTGTATATAGCTTGCAAAGGATTTTAAAATCCTTGAGGTAAATTAATGAATGCAGAGGATGTCATCATATATCGATGCTTCACCTTTTTGAATTTCTGCCCTTGACTATCATATTTATAAATAAATGTCACAAATGACCATTTCAGAACAGAAGGGAAGAGCGGAGAATTAATAAGAGCTTCCTGAAAATTCAGACAACACATAAACTACAAACAAACAAGAGAGTGCTTTTTTTTTTTTTTTTTTTTTTCACTACATCAAAAAAATGTTGAGTTCCTAATGCTGGAAAAGCTTTGTTTTGTGAAAGCCATGAAATTACTAGACCACTGGAGGAGGCTGCTGACAAAAAAGGTCTATCTGCCTTTGTGAGTGACATATCAGGTTATTTTCCCTTTGAAAAATGCAGATTCAGATCTTACGTTGTTTCTTTTATAGTTTCGGCCATCACAGTCATTTTTAGTTCAAACAGGCAACATAACTGTGAAACATCTCAGTGTAACTTTTAAGAAGCATATCTACAGAGGATTTTAGTGGCAACTTCACTGACTGTCAAAACTTCGCAGCATACAATTTTTTCAGGTTGTCATGAATTTAAGAGGATTCTCTGTTCATCATTTCCACATCCTTGGACCTCTGCTTTATAAGCAGCTGTCAAAAGACATGTTAAGAGCTAAGCTTTCTGTATGATAGTTTTTTGGTGGACAAGATTTTAGCCAAAATAGTCCATTGAAGATAAAAATATAGTTGGCTAAAATCTGTCCTCAGGAATGTTGAATATAAGCAAAATAAATTACAGACTGGGTTGTTTGGTTTTTTTGTGTGTTCGTGATTTTTTTTTTTTTGCCTCTAATTCAACCTGCAAATCAGTTCTAATCTTTAAGCTGATTAAGCAAGAAATTGCTAAGAAAATTTTAAAAAAGAGTCCAGCGAAATCTTTTCCTCAGGGGATATTTCTTATAGAAAGGAGGCATAGGAATCCTATTTACAGTTCATCCCAGCTAAACATGAGATAAATCCTGCCCTTCCCAAAGCTATTATCTTTTCCTTCTTTCACCAATGCAGCCAACTTAATTTCCTTCACATGAGCCACCAAAGGAAAACCAAAGTAGAACTGGAGTTAACTTCTTGTTCACTAAGGACTAGAAACTGCTGTTGAAACTTGTTCTGTATTTCCCCTGACGCAATAGCTGAAGTTGTGATAGAACAAGGCAAAAAGAAACCCCGAAACCCAACACAACCCATCAACCAACCAAAAAAATTAAATAATGGAATGTGGGAGACTTTTTTTTCTTCAACAAAAAGGGCCTTCTCAGAGTAGCTCAAATGACTCGAGAATTAACGAACGTTCTCTCAGCCAAAAATTTAAAAAAAGGGATGAATGTATAAAAAGCATTCTGTTCTACCAGAGTGTTTCTATTCCTCTACAGTGTCCCTGTTTCTCCAGCAAGGTTTACAAGGGCCCTTTCATGAAGACATGCTGGAAAAGCATCTTCTGTGCCCTGTAGTCTAGTGAGAGGTGCACAGAACCCAATCTCCTCTTCCAGAGTTCAACCACTAATCTGTCACTGATCACAATCAGCTCCTTTACATCTAGCTCAGAGGTAGATCCCTACACGTAGGTGTCTGAGTGTGGAGCTGAATTGCCTCCCCTCAAATTCAAGTCAGATGAATCCCAGCCCAGAAGTATCTGCTTACCTGTGCAGATGTCCCCCCTTGATTGTCTAACTCTATGTGATTTTCACTTCATTGAGGTAAAGTGTCAGTAACGTACGAAGTCTTAGGTTGTGACTCAGATGCTTAATGCACTTGCCTAATCTTATGCATTTAGCGCTATTTTAACTATTCTAGGATATTTTGTTTGATCTCTAATAACTAGTCCAGAGGGATGTGGATCTCCTGTAGGTCCTGCATCCTGAGCCATTACTGACATTGGGATGGCAAAGAGTGCAGAAGGTGAATTCCATCCCACAAGTATTACTGCTTTATTCAGTGTGATATTGAAAACAAGCAAACAAAAAAACACCCCTCAAACCCAAACCAAAACAACAAACCAATCAAAAAAAACCAAACCCAAAACAAAACAAAACCACGTTACCTAAGAACTATCTAACTGTACTGGACCAAATACTGAAAGCACCCAAACCCTATCCTGCCTGGGCGCATCAGTCAGACTGCTTTTAGCTAGATTCACTGTTCTGAAACGCTGCGATGCACTACGAAAAGCAGTTTTTCACTTGCATCAGCCCGTGCATAAATGTCTTCACTTAAAAAGTCAGGTTTTGGTTCCTGTTGAAGTGGGAGATGTTCAAAGTAGGAAGGAAGCAGAAGAGTTTTAAGCAGAGTTTTCTGATGCTGGCCAGGAGGTTGCTCAGCTCCTGCTTAAAGTTATACCAGACTAAGTCTTACTGTATTTTCTCCACTTTTTATGTTCCTGGTCTGTAGATTTTTTAACACTGAGCTTTGACCAGAATCCATATCACTCCCAGGGTTGGCAGCATGAATCCGGTGTGAAATCTTTACCTCTATAATCATCTGCAAGCCACGGGGTCATTCTTAGTGGGTCTTTTTCTCTTTAATGTCTCCATTACATTTCAAGGAGGTGAGGGGGTTAAGTGTACCTTCATGCAATTGAGAATCAGACCTATTCTTTTTTATATAACAAATTGCCTAAATTACAGAAACAAGAGAACAGATAATTATTTATCAAAAGGATAATTAGGTCCAGAAAGAACACATTGCACCATCTTAATGACAAAGCAGGTAATGCTGCTTTAACCAATTTAATTTATGAAGAAATTGGCTTTGTGAACATTTGACAAAATAATATGTCTTTGTGCAATTTCAAATTTGTTAATTGGGTCTCTTAATTGCAGGTTGAGAGGAGCACAAACTGTCTGTATCCATGTTTAACTAGAATCAGACATAATGAGCATTCAAAAATCACTGCTTAAGGAAACTATTATATATTTATGTGGATTTTTTCATTTGTACTTTGCTGTCATATATACTCTCTGTAGTGGTCTGCTGTGATATGACTTGACTTTCTTCTGTACTACTTTCACGGAAGTACTGGATATATTGGTATATGGAGGCAAAAACTATTTTAAATCTACTTTTATTTAAATCAAAAGAAAAAAAATCCAGTAGTGAGGGAGACACAAAATTCTCCTATTTTGATGTATTCAAAGATAAAACTAACTGGAAAATATTCTTTAGTAAAATTTAAATTAGGAGGCTGAATAGAGGGTGAATGAATCAAGTTCTTTGACTTGTAACGGGATCCTTCTGGCCCTAAATACTAGCGATTAAAAAGTCACCAATATTTGAAAACGCCTCCACAGTGCTAAACGTATAGCTAGAAAGTGGATCTGCTTTTTAAAGACCTTTTCTTTACATGTGTAGCCTGAGCTTATTAGGATGTTTAGTTTGATTTGAATCTGCACAGTTCTTTTTTAATACCTCAATAAGGACAAAGCTCACCTGAGAATATTGCTCAGATTTCAGACGTTGAGATCTTTTAAAAGTTGCATGCATAAGATCTTTGGATACAGAAGATTTCAATCTTGAAACTGGAGAAGTGACTTATAATGAAGAGAAATTAAATAGCACAGCTTGCTCCTTAAAGTTACATTGCAAGTCTGTGACACAGATTTTGACATGGTTATTTATACCCCAAGGAAGTTTGTTCTTTGCAAACTATTCCAATGAAGGAAAAAAAAAAGGAAAAAAAAAAAGGAAAAAAAAAAGGAGCTGTGAAAAGAATAAGGCATTTGGACACAACAGTTTTGAAGTGTGTGGAGAAACTGGGAGGTGAAGCCTTGAGGACCACAAGAAGCAGCCACGGAATCCTAGAATATCTCAGGTTGTAAGAGATCCATAAGGATCACCAAGTCCAACTCCCTGCTCCTCTCAGGACTACCTAAAACTATATCATATGACTATTAGCATCATCCAGAAAGTGTTTCTTTTCCTCTCTGATTTTGGATCGTGATCCAGTATTTAGGTAACATGAGATGCAGCAAGTGTCTGTATCCAAGTTGACAAAACCTGTGGGTTGGTTCTGGCCCCTCTGGGAAATCCGGGTGGGGCTGAGTACACCTTCATTCAAAATAATCAGGATTCATCTTCAAGAAGCTTATATGATTGCTGAGAAAAATGGAAGTAAACAGAGAAGTGTTGTGTGTATTTCTGCATATCTTTCTGCCTTCAGTAAGTCACAACTACAGAAGCCTATAGGAGGGGGGAGAGAATACAAAAGAGAATGAAAGTGATAAAACTGGTTGGGGAAAAAGGCAGAAAAAATGAGATACATACAGAGAAAAAGAAACAACGAAGCAGATATATAAGTTAAAGGAACTGGATTAGAGAAAGGCTAATATGTGCAAGCTAAGGAGAGAAAGAAAATGTGATTACCCATGAGAAAAAAAGTGGGAAAAGCATGCTGTGAGTCAGGAAGGCATAAAAAAGAGTTAGATAAAGACCCACCTGCAGAGACAACCACACACATATCACTGGGGGGGACACGTTACCCGCAGACAGAGATTAAAAGCACCTTGAAGGTATGAGAAGAAAACTTCCCTGCTGCTCTTTCTCTATCGCATAAAAATTGGGAAAAAAGACCTGAAGAATGCTAATAAGATGATGGTGACTGAAAGTCAGAAATACAGCCAGGCTTAGAAAACATGTTTATATCATTTGACATTAATATCAGGAAAGTGTCTGTGAAAGTGATAGAGAATACATGTACTACCCCGTAAAATGCCTGCTTCATGCTACTCACCGTCCCTGCTGGTGTATTTTTATCTAATTCCAGAGCTGGTTGTAGTGAATACAGCTTCATATTTCTAATATACATTATACTACCGGGAAATAAAGCAGCCATTGCTTAGATGCATAGCTGCAGATGGCACAAGTTTCAGCGCCATGCTTCAAATTGTTGTAAAAATCTAGGAAACTAGCTGTTGTTCAAATAAATGCTAGCACAGGAGGTCTCATGGGGCTCTGGGGATCAGTACCAGCCTTTTAACCTCTGGGTAACATAGTTCAATACCCGTTTGAGTGAGTAATAGCAAAGGTGTCTCCCTTCTGAAAGCTCTGTGGCCTGCGTGACTTAAATTAGTGGTTTCAGCCCACATGCCTGTAGACGTGTTGCCACAGTTAGGAAACATCAACGTCACAGCTGAGCTGTCATGGGGACATGTTATCCATATGCTTTGGGAATAAAAACCTTGGAGATTTATGAAAGGGATTGTGGCAGCGATGGCTGACACCTCAGGGCCAGATGCCAACACATCTGTATTTTAAATTCCAGACACCAAAAAGGCATCAACTGCTCATGTAACCGAGGTCACAAAACACATGCAAAAAAGTCATCTGTTCCCCCTCGAGGTAAGAAATCTTCACAGAGTCCTTTATTACTATCCCAATGAAACCTGTTCCTTTGCTATTAAGTGGAAGCGAAAGATGCATTATAGTATTAGCAGAAACTAAAGGACTTGCTGCTTTTTTTTTCCTGTGAATTTCCATGATTTGCACAGTCTGATGGTAATGTTTTTACATCTGTTGAAATGGTTGAATGGATTGTGCATTGAGGACATATTATTGTTATGTGGTACCATAGGCACGTCACTTCTACTCTTGACATTTTTACCCCAAGGAGCTTTAATATTTAATATTTTATTATTTTATTTAGTATTAATATTTGGCTTAAATATTTTCCATTTTGTCATTGTTCACTTCATCCTGGAAGGGTAACCTGAAAGTCAAGGTAAGAGCATGGAAACAATCTTCTCTATCAAACAGATTACTGAAAGAAACACAGTTTAACTACAGCTTTTAAAAAACAGGATGAATTTCCTCAGGGCACAGGAACAGGCTGATTTGTCAAAGTGTGGGTGGAGCAAGAAAAGATTCAAAGTCTGGCACTGACACAGTGAATCGTGTGCATTTGATTTGAAACAACAATTTTGATTGTCTTTACAGTTCAGTCTGAATTCTGTGGTTTTGATGATTCCAATTAAAAAAAAAAAAAAAAAGACAAGGGCAGTTCTGTCCCCAAATCCTGCTTCTATGACTGCTTGAGAGTAGAGGCAAATCTGTGATTTCTCTGTGCGTATATTTACACTACCTCTCCTCTGTTAACATTCCTCATCTGAATCATTTAGCGGATTTAGTGTAATCACTGTATGTAACAACAAGAAAAGGGATTTGATAATGTTTTATTTGCACCGCAGAGGTGGCCTAAGACAGAAAAGAAAACCCATGGCTCAGCTGTGATCTTTAATTACTAAGGAGGTAAAACTTAATAGAATAAAAGGAGGGACATGTTGAAAAATTAGTCTTGTAGCCATTTAATCTGAGGACAAAGGAGAAATTCCTGTTGGAAGTAACAAATCAGCAAAAATACCAGTCAGCAAAGAAAAAGGAAATTTCTTTAATAAGTGCAGGCTTCTCTAATAATCATAGAAAGGGAGGAGTTATGTCTGAGAAAAGAAATACTAAAATACCCTGAGTGGACTACTGAGAGAGGGGGTTCCCGTGTCTTGTTGCCCTATATCCTTCTGGGAATATTTTATGCTCTTATTTCTTCTTTCATAAGACACATGGAGCACCTTAATTTGTAATTAAATCTATTGATAGGATTTTTATCACACTTTAAAAATGGAATCTTTCTTTTCATGGGAAATTAAAACAAAATATGTATATTTTCCATTATTGTATATACAAGGACCTAAAACAATGAACATTGTAAGTGCTGAATAAAACTGAAATGAAAATCATAAAACAAAAAAAAGCAACAATCAAAAAACCCCAGGAAAATTAGGCTGAACGCCTACTCATCATTTTTATTAGTCATTATTACAGCCAATAAATTTAACAAAAATCTCCAGCAAATTTTCAGTGTTGCCCTTCATGTTTACAGACAGGCAAAAAAGGAGATAAGACCCATCCTATTTTTGGGGGGCTGAAAAAATTCTGAGATACATCTAAAATAATTTTCAGATTGACAGGAGTGGTGACCTGAATTTGGCTAATATCATGAGAAAATTTGATTCATATTGAATCTCAAAAAGGAACATGACCTAAAAATTGTAAAAATGGAAAAAAAAAGAAATCTTGAGTGCTTTCAGAGGCTCAGGAGCTATGTTGATCAGTATGTGGCCAAGAGTTAAAAATCTTTCTAGAAGACATAAGAACACTGCACTTTAAAAGGGCCAATAATAGGCTAAATGATATATTTGGCAACAGATAGTTTTAAATGGATTTAGAAATGAGGTCCTCATTAGGAAAAATGTCAAATATTGCCTCTTCTGCAGGTACAGGTGCAAACAGAGGTCGAAGTCACAATTTTATTCCGTGCTTCTCCCAGGTGCTGGTGTTGCCTGCCTGAAAAGAGAAAGTGACCCAAAGCCATTGGAGTCAATGATCTCTTCCTGATTAGCTTTGGTTTGGTCCCCAAAACTTACAATAAGACCAAGACTAAAGTCAATTGCGATAAAATGCTGTCCCTACTGAAGGAGAGTGAAAGTCACCTTAACTTCAGAAGGGCTACAACTTAATCTTTGTTCAAAAAAGAGTTTGATTTGGAGCCCAAGGAGAAGGGAGGAAGATCAGAGGTTGGATCTTGTTGAAAAGGGGACGCAGGAAGAACATTGTTTAAACTTCCTTATTACAGTTCTGTAAGGAGCCCAACTAATCAGTCATAATTTTAATAGAAGGATTTTGTGTTTGAGCTTCAGATTTTGGTTTAAACTTCCTCTCATAGCCCTGAAATGCATGACAACAGATTATATTACCCACCACCAGATTCTATCTATCTATCTATCTATCTATCTATCTATCTATCTATCTATCTATCTATCTACCTACCTACCTACCTACCTACCTACCTACCTATCTATCTGCCTACCTATCTATCTATGTATATTATATATATGCATTATTGTTTGTGTGTTTGTATATATATATGTACGTACATACATTTTGTTGGTTCTTTGCTATTATATGACTATTTCTGCTTTTTCTTTCTATGCTGAACCAATTGAGGCAAGAAGGAACAAATATAAACAAAATCATTTATTTCTCAGTACAGGTCTTTTATGTCAGGTTAAACAATATTTCCGTCTCTAATTCTTTACTTTCCTTGTGTTGCTGGTTGGTTTCCCTCACAAAGCATGCACTTTGACTACCTTTGCTGAGGAATGTTCTTACACTAGTCAGTACTCTATGCGTGGGATGGCTTCTAAATTCTACTGACACAGAAGCAGTCCTGAAGGACAAAACAGTTGAAAATTCTCCATGCAAAATGCCCATTTAAAATGAAAGAAAGCAAGCAAGCAAACAGATCCAACTTATTTTGTTGGACTTTTAATGATAATTTAGATCTTTCTCTTATGATTTTATTACTTCTGTTTCTAATCATATAAAGTCAAATATAAATAGTTTGCAAAGTTTCAAAATGGAGAAAGAAACCTGGGATTTCACTGTTTCCCACAAACCCAGATGTGAAATTTTGATGAAAACTGTATTTTCCGTCTTGTTCAGTTAGTATCATGTTGTATTGGGTATGGCTGAGGTGGAGTTAATTTTCCCCATAGCAGCCCACATAGTGCTGTGCTTTGTACTGATAGCTAGAAAGGTGTTGATAACAAACCAGTGTCTTGGCTGCTACTAAGCGATGCTCCACAGCATCAAGTCTGTCTCTCCAGCATTCCCCCCACACACACTACTAAGCTGGGGGTGGGCAGGACATGGGCAGGACATAGCCAGGACAGCTGACCCAAACTGACCAAAGGGGTATTCCATACCATACAGTGTCTGCTCAGCAATAAAAGCTAAGAGAAAGGAGGGGGGGGGCGGCATTTGTTATATACGACATTTGTCTTCTGGAGTAATTACTATGTGTACTGAAGCCCTGCTTCACGGGAAGTGGCCGAACACCTCATGCTGATGGGACATAGATAATAAAATCTTTTGTTTTCCTTTGCTCCTGCACATGTCCTTCACTTTTGCTTTATTAATCTACCTTTATCCTGACCCATGAGTTTTTTCCATCTTATTTTCTTCCCCTCCCGTCCTGCTGAGGAGGGAGGGGAGTGATAGGGCAGCTAGGTGAGCACCTGTCATCCAGCCTAGGTCAACCCACAACACATGGTCTTGAAAATTCTCCTGTATATGCTTCCATTATTGCTTCCCAAAGCTGTAATTGAATGCAGCTAAACCATGAGTAACTGGTTAGCCACCCTGCTTACTCCTCGAAGCCAAATCTCTAGTTAGTATTTGCTGGTTCCCCATCCACTTCTTTCTAGAAGATTATGAGAAGGTGATGTAAAATTGTTATCCTATACTTTTTCCATTCCTTGTAGGGCTGTGCAGGTAGCAAAGATGTCCTTCTGAACAATGAACAGCTTTTATTTCTGTGTTTGGAGATGGGGGAAAGTGGTCTTGAAATTATCTAACTTTGTTTTATTTCTAGATGGGCACAGGGAATGAACCAAGCCAAGAAAATAACTAAAAATTTCAACTTACAGTATGAAATATTTTCTTTTTATTGTTGTTCTTAACATGAAACACTTCAATTTTTGCGCATTTATTTCTGTACTGTAGAAATGAATTAAGATAATCTGTTCATTTCTTTCTACATCTTTCACAATTTTCTGACAAAGCAAATTTATCCGTTCAGCTTTGCACTTTTCCAACCAGTGCTGTATGCGTGGGGTACCACGTAATTAGTGGTAAGTGCAAGGCAATGATTGCTATAAAATGACAGTGCTGCCTTTTGGGGCTTTCTCATAGGTTTATCAATTCTTCCACCTTAGAATTTAGTATTAGCAAATACCTTATCCAAAGTGTCCAGTACTACATCTCACAGTAAAGAAAATTCATCTCTGCTCAGCAGTTTACAAATGCTACATGGGAACCACAAAAAATGACCTCATTCTCATTTTTGGTGGCTCTAATATACCTTTTCATTTAGACATGCTAAAATTTTCAAAGCCAGAAGATGACAACAGACGTTTCAGTTAGAGTTTGAGCAGCAAAAAATATCTTAGTCCCATAGTCTCTTTTGTGCACTGGTGCTGCAATAAGACATACCTTTCCTATTCAGATTTTAGAGAGATGCATTCTGTTTAAAAAAAAAAAAAAAAAAAAAAGCTGTTTCAGGTTTAATTCCTCTCCTGGGAGAGGCCTGTGAGGGAGGAAAAAAAAGAGGGGGGGGAGAGAAAAGGGCAGAGATACGTAAAAGAACCTGTGCACTTGTTATTCATACTGAGAAAAAGAAAAAGAAAAAAAAAAGAAAAAGAAAAAAGAAAAAGAAAAAGAAAAAGAAAAAGAAAAAGAAAAAGAAAAAGAAAGAGAAAAGAGTTTGGAGAATGTTGGAACTTATGTGAAAAAGCAGTGCAGAGACTTTGTGTTGCTGGGTTTCCTTCCTCTGTCTCATCCAATCTTGTTTGCATATGACCTGCAAACCCCTTTAAAAAGAAAACAATATAAATAGGAGGAAACACACTGCGGCAAGCAAAAATTAAATGGAGAGAAAAAAAATAATAAATCACTACATTTCTGAAGTCTCTCGTTTGGAAGCCAGGAAGCTTTTTAAAGTACTATTTTACATTAGAATTCATGCAGTCAACCTATGTGAAAATGGGAGAGCTCAGAATAAAAGCTTTCTCCAGATTGACAAAACGCTTCAATCGTTTGTTTAAAAGCCAGCCTGGGTTTCTGAGTGACATTTGCCTTATATAGTAGATATTCCTCTACAATTCAAGATGTACACACAGGCCACGGTTGCAAAGATAAGTCACCTGGCATGAATGCCAGCATTCCCACGTGAGAAAAAGTACAAAGACGGAGAACACAGTTGTGCTACATCAGACTGACTGATGTAGCACGTAATCTTGGGAAGGAGAAGAAATAAATAGGGCTGTGGCAGCAAGATTATTGTGATTAAATGAACACCTGCTTGGTTTGCCCTTTGCATTGATGGATACATAAAAGTGCTCCTGCTTTCCTCTGCAACATTTAAGTGCTTTTGTCACACCACTTCTTACGTGTCCTCCAAAATCTTAGACCTTTCTTGCAGAAAATCATGCTCTAATTCAATGGGGCTATTCATGTGCAAGAATCAGTACATACTTGAGTATTAGCAGCATCAGAGCCTTAGATGGTAAACTTTTTGGGTACCTTTGTTGCACGTGCTGACTCTCGGTAAGTGTCTGTGCAAATGCAGCACAATGAAAGCCGGATTCGGTTCTAAGGTCAAGGAGAAAATGTAGGCACTTCAGTATCTCTGTACTTGAGGTGAAAATGCAAGCAGCAGTTCTGGATGTTTTGTGCAGTCGTTCACAATCAGACTGCTCATCCTCTAACATCTCTTTGGATTAGACATCCTCTCAAAAAGATTCAAATTCAGCACTGAGATTTGCTCCCTCACGGGACTCAAGCGCCTTCACAAATTCTTTGTTTCTTGACTTACTGTTCAGATATGAATGACTAAACTACTCTCCCAACTCTACCAAAAAAAATAATTATAGTGATAGCAAGGTGTCTATCTTCATAACTTATTCCTCCCTTGTATTTGAATGCATTTTCTGCCATCTTGCTTGACCCAAAGGGTGTGATGAAATTATCTGAACAGAAACATCCAGTGCTGTTTGAGATGTTTATGTCACGCTGCATGGCTTTCACCTGTTGATCTTGCAGCATACAGGTCTCATGTAGGTCATGTGTTATGTCTCCTAGCACGCACAGAAGTCCGTGATACTCTAGGACGTCTAGTATGAATGAGATTATTTATGCTTAGGGAGGTGACTAACGCCCAATTTCTAGCTGCATTGCTCATAGCCCTGTTTGCTTTGGAGGAGGGTCAGGAGAAATCTGTGCAAAATAGAATATATTCCTTATTGTTTTGATGGTTTATGTAGAGAAATATTTGGACTTTTAAGATGTCATCAAGGTGTTATGAAAAATTCCACATTTCACCCTAGACTCCAAGAAAACCAAGTTAACTTCATCAACTTTTCAACTGGACACACAGCACTGAGTCTGGAAACTAAGAGAATTCTAATGGAAACAGTCTACAGGCATCATATTTTATCATTCTTAAACTGGAATAAAACTCACATGAGGTCTTTTTCCAAACAAAAATACAGTCATTTGTTTCATGGCAATAAAGAGATATTACCACTTCCTGGCTGCTCTTTGCAATTTGTAGTACTTGGAAAGTCTTAAAAGAAAGTTGACAGTAACAAATAGACATTTCTAAAATGTCAAGTCATTCCAAACATGAATTTTAATTTATTTATAGACTTAGTCTGATATCTCAAATGTTACAGAGCTTCCTGAAGACAGTATTTAGCTCTCTATTAGGAATTTTCATAATCTCAAATGCAATGACATCTTGCATGAAGATAATGTTCCAGCAACACATTTCACAAATAAATTATATAAAATCAAAGGTTGGCAAATTTTCTGAGTGTATTTTTCATACATGAAACCACTTTCTAGAAGAATTGTTTCCTAAAAAAAAAGCTGCCGCTTCTCTGAGAAATTCTGAAATCCCATATTGCCACATAAAGATTAATTGATAACACTACTGAAATAAATATATTCCCTTTAATGTTAGCTGGATGATCACTAAAAAAATACAATATAATACTGTAGTCTAAATTCAAAATCAGAAAATGAAAATGCTTCAGTGATTCTTAATTTCCTGTAACTTTAGTGACAGTGGAAATTTCTGACTTGGCAAGTTTAGAAGTTAAAAGAAATTGTTACTTTACAGGATGGGGCTTTTTTTCTGGAGTAAATGTAAAACTTCTTATGATATTCTGTTTTATACTCCAGAATACTTTCAAACTTTCGTATTTCAATATTTATGCTCTTCCTGAGTCTTTGTAGAAAACAGAAAACTCGGACTTTTTCACTGAAAATGATACCTCTGTTTATGCATGAATGTCTTTCGTTTGATGTCCTCAATAAAGAAAAGCTTCAACATGCCAAAGCAAAAATATTTTTTCTCATGATGTTGAACACAATTTTTTAAAACATATTGAAAGAGTCATTATGAAATATAGAAAGCATGACCTTACTTTTTTTTGGTTGACTGGGCCTTCTGTGTGAAATACAATGCCTAGATGTGTTAAGTACATCAGACAGAGGTGAGCCCCTGGATCATCAGAAGGAATATTTTTAATCTGTGTGTGTGTGTGAAGTTGCAAAATAATAAACTCTAATTTTTCTATAATATTTCTTTTTCTCAAATGTTCCTTCTTGTGGGAAAATTGTTTTGATGAAAAATTCCTGACCTTTTTTGTCAGTCTCACGAAGGCAGAGTACACTTCTGATGTGTAAGGGCATGAGAATGGCTCCTGTGATGAATCAAGCATGACACTTTCTCTTCTTCTCTGGGATGTTTACAGAAATGGATATGATTATGAATAAATCCAACCAGTAGAAATGATATCACTGGATTTTCATTTAGCAGGAAGGAAACTGGATTACAACAGCACTTTGTGACACACCTTTTTGTGTTTCTTTGGGGAACAAAAGTAGTTGTTAAGTTACTGTGCTTTATTCTTCATATTTTGTTTCAGCCTGTCATAGAGCTTTCTTATACTGAAACTGCCAAAACCTTCCTTTTGCTAACATTCAGTATTCCAAAGAATGGAAAGAGGAAATAAGAGTTAAAAAACGGCATTAGCTTTAAAAGACCTGAAACCTCACAAAACCTTAATTGGACCAAACCTGAGTGGAACTGCTTGTTCTAATGTATACATGGTATAAAAGGCACCATCATGTCCCTGTTGTGTTCCCCCTTGTCACTGTTCTAATGGCTTTCTGCATTAAAATTTCTAAATGGGTAAACACACAAAGTTGTTTACAAATGTCAGATAGAAGAAAGAAGGAAAAAAGTGAAAGAAAACAACTCTTTGCATATTGTTCCTCATCTTAGCTGAGTTAGAATATTTCTAAAAAATTGGCTTTAAAATTTTAAAAATAAATGGTTCACATAGGCTGAGGACGGGCAAACCCACGGGACAGATCTCTAGAAGCTGACACATACAAAGCTTCTCCTGTCAGCCATAGCAAGTTTCTTTTCTTCTTCAAGAGTCTTTTCTTCCAGAAGTTATTTAATAATGATTTTCAACATGTGAGTTTGGCTACCAAAGACTCCGAGTGTTTTCCCATTTCATTCCTATTACAGTGTATTCAATGGTCTTTTGGCACTTCTGGTTTCTTCTAATGAGACCAAATGATCTAGACGCAGCAGCGCTGGGAGCCAGATTCTACTTGCACAACTTTCTTTCACCTATTGGCCATGAAGGCACGGACGGCGGCAATGTTAGCTCTGCACATTCATGGATACCCACCTGACGGGTAAGATGTGCCTCTAACTTCCCTTTTTCCCAGGTGGACACAGCAAGTGCTGACTGTGCAGGGTAAATCATAAAGTGATTTCCCATGAACAGCTCCTGAAAAAATATTTTTTACTTCTTTAGGGAAAGAAAAGGGAAAACTGAGGGCAAGAAGAGAGACCTTATCGAGTTGCCCACTTGATTTCTTAAATGCGATGACTTATCTGAAATTTAGCATTCTCTGCACACTATCTTAATTGGGTATTTCAAAATGTGCTTAGTCTCACAAGTGGACCCTGTTCCTTTCAAACTTCTTACTAGTCTTTTTCAGGACTATTACTTCTCCGCTAGCACAAACACTGAGCCTATCAGAATATCAAGTTTGTCCCTTTCTGTTAATTTATTGATACCATTTTGATTCACCTTACTTTGGGAATTACTTTATCTTAATGCATTCTGTTCATGCAAATTCATCCCTGACATAGCTAAATTTATGTCACGGGACATTAAATTTCATATTCTAGCTCTGGGCACATTCATCTAGACTGTCAGGGCTATTCTGTAAAGGGATTTTTTACAGAATTGCCTTATAAACGAGCAACTTGCCTTAGTATCTTAATGTGGTTTATCTTTTTAATGATCTTGGCTGTCCTGACTTTGTTCAAATCTTTATTAAAAACAGAAATATAGGGGCAAATCCTAGTTGTGCTTAACTTTGGTGCCTCTTTTTCTACGTATAAAATATCCTGGTCTGCATTTTGATTGCTACTATCTAACCCATTTCAACTGTAAATGTATAATTCACATCATTGACTGATGAATCTCTACCACTGCAAAGTATTTGCTAATTGTATTTTTTTTTATATTATTTGTTCTTGTGGTAGCTTGACTCCTTGACTCAAATTGTGAACGTTCAGTGCTTTTAAAAATCAAGACTTATGCTGGGTTGAATATAAATCAATATTCACTCAGTAAAAATAAGTCCTGCTTGTAGTAAGGTAAACAGAGATTGTATCAACAACTCAGAAGAGATCTGAGTGTGCTTCCATCTGCAGTAATCTACCTGTAGCAATGAACAGTAGATGCAAAGAAAGCACAAGCACTAGTTAATAACTAAGAGTGAAGAAGTGAAAATAAGAAAGAAATAAGAATTTCTCACCGAGAGGTAAAAATCAAAAGGATGTTCAAATCTCTGTCATGTGCATATACATGAGCAAACATTTTTGGGCATTTGGGGTTTTCTTTAATGGAATTGCAGCATGATAAATATTAAAATCAGAAATGAGGAGAAACAATAGTTTTCCAGCATCAGAATTGCGTAACTTTGAAATCAGTTAAAAAAACCAACCAACCAACCAACCAACCAAACAACAAACAACAACAAAAAGGAAGAAACTTGACTATATGCACCTAGCTAAGGGGATATCACATTCTCATTCAATGAACATTGTTCTATCAAGAGGAATGAGAAGCTGAAAAAAACCCTGAACCAACAGCCATTTATTCCATTCAGAAATTTGGAGAAGCGCTGGCACAAAATTTGTCTGAGCTTGACATTCAGATGATCTCCAGCAAATGAAAAGCGTACATTTGGAATACCATCAGATCAGGAGTTACTCTGCCAGCAGCTGGTTTATTGCCTCATTCAGTCGCTGAAATGTTGCACCTCTAGGCTCTGTTAATGCCACCCGTTTGATGTTCATCTCCAATTGGCCCAGGCAGTTTCAAACTCTGTTTTCACTGGCACTTACGCTTTTCTGGAAGAACCATTTAAAAATGAAAATGGAACAGGAAGCAGTTTTCTCTAAAGCAGAGATGGCCCAAGAATATTATTAAAATCATGATGTGTTAGAGGAACAACTATATAGACCCAGCAAAGAATACATATATGTTAAGAACGAGATGGCTTCGTATAGTTACAAAGCCTGAGCAACAACAACATGTTGTGGAAAGAGGATGATAACAAGAAAGAAATGTTAAGTTTTATTTTGGGTTAGTAAAGAAAAAATGTTGGAGCGTTGACCTTAATGATACATCTGGACGCTTTTCAGCATTCGTGCAAAAGGTTACCAAAATTGCAATTTTCCTTCCTTGTATAATTTGTTTTGTATATTAAAGTAGCACCTAAATGCCGGAAGTGAAATCAAGATTTCACAGTGTTGGATGTCATAAAACAAAAAAATATATTATAAAAGACATTCCTCCTCATAAAGACCATTGAAGAAATAATGAAAGCATTCTGGAAAAGTTTTCATAAACAAGAAATTTTCTTGAACCAAGAAGTGCAGGAAATTTTCTCATGCACCTCAGTGATAAGGTAGGAATTCCACTGCAGCTTTTTGTTTTCTTTTTGTTTTCTTTTAATAATGTTTCTGCAATTTCTATCTGATAGACTATTGAGTATACAAAACCCTGACTGTTATTTCAGAGCAGGTTTGTGACCCTTGAAAATTTCCTGGAAAATTATTTCGGAGTGCTTTGTTTGTTACATTCATTTCTAAGCCTTCAAAACAGATCTTAAGTGGTAATTCAGAGGGTAAATACAAGGAAGAGGCATAAAGAAAGTAGCACAGAAACCTGTTCCTTTACTTTGCCACAGTATAAAACCTAAAAGAAATTCAGTATACTCAAGGGCAAGCAAGCTGCAAAAGTGATTAAAAGAATTTCACATAATTGTGAGTTGTGAAACTTGTTAGCACAAATTATTACCACTTGCTGGACTTAACGCTTTGTACTCAGGCATGAATGATCAAAGTAAACGCAGTTATGAATGAAAAATGAACTGGATTTCCGTATTGATATTGTTAGTTTTCTTCTGTTTTCCATGACAGTAGTAAGGGTTGACCAAGGGTTGACCAGACTGGAAGAGAAAGTGGTCCAGCTGTCAGCATGGGTTTGAGTCTTTTTTTGGCTCATCATTCACAGAGACCCGATCTGTACAATTTCTCTTTGTCCCAAAGGACATTTCTGTACACATTTCAAAATGGTACTACATTTTCTTCTGTTCATCATATGTAAGAAGCCATTGGCCAGAAAGCAGACATTGGATTGTAAGGCTGTCATCCCTCTGGTACTCACCTTTGTATACATACCTCCCTCACCTGAGACAATCCAACCAGTCACGCAAAGGACACACACACAAAGATCAGCTGGCCCTGCTTGACTGAACATACAGTGAAAACGGAAGTACTTGCCTGAATTTAGCACCTGTGTTTAGCTACTGAAATTTGACCTCTGGGGTTTTTGTTGAATCCCCAGCTGCTGTTCAATAATCTCACAACAGCAGTATTAAAGAGGTCAGTTCTGGAAAGAAAGCAGATTTAGTTGTTGTATTCTGTTCTGCAGTGCACTTGGGACTAGAGCACCGTGGGGAATGGCATGCCAAACTATATCTTAAGGGTGACCCAGAATGCAATCTGGCAGTAAAGGTGTCCTTGTGAAATAGAAGAGAAAGTTGATACTGGAGGTCAGATTAAAGATGAGGGACTCCAAGGAATTGCTTGTGGTCTGTCTTTTTTAGCCAGTATTTCAGGAAATGACACGTTAAGGTCTGAAATTTGCATGAAATGCAGGCATGGTCTGGATTTCATTTTATTGTGGTTGGCTCTTTCTTTTTGGCTTGCTGATTAGGAGCAGCTGCTGGTTTTAATTTAAATTTCATATTTAATTTCTGGCAAGGATTCCTACCTCTCTGGATGGATTCTTTTTTTTTTTTTTCAATATTTTAAAGTATTTATTATAAATAGAGAACAATAATAGATAATAATAATTGTGAGCTGCAAAGATACAGGAGTGCCAGGTGGCTTCCTGTGACTCAGTGACCTTTCGGTATTAGAAACCTCCCGCTGCCATTAGTTATATTAAACCTTTGCAGCTGGGTTGTAACAATGACAGAAATATTTGCTGGACGCTGATCCTGCCATCTCAGAGCTACCAATAAGCCTCTTTAGGCAGGGGGAGGGAGGTTGTTCAATGTACTTCAAAAGAACTTCCCGCTTGGCTAAGGTCTGCTCTGGTGGAAGAGACCTTTGGAGGATTCCCTGGGTAGGGTATTGGCTTTATTAAGACTCCCCAGTGGTTTCACTGCTTAGTGAATCAAGTTGTGCCTATAATTGGCCCTCCTTTTTTTCTCCCCACCCCCCACCCCGAAACACTATGCTTTCCCAATTCTGAGTCCCAAACAATGCTATAATCAAGTGTAAATAAAATAATTCTTACTAAAGCACCAGCAGAAGGTCTTGGCAGTGTATGCTTTTAAAAGAGTCCGGAATAAGAAAGAAAATCAAACTCAAAACAAAAGTCTTTAGCATAGCTGAATATTGAAAATGAACACCTCTTGAAAGGTGACCCAAGGATGCTGGGTAACAATTAATGTTTCAGAAGTGTGAGGTAGAAACAACGTGTACACTGTGTGCTGTAGATGTTAGCACCATTTTGTGCACACTCAGTGTAAGACATTCTCACGAGAAAAATGTGTCATGTGTATATAGAAATGCAGTGGTTGAAAGTTTCCCTTTAACAGAGTAATATTATGGAAGAGATGGAAATGTTTATTTTTCTGAGAGTCCAGAGCTTGCACTTTCCCTTCAGTGACTGCAGGATTTATGCCACAACACGGAGAAGTGTCCATTCACACAATTCAGAATGTGCAAATAGAAAAAATCACACTTTTAGGCCTATTCTTCTAATAGTAGTTTCTAGTTCCTACTCCTATTAGAGGAATAGTAGTTCTAGTGGCTGTAGTTCCTAGAAACCACCACGAACACACCTACTTGTGCCCCACATCGGTATGTGTTCCACTTACAGTGCTGGAGTACCAGTGTATTTTTTCTTGAGTACTGGTATGGCATGGCTAGCACGGCAATAAGGTACTGTTTTACTCTATGCTACTTGGCATTTTTGTGTGAAACACGCCATATGGGAGGTGTTCCTATAGCTTCTGTTAGAGTCTGAAGAGGTTGGGATGGTGGTTACCAAGGTCAATAACAAGTTACTGCAGTTGTCACACCACAAACAGTGAGAAACTGCAAGGTTACGTGGCTCAGGCCCAAGTGGGGATCAAGACCTCCCCTCCCTGAAGGGCATGTTTCATTGACAGACCGAATGGGTAGGGTTCATCTTTGGATTGTAGCCCCTCAGCCACGAGGATGCATACTTCCACTTTTCATATTACATCAATCTCTTCATAAATCAAAGGCAATTTAAAGGGTAATCAAAGGCAAGAATTTTTTATTTCTTGTTGTACCTGTCAGAATTCATCTCTATAACTTTGAGTGTTATTTAAGCAAGCCATAATGGGCTTCTCGTCAGCCAGGTGTTAGCCACCGGCAATGAGAAAAACAACCTGGTATTCTAGCACAGTCGAGCTCCTTGTGATGCTCTGCAACCTATGCTGCCTAATTATCCTCCCCTTAATTTCAAATTAATAGTGCTTACTTTGGATAATGGTGACTGAAGGGGAAAGAGACATAAAGAATTTTTTTTTAAAAAAGGGCGGGAGGGAACCCTAAACCTAAATGCCCGGACAGAATTAGTGAGTGACAATGGCTGAAGAGAGATGTCTAGTTTAGCTTGTTTCTGAATGGAAAGAAAATGACCAAGTTCTCTGTATGTTTACCTAGCAAATTAGATCAAGCAGACACTAGATCAAAGTGCTTTGTCTCCTGGGTTAATTTAAAGCATTGGACCTGTTCTTGTTTTTGAAAAATACAGCCTTGTATTCGCAGTGTTGCATCTACAATAATACCACCAGTTAAAGCCAATGATCTCAAAGTATGCTAGAAACATTAAGCTTCACAAATTTCTCCAAAGAGTTATTATTTGAGGAGAAGGAATAAGGAGCTTGATCTTAATTGCACAAGCTAACTTTACACCTTTTAAGGGTACCAGACTCAGGACAGAGAAAGATGACTTCAGGCAAGGCTGGGATGTCCCTGAGAGTACACCATGTCTGACACCAGAAGAAGGTGTGACCTGGGCTGTCTGTATGTTTGGGAGACAGAGAGAACCTGGAAGTTACTCTGGTCTAGAGACTGACCTCTTATGGCATAAACGCAGGAGGTCTCCACATTTATTTCTGTGCTGCCCTGAAATACGAGCCACTCAGACACATCATATCATGCTTCATTCCTGCCTTTATCCAAGTGACCGGACTCTGAGCTTGCATTTCAGGTAACACTTTAGGCATATGTGGACATGAAGAGTACATGAAATATGCCTGGGACTCTCTGACTGGCTGGCCATGGAAGTCTGTTTTGCACTAAACTAGCTGTTACAGCTAAACTTTCTTAGTCTCCGAAACAGTGGCAACAGACTGTGTATTGGAAAGAGTCCTCAGCTTTTTCTAACTTCTGTACTGTGACTGGGTGTCCTCGGGGAGCACACATGCTGCCATGGACAGAAAATATTCTAGGACTGTTGGTTGTAATTTAATTATCATTAAAACCTATCCCTTTCTGTCAGATTTGGATAGTCCTGAATATTGCTTTCAGACATGAGGGGCATGGGGACTCAAAAGACAGAAGGTCCCAAAATCTAATGTATAAGCTTTTCTTCCTTAGGAAATAAAGCTAATGAAATCTTTCATAAATTGTATAGTATTCCTGCAATATTTTTCCACTAAGCAAATCTGGAATTGCTCCACTGATCTCATGACAAAGAAGGAGAGTAATATAAAATGTGAATTACAGAGAGCCTATTAAAGAAATTGAACTCCCCAAATACTAATTACAACAAAAAGAAAATTAAAAGTTTAACAAGAGTGCAATAAAAGAAGGAATTTAAATATGCTAAATGTATTCGGATATAACACTTAATTGGCACTGAGCAAGTTTAACTTAGGCAGCTAACAAGATAAACACTTTTGATGACAGAAAATTAATGTAGTGTCGCAGCAAAAGACTATTTTATTTGATATTTTATATGTGTTATACGACAATTTAATTAAACATCTAAGTAATCCAGGCAAATAATTTCCTAGTGAAATAAACTAAGAATGATCAACTTCCTTTTCTTTAAAGGATCGATGCAGGGTGACACTTACCTAATTTATGCTTTATGACCCTACAGTCTTAAATTTTATGTCAAAATTAATGAGACAAAATAGATTTCTAAGGACTATTTTTTTCACCATCACACACATGGTAAGTCAATTCATTCTTGCTGGAAATAAGCTCAGAGAAACAGCACTAGCTTTTGTGATGTTATTACCTTGTAATTTTTATAAAAGCATGTTGCTAAATCTTAGTGTAAGGAGGAAAAACATAAAACTTTTCAGTCCCTAGCAGTTTTTTAAAAGAAGTTTTGGAACATTTTGACTGATACTTTAAGCATGCTGTGTAATCTCTTGCCTCTAATTGAAGCTAAAAGGAAAAAACTCTCAGAAAATGTCATGTGCTTCTGAAGCAGTTTATATGAATCCATTATATAGGAACATTTTTGTTTCTACTGAATTCCAGTAGAATATTAACAGGCGTAAGTCTAGTAAATTCCATTAATTCCTGCTTGCTCTTTAAAGTTTCAATTATGTGAAATGTTGTCTCTCTTGCAAACTAAAGATAATTTCAGGATTGGGCTCGCTGGCTTGACTTGACGTCAAGACAGAACATATGGGCATGTATTTTCTGCATGTTTTGCTTATCTGGGGGTGTGCACATGTGTGTTTATAATGTATTTTCCCTCAGGTAAAGTTGACCACGGTCGAGGAAGGGCAAACAGGGAGGCTGACTTGCCCAGCCTTAGAATATGTCAATGACAAAAGTGGGTCTGCATGATGGATGTCTTTGGTTGGATGAGATGAGTCCTTCAAGAAAGCACTAGGAAAGTCTACCGGAAGGAAGCAGCTGCTTTGCAAGAAATTTGAAAGAAAATGTTGCAAATATTGGAAAGGCTGTTCTATAACTGTAGACATGTCTGATTTTATGTCCTCAATGGCATGGCCTCTTGATGGCATGTATTTATTTTTTTTATTTTAATTTTTTAATGTAAACCATGAAGAAATCTTTGTGACAGGAACATCAGAAACCTGTACTTTCTACTTCTAGTAAGACAGAATATGGTCCTATATTCTTTTATAAAATACTATCATTATTATTTTACTTTTTTATTTTTTGAGAAAATAGGTATTTTTGTTCCAATAAAATGTACCCATACTTAAAAATGTTTAAAGAACATTAAAACTGATCAAAGACCAATGTATTTCTCCTTCAAGGGATAATAAAAAGAAAACATTTGTTTCCATGATTCAGCGACAGAGATGTCTATTAACATCATGGATAGTTATAAGAAATTGACAGCAACAAATAAATGAATTTATGGTGTAAAATATATGTATGTGTGCGTTAGCATATCTACAACACCTCACCTTGTGTCACATTAACAACCTCCCATGATTTTTTTTTGCTTATTTCTTTTCACATTGAAAGTCCTTCAAAGGCTTCCTTAACTGTTCTGATGGTAACAAGCATCTTTTTCCTAATCAAACATCAAAAGTATTTTTTCCCTGTTGTTACCCAACCTTGGCCAGCTACCAGAAGGCCTCCAGCTGCTCTCTCACTCCCCGTCCTCAAACAGATAGGGGTAGAAAATAGGATGGAAAAGCTCATGGGTTGAGAAAAAGGCAGGGAGACAATTTACCCATTACCATCATGGGCAAAGCAGGATTACGTGGGGAAAATTCATTTAATTTATTCCCAAGTGCAATACAAATTTAATGACTCATTTGACCAGTGGGAAACAAAAGGCAAACATTAAAACAACACCTTCCTCCACCCCCTTTCCCCATTCCCAGCTTCCCCCCTCACTCCCGACCCCTCTCCCGACCCCGAGGGGCGCAGGGCTGGGGATGGGGGTGTGGGTCCGTCCATGCCAGCCCCTCGGGGCCGCTCCTCCCTCCTCACCCCTCTCCCTGCTCCAGCGCGGGCCCTGCCCCGGGCTGCAGTCCTTCAGGGACAACCTGCTCCCGCCTGGGCTCTCCACGGCCACAGCTCCTGCAGGAAATATCCCCCCGCTGCGGCCTGGGGCCCTCCCGGCAGCCCCTCTGCCAGCAAATGGGCACGGACACCCCATACATTCCCCTATAAACACGAAGTGTAGTCAGAGATATCCATGACAGCTTTGCTATAATCTTTTTTTCCACATACTGCTTTCGACTTGCCTCCAAGTGCTTAGTCAGCGATGAACGGCTCTGTGTCAATAACACGTTCATAGTGGATACTTGTTACTCAATGCTGAACAAAACGTGTGGCTCCGCGACGCGAGACAGACCTGCTCTGGTTGGGAGGACTAAGCAGTATACTTAATCTTTCCATTATTTGGTTTATGTTGTATATTTCAAACACGATCTTGCCATATTCTTTTCAGATTAGAACCAGTATATATAAACAGATACAGTCATCAAGTGCTAGGGAAAAAAAAAAGTGAAAAAGAGAAACCACTCTCTAGAATTTCTTTTTTTTTTTTTTAAATTCCTCTCTAATACTTTGTCATCTTAAAGCAATTGGATAGAGATTAAGAGATAGAGAAGTAGATCTTGAAGTCTTAAAAATGACAGAATTTCTATATAATATAGTCTTTGAAGAACAATCCATCTAAAGGAAGCTGTGTATCAAGGTACTAAATATTTCACTTTTTAAATCCTTTCTTTCGGTCAAAGGCTGAAACTAATGTATGGTTGCATCTGAAATGTATCTAAAAGGATGAAGAGATGAATATGAGATTATGATAAATTGTTTCCTGAAATAAATATCCCAGTAGTTTTCAGGAGAGCTGTCCACTAGTAAAGGTATTCTACCTCAGCAAGAATAATAGATAGCAGAATTTAACTGAAGAATAAAATCCTGGAGAAAATGAGTCAATGAAGAAAGATGGAACAGTAAAGCTTGTTGACTGAAAGATGCATTTTAAGATCTAGAAATACATATGAAGCTACATATAGTCAGGTATTGATGAAAAACACCTGAGGCTGCTAAACAATGATGGTAGGAGAGTTGAGCCACAAAAAGACAAGAATTTCATCTGTTGGCTCTGACAAAAGACAGGAAAACACAAACAAAAAAGGAAACTGTGTATGCCAGTTAACCTTTCCTCTTTCTTTACTTCCTCCCTCATTTGAAATATGGTGATCATTTCACATTATCGTTATATGTCTTACTCTACATAGGATGCTAAAAGAATAGACAGCTACAAATTTAAATACTGCAGTAACGAAGCAGTGACTCATACAAAGTCTGGTAAACATAAGGAATGGATACCGCCAAGAGTGTACACCTTAAAAGGCATAGGTTTCTTTCTGAAGAGTAAAGACTAAAAATGGAACTAAGGAAGTAATTTGTAACAAATGATTTCTGAAGAACATTTTCTTTCTTTCTTCTGGCTGAAAAAAGGAATTGACAAATTTTCTAGGTCTCTTGTTAGTTTTCCAGCAAGAATATCGCCCTTGTTTCATACATAGCTGAAAAATAATTAGTTGACAGAGCTCTCTCATTTATTCCTGCTTTGTTGGTGGAACCGAATTATATGATGATACTTTCAGCATTGTCTGTTTTAAATTACAGTCCAGGTCAGTGGGAAATCAGCCTTTTTTTTACAATCTGATTTCCCCACAGCCGCTGCATTTGAATGTTAAGTTTGTATACCTATCCCATAAGGAAGATAAAGAAATCATGTAGCTGACTGAGCCAAGAAGGCATGACTTTTTAAACTTAATTCCTGTGCACATGTAACTGTGTATTTAGGATCCATCACAGAACAAGAGTCCTTTTCACTGCCTTGAATACAGAAGAAAAAGGTGTGGGGACTGGAACCTAAGTTTCTCACTTCCTACACCATTTTCCTTACCACCAGGTACCACTTCTCTTTGCAAACTGTAAGGCTTCTATGTGATAGTGCTCTCCCCACTCTCATACATACAGTCCAGTGATTAGACTGTGTTATTCTTAAAAGCAAAAGTGATAAGAAATGAGGTTGAAAAGGAGAAGCCTACTGGGTCCATCTTTGAAGATGAAATTCATACTTCCTTAACTTTTTGAAAGAAAGATTTTACACGCCTAACCCAGATTTGAACTTAAGGGGTAAGTGAAGCTGTATTCTTTCTTGGTGTAAATTGCCACTGCTTTATTCAAGAATTTCATCTTTTCGTTACTCTCGTTGAAAACAAGTATTTGATGACCTTATTATATTGGCTCATCTCCTTATGTCGTGGTTTAGCCCCAGCCAGCAACTAAGACCACTCCCCATGGTTAGGATGGGAAGAGAATCGGAAGAGAAAAAGTGAGAAAACTCATGGGTTGAGCTAAAAACAGTTTAATACGTAAAGCAAAAGTCGTGTGCACAAGCAAAGCAATACAAGGAATTCATTTACCACTTCCCATCGGCAGGCAGGTGTTCAGCCATCTCCAGGAAAGCAGGGATCCATCACATACAATGTCATAATTCTGAATGTCTCACCCCTTTTTTCTTCTTCCCCCAGCTTTATATGCTGAGCATGATGTTATATAGTATGGGATATCCCTTTGGTCAGTTGGGGTCAGCTGTCCTGGCTGTATCTGGCATCGTTCATGTCCACGGTCTGCAGGTTGAGGATGTTGATCTCAAGGAAGTTGCCAGGCGCCAGTTGCTGTAGCCAGTTCTTATTCCATCACTGTTGCACTTGCGCTACTTCTTGTAAAGCTTGTCCTCCATTCATTCAGGTCGTTCCTACTACAGCAATTCCTGAAACACGCAACTCAAATCATGTCTTACAACAATTGAAAGGTACGTCCATTACAGTCTCCACCCCTGGCCCCTTTGGGACAGGTTATAGGGTTTAACATTGCAATGCGCTCCTTCATTTGCTCCTAACCTGGCTAGTAACAAAGGGTTCCTGCTATAGTAATTCCCATAACATGCAACTCAAATCCTGGGTTTAACTTTATTTCCTTTATTAACCTCCTCCCCGACCCCACCCTGAGCAGTGCAGGGGGTTTGGGAATGGGGATTGCAGTCAGTTCATCACACATTGTTTCTGCCACTCCTTCCTCCTCAAGTGGAGGACTCCTCAAAGTCTTCCCTGCTCCAGCATGGGGTCTCACCCACAGGAGACAGTTCTCCATGAACTTCTCCAACATGAGTCCTTCCGATGCGCTGCAGTTCTTCACGAACTGCTCCACACTCTCACTGCCCAGTGAATTGTTTGCCCAGCCTGACCCGAGCAGAGATCACGGACTTCTTCCTCCCAGACAGCCCCCATTTATGTACCAAGCATGATATCTATGGATTCTATGAAATATGGAATATCCCATTGGACATTCTATTGTTTTGTCTGTGCTCCTTCTCAGCTTCTATGGGAAGCTGAAAAAAGTCCTTGAATGGTATAAACATCATCTAGCAACAACTAAAACAATATGCATTATTGATTCCTTTCATACCAAATCTGAAAACACAGCAACCACTAGAAAGAAAATTAACTCTATCTCAGAAGGTTTTGAAACCAAGACACCTTACAAAGTTGAACCTGTGAAATACTAGCTCTCAGCAGGCCAGACCAAATCTGGCTTAGTGCCTGTGGTTTTATCAATTAATGGGAATTTTGCCACACACTTCAAAAACAATAGATTGGAGACCTGTTTGTACATGTTGTAATCATTGCCTCTAACTCTGGGTGTTAGGTTGTAGATAGAGATAAAAAAGAAAGAAAAAAAAATTAAAAATCTCAATTTTCACCCTAGATTGTTCTAAACTTACACTCAATTGCACTATTTGACTTAGGTGGACATTATCTATGTTTTTCCATCAAAACTTAAAACATCATTAAATTTCTTATTCCAATAAGCTTTACTCTTTTTTTTTCCCTTTTCATTTGCATCTCTGCTGATATATTAAAGTTCTGTACAATCACTGAAAACAGCATCAATATATGAGGGTCTTTTACAGTTTTCTGATTCCACTGATCAGCAGGATTCTGGAAGTATCAGATGTAAAATAATGCAGTAATTAAATTTACTCCTTTCTTTCTAGCAAATGGAGACAGAACAGTTTGCCCCAAGGGTACTTGAAAATTTGCAGTTTTGTGTATTTGTGCTGAATGAAGATCTTAAGCTATTAAATAACTAGTTTCTTCTCTCTACATTTGTGTGAAAAGTAAAGGTCCCTGTGTCTGACAAATGTAAAAATAACATACTAATTCAGCTGCAGTGATACGGGGATAAAACCAGTGAAAAAAAATCCTTACCTTGTTTCCTTCACCCTTGTGCAATTAATCAATGACTTGGCATTGTGGTCTGATGACCCAGATAACTGAAATAGTTTAATCAATGTAACAACACAAATTGTGTTGAAAAATCTCCACACATCACAGATCCACGCAATTACTTTTGACACTTTAAATCTCTAGCAGCTCAGCAACCTATACAGGCAGATAATGGCTCTGCTGTACATTGTTTATGCACTTGAATCACTAACACGTCTGTGGGTGGAACAGAGAGCCCAGTGACTGTGGTGTGACTACAATCTTGTGTGTAAAAGGATTAGGCACATTTTTAAGCCCTTGTGGTGTTTAATTCCCTACTGTTTTAAGGTTGGTCGGAGGGCATGGTGGTGTCCATTAAGATTCTCAAGGCAGATGTACTGTGTACGCGTATTTTCCCCTAAATCAACTGTGCTCACCAAGCAAAACAGAGTCTTGTTTGAAAACGGGGAGTGTATGCTGATGACAATTAAGAACAACTGTGTTCTCGCCTGGCTTTTTTTTTTCTTTAGCACCAGCTACTCTGGAAAATACGGTAGAGCAAAATGTCACTTGTGGACCCTGTGCAGCAGGATGAGCCACTGTCCTTCCAGAACTTCAGGACTGGTTGTCCCACTTGTCATCATCCCTCCATTGCCACAAAACAGTAGCAAAACAGTCAGTCCTGAGCTCTAGTATTAGCAAAGTAGGGATGGTCTTCATGGAGGTAGTTCTGCATCTCTGACAGTATGACCTTCCTGGGCAAGTGCCTGAATTATCTTTGCTGAATGTCATCAATGGAGGACATCCCAGGAATTTCCTTGCATTTTTCTGGTATTCTTGTATCGTGACAAGTCCTGCTTGGTACCCGGGGTTCTTTCGGTCCCTTTTCCCAGTTTGACTTCAATGTGAGATTTACCTGAGGAAAGTTTGAATAATAATAGTAAAAAGGAAAGGGAAAGGGAAAGGGAGAAGGAGAGGGAGAAAAAAAAAAATTGAAAGAAGAAAAAGAAAATTGAACAGAAAAAAAAAGGTAAAAAAAATAATAAAAAGGGCTTCATTCTGCTAGTAATGCTAAAGTTGAAGAGCATTTTCTGTAGTGGTGCAAGCCTAGTGATTTCACTGGGACACATCCTAACATTGCTGAAGAGGAACAAGGCATGCAGAATTTGTCTCACTGATGCTTCTCAAAGAATCAAGTAGCCAGGACATCAGAGTGTGTTTTGGTTTTCATAGCTGCTTGACAAAACTTCGGGGTAAAAAAAAAACCCAAACCAAATAATACTTTATCCCTGTCTAGTTACTTTTCTGAGTTCAATCTTGCTGCGTGCTTTGCTTTCTGATTCTTTTCCGTGAGTATGCTAATTCTTGTGTTCAGCTTTAAAAATACGAGAAGCCCCAGTAGTTCAAGCTAAATGTGTGTTCAAACGTTGCAATAAAGCTACGGTGTTCTGCACTTCACAAAATAAAGACTCTTCAGAGGATCTTGAAATCTTTCTGAAGCATCACTTAATTGATCTGTGTGATACCTGTGCAACAAATGCAATATTGTTCCATTTCTTAGGACAGTAAGTTGAGCTGTGGAAAGGTAAAAGACATGATGCATCTGAGAAAGAGTAGAAAATGGAATGAAAATGTGTGGACTACCAGTCTTGTGGTATACGTACAACACAACATTAACCATGAAAATGCCGTAATGCATTCTTTCTGTAGCCTTGCAGATCAGTAAATATTTTGTCATTGTCAGTAACAGACATCTGGCTTCAAATTAACACTGCGAGACCTCAGAACTTGCCATTTTTTTTTCAACTTGACCTGCCCTGTCTGGAGCTTTTTTTAAGCTTCTTTACCCTTAGCACCAACTTCTAATGACTGGGTAGCTATTGCCTAATTTATTTTAATTTTGCTTATTTTTGTGTAATTGTGTGGTACAACCATCATTTTCACATATTTAGCACTAAAAGGTATTTGTTCTGTGTAGCGTCAGCTACTTACAATGCTAGCATAATGATGTAGTGTAGAGGGATAATAGGAGAGTCCTCAAATGCAGGGGGGACAGAGGATGGACTGCAGAAGACTATAGGCAAAAGGAAGGGGATGCAACATGATGCTGAAAATCCCAAGGTTATAAACAACTCACCCATGGTCAACTAGAGAAATGCAGACCTCGGAGGATGGAAAACTGGTTTTAGGGATAGCAATGAGTAAACAGCGCAAATATCTTGTATAGAGAAGACCCTTCACATACAGTAAGTTCAATACTAGCATGGAGTAGAAGATCACAGAAGACAAAAGCAGTTGTAAAGCACCACTGAAAATATGTAAAATGTAATATGTGTTTTTTCCTGTATTACTTTGGTCTGGGCTTGTAGCAATTCTAGGCTGCTAAGATTTTAATTACACTAAGAATACATTCTTGACTTTACATATATGGTCTGTTTCCTTTTGCCCACAACGAGGTTTTGACTATAACATTTTTATACTTTTGAATAGCAGGAAATATATAGTCTATTAAATATGGCCTTTTTTCCAGTTTTTCTCTTTCAACAGGCAACTAATGTAGCAATCAAAACAATTATGCAAGGGATAATTTCTATTTCTTGAAAATATAGCAAAATAACATCAATTTTAATTATAGTATATAATTTAGTGTCTATTTTCATATATTTAAATTTTTAAATGTAAAGCTGTAATCTGACTCCACTAAAGATTTTTTTTTTTTTTAAATAGTTCAATTCACATTGAAGGAACTATTTTGGTCGACCAAACTGAAATTCTTTTTGTATTCTTCTGTTCCAAGATTATCTTTTTCACTGATGTTTTTTGTATAGTGAAAGATATGAAATGGGTTTTTTTCTCATTCCTGGCTTGCAGTCCTATTTTGTTCCAGGTGCAACGTAGAAAAAGGCTTAAAGTAACACAAGTCTGAATGATAAATATCTACTCCAGATGGGAAACTTCTGGAGGAAGGTGAGGAAAAGAGAGGTGACAGGAAGGTGGAGGAAAAGAGAGGTGACATTCATCTGACTAAGACAGACTTCACCAGGGTAAATCAAGTTGCTTAAAAAGGGGCATTTAGGATCATTAGAGATGCTCTGGGGTACTGAAGACATCTGCACTTAGGTGGCAAATGCTACACAGAACTTAGGAGAGCCACACTCTTTTCCAGCCCCAGATGCAGGTTACCCCACAGTGCTCAAAATGGCACCAAACACTGATGTGGAGATAATCTTACCTTGTTGAGCATTGAAAATCATAGAATCATAGAACCATAGAATGAGTTGGGTTGGAAGGGACCTTTAAAGGTCACCTAGTCCAACCCCCCTGCAGTAAGCAGGGATGTCTTCAACGAGATCAGGTTGCTCAGAGCCTCATCAAGCCTGGCCTTGAATGTCTCCAGGGATGGGGCCTCCACCACCTCTCTAGGCAACCTGTTCCAGTGTCTCACCACCCTCATTGTAAAGAAAGAAATATATGCTTTGAGCTAGTTGTCTATAATCCTTTATTGGTCATTACAGAAAAACAGATTGTAAGAGAAACTTTTAAGAAAGATGAACATTTTTTCTGAAAGAAGGGGCCTAAAATGGGACAAAGGTCTTGCCAGTGAAAACATCCATCTTTCTCCACTAGGTATAGGAGTGGTTTAGTACAGGTAGTTAAGTTCCTGCTGATATAATACATTTGGTGAGATGCACACCACCTGCTTTGCTGTCTCCCAGATTGTGTAAAATTCTAAATTGTTTTTTGTATGGTTTTTGTTTGGTGGAAATATCTAATGACAGGAACTTCACTGAATTATATGAAATGATACTTTGTTTTGCTAGTGGATTTGCAGGCTCATATTTTGACTGCACATAGTTTAGGGTCCCATATGCTGCATACTGTTCTCAAAGCTGAACAGATCTATTAATTTGGCCAAGAACAGTACTGCAGATCATCAGCTTCGTAGTAATGTATGCTTATTCACTACATCCTAAAATCGCACAATATTCGTCAACTATGACAAAGAGAGTTGAGCATAATGCTTCCATAAGCCACACCTTGCAGCTAAGTGGTACTTCTGAGAAATAGATCCATCTAGGTTGTTTACGTCACTTGGTTTTAAAAATGCCATATATCTTCACAGTGTCCTTCCCTGCAAAAGAAATGTTAATTTGAGTATATTTGGTACAAAACTAGTGGTGACGTACCAGGGATCACACAGGAATTCTAAAACAGATCTTCAGCTCTAGGTTAAGATGGGTGAATACAGGTGTCTTCATGTGCAATCAGTACCTAATTTCACATTTTAATCAATGGAATTTTGACTTCTTTGAAACTAGTGAGAAAATTATTTTAAATTTAACACTTACTGGCAAGTCAACTGAATGATCCTCTGAACTGTATTTCTGCTCAAGGGATTCAGTTCAGTTGCCCACATAGACATATATCGCCACTTAGGAAGTTTTAGGGTATCCATGATATTTATCTATGGCTCCAGCACATATGAGACAGGAGGCCTATTAAATGCATGCATTTCTGGAGAGGATGCACTTGAAATCCTAGCATGTTAACTACGGAATAATGTGAAAAGCAGATAAATTAGGTAAGAGTAGTAAAAAGAAGAATGTGGAGGCCTCCTTAAGCTGTAAGAAAAATTTTCACTTGGTAAATGTCTTGGTAAGAGGAGCTTTATTTCAAGGTGTAGATGAGGTGGAAGTGAAAGTGGGAGGCCTTTCCACTAGTGTACAGTTGTGGGAATTCATTTTGGATGACAACCTAGTGACAGTTTTGGCTCCGCTTTCTCCTCCCCTGCAGTCTGCCTGACTGGTATCCTCACTAAGTTTTTCAGAGGTTGACATATCTCTGATGCACTGTGCAGAAATTTTGCAGCCCCAGAAACATTTTCTAACATGAGTTTCATCAGTACTTCAATCTTGTAAACTCTCTCCATTGCAATAAACCCATGATTTCAAAGTAGCAAAAAAAAGATGTTTCATTAAATCATTCTCAAGCATCCTAGTTAGGGCTTGCCTTTGAAATAGCATTATCTATACACTGTGAGAAAATATTAAATTTGTGGTGTGAGGAAATATTTTGAGGTGTAGTTGTCTTCAAAGGCGCCTAAGACCTGCAGAAACAAAGAAAAAGTCATAGCAAAAATCCTTGTGATGTGCTGGAGATCCAAGTGCTCTTGCAATGTGATTTTCAGGCTTTTGTTCCTGGAGAAAGAAGTGAAACTGAATTAACGAAAAGAAGAAGCAAATCAAATAGTTTCAGAAGAGCCTCAGAATTTCAGGGGCTTGGCTCATATTGATTGTGAGCTTGGCATTTACTAGCCAGCGCTAGTGCATCTTTTCTTTTACCAGACCCATATTCTTCTCGAGTGCAGGAAAACTTAACGGCAGTTTTCACCTTCATTGTCATAACCAGGAAAGCCCATTTGTATTTACTTGGGCTTTCTGTCAAGGAAAATACTGAGAATCCTTTTGAAAGAGTACGGTGTCTGATTTCCTCCTCCCCTTAGACAAATATTTGTCCTTTGATTGATGATAACTTTGCGGTTCAGTCTTGAAAACCACTTCGTTTTTGTTTTTGTTTTTTCTTATTCTGCTTGATCCTATCTATCCTCCAGCTTGGAGTGGGAGGCATTTTTTCTTAGGTGTTTTTTTTTTTTTTTCTCAGGCATGGATTATATCGATACTTGTTTAGGGTTCAATACAACAGACATTCAGTACTAACTGCTAGTACAAATACCAGCCTGCATTGTTGTGGTTTGTTCCCCTAAGAAAACAGGAGATCAAGAGTCTCTGAAGTGTTCTGTATGCAGGAGGAGGGAAGAAAGACACAGAGAGTAAATATTTCTTTAGCTATTGTCACCTTGGAAAAAAAGATCATAAAAGACCTCAAAAGCTATGACTTACAGCCCAAGTTACTGCTTGTGCTACAGCAGGATCCAACTAGAAGAGCCAATTAAAAAAGGTAAGTTCCACTGTGTTGGTTCCTAGACAAACATTAAGTGGAAGACAGCTCCACACACAGAAATTTAAAATCAAAATGGAAAAGAATTGAGGGAATTGAATAATTATTTTTAATAAATGGGGAATAAAACCTTACAGAGTTAATGTTCACCCATAAAAGATTGTGGAAAGGGTCAAAAGAAGTAGTTAACAAATAGGCAGATGAGAGAAAGAAAGTCAAGTTTCCAAGTTTTTCTGGAGATGAACTGAGCTATAGAGAATTCAAGTTAAGTAAGTAGAAAAAACTATCAAAGCCAAAGACCTGGAAGTGAGAAAGATTAAAACCAGGGTTATCAGGGAAACCTGGCTTGGATCACAAGGAGAACGACTGTGAAGTTTAATTGCACACTGATAATTTCTGGATTTTCCAAACTGTACAGACAACTCTAAGCTTTGTGCTGTCCATTACTGCACTGGACACTGCCTTACAGAGATTATAAAATGTATTTGGAAGCCATACCCATAAAGTTCAAATATTTTGCCATGATATAGTGACTTAACATTACAAATATTGATCTAATCTGGAAATAAAATTATGAATTACATTAAAGGACAATAAACATTGATACTAACTTTGGGTAAAAACAATGTTTATTACATATAAACATGAAAAAAACTTGTCCAGCAACCAAAATATTTCATGTATTTTCTTTTTCAATTTGTTCTACATTTTATAACGTAATAAAATAAAATAAAATGCAGATGTGAACAGATGAAAATATATCAGAAAGTAAAATATGAGGAAGTAAGACATGGATGTCAATGCACTGCCATTTTAGAAAAATATTAGATTTCTTTTAGGATCTGCAGTACCATTTACCCATGGTAAATAATAGAAATGAATTCTTAACAGTACGTGTCTCTTCACCATTACTTTACCAGCAATTATGAGTTATTTTCACAGGAATGTTAGAGTAGAATCTAACTTGGGGACTGGAAGGGACCTTTCAGTATTACCTAATTAAAGGGCCTTTGTGAGAGTTTTGTCATACCCAGTAGTAGGAGTAAGAATAACTGATTATTACTTCATCACTTCTATCTGTAAAGGAGATTAATAGGAGATTAATCCCATCCTCACACTCTAGTTCTATAATGTCTAATAAAACAGGTACTGAGCTCAGTTTGGGTTTCTGGTGTGTAATTTTTTTTTTCTTTTGCCTTTTTTTTTTCCCCCAACAGACCTGGAGATTCAGATTAGAAGCACAGAGTAAAGCTAGAGTCACTGTAGCTGTAAAGACTCTGCAGTGACACCTTCACACCCTTCTGTGGATTCTGCAAGAAAAATATGAGTAAAAATAAGAAAAACATGCAACTGCCAGTCCACTTAGCAGACCTGGCTCTGAAAACACAGAAGGAGAAAAACTATGAAGAAAGGTGTTATTTTTCCTGACATTCTTCATTTTTTAGTTAGACACTGCAAAGTGTTTTCTTATGCTTGGATGATCAGCACTAAATAAATTGAAGTGAAAATGTGCTGGATAAGTGTTATTAGCAAAAATATGGATTGCTAGCTAAAGTGATGTTTCATGATACAACACAGAAAATAAAGTAAACCAAAGCTCCTGAGGTAGAAACTGTTTTGCATTGAAAAGTCAATGAGTATTGATTTTAATATGAACTATGTTTTATGTTGCTAGCTATATAAAAGATTTTGATAGTTTCAAAAGAATAATGTGACAAATTGAATTGTAGAGGATTTTTCTCATTGGACTAACTAAAAAATGTAATAAAACAGTCACAGAGCTTTCAAAGATACAAGGCTTTTTATCTGTTAAAACACATAGATCAAAATGTTGATTCTGCTTATGCTGGCATTTAATTGACAATTAAACTACATCAAAGAGACTATTAAGAAATGAGATTAAGTGGGTGGACTATCTTCTTCAGTGTCAATGACTGACTTTTTCAGCCACTCTGAGAAAACGCTTCCAGAAATCAGGAGAAGCAGGACCTGCCAATCAGGGCATGGAGTTTGGGACCTTCTCTCTGGCTTGGCTGCTAATGGAAAATTCTTTTTCTTTCTGGTTAAAATGGATATAATCACTAATTGTCTACTTCACAGCCCTTTGCAATACTAAAAAGGGAGAAATTAGCATATAATCAAAGCTGTGTGTGAATGCGAGTAAATGAGTATTTAATGGGTGTGGGTATGAGTGTTAAAAAGCTTTTACTCTCTAGTGTGTGTCACACATCCTGTTGTGATTCTGGCTGTGCAGACAATACTCTGTTCTCACCACGGTGCATCAATATCGTGTACATCCCTGCATGAACGTACATGCACATTTACACAGAGTTATCCACACAATTCAGTCAGAAATCATTGCTAGAAGCTTCCCTATGGAAAGATAAGCTTTGCTGTTTATCCTGTTTAAAATGCACTTTATTCAAAACCCATCTGAGGGAATTTTACGTTTGTAAGTAAAAGTAGATTAGCATAATTTAATCAACCTATATCTGCAGAACACTCTTGTCATCTCCTCAAAGACTTCATAGTGCACTGCTTTTGCCTGACCTTTGCTCACTTTGACAATAATCTCTGAGAATATTCCAGATATATTTCTGTAGAAGACTTGTTAGGAAACATGCAACTTTTAAAAACTGGAAACAGAAAAAAACCCCAAACAATTAGGAAATCTTTCCTGTTCAAATGCAGAAGTCTCCCTGTTTTCGCATTTTGCATCGTAACTATTAGTACTAACTGGCAATAGTTCTTACAAAGAAAGGTAAACTAGGATAGATTTCAGTAGTCAAGAGGATTTTTAGCGTTAATAGTACCTATTGCAATGCTCACTGAAAAAAACAGAATGGTTGTTTTTGTTATGATGCATATAGAGGAAATACTTCATGTTACTGATAACAAAAAAACCTTTTTTTTCTTTTTACCAGTAAGAAATGGTTCTGGGTTTGATTAAAGGCTCATATAGCCTCTTAAGGAGTCTGCAGCCTTGACCACTAATGAGTGGTGTAAGAAAAAGGTACAAGAATAGGACAAGAATGTTGCAAATATTTCTAGAATATTTTCCTAGCACCATGATTGGTGATTCAGAGGCTTCCTTAACCAGAAGAGATTTCTTCATATTTAATAGCCTGTGATAGATACTTGTCTCATTAATTTGTCTAATCCCTGTCAAAAAGTTCCTTATCTTAGAAAGCCATTAATGCTGAAATTTGTCTTCCCCAAATTTTCCATTTTTTCCCTATTCACCTTCTCCATGCCTGTTCTGATTTTATGGCTTTTTTTTTTTTTTTCTGTGCCTCTCCTTCCAGCTGTTGTTTTCGAAGCAAAAGACTCTTGGTGGTGTAATTTGTTCCCTATGCAAGGCTGGTATAATCATTCTTTGTCCACAATAAAATGGTTCAAACTTTGCTTTAATATTTCCATTCATAATGTTACTCTTTCTAATAAAAAAAGGGCCAAATTTTGTCATAGATACATCCACACAATTCCTGTTGACAGTTGTAGGAATTTTCTATAAAAAAACCCTGAGAGCTGTAGTGACTCTATAAACAGCCCATCACAACTAGAGAGACACCATTTTATCATGGCTACACTTCTTTCACAACCCAGGTTATGGTAGATAACTTCTTTTTTCTGCAGCTAAAATTATCAAAACAAAAAAACCACCTTTTTGTTATAGTGGTGTAAATACTCGTTACATCCTCGAGTAATGTAAACAGAGCTCTTGTTGACTAGACCTCTGCAGGTCATATTCTGCTGTAGGCACATTAGACCAAATATATAGCTTGTTGAAGAGTTCTTCTGGGTCTTATAATCTATGCTTCTGTCTCACTGAAAACAACACAAATAAGCATAATTAAAGGCATGAATGACTTACTCTAACTTTCCTAATGTATGTGGTTTTAGAATCCTGTTAGATGAATTATATATTACATTAACATTCATTCTTGCAATTAACATTGTGTTATATGAATGGGTAATAATTACTGTTTACAGATTAATGGAGTCTGTTAGTTATGCTGATGCTTTTAGTCACATTTGGAGACGGTCAGTACAACTTCTCTGACTTCTTTCTGGTAAGTGGTTTTGACAATTTCAGATGTTAGAGGTGCTGCTGAGATCCAGGTGATGTAGTTGTTCAAAATGACCTTGCAATGCCTTTTGTGTGAGGTCTGCAGTGTAAACCAAACCAGGAGCTGATGAAGAAGGCAACATCTTACTTGCTAAGAGTTATAACTGAGCATGAGACCCTTATCTGAAGTTGTTGAGCACAGAAACAGAGGGGTTCTGGCAGTCATGAAGGCTCTCATGACTAGCTCTTCGTGTTATTTATTGATTGTCACAAGGCCAAATCTACAAACATACTTAAAGAGAGTAAATCACAAAACTGAGCCATCTTAGGGAAGCCCACGAGCATCAGTCAGTCAAAGTGGTAAAACAGCCTTCAGAGAAGGTGTCACGCTAAACTGGCAACTACCTTTTTCCCTTTCTCTTACGAGACCCTGAAGCCTGCACAGCATCTAAAAGTCAACAGGACCAGGAGGGTTAACCTTGGCAGGAAATATCCCCCCGCTGCGGCCTGGGGCCCTCCCCGGCCTGCAGGGGGGGTCTCTGCTCCAGCGGGGTCTCTGCAGGGCTGCAGGGGATCCCTGCTCCGGGCCTGCAGCACCTCCTGCCCTCCTCCTCCTCCGCCCTGGGGCTCCCTCTGCTGCTGCTCCCTCCTTGCCTTCCTCCTCCTCTGCCTGGGCCGCCTTCGGCCCTTTCGCAAACCTCTTCCCCCGAGCAAGGCTGTTCCCTCAATTAGGGTCGCACGAAAAACACTTATGAAGGATATCACACACTGCATAAGAAGCAGTAGAGCCTTATAAAAACCTTTAAGGATCTTTAAGTTCTTTTCCTGATCTAAAATTTTATGGCTCAGAAAGTTATGGAAATATGTGCTATCTCACAGTGAAGTAAGAGACATTCAGGCGAGAGATTTGCCCCATGTCTCCAGCCCTCCTGTACATGGCTGTGGTTCTATTCATAGGTACCATGCACAATCACTGAAGAAAGACGGCTGATAAAGGGGTTTTGACAACAGGAATATATCTTTGTTAATAAGGTCCTTTGGAAATCTGAACAGTCTTCCAGAATGTCTTCTGTTCTTTTCTCATTTCCTTTCTCTTACATTAATTAATTTTCTGATCATCACTGATGGATATGTTTCAAGTGAGCCATAGTATGGCAAACTGATTTATAGAATAAAATGGGTATTTACTATTCCTGTATCTTTCTTCAATTAATATTGTAAAGAGTGTGTTATTTATATATTCAAGGAGGCAATTTATCAGGGCAATCACTATTACCTCTTCCATCTTCAGCAATAGTAGTTCTTACAGTAAAACTCCAGTATAGACATGAGGGCTCTTACAGTCCCAGGTTTACACCTGTAGCTTCCATATTTGTAGGTGGAACTGAATTGTAATTTAGATTTTAATTTAGTCTTAAAATAATCTATATTAATTTGAGTTAGCTTTGAGTTTATATTACCAGTTAGCTTTGGTTTTATATTATCCTTCTGTTAATCCGTCAATCAATCAAAAATACAGAAATGTTCAACTGGTTTGACAGTACCCCTTTTAGTTTTGAACATGAGTTTGTATCCCTGAAATGAAAGATCAGCCTCAGTTGATCAAAACATTCCTGGGATGAAAAAAGGGACAAAGAGGGAGTTATGCTTTGTCAACCATGGTAAAGGTGCTACACATTTGCTGAAACTGATCTAAAAAGAATACATTTCCAGGTTTTTGTCTGGGATCCATCTCAAGTTGGATCAAGTTCAAGTTTAAAGAGACATTAACTAGTGAAAAAAATAGGAATATATTTTGAATATCCTATGAAAAATAGTATTTGAAAGATGTGGTTCTCCACAACTTTTATGGTGCATGTTGAGTTTAAATTTAGTACTCATAATTTCAGGTTTTGAATGGGGCAAAAGCATCAGTGAAAACCAAAAGCAAACTGAACTGTCTCACATCAACTCAGCAACGGAATTACTCTGATTTAGGGTGACTAAAAATATTGACAACTGAGATTAAATATGTGGAGGTTCTCTTGGGAGTTATTACCCTATCTATCCTGATCTTTGAAGAAAGGTTGCTGCCATGACAGCAGACCTGGTAGAACTGAGTAAGCAGCAAGTCCTCAATTCCTGTGTTCACTCATTGGTTTATTAGCACTAGACAGTATCATAGGTGTTTTAAGAGGGTCAGGTTCAATGTGTGTTGTAACAGAGTCAACAAAGTAAAACTTCTTAAAATGTTCGGGTGAGTTATCTGGCACTGGCAGAGAACAGACAGTGATGCTAGGCAAATATTCAGTTTAATCTTGCTACACTATATTGAGTCTATTAGCTCTTGATGGGTGGCAGTAAGTACTCTTAGTGGGGTGACTGAACATCAGGAAACAAAGAATTGTACTGAAACATCTGTTTTTCAGATATCCAATTAATATGAATGGTCATTAGCAGGGCAGTTCTAAAAAAGATACAGCAAAAGGTCAAGAGTTTTCCTTATGTAACCATATTTCATTGCCATAAACCCAGTCGAGGAAATAAAACCTCTGACTTTTCGTTTAGGAACAACCAGGACTTTATGATTCAGAGAGTCTGGCTAATGGGACATGGAGATTTCACACTGAGCCATTGGTTTAATTTAGCCTAAGTCTGCAGTTCAAGTAAAGTAGTTATGAGGTAGTGGCTGGTGCAAAAGGAAGTGCTGATTTCAAATGCACGTGGATACCCAAAGTTACTTTTGTCTTCACACCTAGTGGCAGATTTGCTAGTCAGTTTTCTTTTTACCACAATTTATGCAGGAACACGATCGTGTAACATCTCACCTCATATCAGTGTGTAGAGCACTTGAAGATTAGAGCTGGAAAAAACTAAATAGGTGCCAAGTTTCTCAGGTTGCCAAGTTTCTCTAAATCCAATGTGGTACATGAGTAAGAGTTAATTGGACTTTCAAAAACCAGAGATCAGTCCTACTGGAGAACTTATACCCAGTTAGCCATTTAAGGCTATCTCTAATGTCATCAAAATGGCTAATTAAGAACTTACTGTCCCACAGTTAGATCCCTTTACCTAGCCCTGAAGGAATTAAAATAAAATTTAAAAGTTTGAAAAGAGAAGTGAGAAACAGAACTATGAATTGTTCTTGATTAAAAAATAAACCCCATCCTTCTGTTATTATTTCATAACAAAGGTACTGTATGAAAGCAAAGAAGAGACAAGAGAAGCAGAACCCACTCACATCTGCAATCCCAATGTATTTGAAGTCCTGGTGCACAAGGTAACATGTTTTAGTGCTTGTTTTGTTAATGATTGTAGAAGATGCTTAGCTATTCATAAAATTGTTGGGAAACATGTGGTAATATCTCTTCTCAGGGAGGATCTCAATTTTTCACTTCCACTTCAGGATGAATTAGCATAATCCAGTGTAAAAAAGGTCTAAAAATACATTAAGACTCTTAAGAAGTCTTGAATCTATCTAAAGCATAACTTTGCATGATTATTAGGTATGGCCTTAATTTTAGTAGCAGAATAACTTGAGCATCCGAAGAGTTAGTTTATTTTTACTCTACTTGCTGAAGATACACCTCTTGGCAGGAAGGACATCCCACATTCACCAGTAGAGAGTGAAATAATAAGCAGCACACAAAAAGGCAGAGGAAGCACTCTTTGCCTGGTGCTAAGGCCACTGATCTGTATGGGAAATTCTGAGTTTTGGATCTTGTTCCTTCAGTATTACACAGTTCACATTAAAGAGTTCTTGGGCCTAAATGTAGATGTCATCTTTGGATCCAAGATCAAAACCCAGGCTTAGTGTCCCAGCTAAGTCACCTAGAAAATTAAACACTTTATCATAATCCCTTTTTGTACCATGTCTCGATATGGAGTTCAGGTGGAGATTGCAGAATCCTTGTAGAATACGCCTAGGTACCGTGGTTGCCATGGGACTAAGACAGAAGTGAGATGTATCTAACTGTTAACAAAACAGATCTGGGCTTGTTCAGAGACATACTTTACAGGCACAGAAGAAAATTTCAAGCTAAGCAAGAAGAAACTTTGAGAAGTGATTTTTAGATCACTAAAGTTTTTTTGAGATCACTGTTGCACCACAGTCTGCAACTTTTAGATTAAAAAGGTAAGTATATACCATGACAATAGGAATGCTTTCTAGCTCCAGGGGCTGTGTGTCCTGACTAATATCCCAGCTCTACAGCAAAATTGGATGTGAATGCCAGCCATCTACCTCCTTTCCATGATAATGAAAACCATGATAATGGTTTTCATATTAGTGACGCATGGACATAGACGCTGAACCACAGGTCTCCCAGACAAGATTATGGGGAGACTTGGGTTACTGGGGTATTATGTAATGTGTCTGCTCCACATTACAATTATACTATAAGTTTATATGAGAAGCCGTATCTTTTCGTAGTTGTCCAAGAGTATTTGTTTCTCTTTTGGATTAATCCCACAAATAACACAAAACAATTTTTACACTGAAAGGGTTATTAAGCATTGGAACAGGCTGCCCAGGGAAGTGGTTGAGGCATCATGCCTGGAGGGATTTAAAAGACGGGTAGACACAGTGCTTAGAGATATGATTTAGTGATGGTTTTTGTCAGTGTTAGGTTGATGGTTGGACTCGATGATCTGAAAGGTCCCTTCCAACCTAGACAATTCTATGTTTCTATGATTCTGTTACACAAAACAAGTCCCCTTCCATCATTCTCTGTCTCAGCATTGCTAACTGTTTTTAATTTCTTTCAGACAAATCACAAAATTCTAAGACTGAATTGTTGAGAAGCTGTAGTTTTCATTTCATACTTAGGTGGAGGATTGGCAAGTGACCAAAATGAGAGAAACTTAATGCTGTTATACTTTGAATCACTATATTTACTCTGTTGCTTGTTGCACTAGGACATTTTCTGTAAATTGAATTGAGGAGAAGTGAAACAAATACAGTGAAGATACCATCAATCCCTTAGAAGATTTTGACTATAAAGAGCAATGTTTGTACTTAAAATAGAAGATATAAAAACTCATTTCCCTTCCCGTTATCTATTTGCAGGTAGTCCTGTCTTTTTTTAAGTAAGAACAAGATAAACAATAAAAACCAATTGCAAGAAACATTCTTTAACTATGAAAATAAAATAAAAAAGAAAGTTACATTTGTGTCATGTTTCCTCATATTGTTGAACTCTAACAACTCTAACAGTCGCTACATGGGAGAGCATTGCAAAAGGGGAATGGTCTCACATATTAAAGAATGATTTCTATTCTGTTTATTCAGGGCTGGTGATGACAAGAAGCAGAAAGGTGACAATGATTGGCTTGTAGGTTAAAAAAAATAATTCACATAACAAGCAAAGACAAATAGTTGGGCCAATTATAATGAACAACCTATCTTTTTAGCCTGATCCTGAAATGATGCCTTAGTTGGTTTGACTTATCTGGTTAATAATTTCCTCTCAGTTTTTTCCCAATCTAACAGATAACTCAATGCATGGTGGACTCTGTTCTTCCCAGAATTAGGAAATATGGTCCAGATCTAGGAAAGAACTCGTGTGTTGAGTTGATTTTGTACCTTAGTTCATCCTCAGGAGGGAAGGACCATCAAACCTCTATCAGTTTAAGCATGTGGTTTTACCCCAAAAAACTCGAAAGGATGACCACTTGGAAATAGAACAGGAGCGTATGCATAATAAAGCACAATCTCACATAATTGCAGCATTAAAGTACAGTGAGCGCAAAAGCCCCGTGGATTTCTTTCCTACAAAAAAACTGTGCTTCACCAAATGTTTCCTCTTCACGTTAACAGAGTCAGTGCTGTAGCAGGTTCTGATGAATGTTAGTGTGTCCTGGTTTGAGGTAAAATAGAGCCAACTTTCCGTTCAGTAATTTTACTTCTTAGCTAGGCCTCTTCTAACTCTAACTGAAATTAACAGCATATTATGTCCAAAACAGTTCGTTCAGAGTGATAAGACAGTTTGTGCCAAGGAATAGTATGCAAGTTTGTGCCAAGGAATAAGGCTCTTGCTCATACTTATTTCTATAACAACCAAGGTCAGCTAATTTCGTTGTTTGCCGTGTTAGAGGGTTGGAAGCAGAAAAGTGCAGAGGTGTCCCACCTGCAGGGAGGAGTGGACAGGACAGGTGACCAAAAATTGACCAACAGGGTATTCCATCCCATCTGCCCCATGGTCAGTATAAAAGCTGAGGGATCAAAGGGTCAACTCTATTCCTTCAATGGCTGACATCTGAGGAGGACCCTGTCTGTTCATCTGTCTTTGATCCTGATCTGTGTGTTCCTCACTCCACCTGTGGAGCCCAGTTCCAACCCATCACTGAGTCTTGTCTGGGACTTCCTCAGTGCCTGCCGGTGACGTCATCCTGGGACCTTAATATGGTTTTGTATATTGTATTTTGTATATTGTATGTTTTTGGCCAATTTGGCCAAAACTGTGACTTAGTGCTACAGTCCTCAGCTTGTCAATATCACCATAGCAGTTTATCTCAACCCAAAATGATAATCTTATGGTTGGCTATTTTTTTATAGCAGGGAACATAGCGATTAAAATCTCTTTCCTCTCATGATCTTCTAGAATGCCTCCGTCTCTCAGGTTTCTGTCTATAAAATACAATTATATAGTTTCTATACCCTGCAATGGTATTGTAGGCTAATCATGGTAAAGACTGTGGCACTCCATAGTGTTAGTCCAGGTATGGATAACAAACAAATATTGCAATGACTAGCAAAAAATCTAGTCTCTATGGATTTTTTTGTCAGGGCCATGGGGGCACTCACAGATTTTACCTAGGGCCTCTCTTCTTGTCCATCTCTGCCCATGGCTCTGGAGGCATTTCATCCCCGCTGGGCTGGCGGTCCCTGCCTCAGTGACACCATAGGACGTTGGTCTCCAGCTCTGTCAGAACCCTGCGCTGTCTGGCCATGGAACCCACCAGGCCAGTCCCATCAATAGGCCAGTGTTCTGTCCTGGCCTTCGCCTGTCCCCATCCCCAGGGATGTTCCAGAGTCCAGGGCTGGTGCTGCCCCTGGTGCCCCTGGTGCCCCCTGGTCTGCCCTGTTCCTGGCTGGGGTGTTAGGACCGGCCCTGCCACCCTGGGAGAGTCTCCATGGCCCCTGGCCCCAGGGAACTGCCAGCCTCCACAGCACCTGGACATTTCTGGGTTTATACCACAAACATCATAAAACTCAACCTTCATTTAAAAATAACTCCATTTTAAAATAAATGGTCTCCCTGTTGCTTAAATCACGATAGATAGCTATCTGCCAAAGTTGTCGTGATAGACCCTTTTATTTTTGATGAAGACATTCAAATCAGGCATGTTTGTGGTTCTACAAAGTATTAGATCAATTTTCTGGGCAGGGTTCCTCTGCATTGTGCTTTACACGCAATATTTATATTATATATTTATATTATATATTTATATTTTATATATATATATTATTTATATTTAAGACCTTTATCAAAGGTCTTTTTGGTTGGACATGAAAAATGTGTTCAAGAGATATTTAGGGTAAACATACACAAATATGCACAAAAGCTGTGTAATTGCATAAGCATCACTTCTTTAAGAAACAACACGAAATAGTTGTGCAAAGCTGTCGTCTTGGAAATGTTAGGAGGACTCAAGGTATTATTCCCAGATTTCTTCTTTCTGTTTTGGTAGTTTGCTTCATTTCTTTGCTAAAAATCTATGAATGTTCTTGCATATTTTCAGGAATGCAACTTTGTGCAACACATCAAACAGTACGACCCTTGCAAAAGCAGGATGAGGCTGGAATACAGGCAGAGTGCAGGGAAGAGTGCCAGAAGTTGTACAGGAGTGAACAGCAGTCAAAACTGCTGACCAGAACTGCTGATTCCATGATTGCCACTTCAAAGCTACTAGTTCAGGCTCTCAGGTAAGTACTTTAAACATCTGCTAGTTCTAAAAAAGAGTGAGCAAGCTCGGCAGACCCTTTTGTGAAAGTTTTAAAAAATGTAATTAGGTTATTTTAACCTGCTACCCAGATTTTATGATTTCCTGCAAGTGTGTTGAAATAACAAACTAAAGGAAACAAATGAATAAATAAATACAAAACCAAACTGTTTTCTTTTTCTCTTACCCAGTTTGTTTCACAATAACAGAAAATGAAGATTTTATGTCAAATGCCAGACAACTTTTTGTAATTTAAGGGATGATTGACCAATCAGCTGACTCTAATGGTTCATACGTGGGACTGGTATATTTTCCTATTTTCTTTTGCGGGGTGCGTCTGAATGATTCACAAGCACATGCCTACAGTACAGATGGGTTCTTAGATAAGTTATTGATTTATCTGAATTTAGTATTTCTCATATTCCTCTCCACAGTGAGCATTTTTGAATTTAAAATGTCTGTAGATAGTTGGAAATTTCCAATTGCTCCAAGGGATAAATTCTCCCAATGACATTTTAGATCGGTGGCTGAGTCAGTGCTTTGGTGGCATTTAACTGTGAACCCTTGAGCTAATATCCCCTGGAAATGATACTTCCAAGAACACTATTTTTTCTCACTTTCATCTCCTCAGACTGCCTGCAGCAATTCCTGACTCAGTTATCGATTAGTAAGGTGAACTCTAATGAAGTTGAAGTAAGGGACACTCAGTTGAACCTGTTTGCATGTCAGTGCTGAATTTCACTTATTACTGTCGTGAAAACATATTGTCTTATGGTATTCATTGCTCTGATGCTGTACTTTAGAGCTGATCAGGTACTGAAACCTTCTGGAAGGAATCAAGTTCTAAGTTTATCTGCTAGATAAAGATGTTGGACATAGATAAAATTACTGTCCAACAATACAGTGATAAATCTTCATTTAGAATGCAGTCCTCTTTACAGTACATGTAGATTTTATTTCAAAGGATAATTAGGGATAGGTTCTCAGTTTCACTGTGATTCAGTATAAACAATGCTTTTGTTTCAAACTGGATTGCATTGCATCAGATATTATTGTTAAAAACTGTTTTCTGATATACATCGACAAGAGCTCTTGTAGCTTAAGACACAGGCTTATTGAAATATCTTTTTTTTCCCCATAGATTTTCAAAATTTATATTCTGTATTACAAGTCTCTCCTTAAGGAGGTATGCTGTCAAGAAGACTACTAGAAAAGGCATATTGAAAGGCCACAATCCAGTGGTCAGGAAAACAAGGGCAAGCTACTTATCTGCTACTGAGTTTAGTTAGTGTCTTGCTTTTTACTATGCTAGGATGTCAAAGGCAAAGATTTTGATCCTACAAAGTGTATAATAATGATTTACATCCTAATATAAGCATGTGACGAACTATAATTGATTTGAATATTAAATCACTGCTGAATTTTGGGCCTCTGTGTGGGAAGGAACATTTTCTTTTCTACCTTCCTCTCCCCACTAAAGGAATGCAAATTTTTTGATTTCATGTGCCTTCAGTGATTGCATATGGTAAACCAAAGATAGTTCTGAAGTTGTACCTTTGTAGCTGTAGATTTCTAATGTCAAAGTCTTCAGTCTTGGGAACCCAGCTACTGCCGTGCCAATTTCCCTGCCATCACACTACTCTCTGAACATTCCTTCTGTTCTTCAAGTTAACATCAATGCGTGAGGATTTACCCACTTATGAAGTGAATTCACTTCACTTATGAGTGGAGTGCTTATTCACCACTTTCCTTACGATATACATTTCAAGTTCTGTACTGCCTAGAAGCCCACACTGTGGAATAAGGCTCCCATTGGAGTGGGGACCACACAAAATTTGAACAAAGACGACCTTCTCTGGCTAAGAAATCTCACAATCTAAATGCAAATCCCATCAATACACACGTATGAAGACACATTTGAAAGGTGGAGTTTGAGGCAATGTAATGGCAATCATCATAAGATTTACATCTACCAAGCACATTATTTTCCCTATCCGTTCTTGAGGATAGACTGCCCTTCGGACTTTTTTATCTTTGTTGATCTGCCACTTATAAATACTTATGCTGTCAGCAACTTCTAAATTGTTTAGTGGACTGTGGTGAGACTGGGCAATGGCTATGTTGCAACTGTCTATACTTTTCCCCATGTGTTTACATTGGAAGAGGTGGAGAAAATGGATACAAGATTGATCAGAGGAAAAAACCCTCCATTTCCATTGACTACGGAATATAGGATTTGTATTTGATTCCCATCAGTGCTTTGACTCTTACCAGTTCTAAGCGCTGCACAAATATATGAGAGAAACAAATTACAATAGTCTGCATGACTTTGTAAATTTTACTTAGTAACTTCCACAGAAGGTTTCTCCCACTCATTTTACTGCAGAAAAGTCTAAATTATTACGTCCATTTCAGTGGTTTGTTTAATCAAAAATCCTTTTCACTTATTCTGTATTACTGTGTATCTACCTAAGCTTTTCCTTGGCTTACGAAACTCATGGATGTTGCTTCTAAATCATGAATCACATAAAGTGCTAAAAAAGACTTTCTTATTTTAATATTGCCTTGAGTCCTAGAAGAAAGCTCTTACACCCAGACTGACACAGTGATAGATACTCATGTGGTTGATAGAACATGTCATCATCATTTGCTATTTTATTTCTTTTCAGTTTGGGATGTGTATGTGTTTGTGGAGGAAGACTGGCTTAAAAAGAAAATAAAAAATAATGTTTTCATTATGTGTTTGGACAAGGCATAATTTTAAGTGCTCAGTTTCAGAATCAAACAAAGCACTGCTAAAGCTTAAATGACTTCTTAATAGTACCAGGCAATTTAGATGCACTTAGAAGTGACACAGCTTCTATTGCTGGCCAATTGTTGGAGGAAGTATCATTTGTCAAAATTGTCTCCAAAATGCTCCATTTTTTAAGTGTCTCCCATACCTACATATCAAAGTCAATCTCAAATGTGTTCCTAAGTGTTTAAAAGTTATGTAATAAATTTTGCTGTTGTATATTCTGTTTGGGCCTCAGACATCATTTGCAAACCCATACTCACGCTGACAGCCTCATGGTACACAGAGTTTTAATTCTGACCTTCCACTTTCAAGAGAACCAGCTATTAACTTCTGAATTGCAGCAGTTTTCAAAATCTGTTGAGCTGCAGACTTTGTAAACAACCTAATCCATCAGTAGATACCAGCACTACATGCAAAAAAGGAAGAATAATTTGATGGCTATGGGTAGGAAAACAATGAACACGTTAAATTAATGGAAGATATTACTTGGGAAAATGTAATCCCTTTCAGAAAAGTTCTTTAAAATTTAAATTCTTCCTCACCTCTAAATCTCATGCTTTGACAGTCATTATAACATTAATGTGGTTCCTGTTAGTTTTTCCTGTGCTCTAGGCAATCCTGCTTTAGTAGGGGAGTTGGACTAGATGGTCTCCAGAGGTCCCTTCCAACTCTGAAAATTCCGTGATTCTATAAGGCCTATACTCAGGTTAATGTCTTCATTTTCCTCCTAGGTCGTACATAAATCTGGGTTAAGAGTTTATTTTTGCAGTTTTTGACCCTGTCTTCCAAAAATCGTATGGAAATTCTGTACCCAGAAAGGAGGCAAGTGGAATCTTGAAATTATTTAGCCCTCCTGTTTTCCACAGAACTGGAGGAGCAATAACAGATGGGTGTGAGTACAACGTAATTTGTGAAAATGATTTATTCAAGCATCAGTGTAGTTCAAGCTTATTAGTTTCTTTGCCCACCTCCCCAAGCTATCTGTAGGAATGCCAGGAAAATATCAACACAGTGCTACTAGTAATATTATTACTATTTTGATAACATTTAGATCCACTATTGAGGGGAGCTGATTGTGTTGGGGTTACTCAAAAACGTGAGAAAAACATGTGCAATGTACAGACAGGCTTCATTCAGCATAGAAAAGACTGTGAATTTCTAACAGGGTCCAGCAGTACTTTACCAGCAAGCCACTAAACAGCATTCAGGTCTGGGCTCCGGGCCTAATCCTAATGGATTAGGATTCCCCATGTGAATAGCTTTATTCAAATCAAGGATTTCACAGAAGCAACAATCCTCCCAAAAGGGATGTTGAAAATCAGCACAGTCAAGTTGTTAAGACCTCTGCCTGGGTGTGAAAAGAATTCTTTCCTGAGCTTTGCTATCAACTTGTTCTGTGACCTTTGACAAGTGGCTTAGTGTTTGTGTTTGCACAAGCTTTATCCAGCCTGTGATAACTTTGGAATCTGAAAACCTCTTTACTGTGAGTTAGTGGACTCTTGCCTACAGCGTTCATCCCTATAATATAAATAGCTAATCTGCAACCTAGAACTACAGAGCTGCACGTTAGTACCTCTGCCATCTATCTAGAATTCCCCCTTCACCGATCTTCAAAGACGTCAAGAAAACAGGAATGAAGAAATATGAGACTTATTTCCATATATACTCATTATTACAGCAAAGACAAAAGGAAATTAATTCTGATTCAAGGTTTGCAAGTTCTGCTGGGATTTACATCACCAGTGCAATTTTGCTATTAATGCTCACCAAAATAAAGATGCTCCAAGTTAGAAACATGAAAATCCTTAAATTTCCATATTCAGTGCCTCTTTCATTTTTTTAAAGTCTTCTGTTCTCCATAATTCATTTGGTTTTTTTCTTTCCAGATAGGTCATGTATTCCCTCATATAAAATCTCACTCATAATGTTTTATATTTTCTTTATAATGCTGCAAAACCCTAAAGCTTTCAAAGATAATTATATATCTTTGGAAACATGTATTTATTTATATATATGTGCAATTAAGCTTATATAAAAAACTATTGAGCAAGTGTAAAAGTTTAAAAAACTTATCACAGTATTGATTATTATAGAGTGAAGGGAAACTCAGTCTGAGTGATACTGACTAGAACACATCTTATGAAAACTACTTTATAGTATAGAGAAAAATGGAGAACAGTTTATTTTGCCTAGATTAAGTGGATTCATGGGTTTAGCTTCCAGAAAATATTTCTGTCAGGGAAACAGAACAGTTTCTTCCAAAGAGGCAACTTGTTAACCTTTTCTTATTTATCTAGGACTTTGGAAAGAGATTACCAGATCTTCTCAATGGGTGCAAAGTGGCATTACTTTGTTTTTCTCTGCAGCTGCAACGTCCCCACAGAAGTGCCTGATGCTCTGGGCTGGCGTCTGCCCCAACTGCCCCGTAATCCCTCCTTCAAGTCTCCCAAGGATCCCCTGCAGATCCTGGCTCCCATGGAGTCACCAATCTATGCAGTATCCTGGCAGTTCAGTGGATATTCCTAGAGGTTTTTTGCAATGTATCATGATTGATAAATGGGCTTTACAGAGTCAATGGAAAATATTTCTCCATAGCTATCAGAGGCTTTAAGAACCACCTATACTAATAAGTTGGCAAGCAAAGAACTGAGGAAAAGCTGGCCTTTTTACAAAGATTTGTCCCTTGCCTTGCACCTAACATAATGACAACATAATGATAATGTAATGACAGACTTGCAACCCCTTCACTCCAACTGGATAAAATATGTGAATTCAGGAGACTACATAAGCCTTTAAACAGAGTGGTGACAGTGTTTGGAGACACAGAGAAACAAACAGTGGAAAGTGAGGCACAAAACATCATTAAGGAGCAGCATTGGTAACCCCGAAGCAACGCAGGAACCTAGTCTTCCCTGCAGTGATCAAATCTTGTTCAATTGCAGTTTTGCTTACTTATAGTAAACATATTTTGATGTAGTGTATAGATGTTGATAATAAAATTATTCCTTAGGGGCTGCAATGTGTCATTCTATTCGTGCTTTGAAGTAAGCCAGAGTACATATTCTTCCTCACAGTGGGGACTACTTTGCCACCTCATTGAAAAACCAGTTTGTGAGTCGGCCTTTCAACCTCAGCTGACCTGACCTATGAACAGCAGCAACCTGTTGATGTGCAATAATTCAAGTGAACAAGTTGTATTTTGGTGGGTATTGTACAACCACAAACATGCAATACCACCTTAAGACCACCTTGGGACTTGAGCAAAGATCATCTTCAGCCTACTGCAGAGAGTCATCTCAAGATTGTCTTCCTCTCCTGAAATGTATAACAGCCCAATAAGTTAAGGAAAGTGTCATTCCTTGCTGGAAAGTCAAAAGGAGACAAAAAAATATCTGGGCTATACAAAGCCCTTAGGGATCTTGTTTAAACTCAGGAGTAGAGATGAGCAAATAATTAACTCTTGTTTTTCTATCAGCTCTGGGAAAAAATGTTTTGGGCTGAACAAACTATTTTGCTTTTCTCAAAAGTAGGGATTTTTTATCATTGAGTAAAAATGCTTTTTATTTCAAGAGTGGTAAAAGCACAAAAGCAATTTTTTGTCTCAAATTACTTTCACAAGTACATTTGCAAAAATAATTTTAGACAAAAATTGTTATTGCTGTTTTAAAAATCTTGAAATATAAAGCATTATTTTATGTTACTTTCAGATGGCTTCTATGATTGACACAATTCTGTGTTTTTCAGCAGAAATATTTAGGTCAAAAACATTTCACCCATCTCTACTCAAGAGAATATAGATATACAGCTGAACTCAGCTCAAAATAGTCAGTTTCTCTTTCAAATTTTATTTTTTTTTCTTTTGTATTTATAATAACTTGCTCTGTTTTGTTAGCACTTTTTAATTTTAACTAATTCCCTGCAGTTATTATACTTCTAGGATAACTAAGTGCATATGAGAACCAAATGTGCTGCATGAATCAGTTTTACTGAAGGGAAGAAAAGAAAAAGAAATAGAGCAATGTCAAAAATGCAGAAGAAGAAACACTTTTATTAGGGGCATGATCTTCTATAAAGCAATCAAGAATTTAGATAGAATATTGTGTATAAGAACAGAATTGTCTATCCAAAGCTGAGAAGTAATTTATTTTTTCTCATTTTTGACATTTAAAGTCATATAACATCGGTTTGTGACCCCAAAATAACGTATTGATATATCTTGGAGAAACTCGACATAGCACATCTGGATTTATTTTTTTTTTTTTTTTTTGGTAAGAGCTTTTCTTTCAAATGCCTGCTGTACAATTAAATAGCAAGGACCTGTTTCAAAATAATTGCAGGAGGTAGAAGGAAAGCTAATAACAGTACACGCAGATTCTCTGCAAAACAGCAGATGCAGAGGTTCTCAGGCTACCTGAATTATTTATGGTTAATTCGGCACATCTCTAGTAATGTCTGAGACTTTTATGGGTCTCTGAAGCACATCCGAGAAAAATGCACCCATATTCATGCACCTGCATACTTTTAATTATAAACTCTATGGATTGTGTGACCAAGTCATTTAGAAATTTTGGCTGAATCATTCAGAGAGTAATTTGACACACTTTGTGCTGCGGTTTGCAAAAGCCTCACATTTATTTGCAAGCATATTCATTTTAATTCAGTGATTCTCAAATGTGATGTGATTCAATAGCACAGAAACACAGGAATCACCATACCATCACGGATCAATGTTCCCTCTATTCCGACTTTGGCTTCAATTCTGCACCTGGATCCAGTAATACAAAATCCTACCGAAATCAATGAGACTCTGCACTGACATAGGATGCTCAATAGCTGAGATGGATGTTGGGCATGGTCCTTCAATAATATTCAGAAAAAAGAATTCTCAAAAGGAAAGGGGGCACTTCAGTAATTTTCATGCAGTGTAGTAGGTAATGTTACTTACTTAACAATTTTTTTTCTTTAAGAATGCTTTTTCCTCCTTATATGTATGCATATGCATCACCGTGAATTTTGTAGGTGTCAGTATTAGCTAAAATTTTAATTATGCATGTAAAGATATTCAAATATGTGCAATCAAAACCAAGTATTATGTTAGTCAAAAGTAAACAACCAAAACCTTGCAATAAATGGATGTGCAAACAAGCAACAAGTTTATTAAACATTTTAAACTAGAATGCAAAATATGTGTGAGAAGAAACAAATATAGAATACAAGAATTTAGACTTGGGAATCTGGATGAAACCTTCAGGATGAAAAACGAAAAAAATGATCAGATTAACCTTCTGCTTTCTCAGGTTTTAGTTATCATTCCTCTTTCACAGAAACATTTCCTGGACAGGATGGACTAGGGTTTTAGTCTGCCCACGAATTTCCTGTGTTTATGTGCATTTTTTCTTTAATATCAAATACTTCTGTCTTCTTTCTACAGCCGTTACATTGTTCAGAGGTCCTTTTATTTCCACAGTTTAAGGATGAAGAAAGCTGAGTCACTAAGAGTAGGACTTCATTATGTTCGGTCTGTACAAATGCCAAATAAACAATTCCTTCTTAAAAGACCTGAAGTATAATAAGTATTTGTAATCATGGAATTCAGGTACAGGATCAGACATCAGCTATCTAGTGCCTAAAGCCAGGGAGAGCTAGGACTCTCTTCTAATTCAGTTCGCATTCAAGAAAGAGCATAACTGTAAGTTATCCAGATCATTTTTGCTCTCCAAAATGTCTCAAACATACATATTAATCACAGAATACAAAAGTCAGAGCAGCAATACAGGAAGATCAGCGCCTAAGATCTATTTATTTTAGGGGGTTTTGTTTGTTTATTTGTTTGATTTTATAGGATTTTTTTTTTTTAATGTTGACCCTTTGCCTTTCTGTATTTTAGGTCATTGTCCTTAAAATTTAATAGCACCTCCCCACTTCACAGTGTAGTTGTCAAGATAAAGTCCATTAAATATTCTGAAGTGCTCAGATAACACAGTTTATGCTGTCTGTAAAAATACTTTATTTAGACTTTTTTTTTTTACACACATATTTCCTTCTTTTACCTAGCAATTAATTCAATGATATAAGGATTAAAAACAACATAATCTGAAACTACAGATTTCTGGCCCTATTTTGGTCGATAATTGTAGTACAATAAAGGATCTGGTGTATCACAGTAATGTTAGTCTGCAAACCTCACTAAAAAAAGATGACTATACCTTTGATGTTGTACCTTCAATATCCTCTGCTACTTTACTTGAAACAGCCAAAATTAGTGTTCCTATGCTGAATATAATCCATCTTGCTTTCATCCACAGACTGGTCTTCACAAGGCTCTGGTTAAAAACTTCTCCCTCAACTATCAAGATGTAACAACAACACTGAAAATATTCTTAAAACCATACCATGACAGATGATGTGAGCACTCTTTCTTGTTACCAGTACTTTAAAGGAGGTTTATCTCAAGCCCTAAAATAGTCAGTTTACCTCAAGCCCATGGAGTCAGCTCTACTGTTATACTGTGCTACAGTGTGCAATATAAAAAGGATTGGAAATTTTGACACCAGAATTTTGTAATGGGAAACCTGCAAATGTCAGAATACATCTTTGAAGATGAGGCACCTCCAAGTGTTTGTGTAATAGTGGCCCTTTAATAATCTCTCCTCTCTTTTGTAAACATAGACTTAATGTGAAAGCAGAAAGAACACCGTGGCTGTTGGTGGGTTGCAAGTCTTTATAGATGAATTCCTTTGCTGCTGCTTTCTCTTTCTCCTGAACCCACAGCAGTCCATGTCTGCTGCCACTGCTGCCTCATCCTGGAACTCTGGCTGTTGCTACTTTCTCATTTTCTCCTAGACTTCATCCATCCCTGCTAATCTCAGGACTGTGATGGAGAAACACAGGAGCTTTGTGGAACCAACACAAACCTCACAGAGCTTCTTAGATGAGTCTGAGTTCACTGTCACAGCTTCCTATACACATCTTGCTGTTGAGTGCTGGTATTCTTGGCTAATGTGAAATGAATGTCACTACCAGTAAGAAAACAGATGCACAATTATAGCCATGTTATTCTAAGAAATCTGCCAAATTGCAAAAGTAATGGAAAAAAAAAAAAGAGAGAGAAAAAAATGTAACAACATAATCTCCCTTGGTGAACTGCCTTCCAGTACAAGCATTTCTGATCTCCCTTAATAGGCAATTAGAAATTCTGAATTGTTTCCAGTTATTACAGAGTAACTATGAGGTTTTTAAAGACTCGTGAAGTAATCTGTGAGAAGAAGAAAAAAATATTTCAATCTAGAGGGCTGTAATGGATTCACATGAAAGCCAAGACGCACACAAAACAGGATACTGGCTACCTCTCAGGAGACATTCTTTTGAAAGGGATTGGAAACATATTTACTAAAATGCACAAAGAACTGCATTCATATATTCAAAACACAGTAACATAATACCATAATGCCACATTACAGTTGCTATTATGATATTAGTATAGATGGATTGGTATTTAGATGCCCAGAAGTTAGGTCTAGTTTGCCTAAACGGGGTTCCGTGTGAGATACGTGCTTTTGGAGACTGACTGATCACCAAAGAAGGAGATTAGTTTTATTTTCTCTACAGAGCACCCCAGCAGTATCAATTAAGCAGGGAGTGAGTTAAGAAACAGCCAGAAGGAAACTTCACAGGCCTGCACCCATCCAGGGTTCAGCTCTCCAAGTCTCCTTCTGAGGGTAACTTTGTGCAGCAGAGCATACCCTACATCTGGCTGGTGACTGGTAATCAGCGGTGGTCCTCAGGGCTCAGTTACTAGCGCTAATTCTGTTCAATATTTTTGTCAGTGATCTGGATGCAGGAGTTGAATGCACCATTAGCCAGTTTGCCAATGATACCGAACTGTGAGGTGCTGTTGACTCTCTTGAGGGACAAAAAGACTTGCCAAGGGATCTAGACAGATTAGAGCATTGGGCAGTTATCAGTGGGATGAAATTTAACAAGTCCAAAAGCTGGATTCTGCACCTGTGACAGAGTAACACTGGACACAAGTATAAACTGGGAGAAGAGTGTCTGGAGAACAGCCCCTCAGAAAGGGATCTGGGGTACTGGTCAACAGTAGGCTCCATGTGAGCTGGCAGTGAGCCCTGGCAGCCCAGAGGGCAAACCCCATCCTGGGGCGCATCAAACACAGCATGAGCAGCTGGTCAAAAGAGGGGATTATCCTGCTGTATTCAGTGTTCGTGCGGCATCACCTGGAGCACTGTGGGCAGTTCTGGGCCAACCATTTAAGAAGGATGTGAAGGTCCTTGAATGCATCCAGAGGAGGGCAACAAAGCTGATGAAAAGGCTGGAAGGAACGTCCTATGAAGACAAGCTAAAGACTCGGGGCTTGTCTAGTTTGGAGAAAAGGAGGCTGAGGGATGACCTCATTACTCTCTCCAGATTCCTGAGGAGGGGAAGTGGAGGTGGAGGTTCTGAGATCTTCTCCCTGGGATCCAGTGATAGGGCGCATGGGAGTGGTTCAAAGCTGTGCCGGGGGAGGTTTAGACTGGACATTAGGAAGCATTTCTTTACGGAGAGGGTGGTCAAACCCTGGAACAGGTTTCCTAGAGAGGTGGTCAATGCCCCAAGCCTGTCAGTGTTTGAGAGGCATTTGGACAATGCCCTTAATAACATGCTTTAACTTTTGGTCAGCCCTGAATTGTTCAGGCAGTTGAGCTAGATGATCATTGTAGGTCCCTTCCAACTGAAATATTCTATTCTATTCTATTCTATTCTATTCTATTCTATTCTATTCTATTCTATTCTATTCTATTCTATTCTATTCTTATCACAAGAGATCCTCTGGAAAAAGGAGAATGGAGGTGATGACTGGTTAAGGCAGAAACACAGAGACATAGGGAACCAAAGTGGACATGTAAGAAACTGTAAATTATTTGAGCTGTAATCTAGAGATAGAAAGGTGTCAATTTAGTTACACGCATTTGAGACACCCCCAAAGGTGTTTTCCAGAGGGGAAATATTAAAGTGGTTAAAAAACTTTGGGAAAAAAAAAAGAGCGAAAAAGAAATATTCAGCAGGAATCAAAATATTCCATTGAAATTCCAATTTTGCAGGTAATATTGTGAAAGAATATAATATTGTGTTGTGTTGTATTGTATTATATTGTATTGTATTGAGGGTACCTTGCTTGATCTCCAGTTGCCAGTCCAAAGAGGTGCAGGTCTCTGTCAGTTCTTGTGTTATACCCAACTGCTCTGTGAATATTTTGGATACTCTTGACCTTCTTAATCAGGACTTAATCAGGACTTAATCAGAACCTTTTTCTCAGGCAACTGAACTGATCCCCAAGTTTTTATATGACAAGCAGTTGTGGAGGCTATTTGTTGTTTTAATAGTACGCATAGCACATTCATAAACAAATGTATATGTGCGTAGTAGAGACTAAAAACATCATTAACTCATACAGACTACAGAAACATACAGTTCAGAAGGGAGATATTGGATACAAATTCCTTACAATCCTGTGTACATATAATTTCATTGCCTTTTGTGTAATACTGAAAATTTTGTATGCTTATTTTAGATTTAAGCCGTAAAGCTGTTATAGTTGTTCAATGTTTTTCTAAGCACGTCTTTTCCTATGCTCCTAGATTTTGGAATACAAAGCAAACCGAAACAAATATTTAAGGCTTTAACCAACTGGCATTTTACTTGGAAACTACAGAAAGGTTTTTTTTGGGGGTGTTCAGTCTTTTCAAAACAATTTATCTTATTGCTGCATTGCATTCAAAACTAGAAAGACCTAGAGACATGCTGAGTCAGAACAGCTTGGGCAAAGGCTTGCTTAACTCTTAGTCTAGCAAAATTAGATGATCTTAATTTCCAAAAATAAGATATTGAATTTGACTTGATTAACTTTTATTTAGTATTATGAAATCTAATGAGTCCTATTGATTTTCAAATCTATAACTCTATCCCTTTAATTCCTCCTATTATCAACATTAGGTACTGATTGCTGTTGTTAAAAGGTTTCATAGCTGTAGAAACTGATTCCTATGATTAATTTGACATATTTGGTGACAATCATAACATTTGATAATATCAGTATCTCATTAATTGATTGACTACTACATCGATTTACTTGTGCTAAGATAAATAACCTGACAAATGCAATATATCAAATGGGTTTTAACTTCCTTTTGTACTACTCAGTTATTAAAAAAGCAAATGCTTTTCAGTCTGTTTGAGGCAAGTGGCCTTTTTGAATTTTCCCCTTTGACAGGGGTAAATCAAAGCACTAAGGCTGTACTTTAAACTCTCTCAGGAGATGTAGGAGCTGATGAGAGAACTAGCAGATGTAGTTGCTAAATCACTCTCCATCGTATTTCAAAAGTCATGGCAGTAAGCTGGACTATTAGGTGGATAAGGAATTGGCTGGATGGTCTCATCCATAGAGTTGCAGTCAGCAGCTCAATGTCCGGATAGAGATCAGTAACAAGTGGTGTCCCTCAGAGTTCATATTAGGACTGGTACTGTTTAATATTTTTATCAATGACATTGTCAGTGGGATCAAGTGCACCCTCAGAAACTTTGCTGATAACACCAACCTGAGTGGTACCATTGATCCACTTGGGAAGGGTTGTCATCCAAAAGCACCTTGACAGGCTTGAGGAGTGGGCTCATGCGAACCTCATGAAGTTCAGAAAGGCCAAGTGGAAGGTTCTGCACCTGGATTTGTGTAATTGCCAGTATCAGTTCAGGCTGCGTAATGAATGGGTTGAGAGCAGCCCTGCAAAGAAGGACTTGGAGGTACTGGTGGATGCAAAACTGAATATGAGCTGGCAATGTGCTGCATCAAAAGCAGTGTGACCAGCAGGCCAAGGGAGGTGATTCTCCCCCTCTGCTACACTCTCGTGAGACCCCTACCTGGAGTACTGCATCCAGATCAAGAAAGACTTGGATTTTCTGGAGCAGGTCCAGAGGAGGGGCAAAAAAGTGATCAGTGGGCTGGACCACTTTCCCTATGAAGACAGGCTGAAGAAACTTGGGTTCATCCTGAAAAAGAGAAGGCTCTGGGGACACCTTATTGCGGCATTTCAATATTTAAAGGGGGCCCACAGGAAAGATGGAGTGAAACTTTTTAGCAGGATCCGTGGTGACACAATAAGGTTTCAAACTGAAAGAGGGTAAGTTTAGATTGGACGTAAGGAAGAAATTCTGTACAATGACGGGGGTGAGACACTGGCACAGGTTGCCCAGAGAATTTGTGGATGCCCCATGACTGTAAGTGTTCAAAGCCAAGTTGAACGGGGCTTTGGGCCACCTAATCTAGTGGAAGATGTCCCTGGCTGTGGCAGGGGGTTGAACTAGACAACCTTTAAAGGTCCCTTCCAACCCAAACCATTCTATGATTCTATGATTCTTTGTTTCTCCAGTGACTAGCCAAGGAACCTCAGGTTATTCAATATGCATCGCAGGTAAGTACCAAAATCTGCCACAGACATGGTTAAGACACACTAAATAATTCCAAAATTCTCATTTTTCCTTTTAGAAATCCAGCTAGCAGTCAGTAACTCTTACAAGCATTTGCCATTTTTCATTTTAATCTGATCCATCTGATTCTAGTTATAAAATAGTTTCCTTCCTGTTTCACTCGTGGGAGTACAATGTTGATCCAAGGAGCAGAATGAGATGAGAATTTATTCATTATCTCTGTTTCCTGAAAATGAAAATGAAGACTTTGAGATGCTGTAGCTCCTTTCCTGCATCTGTACAGGAATTGACAAAGAACCATACAGGACAATAAGGCTTTTTTTTTTTTTTTTTCCTTAAATGGGATTGGTTTAAAATAGTTCATTTTGCATTAAATTAACAGCATTAGAGGTAAGATGCTGTTCTAGACTCAACAATAAAGCTGTGATTTACCTACTGGAGGTATGCTTTATCACTTCGGGAGGAAAATCAATAGAAAGCTATTTTTCATTACTTTTTCCTTGTCAGATAAAATGGTATTCTGTTGTTCTTACATTTTACATATAAAACAGAGAAAGTCATTATCACAGGTGAGCGCTTATTTGATACCTTTACTCACAGACACTTTCCTTTCAACTGCCAAGAGGTAGAATACTGTCATTACTTTGTCAAAGCAAAAGTGGTAGACGTATATTATTTCTGTTAATGAGGTGGAAATAATTAGATAGATCAAAAGATAACCAAAGTATGTCCAAGTTACTTAGGTCCTAATTCAGCAGAGCCCCCAACTAATGAAGTATGATCAGAAATACCGTGTGTCCCACTTTTAGGGATGACCCTTAACTCTTATAATGGAATATTGAATGTTTGCTGTTAGGGTGGGAAAACCCACGTTCATTCTGTCCATGGCTAATATGCAGACTTTATATGGAATTTGAATCATCTTGGTTTTTCCAGTGATTAAAATTTAGTTTAGGATGTCATTTCAGTCTTGTTTTTCATGTGTTTGGGTTTTTTGTTTTTCTTGTGTGTTTTTTTCCTGGTGACTACGGTCATTCAGGGAAAAAAAAAAGTGCCAAATGCACACTGTTAATCGCACCCTTTCCCAATTTACTTTGCAGTAGAAATCTCAAGAGAATAACTACTTTCCCCCTTCCCCCCACCTGCCCCCGCCCTGAATTTCTGACGCTTCTGAATCAGAAACAAAAAGAATACAGGCATATCCTTATGATATACACATTGGCAAAGTTTGTTTTATGTCCCAGTTCACTATCTGGCTCACTAGAGACTTACAGCTCTTTACTTCTACCAGCTCATGAAATTATTCCCCTGGGTCTATGATCTAAAGCTTCAAGTTAGTTGTGGAGGTGCATAGAAGCTGAGTTTCCCAGTGTATGAAAGATTTTTTTTTTTCAAATTTTGTGAAATGTCCACTCCTCACTGGTTTAAAATTAAGGTTCTTAACATATGGAAGAGTAAAGAGGGATTTCTGTAACCTGAGTCAGGAAAGCGCTTGAATGTAAGTCTCCAGTTTTACATTAATACCCTTGGTAGCAACTAAAAAAAGATAAACGTACATACGGTCTTCCTCGCACAAATGCACACATCACCTGATTACATCCTTGAGATATTTTACTGAAAAGTTTTGGTTCTACGGAGCTAGCGTTTTATGTTTATTTTTGCTTGTGGTTAGAAGTTCTGAGACAATCCCATTTTCTCTGTGTCACTCTGCCATGCTCAAGAACCTTTCTTTCTTTTGTAATAAGTACCAACCATACTTATGTCAGTTTGCTGATCTGATTAAGAAGACTCTAAACCTATGCTTAACCTGAATTCTAATATTTCTGTTTCAGATATGAAGTTCTGAACAAAAAAGTGTCGTCTTCTTTTTTCCTCACAATCTATAGCAGTAAGTTAAAATAAATTAAAAAAAAAAAAAACAGGTATTATCTTCCATATAAACTTTACTTAGTGGATTTTACTCATGGATTAAAACTCTGTTGATTACCCCTTGTTGGATTTATGAGGAAGAATCCTTAATTACTGGTCTTGCATAGTATACACAGGCAAGTATAGGTATGAAAAAAATAAGGCTTTTAAAATAAGGCTGCTAAAATTATTTCTATAAGATTTTTTCTCATTTTTTGTAAACAGTCTTTCCTGAAGGCTTCAGAATTCAGGTTGGTTTCAAATGAATGCTGAAGAGGCTCTCTGACTGCAGTATCAATGATTTTTTTTTAGTCGAACAGGTTTGCCCATGCATGGTAAATGATTTCTTTTCTTGGGATAAAAACATACTTCATCTGAGCTATTTACTATTATGCTATTTTTAATCGTCACATGAGGAGGATGGAAACACACAGCAACATGATATCAGTCTCCTGTCAAACATGTCAAAGGGAATGTCAAAATGTCTCTGAAATGCATTACAGCTGTGAATGGAAGCAGGAAAAACTAATAAGCTTTGGGAATGTTTTGAAGATTTCTGTAATTAAAAAAGAATATATAACCTTCTGGAAACACTGATGAAAAAATGTGTCATAAACAGCAGGGAAAGTGAATCTCCAGTTTCTGCGCAGTCTTCATCTTCCAAAGGGTATTCCTAAGATTTTTTTATTTGAGGTTTGCCACATAAATATTTCCGTGCTAAACTGCAAATGTTAACATGCAAAAGGAGAAAGTGTTGTGGATGTGCAGTGCTGTTTAGGCAACGTTGAATTAGGAAGTAGTGCAGGTGAGCAATACAGCTTTGATAGTGTATTGGTTGCTTATGGCAGATAACCTTGATGAACCACCTGTATTTTTAGTACAGGAGAACTGCGGGTGTTCCAGGTTCAACAAAATAAAATTATGGGTGCATAAGGCCTTGCTCATCATCTTTCATTTTCTCCTTCCTCTTTCATTTTCCCCCTTCATTTTTATTTTCAGTGAATCTGAACTACTCTTCAGAAAGGGAGTTAAGGAAAAATCATTAAATCTTTCACTGGGAGAGGAAAGCAGAGACTCTAGTTTTGTTTACAAAGGGAAAACATGCTTTTAAATGTGTGACTTATGAAAGAGATCCCCATTAAACTGGGATACTGAGAATGTCACCTTTCTTTTATTTATGAGGCTTCAACGCTATCAAGTGTCTGAGAAGGCTGATGCAAGAGCGAGTGATTTTGACATTCTTATTTTCAGTGTGCTTCTTGTGCTTTGCTTAGAAATCTAGTGAGATTGTCCCCAGTGTCAAACTGTGAAAAACAACCTCTAAACTTCAAACACATGTGGCTCATGGCTTCAGCTCCTACTTGGGTTCATCAGAAACTTTGCAAGGATCTGACGAAGAACCTTAAAATATTCATCCGTAGAAGCAGATCTTTAAGTGAGTCTGTGTACATTACTCTCTTGTAAAACCAGGGTTAAATTAGTGCTAGGAAACACATTGCATTTAGGGATATCAGCTAGGATTTACAGTCTACCTTAGTGAATCCCCTGGCTGGCTAGTTGATCTGAAAGTTAATAAAGCCAGCCATACCTAGGAGCCAAGGAGTGTCATCGGCAGTTTCCCAGATAAGGGTTTCAATAGGTTATGCTGCAGTTAAACAATTAATAATAAATAGCAAAAAACCCATCAGAGGAATCCCAACAAAAACACAATACTGAAGAAAGCAGAATAGCCTTTAACTTCAGTCAAGCAGTGACCTGTGATTATCCCTTGTGGGTTACACCCCAAAAAACAGCCTTAAGTAGTGAACGATGAACAAATGCTGCAGGGGGATGACTTTTATTAACTTCAGTGGAGTTTTCAAAAGCTCCAAATTGGCTCCAGGGTGTAAAACAAAACAGGAACTCCTCTGGTTTAAATTTTGATGCCACAGTGTTGGCTTATATTAGTGGAAAACCTGACCCTGGGTCTCAAAGAGGCTATCGGTGCCCCTTTTGGAGGTCCTTGTAGCTGCAGACTGCAGCGTAACTTCCACACAGGGAATACACAACCAAGGAACAGTGTGAGATTCCCCCGTCTGCTACAGGGAATGGTACCATAACCTGCAGCATAACGCTTTCCAGGTACCAGTGTTTTCAGTTCACCACTACTACAGATAGAGTTAACAGGTTTTGTGTTACATGTGAACATAAACCCTACTCAGACTATAGGTCCTTGTAACCCAGTATCAGTTCTCTGAAAGTGGCCAGCTGCAGATTCTAAGAGAAAAGGAGAAGAATGATTTTGCAAAGAGGTGGTTGAACAGAAGAGGGTGTGATTTCTATATGGTCATGACTGGCCTGGAGAAGATAAGTAGGAAGCGATAGTTGATTGCGTCCTCTATTGCAAATAGATCATCTGTTAAAAATGAGACTGTAGAAGCCAAAAGCTTGCATGTGCCCAAAAAATAAGTGAAAAAATTAACGAAGGGAAGAAAAGCTTATCAAAGCTATTAAAAAACCCCCACCATCTCTGGCTCAGGAAGTCTCAGTGTCAAAATGTTCCCTCTTATCACACAGTAATTTAAATTCATCAAACGTGTTTGTTAATGGACCTTTTCAAATACCTTTGGAAATCTCAGTACACAGACAGTATTACCAAAAGACATTTAATAATGTCCCTCATGAGGAGTTTCTAAAGATTATTTAGTAAACAATAAAAGCTGGTATCTAAACAAACTAAGCATTTCCTGGAAAAGGTATTGTTGTGGGGTTTGGGTTTTGTTTGTTTTTTTTTTTTTTTTTGTTCTTTCTTTCCAAGGACAAACAGCAAATCTGTAAGAAGCTGTCAGGTTGAGCTACTATCTAGAAACCTCCCATGTTTTTTCTAAGGAGTCATGTTAGCAGGTTTCACTGTCACCCATTTAATTCGAGCTCACAAGCTTAACCAGCTTCTTGTCTTCTTCCAGACTTCACAAAGTCAGTCTGGCTGCCACCAGCCAGGAGGCATTCAGGTGCTCTCAGGCTTACAATTCAAGCAGAGATTGAAATGATTAAGGCATGGGGAGATGGCTGGAGTAGCACCTGAGGCTGGTGAGTCTGTCTGCCAAAGCAGAGACTTAGAAAATGCTAGTGAAGAGTGATTGTTTTCATATTTTAGAGGTCATCTGATGTAGCTGCTTGTAACAAAAGTGGCTTAATCACAAAAAAAATCATATACAAGATAGCACTGTGTCCCTGCACTATTACAAATACCTCCCAGGTAAAAATAACTCTATCTTTTCATCGTGGGAAAAACTTCCATAAATTTCTAATTAAGAAATGTATCTTTCTTCTCCTCTCAATACTTGTTTCTCTAATTTACGTGATAAATAGATGAAAACATTATCACACCTTCATATAGACCTTTATGAATTCTCTAGTCCTGCTGAAAACCCAGAAATTCACTCATAAATCACCCCAAACTCACTTATCTCAGCAATTTTTTTTTCCTTCTCAGTGCATTTGGATGCTATTCCATTACCTCTGAACACTCACCCAGAAGCTGTTAGTCCAACAGCATCCGTTTCATGCTTAGCCACTCTTCAGGTTAAACTATTGAAACACCCTTGAGGAGTTCCTTTTGTCAAAGAATTTTATCATGAAAGCGAGAGAGGATAGAAGATTTCTTCACTTTCTCTCAGCTCTGTACGAAGCTTTGGGAGAGAAAGGACCCTGGATCAAGCTCTCAGTAAATGTAGTCACCTTTGATTTCATTTGAGCCATGACTCTACTAGGGGCAATCTGGTGGTGTTAGGTAGGATTACTGGGAAACTCTGCTGTTCTGTTTTATGCTGCTGCCCCCTCCAGTTTTCAGCATCTGTGTTTGGCTCAGGGCTCCTTCTGCTTCTCTTGTGGGCTTTTTCCTGGGTTTAGAAGGCTTCATGCCTTTCCCAAATCCCATCTCACTTTTTACGGGGAGAGGCCAGGAGTAATCCCTGTCACCTTCTCACATAATGGCCATGCTACCTCTGTTTTGGTTCATTGCTCTGAGGGATAGCTGATACTTTTTTTTGATAGTAATGGAAAAAACGTATATCTACTGAGGATCCGCTGAGTCTTTACTGCTAAATAAATAGATCACCAGTGCAATCCCACATCTGGGACCTCCAAACTGCATAAATATTAATTAACTTCTGAGGGTTTTTTTGGAGTGAATCAATTTGACAAAACAAAAACTAGTTGCAGTTTTGGGCACAGTTCATAGAATCATAGAATGATTTGGGTTGAAGGGACCTTAAAGATTATCCAGTTCCAACCACGCTGCCATGACCAGGGACAACTTCCACTAGGCCACCAACTCTATAACCCCATTGTAGAAGGCCACCAAATTTGTCAGGCACAATTTGCCCTTAGTGAAGCCGTGTTGGCTGTCACCAGTCACCTCCTTATTTCCCATGTGCCCTAGCATAGTTTCCAGGAGGATCTGCTCCATGATCTGCACCATGATCACAGAGGTGAGACTGACCAGCCTGTAGCTCCCTGGGTCCCTCTTTTTTCTCTTCTTAAAAATGGGGTTTATGTTTCCCCTTTTCCAGTCAGTGGGAACTTCACTGGACTGCCACAACTTCTCAAATATGATGGACAGTGGCTTAGCAACTTCATCCACCAGTTCCCTCAGGACCAGCAGATGCATCCCATCAGGCCCTATGGATTTGTACACCTTCAGGTTCCTCAGATGGTCTTGAACTTGATCTTCTCTTACAGTGGGCAGTTCTTCGTTCTTCCAGTCCCTACCTTTGCCTTCTGTGACTTGGGTGGTGTGGCTAGAGCACTTCCTGGTGAAGACTGAGGCCAAAAAGTCATTCAGTACCGCAGCCTCCTCCACACAGGTGACCATGTCTCCTGTTTCTTTCCGGAGAGGGCCCACATTTTCCCTAGTCTTCCTTTTATCACTGATGTACCTGTAGAAGCATTTTTTGTTGCCCTTGATGTCCCTGGACAGATTTAACTCTATCTGGGCTTTAGCTTTCCTAACCTGATCCCTGGCTTCTTGGACAAGTTCTCTGTGTTCCTTCCAGCATACTTGTCCTTGCTCCCACCCTCTGTAGGCTTTCTTTTTGCGTTTGAAACACTGCTTGAACCCTCCCAAGTGCCTGAATGAGTGTGTTTCTACCAGATTTGCGTGTCCTGGCCCTACACAATCCTCCAACACTCTCAAGCAGCCAGTATAACCTCAAGCAACATTTTCGTCACTACACTAAGGATATTTTTGTCTAAAAGTGCAGATCATATGGGAAAGGGCTTGCTTCCTGGCTCTGAAGGCAAGTGACATAGCTCTGTTCATATGCATACAGTTAATTCTCTCCCCCTTCAAAAGAGCGTAGCCTCATCCATACAGCCTATTGAGAAAAAACCCCAAACATACCTGGGCTTTTCCTGAGAGAATGCTACTTGGCCTGGGCAAAACCCATGCCAGGGACTCTGCTAGTAATTAATCTGTAGTGACAATCTCAGGACAGTGTTCAGACTTGTGCCCTGTCTCTGATTTATCAGTTAAGACATAGCTGTGGAGTCTGCAGAGACTTTGAAGGAAAAACTTATAGTATGTGCATTTAAACCCTTTACAGACCAAAATAATTTTTGCCAAATTCTATATAAATCTCTATATCCTTGCCTGGAACTATGTCTGCCCCTAGACAGCGGTGCTTAGGTATGAGACGATATATTTTCCAGCACAAGCAAGGGCTGTAGTTTACACCTTTGCTAACAGACATGTTTATTAAATTCATATCCAGGGCACGGAGCAGCGGTTAGCTGCCCGGGAGCAAGAATTGTACATTGCAAGCATGGCACCTATTTCTGAAAAATATCAACTTTGTAAGTGTTGATTCTAGTTATTCTGGGAGAGGAGGGAATATGGAAGGAGAGTGAGTACCATGGAGGTGATGGGTTTGGAGAACGAGGACTATATGTTTTGTCACAACACAACACAGGCGTTGCATTCACTTCTGTAGAGAGAGCTGCGTGCTTTTTGTGTGCATTTCTGCCAGAAAGCAGCTCATATATTGCAAGATGCTGTGGCATATCGGTCCTCCACACTTCAATAAATGAAACATTAGCTTTAAGGGCATAAGAATGGCCAAATATACAGGCAGATAACTTAGACAATTTTAAACTGTCCTTCTTGACTAACTTCTCCAGAAAGCCCATACATCCTTTAAATCTTAACCCTCTGTCATAGCATGTCAGCTATTTTTTCTGCAAACAGCGCAACAGATAGAAGTGTTGCCTTCATACTGAAAAGACAAGCTTGGATCTGCATTTCTCTCCACAGTGCAGTTGAATTTTAGCTCACCAGGCGTGCCTTTCAACTTTGTTTCCTTGCAAGAGTCAAGGAGTAATTCCCAGAGGGTCATAAACTTTATAACAGATACTGCAGCTTTTAAATACCTCAGATTAGATTGTACACTGGGAAAATCAGATTACTACCATTTTGTAAAACATTTTGAACTTTTTTTGTTGTTGTTGTTGCCCCAACAGGAATATAACAAAGTATTCCAAGTTTCTCATGAAAAGGGATGGAAAAAGACTAGAATAAGCACCCTGACAGTAAGCTTTCAAACTTCAAGCACTAACCCAAAGTGTGAGGAAGTCCTGGGTTCAAGAAGACACTTGCACCCTTGGTAAATAGTTTCATGACTAAATTGACCACAGTGCAGCAAGGGGGTTCTTTTTTTCATGTTTATCACTAGGAATTCCAGTCAGGTCACAAGGATTTCTGCTTCATGACAAAGTTGTCAAAAGGAGAAAATTCTGATTTCAGTGATCCATGGCGTGATAAAGTAGGTTTCACTGGGCAGTTTTAACCAAAACACACTCAGCCCTCAAGCACTTCAGGCGGAACAGACAAAATTTGGGAAAAGTGTGTGTCCTGATCTCATAGATCTTCTCTGATGTTGTACCAGCTGTTGGTTGTCTTAATCACTTCTTCTTTCCTTAATATATCTTTTCTTGTAAGCTCTTTGGAAGTGCTGCTTTCTATATGACTAGGCTGAGCCTGAGACAGATGGAAACACTGTGGGTGCTGCTCTATAGAGAACCCATCAGCGTGTGGAAGCTGAGGAAGTAACGTCTGCTGCTGCTATTTTTTAACGATTACTATAATATACCTGACAGACTTAGTGACTTAGTGGTACTTATCAGCATAAAGAAAGCAAAATGGGCTGGCAAGGCATTAAGTGAAAGAAAGCTTACTTGTAGGTTGTAAGAATTTTGCAATTATATATAAGAGAAGAAAAGCAGTAGGTTTGGGAAAGGGTTCTGTTTATCTCCTCTGTCATTAGAATGGTTCAGTAACAAATGCTTGCATGAAAAGGCTCAATTTGGCAAAAATAGCAAGGGGACAAACGTGGAAATTGAAGAAAAATGACATTTTCTAAACGAACATTTTTGATCTTATTTGAGTTAAAGTTGTTTCTATTTTGAAATGTATGTTGATCTATAGGCAAAGAAAGGCAGTCATTAAAATGAATAAAAATCAAATGAAACATCCTGAAGCAATTGAAATGCATTCTTTCAGGCCCTGAAAGTTTTACAGATTCCATTGCGTACACGTTTCAAGATTTTCTTGTTAGCATTAATTTTGAAATGGATCTTTTCAAAATCTCAGATATCATAGAATCATAGAATGGTTTGAGTTGGAAGGGACCTTTAAAGGTCATTGTCCTCGTCTGAAGTAAAACAGAAGCAATTTTCTTTTCAATAATTTTACTTTTCAGCTAAGCGTCTTCTAGTCCAATGTCCCTGTAATGAGCAGGGACATCTTCAACTAGATCAGGTTGTTCAGAGCCCCGCCCAGCCTGACCTTGAATGTCTCCAGGGATGGGGCATCTACCACCTCCCATGGCAACCTGCGGCAGGGTTTCACCACCCTCATTGTAAATGTATCACCCAACTCTGAGTGATACAGAATGAAGCAAATGAAAAATATTTCTTACTAGTTTCTTTAGTGTTTCTTTTAATTATATTTACTTCATATTTTCTGTTCCATGTTAACACATGACATATATAGGTACAAAAGCCTCGTTCTTAACTGGTGTAAGGCTGTTTTATTTCATTGGTTTCAGTTAACCAAATGCCTGTTTGCACCAGTTGAAGTTGTGGCCTAGGAAACACTATATAAATGAAGAAATACAGCATTCAAAAACTCACTTGTGACTATATTAAACAGATGGGGGACAAAATAGAAAGACTCAATAAATTAATCACTGTTCTCAGTAGTACAGTCCATGAAAAGTACTGTAAAATGTATTGTAAAATATAGGTAGGTGCATTATTGCATCATATGAGATCTAAATTTGTGGCATTAAGTTTATTCGACAGCCTTGGATAAAGGTCCCACATTATTTTTATCAAAGGAGACATGAACCAGAGAAATATACACTTGAGAGAGGTTGTGGAGTTGTAGACCAAAGGAGAGAAGAGGCTGTTTCAGCAATTTCAGCTTTACCTTCTGATCCTGAGCTGATGGCACACCAGTGACCTGAAGTTTTGTTGATGCTGGGAAGCGACACTCTCGGCACTCCCTCAGCTCTTGAATTGTGACTTCGGTCTGGTGGATCGACACAGCTCAGCCAGTAGAGAGCAATCCAGACTGTGTTACAGCCTCTTACTCCTGCTAGGCACTACTCTGGGAAATAAGTATATACAGGAATTGCCACAGAAGGATCTCCATTCCGAAGCAAATTACTTTCCACTTACATCTGAGTTAGTAAATTTGCCTTGGTTGTTACAAGGATAATAGAAAGAAACCAAATGACCTGTGTGGACACAGCTGTATTAAGAGGAGGTTGCTGCCACAGTATTCCCAGGGTAACCATGGTAATAATATGTAACTCTTAGGCCAAATTCCTCTACCCTTTTTCACCAATTTAGATGTGGATAAACTAAACGTATTAAGCAACTCGTTCCAGATTTCAGTTGGTGAGCTATGCAGCATTCGGTTTCTTGTGTGAGAAATATACTCCCATCTGTAATTGTTACCATCTGTTTGGTATTCAGGATGTAAAAATGTAATGGAGATGAAGTCATATTTCATATTCTTTTCTCCATTTGGAGGTAAGAATGAAGCTATAACAGCCTGTAACTGCATCTGCTGGTGATAAGATAGTACAGCTGGAAATGGGATGCTAGATTCTGCACGGTTCAGAAAGCTTGTGTGTCGAAGCTGTTATACTGCACTGTGTGCTGGTATTCTGTGATCCCATGAGATGATTGATGTATCATATAAATAGGGTGACAGAAAAGTATTTTTGCTGGTGTGATGGGAATAGGAAGTGCAAAATGTCAAAAATGCCCTGAAAATAACCATTCAAATTTATGTAAATTGCTTAATTAATTGACCTCATTTGTGCTTGGAGATTTTCTTTCCATTTTCCTTTGTGAATTAGTTATTTTTCATTGTACACCGAGACAATATTCCAAGGCTAATTAAACCCTTTAAAGCTATAGGTTAATATCCAATTCTTATGTAAACACATTTATAAACATTAATCAGATCTAAATTACCCATTTTATAAATACTGTTTTATTCATTTGCAGCTAATGGATGTACTGCTCATATTTATTCTGCTTTGGGCTCAAGGAGTTCATGTTAGTCTGTAAATGTTATTTCTTTAAATAGTATCATGCTGTTTACCTTTGGGTGTATTTTCAAGTGTCTGTCTCTGCTGTTTTATGATCTCATGGAGGTTATTCAATAAGAGTCTTTTTGGCATACAAAGACTGAACTTGGAGACCCTCTGAGTCTTGAACCCTGTTGATGGCTGTGGTTGATACAAAGATGGTCTAGGGAGAAAGACTGTGCAAGAAGCTGATCCTCTGGTAAAGAGGTAAGGGGAGATGAGGATGTTACCATACAGTAATAAACAACTTGAAATATCAATAAATTACCTGCTCTCTTGAAACTGAGCTCTTATCCTGTGTGAAATGTAAACTAATTCAGCCTTCAGTGAAGGAGAATGGAACAATCCTCGATGCATGAAGTTTAATATCCCCTCCACATTTTTCTGTTAACATTAGCATTCTAACACTGGATAATACTTTTTTTTTTTTTTGCATAAATATCCCAGCCCTGTTGGAATTTTATTTGTTTCTTGGGAAACACTTGCAAATACATGGGAAAGAGAGAAATGCATTTTTCTCTGGTAGGCAAAATCCATTTTCTGCTCCTTATTTGAATGGATGGTTAATAAATGCTGTTTCAAAAATGATTAATACGACATGGAGAAGGTGAAGGGAAACTGTGGATATTCCGTCATGGAAGATATGGTGGCATGTTCAGTCATACAGTAATTCATCCTCTTGCTAGACCAGCTGTAAGTAAATTTTGACTGTTTACATTGATGCCTTGCTTTTGCATGGATAAGGGTTGACAGAGGCTGTGGTTCAGATCTTATCCTGATGTGCTAGGTGCTGTACAAATGCTGAATGAAAATGTTTCCTGTTATGAAGAATGTACAGCTTGCACTCATTGAACAGCTAACAGCTGTAGAAAAAGGAGAGACTCAAAAAAGTTAAGAGGCCTGGCCCACCATTGTACCTAAAATCTGCAGCAGAGCTAAGATTAATGCTCAGGAGTTATCATTCCCAGCGTGATGCCATGTTTGCTCATGCCACAGCAGCATAATGCCTTGTATTTTTGCAACATGGATGTAGGTTAATTATTTGCTGTCAGCCTATATAGCTGCTGAGTAGACCTTTCTGCTAGAATTTTTAGTCCACGAGTGCTTGCAGCATCCCTTGCCGCAAATGTCTTCTACACGCTGCTCACCTCCTTTTGTCAAGTCGCTGCTGGGGAGGCTGGTGGGGCTCACCCTGTTGTTGATTCCTGTGCTTTTTTAGATGCATCCCACAAACTTTGTACTCCACTATCATCTTCTGTGGCCTGTTTCTGGTCTACCTGACAATTTTCATATTCAAAATGACTTTAATGACTGTGATGCTGTAGCCAGTGTTTTACTGTAATCCAGGTATGTTCTCTGTTCTGTTATTGTTGTTTTTTTTAATTTCATTCACTGAATTCTTGAGAAAAGCAATCAAGTTTGACTGCTATGATTTGTTTTTCTGTAAACTCACAGAGCTTATTACTCATAGATCTGATACCCTCTACATGGTTGGGCTTCTATTTTTGTTTGGTGTTTTTTTCCTGAAACTCATTCTGTTGTGTAGAAGGGTTGGAAATTAGACTTACAAAGCAGTAATTACCAGGGTCAAATGCTGGAAGATTGATACCGTGTCTAAATCTCTGGAACTTCTCCATAACATTTCCAAATAGCTGTCAGTAGTTCTGTGCGTTTATTAGCTAATTCAACTGAAATCTCTGAACGCATATCATTCGAACAGCTGACACAGCTTTATTCAAAATTTGGAGTTTTTCCATATGTTTGATTTTGTCTGCTTTTATTCCAAGACCATAGTCTATTTTATTCTCAAGAGAGACTCAAGTCTTCATTAATGGATATGTCTTTCCTCACTTCTCCCTCCCCCTTTATCTCCATATGTACATATGGAGATATATATATTTAAACACACCCATGTGTGTACATATGTTTACGTGCACAAACATATATATCTAATACAGATTTTGAAGAAAGAAGGTCTGAAATTGTATTACAGCTGCTGGGCTGAGGCTTGTTTACAGTCTGCTTCCTAGACAGCTGTGTACAGATAGCTGAGTAGGGCACTTACGAAAATCGAAGGAGACATGTCAGGCAAAGGGACCATTCTGTTACACTTGGAGTTTTCTCCTCCACTTCACAGCTAACTGCACTTGTCTCAGGGGATAGTCTTGAATTTGTGGGCTTAAACTTATTTACTGTAAAAAGGCAAGCAAAACCAAAAAGTTACCTGTAACAGTCCTTTGAAAAATATAGACCTAATTATATATGAGCAAATAAAATCCAGTTGAGGCAATGTGAAACAGAGGATTTCTGTGCCAGAGGGTTTAAAGAACATTCTATTATTATTTTTAGTTTATATTCTGTACGTTCATACTTAAGAGTCTTGGATCTTAGCTCCATTCTGAAGAGGATCAAAAATATATCTCATCTGAAAGTACTGAATATTGCCTTGGTAAGTCTTTGTAAACACAAAATCAACTGGCTGGTGTGACTTCCAGGTGACATTGAAAAACGCTTCCTGGCATAAGCGTTCCTGGACAAGATTCAGCCAAAATCTGGCATAGGAATGTGCCCAGAATAAGGACTCAGGTTGACTGAAAACCAGCCAGAAGTTGGCCCAAGATTGCTAAAAGCTTTGCAAATTATTTCTGGTTTGTTAGGAAAATGTTGCCCAGCTGTAGTCATTACAGCTGCATTGTAACAATTATTATACCAAGTGAAAGAGCGTCCTGGGGGTGTGGAAAGATGGAGGGTACCTTTTCATCTTGTATACAACAGCAAGATGGGAATCCAAATTCCATTTAGCAGAGTGCTAATTAAAGGGACTTACTATTTTCTCAGCCAGAACAGAGTGGCCCAAAGAAAGCCTTCTTGCTGGTTCAACAGCTGGTTCCCTGAGACATTTTCTCCAGATGAGTTGCATTTGTATCCAATGCAACTATATCACCCATGTGGCGAATATTTCTTTGAGGGTAAGGAGCCCTGTGAAAAGGTGGTTGGTTTTAAAGGAAATAATAATACTTTTGTTTGAGAATTGTAGCCTTGATCATTGCGTTTCGCTTTTTGCATGCTCCATTTTATGATGTTGTTTATCCAATTTTCATCAGACATCATTGCAAAATAGGATGAACTTTTAAATAGGTTCAAAAGTTGATTTTTTTTTTTTTTTAAATGAGATATGAAAGAAATCCCCGTGTAATTTATGAAATCTTCCTTTTATATGGTATTTTCCACGGTACGTTAAAGTGGAATCATAGCAATGTTGGTTGTAAGGAACCTTTGGAACCATGTAGTGCAGCTGTCTGCCTGGAGCAGGACTATTGTCAACATTAGGATCTGTGGATCGGGCTAGCAGGGCTTGACATGTCAACATGTGAAAACCTCCATGGATGGAGGGTCTACAGCTCTGCTATTGCCTGTTCTTGCCTTGAACTGCCCTCCTTGTGATGTGGTTTTTCTCAGTGTCCAGTCTGAGTCCCCCATGCCAGGCTTTTGCCTCTTGTTACATCTCATGCCACTGTGGAGGACAGTTTAGCTCCATCATCTCCGTAGCTTTCCTTCATGTAGCTGAAAGCAGAGCTTAGATTTTCTCTTAACCACCTTTTAATGAGAGTACATAGTCTGATCTTCCTGAACTTCACCTTTTAGTTACTGTGCCCTACGCTCCCAAGTATCCTGGTAAGCTTCTGCTGGAGCCTCTCCAGTTTTTAAACATAATAATCCTACTGTATCCTATTCCTGTTCTTAGCATTCTTATTCCATGTTTTTGATAAAACATTCCTACACTGCCCTCTGTTTGCTTCTTTGTTTTGGTTCATGGGCTTTTCTTTGGGAGTGGAGAAAAATGGAAAATATGAGAAAAATATTTGGAAACCATGTGGGAATCTTCTTTATAATCCAAGCTGATTGAATTTTGAATACTCAACAAAAGAAAAAACAAAACAAAACAAAACACCAAAACCCACCAAAAAACGCAAAGAAAAAACTTTCAAACTTCCTAGCTCTTGCAGCCAAAAAATCCTAAAATGATCTAATAGCGTGTCATGAAATGACTATGCTTTTTGAGCAGAATTTTTGTTTGCCTGTTTTAAGAGTGATACAAATAACTACAACATTAAATTCAGCATACTGAGGCTGAGTGCAAGGAAAAGTTTCCCAACAGTGAAAGAAGATTATTTAAGGCTGCTCATTTTGTTTGGGTCATCTAAAGTTAGACTACACAAAGGTATGAATTAACTTTTCTGTTTCTGCACAGAGCAAAGCTGGATGGCTTAAAAGATTGCTTCCAGCATAGACTACTTCAGGGAGTACACAATACATATCAACAGATGCTTTTTCTGCAATTGATTATCATCTTACAAAGGTGATGTTTCTCTCACCCATACCAGTACATGAAGAAATCTATATTTTCATGTCAGCAGCCATGAAAAAGAGCTCAGGTAGATATTCCTTCAGCTGTTCATGCTCTGAGACGAGCTTGTGTCACAATACCCTCTGGTGACCCCATAATGTAAGGGCCATATGTTAACCACTTTTCCTGTTCACAGTCATAAGACTATAATTTCCCTCTGGACTTGACTCCGCTCCAAGGAAGACAAAGAAAATATACACAATTTTGCTTGATCTTTTTCTGTCGGGGAGGAATCAAGCAGCCAAAGGGGAGAGTGCAGAACATCCAGGGCTGGATTTTCAATTGCTATTTGTCAATGAGGCCAACAGAGTTATGTATGTGTGCCAGCTGCTTTTCTGGTTGTGTGGGCTCCCACGAAAGGTAGCAGGGCGAAGTCCCTATCAGAATCTCTTTCTGTTTAGACGATGGGGTGGTGGGTGCGGAGTCAATACCAGGCAAAGTCAGGGAATACAAAATAATCACAAATTATTGCTGCAGGAGAAAAGAAGTAATGCCGGGACCAAGACCAAGAGAGACAAGAGAGGTCCTGCCACAATTAACAAGGTTAATTCCAAGAAGAAAAGGGGAGTCCATCAGTTTGCTTTAAAGTTAACTTGGCACAAAACTTCTCCCTTGTATTTCAACAGAAGCCAGTGCAAAAGGATCCAAAGAAAGAATAGAAAAGTTCCAAGCTAGAAGTTCTGAATTTCTATGAATTTTTGACATTTTATCCTTTGTTTTCCTTTTAAGTTAGAGTGAAACCAAATATCTTTTAAGTTTCTTGAATAATGAAGTGGAGAAAATATTTTTGAAATTCTATGTCTTGATGGATTGATTTGTAGTTTGTGTATTTCAATCACATTCACATCTTCCCATGGTATGTGATCTAATGTTAACGTAGCTGACAATGTAACTGACTTTGGAAATGACTACGTGGTTGTTGAAATAAGTATATTACCTATTTTCCAAATCACAAAGGGCAACTTCTATTGGTAAATATTCAAATATCTTACTTCCTTTGATGATTCAGTGTCCTCATATGTGGGGTTTCTTATCAAAATATTCAACATTTTGATACAAATTCTTTAATTATACCACAAATAGAAGACTCTCTAATCTAGATGTTCAGGCATTGCACTACAGGAAACAGGAAAGAAGTTGATTATCAGATAAGCTGTTTCAGTCACTACTAACTAGCAGACGACATTAAATATTTTTACCAAGCTAAACACAAATACTTCAACTATTCTGTGTCATATTGTAGTATGTCAGCAATGATGTCATTATTTTGTGATATCATGAAATAAGGTAAAAAATAAAAATAAAATCCTTGAACATGTAGGTAAAAATCTGTTATCATCATTCAGGAAGTTGTGTTGGGTTTTTTTTGTTGTGTCCACCCCCCCCCGCCCCCCAAAAAACAACAGCAAAAAACCCCAAACCAGATACGTGAATTATTCTTTCTGAACATTTCTCTTACTCTCTATCTAGTGTATACTTTCTTCCAAATTTTAATATTTTTTTTGCATTTCTAAATAATTTTATCAGGGAAAAAAAATTGGACATGTATGATTTTTATATACACATTTTGCTCAGCTTGTCAAGAGCTGTTTGTGCTACTCAGAAGCTAAAAATAGTTTATTCTCCCTACATGTTCTTTATGAAGAGATAATTTGCTTATACATGAAGAAAGCACCTGAGGGTGTAGTCTTTAGCTAAGCCCTCCCATATTATATTGTCCCATACTACATATTGATGTTAAATTTCACCCCAAACTACACCAGAGGAACAGAATGAGAGTGCAGATTGTCTTCACACCATACGCTAGACTCCCTTTTCTTCAGAGCATAGGGGAGGACAAAAATCAGAAAGGGCCAAATGGAAAGAAAAAGAAATATCTCTGCTGCTCAGGAAATGCAGATGATGCCTCTGATTTTCAATGGGCGGATAGGTGGAATGGGTCGCCAGAAAAGCACTGCAGTGCTGCAAAGTCATAAAGTAACCTTTATTTATGTCGCTGTAGAACTATGTGTCAGATGATGATCTTCTCATCTTCCACTCGTAGTTCAATAGTGGTGACAAGGTTTGCATTGTGCCTTGTATGTCCTTTTTTCCCCCACTCTTTTCATTTCCTAAGTGAAATTCAGTTCCCTGCGTTATTCTTCTGGTTTGCTGGTTGCAAGGAGAAAATAAAGCATGGCAGTAAAGTGCAGCTGTAAAGCCACAATTTGGTGAATAATGCAAGGAACGAGCAGCCAGTGATCAGTTTGAGGTGTGTCTGAATTCATCAATCAGAAGGAAGAAATAAACCTCACATGGAAATTGTGTCCATATGTCAGCATAGGAGCTTATACCGAATCACGCATTTCTGTTACATGCACTTCTTTCGGAAAGCAAATTGATAGGGTTTTGCTGCATATGAGAAAGTAATTGCATACCATCATGTTGTGATAGCGTTGAGGATCTGGGTTCCACTAATTCCTAAGCCTTTTTGGTAGACTGAGGAAAACCAAAAGGCAGGACCTGCACCTTCCTTATTATGATTCATGATTGGGAATCTGTGATAGCCTCGTTATTCCAGGAGTGCATTGAACTAGTTATCGAACTACTACATAAAAACAGCATAGGCAATACATGTCCAAGTAATTCCTTATTTAAGTTACCCTCATCTCCTTCACTTCCCCTGCTTCTCCCCAGCTGCTCCCTTTCCACATCATCCCAGCTCTGCTCCTGATCTCTCAATGCAATGGGGTCCCCAGTCGGATCACAACAAAGCCCATCAGATCTGTACTGAATTGGAGACTTGGGTTTATATGGCTGTCTCTGAAAGGGGAATCGCCCAGGAACACCATTCATTGCTAACAGCATCACTGCTCCTTGGTCAGAAGACCAGCCTTGGAGGGCTCAAAACAAATGCTGCTGCGTGCAGCGGGGAGATGATGACAGGGTTTGGTGGTAGTCCCAGATGCACAGCAAGAGGTTGCAGGGGCTCCTTGGGGAAGTGGAGATGCATCCCTAAGCAAACGTCTCAGTTTTCCATTCCTCTCCAGTGTACATCACTCACTCCACAAGGTCTGATTTCCTTGTTAATTATTTAGAGCCATATCTGTATGATGTTGTGGAAAAGCCATGAAATAAGACATCTCTGCTTGAATAATATGGTACAGGTTTTGAGTACAAATGACAAGAGGCATGAAAAGATCTATTAGATTTATTGGTAGTTTCCTCCGATAGCACTAACAGCTGTGTGTGCATTTATGTGTTGTCCTAAAGGCAAGAAAGGCAAATTTATCTAATTCCATCAGAAGTTTCTTAAAGTTCATTAAAAGGCGGAGCCCAGAGCCTAAAGGTTTCTTAAAACATCAGTGTCCTTCTGCAGAGTAAAATGCAATGATCCATGCAAATGAAGCTGACCCTGCTAAGATTGAAGCTGTTTCATGTACAGTCTCTCTTTGCCTCTTTTTACTGCTATGTAACTTATGTGTAAGGGATATTTAAAGGGAATGTAAAACTCTGATTCCAACCAGAGAGAAGAAAAGGCATTCAAAGAAAAGTTAGGAGCGTAGAGCTTTGTTAGGGAAATCATGGCAAATTTTAAACAGAAATTAATTCTTACAGAGAGATTGAGAGGTGCAGTAATTTTATTTCAATGGCATGTTATGAGCACATGAAAACATCTTGCATATATGTAACAGTTTCAGTGATTGTGGATAGATTAGAATGTTCTGGTCTTTTCGAAACAACCTGCCCACAAATGTTATGACAAATATTATCATAACCGAGATTACAAAGAGGTCTTTCTCCATTCTGTTGCATGTCACCAGATGAAAGATTTTGTTCCCAAGGAATGATAAATGTAGAACAAATTTCTGTTTTAAATCAATAAATTCTCTATTGCTTATCAGAACCCCAGGTAGGCATTTTTTTACTTCATCCCCTCAGAGGATAAATGGTGAAGGATAAAAGTAATTCATCTCAACTTTTTTTTTTTTTTTCACTAGTTCTTTGTTCCTTTCCACTTGTACATTCCTTCTTATATTTTACACTGGAGAATAAAACCCCTTGTATGAATGTTAAGGCAAAATATAATTATGTGAGAACAGTAGGCGAAACAACTCTTTTTAAAAGAAAATATTTATTTTTATATCTCCAGAAATGATGGAAGATCTTGTGATAGATTTCAGAACTCTTCCCTTTACTAGTTTTTAGACGATCATACTGGACAACTGGCTCTAGGTGGTCCTCCTTGAGCAAGGAAGTTGGACCAGATGACCTCCATAGGTGCCTTCCAAAGTCAATCATTCGGTGATTCTATGAATAAATCTCCATGACGTGTTTTATTATCTAGGAAAAAGCATTCCAGTGAAAAAAAATAAAAACAAAACAAAACAAAACAAAACACAACAACAAAGCCACAACAGTGTAACATGTCCTAACTAGCCCAGCTTTAGAGTGAGGCCCTACCACCAAGGATGTTTCAATGCAAACTTGCCCTGTAAGTCCCATACTGATTTATTCCAGCTCTAACAAAAATCTTTTGCAGCAACTGAAGATTTCTCAGTATTTTTAGAATAAATTAATAATCTATGAAGCATTCATTTCTAGAATTACCTTGTCATTCCCCCTCCCCCCCGCATTCCATCTTTTTCCCTCTTTTCCCCCCAATCCTTTCTTCCCAGCAGATAGCAACTACAATTACTTATAGTAATAATTTCTTGTCGGCATCAATTAAAATCAGGATGTTGTTTTTGTTGATGAATTGTGCTGTGTGTGCTTGCATGGTAGTTGCTATAACTGATGGTTACATTGCAGAAAATGGCACTCCAGGGATTAAAACTAACATAAGCATCACCTGTAAGTCAAGTTTGTTTGTTTGTTTTTTTTTTTTTTTGTCCTGGGATTTTTGATTTGAGGGTTTTTTTTGGCCATTTAGAGAAAAATTAATGATCCCTTTTAGCAACAGTCAATTCCCTTCTTTCTTCCCTTCTAGAATTAGTAAATCAGGGAGACAAATTCCCCATGTTCTTGTGCTGACACCAAGTCTGACTCCAGAACTAGTTTTAGGGAAAATCTAAAAAGAAAGAAATACTCAAATATTCTGTTGTGATAAAGGTGAATTAATTCTTCTGTGTTGAGCTGACAGGGAGTTCCAAATTTATTTATTTATTTTTTTAAAGCTAGAATTTTAACTTATGGTATTTCAGGGAGTGAGGAAGTTTTTTGTTTTGTTTTGATTTTAGCCACAGAGGTGACTTAAACCATGAGGTTTAAGAAGCATTTGAATAGCTAAATGAATTTTAAAATGCACCAAATAATAATTGTTGAATAAATCCATTTTAGGGTGACCAGTTCCCGAGGTATCTGTGTGGTGATCACTCAATGAAAATAAGAGTTCCAGTAAATGTGTTTTAAGAAAATAAGATTGGAAAAAATAGAAACCAATAATTTTTCTTAAAAGTCCTGGATGAACTCAAGACACCTCTTGTTGAAAATGCTGATTAGGTGGTTTTGCTTTTTTCAGAAACAACTTTCTAAGATGCACTTTCACTTCAGTTGTGGCTGTCAGCTCAGTTGTGCATCTGAAAAAGAAATTGTCATCATGCTTTCTCCTGCACCCAGATAAATGTTGGATGCAAGAATCAAAAAAAAAGAAAGCACATAATTTAATTTAGTTTGCTAACACCATGTACTTCACCTCTTAAGAAATTTGTGGCTCTCTTGGTAATTATCAAGTTATAGGTTTCAACACATCAATTGAATTGAAGTAGATAACAAATACTGTAAAACATGTTAAAAGAAACAGATGTTGGAATCCATGCCTTTGAATTTGTACAGAACTAGCTCCTTAACAAAGCCATAGCTAGACAGAGGCAAACCAAACAATTTATGATAATTAAATTACAATAATTACTGTCCCCCAAAACTCATGAGATTACGTCTAATATCTTCCAGAAATGGTGAGAAGGAGAAAATAAATTTATTCCTGATTCCAATGTTAGCTGGTAGTTTTAATGGACATTTAAGGTATTATAATTCTCAGTAAAAAAAGAAAGGTTTTTTTAATAAAATACAAGGAGGAGTTGAAAAGCAAGAAGAGTATTCCAATAAATTGTAATTGACTGTGGATTTAATATGGGGGGGTTTTGGTGCTTTTACAATTGTCAAGCAATAATTGGAAAATAATGCTATTAAAAATATAGGATTTGAAGTTTATTTAAAAAAGATAGAAGCAAGCATCTTTCCTCCCTTACAAATAATTTGGTCCTGATTTTCTTTTACCTTAAACAATCTGTTTCATATTCCTGCTTTGCATTCGTGCAAAACAAGTGATGCTGGTGTACTAGTAGTGTTTTATATTACTGATGCTAATGTCTTCCATCTATTGATAATATTTGATAAAATCAAATTTTTTGTCAGAAATTCGGACCTGCACAAAATAGCTGAAACAAAAAATATTTTCATTTCTAAATATCACTATAAGACAGGATGGTAAGTGTATCATCACCTGAGTCATCTACTGTTACATGGCAGTCTTCTGCCTTCCACAGAATTTGTGCCCTTTTTCAGTTTCTGTCCATGGTGTATGAAAAGAAATGGGATGGAGAGAAATAGGATGAATTGGAAACAGGAAATTATTGAAGAGTATCTATGAAAAGTTTTTTTGAGATAAGTATTTTGATCTATAATAGTTGATCAAAATCAATCCAATATACAATAAAAATTATAAAATATAATTTCAATAAGAAGGGAAATATTTTTATTAAAATTCTTCATGAAGTAAATTCAATGTACAGTCAACATCAAAGTTTATATGCTGTTCTGAAGGGCACTGGTATATGATGATTATGGGGTTTAGTGCATCCTTCTTGCACTGGAGTGCTGTTCTCCAACACTCCCACTGGCTCATGGTTGTTCCAGTGTCCACTAGGCCACATCTATGTTAAGCTCACTTGCTGACCAGTCCACATGTTCAGCTCACCAGGCTTAGTAGCTGAAGCCAGTAGCCAGCACCGGTGACTCCTGTTGACCACTGGCTTCTGCTAGTTGTATTCACATTGCACTTTCACAGGGCTCACACTTTACCCGAATCCTCTGAACCACCTACTTCATGGCCTTTCAAAGTGCTGTATCCAAATCTGTCATGCCTCGGATAAACGGCATTCACAATCCATGAGTGGCATTTCCATATACTTTTGCTGAGATGACACGGATCGGGATTGTGGCCTGGGCCCATTGCAGCCCACTCCAGGAGGAACGTCAGTCCTGGAGGAAAAAGCCTTGTGTTTGCTGGACTGAAACATATGTATAATGTAGAAAACGAATAGGAAATGCACAACTTCTGTAACAGCAGTTTAGAAAATATGCCAGACACTGTCTTTCACAATAATGTCGACACACTATTTTGGAGGACCAAATGCCCCAGACAACAGCTATTATTCTTCTGAATAGGTCTGCTTGACTCTCTTACCAGAAGATGAAGAATTGGTAAAGAGAAGTCTATGTCAAGCAGCATCAAAAAAAGGGTAAATGGTACCATTAGGCATCAACATCAACAACATTGGTAACAATCAACAACATCACCAGGTGAATCTCTCCCAACTATCCAATGACCAAAATGGCATTTGTGTAATTATATATTGCCTGTGTGAAGGGATTTATAAGTATTTGAATTTTAAAAGTTGCCATTCAATCACAGCCTTTGAAGGACTACAATGAATATTAATATAAGTTATGTTGAGTGTGTGGATGCTGGACAAGTCAGCAGATGTCCCCGTCTACCTTGAGCAATGTTGACATCCCCTTCCCTCTCTCAGACAGGAACATTCACAGTGTCAGGAGACCAAAAGTGCATGGCTTTATCAGAAACCCCTCCTTGCTCTGAGTCATGTGTCCTACCTGGAAAACACTGGCTTACACTCTCCAGCTGGGCTCTTCATGAAAAAAAATTGAAATAATCACTTGCACAGCAGTGTCCCAAATGCCATATGCATTGTCGCAGTCTGCTGCTTGTTACAGAACATTTGCTAGCCCAGCAGGAGCCATGCCATTAAAATTGGTGAACAGGGCACTTTGGGCCAACTTTTTCCAATCCATTTCTGCTCCAGCTCCCGTGAGGGAAGTGCAGGCTGTGATATACTTATTTCTGCCTCATAAGGAGCCAATGTAAACTGTGAACGTAAGTCAGAAGGACTGGGGTTACACAGTGTTTTCTCTCATAGTGCACCCTAAAACAAATGTCTTGCCTTCCTCCCCACCTTCCCAGTTCCTGGACTAATTTCATAGAATCATAGAATCATAGGGTTGGAAGGGACCTCTAGATCATCTAGTCCAACCCCCCTGCCAGAGCAGGGTCACCTACAGCAGGTTGCACAGGAACACGTCCAGGCAGGTTTGGAATGTCTGCAGAGATGGAGACTCCCCCACCTCTCTGGGCAGCCTGTGCCAGCGCTCTGCCACCCTCAAAGGAAAGAAGTTCCTCCTCATGTTTAGATGGAACTTCCTATGCTCAAGTTTGTGCCCATTACCTCTTGTCCTGTTGCCGGGCACCACTGAAAATATCCTGGCCCCATCCTCCTGACACCCACCCTTTAAGTATTTATAAGTGTTGATAAGATCCCCCCTCAGCCGTCTTTTTTCCAGACTGAAGAGACCCAAATCCCTCAGCTTTTCTTCATAAGGGAGATGTTCGAGTCCCCTCATCATCTTGGTAGAATTGAAACACAGTGCGTGACCACAGAATTTTTTATATCATCAGGCTCACTCATCAATTTTCCCTACAAAGCTCAAACACATTCGTCTGAAGAACAAGGATTCTCTAGTAATGTTCCTTCCTTCCTTGCAGTTGGTACCCACCAGGTTGTCTCTTTATTCTTTCTTTATGTTACTCCCTTTACTCTTGCTTCTGTTTATTGATATAATTACCTTGTTGTTGACCTTAGTTTATCTTCATAGCAGCATCCCAGAAGAAATTTGCAAGTTTGCATTTGGTGCAATTTATCTTATTTGTGTTTGGAGATATTAGGGACATTCTATCTAGCTCTTGTCCTGTGCCAGTCTCCAAAGGAGCTTCATTCTCCTCCACTCCTCTCTTCTGCAGCAAGGTTAGCCCTAATATCAGCACCAGAAGATGACTTCTACAAAAGCTAGCAAAACTTCCAGCACCACACAAGGTCTTGTGCCTAGGTATCCCCACCAGAGCTGTCTTTCATGGTCTCTTTCCTGTTCTGCCTGGTCCAGAGCTGCTGGTAGCCCCTGGTGTTTTTCTGCTTCTTGAGTCATCTCTAACTTCTGTTTGGCCAGGGCACTCCTTCTACGTAGAAAGTCTTTTGTGGCTTTTCATTGATCTCGGAAATACTGTTCACAAACCCTCCAAACAAGAGAAGCAGGAATCTGGATCTATCTGTGGGGACACATTGGTACTTAACAGCTCACCCTCAGTATCGTGTGGGAAAAGAGTCAACACTGTGGCTGGGCACAGTGCACGGCAGGATGCTGTGCCGACTGCATTTCGCCAGCCACCAGCTGTGCATCTCAAGCTACCACGAATACCCAGTCTATGTCCCTGCTTCCCTGACAAGAAGATAGGCTTGACTGGATCCCAAATTAGCACAGGACATGAGCAAACATCAGCAGTGTGGGTGACCACAGGGAGCCTGGGCTGGAGAGCAGGCTCAGTGTTGAGCATTGTGATGGTGAGGACAGCCTTTGGGATATAATTTAGACCTGTCATAAACCAGATGAGCCTTTAATGGGAACAGTGCCCGGGCCACCTGTGATGGATTAGCTACCTTCCTGGCTAGCTCTTACAGGCCAGGTCTCTGCTGATGGATCAGAGCTAGCAGGGATGGTTTCGGGGTGACAGTGCTTATGATGGGGATTGGCTCAGTTGAGTGGTGAGAAGGGCAAGGAAAGACATCATTTTGGACTGTGAGAGTGTTTTGTGGCTTGAACGAGCAAAATGACACATTGTAGAAGGGTCTGAGGACTGGTGGCTATAGCACAGATCTGTTGGTGAGCTGGAGAAACAGGCCAGCACACCGCCGACTGTGGCGGTTGTTTGAGTGACATGTGCTGGCCTGAAAACCTGCAGCTGCCAGGCGCAGCTGTATTCCTCCTGGTGCTGCGTTTCCTTCGGTCTGACTGTTTGGGCTGCAGGGCTTCCATTTACGGGATTCTTTTTTTTCTTTCTCCTGCCCACAAGGTAGCTTGTCAGATAAAAGAACTTGGTGGAGTGACAGAGATTGATTAACAGTGAGGTGGAATGGGATTTTTATTTCTGTCTCCATAAACACCTGAGTGACAGTCAGCTGTGTGTGACCGTGGTCTTATCAATAATAGTTTATGTGAGATGGGCTTGAACTAAAACATTTTGTATTTAAACATCCAAATCTTTGGAGACTTGAATCTCATCAATATTAGGTAAAGGAATCAAATACTGTACTATGTCAGCATCAGGGAACAGCTGAAATAAACAGGCAATGTTTCAGCAAGATAAAAAAACAACTGTGCAACAAGATTTGGGGATATTCCAAGGGATAATTCCCTGGAAATTAAGGTCAATATGTGAGGTTTCGACTGACTGAGATATTTAACAAGACGGTAGAAGGTGTATTTCAGATCTGATTGCTCTTTTTCTCATGCATCACTTTGTAATGGAGGATTAAGGGGTTTGTGATGAAATTACAACTACTTTTAAAACATGAACAAGAAAATGCCTCTCTGGGATTTTGGGGATATCTGTGCCTTTTGCAATCAAGGCTCAATTTTTAAACGCAACAGATTATCTATTATTATCATTACAGAATAATAAACTGAGCCCTCATTGGGATCCAAATCCTCGTTTTCAGTCAAAGGCTTAGGTAACAAACAGGCTGCAGGTTTTGCAATTTGGGCTAAGCAGAACCTCTAGAGGGTGACAGTGTCTGGTAATAGTAATAGTAATGAAAGGTTTCATTACTATGGGCCATACGCAGAGATGAAGGGAGTCATAAAAGACGATCTAGACGAGCGCCTGATGTTTGATTGATTTTCTGGAGACTTTTGTAAGACTTTCAGCCACCACGGCGTATCAAGGATGAAATTCATTGGTGGGATTTCTCCTTCCACTTCTTCCAGTAGAGCCTCTTGTTCATGATGGTCCACATTGCTCACAGAGTTAACTGAGATGCAAGGGCCTATTTACAGTGAAATTGCCATCTCAGATCAGACCGAGGGAAAATTTCAAAAGCCTGTAACAGCAGGTAGGAATCGGTCCACATCTCCTCTGTGCTGGATATCAAGGGAAGGATAAAACATATGTGTATGTACCCATGTGGGTACTTGCACCAGAAGAAAACATCCCATCTCCTGACAGTTTTCCATTTTAAAACCAGAAGCTTATCTTGACCCCTCTATAAATAATAAATAAATATATATAAATAAATATATTAATAAACAATATTATAAATAAATTAATAAACAAATTAATAGGACCAGTTTTTCCTCTGAACTCTGTTTTTCCTTTTCGACTCTGAACTTCTGCTGTAAGTCTTCTGAATAAAAAAACCCCAGTATTTCTTATTTGCCTCTCCTTTTTCATCATGCCTTCCAGAGATAACCTGTGATTGCCAGGAAAAAAAAAAAAAAAGGCATTCGGTATTTTTTTCCCTTTCACATTTATCAATTATTTTCCAACAGACAGTTAACTAGCTCCTTCAGCAGGATTCATTTCTGACCACAAGGTTGCTCAGTGGGCCCTGACAGATATGACAGTGCAATCCCCCTGTGTCAGTTGAGGATGCTGCAGCATCACAGCTGAGATGGCTCCTAACAGAAACTGTGCTAGTGCTATTAGAACCCGGAATAAGCACCAACGTGAGAGACTAGAAGTGCTTAAAGGTGTGAAAGACAGGCAAGATCTGGCATGAACCTTAAGTAGGGTGTGAGAGCTATAATGGAGAGGAAGGACTAGTATCTGATGAAAACAAAAAATTGGGTGGAAAAAGGGAGAAAAAAGAAAAAAAAAGGAGGAATTCTGGATCACAGGGTAGGGAGATTGAAATATACAGGGGGGGAGAAAAGCAAAGAAATTGTAGCAATATTTGCTAGGCAGTTTTTTAACATTGTCATAAACAGATCGTCTTCTGAGGATCCCATTCAGTAGTTTAGTCGATACAGTAACAGGGAAATCAGTCACCTCATTTATTTGAAGCAAAAACATTTTGCTATTACATAGATATTATTTTCTCTCTTGTAATGTTAATTTCTGTTCAGCACAGAAGTACTTAATGTCCAGATCTTTGCTTTACTTGGTTTACCTCTTCTTACTAATTTTCTTGTCTTTGATTCTTTCAATGGCTTTGCATTTAGTTAAAAGTGAAACGGTTTAATTTTCTGCTGGTGTGGGAGACCATAGCAGTGGAGACAGTCAAGAACGTGGCACGACTTCTAATACGTCAATAAAATTGGCATGTGTGGTTTGTTTATAGAATCATAGAAATATAAAATAGACTGGTTTGGAAGGGCCCTTTAAAGGTCATCTAGTCTGCCCCCCTGCAAGAAGCAGGGACACCTTCAACTAGATCAGGTTGCTCAGAGCCCCATCGAACCTGACCTTGAATGTTTCCAGGGATGGGGCATCTACCACCTCTCTGGGCAACCTGGGCCAGTGTTTCACCACCCTCACTGTAAAAAAATTCTTGCTTCTATCCAGTCTGAATCTTCCCTCTTTTAGTTTAAAACCATTACCCCTTGTCCTATTGCAATAGGCTCTACTAAAATGTCTGTCCCCGTCTTTCTTAAACACCCCCTTTAAGTACTGGAAGCCCACAACAGCATCTCCTGGGAGCCTTCTCTTCTCCAGGCTGAACAACCTCGACTCTCTCAACCTGTCCTCACAGGAGAGGTGCTCGAGCCCACTGATCATTTCTGTGGCCCTTCTCTGGACCCTTTCCAACAGGTCCATGTCTTCGGCTGAGGGCTCCAGAGCTGGACGCAGTACTCCAGGTGGGGTCTCACCAGAGTGGAGTAGAGGAGCAGAATCAGCACCCTCGACCTGCTGGCCGTGCTTCTTTTGATGCAGCCCAGGATTTGGTTGGCTTTCTGGGCTGTGAGAGCACTTTGCTTGCTCATGTTGAGCTTTTCATCCACCAGTAGCCCCAAGTCCTGCTCAGCAAGGCTACTCTCAACCCCTTTATCCCCCAACCTGTATTGATACTGGAAGTTGCCCTGACCCAGGTGCAGGACCTTGCACTTGGCCTTGTTGAACATCATGAGGTTCACACAGGCCCACTTCTCGAGCTTGTCCAGGTTCCTCTGGATGGCATTCTGTCCCTCAGGCATGTGTCAACCGTACCACTCAGCTTGATATCATCTGCAAATTTTCTGAGGGTGCTCTTGATCCCTCTATCTGTGTCGTTGATGAACATATTAAACAGTACTGATCCCAACAATATATATGTATATTTCACTAGTTTTTAACAAAACTATGCTCAGTTCTTGGCTCTGCTGTAGTGTGACCTTGGGATAGTTCATGTATTTTTTTCTTCTTAAATTGGGAACAGTCCACTGCTTCCTTCCTCATACTGGCTCTCCCATATGTATGTTTACAAGGGATGATATTAAAATCTTTTAAATGTTTTTCTATAACACTGAGCCCTAGGGAGTGCTCACTCTTAGCTGGGACCTGTTTGTGTCATCGTAGAACAAATACTGATATTGTTTCACTGCAAGAAGCCTGTAGACTGTTTAGGAACAAAATTCAATTTGGGATCTAGGATCTATCTTTCTCACATACCTTTTCTTATATGGAAAGTGTAGTAACCTATCTTCAAGTTCCAATTTGGATTTTTTTTTTAAATAGTAGCTGTTCTTCATCCATGTCTTAAGAACTGCTTCAGTTCTTCAGCTGTCCGAGTAAAGCAAAAAGGATTACTTGCTTCATGTCGTTTCAGCAGCTGTGTTGAGAGTATCTTGTTTCTAATACAGATACAAGCAGAGTACCATTCATCTATTTATTTTTACTTTGGACTATGTGGAATCAAAGACATTTTAGCAGGGCAACTTTGGGGTCACTTCAAGAAAAATGAGTTTACAAATCTAAAGCCTGTATGTATTTAGCCAGACTAACTCATAACAGTTCGAAGTTTGAAACAGTGTGAAAAATAATTTACAGATGTTTTAGTACCCCTCTTGCTGACTGAAATTTAGCTGTAGGCTAGTAGACTAAAAAATCTCGGACATAAAAGAGCTGTAAAAAAATATACTATTCTTAGTTGTGTTGCATGCATTGAAATAATTTTTACTGATCGGTAGACCCTTGGCAACGTCAGTGAGTTTGAAGGCTTTTCCAACAGATTTGATGGAAATGCTTAAACATGTGTGAATAAAACTGCGAATGAACCATCCCAGTGATTACTTGGAAATGAGTTGAGACACACTCGGGAGAGGGATTCTTGTAGACGTATTCATTCCATGAAAGTTCTATATGGAAACAAATTACCAGGAACACTTCCATTCAAGTTTAAATATATAGTAGTTTTGAAGCATCTTGGCTCCAAAAGCAAACTTAAATATTGCACTAGCAAAGATAACAGAAAAAAAAATGCTAGTAAGAATTGAATGAATGCAGAAAAAGAATAGTATATTAGTGTTTACTGAACACACATGGAGGACAGAAGAGTTCAAATTACCCAGCCAGTGAGAGAGAAGATTAACATCAGACTGGAAAAAGGAAAATAAATCCTTCTGCAAGCTAACTGTGCAGAGGGTAGTGATTTCAATGAAAATGAATAACACTGGGCCTTTAAGACAGTGTACAAATCTTGTAACCCTTGCTAAAGCTTGCTGAAATCAAAGGATTTCCCTAGACAAAAGAAAGTAATGCAAATTTTTAACTCTCAGATAGTAAATAAAGATTGTTCCGTTTGTGTTGGCATGCTGGAGAAAAGTCTAAGGTGTACTGGGGAGATTAATTAGGTTTTGCCCTTAGTAAACCTATTGTTATAGATGGAAAAATTATGACAATGGTCTTGATTGCCTTAGTTTTAAACTCAAAGTCCCACAGAAAAACCAGAGATGTTCAGAAATCTGTTTCTCATTCCAATTGGCTTCCAGCCCTGTGTTTGTAACCATAAGACCATCTAGAATCAATATTTTATCCAGTTGACTAGTACATCAGCGAGCATCTTGGGAAAAAAAAATAATATTGAAGGAAGGGCTGAAATCTTGCCCTTTTTGGTTCTAATAATTCTGGGATGTTTTAAAATCATAAGGTCCTCATTTCAGCTATTGCTTTTTTACTCTGCACAGGTAGAATCATAGAATTGACTAGGTTACTAAAACATATCTCTAAGCACTATGTCTGCCCGTCTTTTAAATATTTCCAGGGATGATGATTCCACCACTTTCCTGGCCAGCATGTTCCAATGCTTGATAACCCTTTTGGTATAGAAATTTTTCCTAATATATAATCTAAACTTCCCCTGGCACAATTTGAGGCCATTTCCTCTTGTCCTATTGCTTGTTACTTGGGAGAAAAGAACAACCCCCACCTCTCTACACCCTCCTTTCAGGTAGTTGTAGAGAGCAATAAGTCCTCCCCTTGGCCTCTGGATCATTGATAAAGACATTAAAGAGAACTGGTCCCAGTACTGAGCCCTGGGGGACACCACTCATGACTGAATTTAACTCTATTCACCACCACTCTCTGGGCCCTGCTCTCCAGCGCAGGGTACTCCTGTCCAAGCCATGGGCAGCCAGTTTCTCCAGGAGGATGCTGTGGGAAAATGTGTCAAAGGCCTTACTAAAGTCCAGGTAAACAACATCTACAGCCTTCCCCTCATCCACCAAGCAGGTTACCTTGTCATAGAAGGACATTAGGTTAGTCAAGCAGGACCTGCATTTCATGAACCCATGCTGACTGGGTTGATCACCTGGTTGTCCTTCATGTGCTGCCTAATGGCACTCAGGATGATCTGCTCCATGACCTTCCCCGGCACCGAGGTCAGGCTGACAGGCCTGTAGTTCCCTGGATCCTCCTTCCTGCTCTTCTGGTGGGTGGCCGTCACATTTCCTAGATGCCAGTCAGCTAGGACCTCACTGGTTTGCCAGGACTGCTGGTAAATGATGGAAAGTGTCTTGGTGAGCACTTCCACCAGCTCCCTCAGCACCCTTGAGTGGATCCATATATATTTCTGTATGTCGAAATGGAAGATGTCATATAGACAAAAAGAGTTATGCTACCTGTGAGCAATTTATGGGGGAAAAAAAAAAAAAGCTGATGCAGGAAGATCTATAGCCACATGCCATACTAAGTGCAATATTCCTGCTGCATATCATTTAGTGGAAGTACTGCACAGTTATACTAAGTAACAGAGATGTGCATATTCCTTATGCACTGCTAAGGGGTGAAATGATTCACAATAATTCATGAATCCACTATGAGTCTTTTCATTTTTAATGGAATCGGTATGCTTGTTTCCTGTGGCATAGTAAAGCTGCAGTAATGGGAGGAGCACCCTGCTGGCCTTTTACAGACCTGATCATGAAGACTGAACTTTGGTTTATGACTTTAGCTTCAAAAATACCTTAGAGATTGTGGTAGGAACTGCTTGCAACCTCACATGAATAGGACTATAATAGACCAGCTGAAACCTGAACAGTCCTGTTTTGTGTTTTTAAGTTCTTCTATTAACTGTAATTTCTGGATGTTCTGATCTTGCTTTTCTGGTTATACTATTTTTAACATACTAGTATGTGGTGGACATGTATGTAGAAATGTTACTTACTGAAATCTTAATTTTACACTTCTGTATTCCGTAAAGACTGGCTTCTTTCCCCCGTGTTATCCTAGGCACATCTGTATCTGTTAGACAGTCACTGTAAAGTGCTCCAAGGGAAACTCTGTGGAGAAAACAGGTATGAAGTGATGGGTTTTCCCTGAGCCTAATCTCTGTCCAAGGGCATTTTAACACTATTAGTAGTGAGGTGGAATATGCATATAAATACAAAATATTTGAGCTTGGGACAGCCCAAACATTTGGGCTGTGCTGTAATAATTTCTTCTAGAAGGAATACTATTGACTTCTTCGATTCCAGTAAAGATAAACAGTGAAGTTCCTGTTTATTCTTATGTGATGCATTCCAGCAGGCATACACGGAGCTTGGTAAAGCAATGAAATTACATATCAATATGCTTCGATTCAGAATGTTTGTTAGTACCACTTGCTTTCATGTTTATGTTATCATCGATTTCTTGGTAAAACAGCAGACTCAGAACAAAGGTACTATTTATAAAAAACTCAGGTAGAAAATAGCTGTGTGTGTTCAATATATCTTTTTCAAAACAACTTTTTAAAAAAAAAGTTTGAATACTGAGAGACAGAACTGAGCAGACACTTTCAGTAAACTTCTTGGATGTCAGGGTAGTTTAGAGGGTTGTTAAGCAGTGCAAGATGAATGAACTTACAAAAAGTGAAGTAAAATAAAAAAAAATTTTCTGATGGAATTTTTTTTGTTTGTTTGGAATGCAATTTGTTATTTTTAAATTGTTACATAATTGTGTTTTTAAAAATAACATCTTAACATTCAAATTGTGCTGAAAATGAAAGGAAGGTTAGCACAATAAGCTAAACAAAAATATTTCTCCTTTATAAAGAAAAATATTTTTGAACAGTGGAGGTCAGCTTGAACTTTCTTATTATTATACAAAAACACATTGAGAATTCCTGTGTTTGTGGAGCTCTGGTAATTGCCTAGCAAAATAAAAGAGAAAGGAAAAGGGGTGGAAAGAGCAAAAGGGTTGGGATTTAAGCACTAAATAGGAATTTAGTGGCCATCATGCAGAAGGTGGATGCCTGACGTTGAATTATTTGGCTTTAAGTTAAATAAACTAAATTATTTACTGCAAAAGAACCCCTCCTCCATTCTTTCTATTATTTTTTCTGCCATTATTTTCCATGACATTTGCTTTCCCAAAAGTATACTGAAAGACAAGATTCAGGTACAGGAATTATTCATGTCATTTAGTGAATCTGATTGATGGCAAAATTTTCCACCAAATAACTTATTTGTGAATTGGTGCCTTCCTATTCACAGCTGAAATCCAGCTGTGTGCAAAGGGCCTCTTAGAAGCTTTATGTGTCACTTCCAACTCAGTTAAAATGCATTTTGAGGACTCGTGGGACTAGCATGATGAATAGACCATGTTCTGGCCTGCTGCGCGGTGGTGAGTTTTATCCTTTCTGACCAGCTAAAAGGATACAAAACTTAAATAAAGCACATATTGACATTGTAAGACACTATTAAGGTCCACAGTGTACCATGGTGATGAACCATGACCAAAGTGCTCCCAGGGTTGTAATAATTCATTACTGAAATAGCTTCCTTCTAATGACTGTGTCAAAGAGCTTGGACTCCTAACCTCGAAGTTTGTTATATAGCATTAAATAAATCTCACTTTCTGTTCATTTACCTGCTGTATCAAAGGTCTTGAATCACAGCTGACGTCAAGATTTGGATAGGTATCTGTAGGGATCTCCCTCTGATTATAGGATGAATTTACTCTAAGGCAAGCCCAGCTTGCACTCCCAATGGGTGATGGGTACGCATGGGTGGTCCTGAGAAATACCTTCCCATTTGCATGAGCTATTGAGCCAGTTGTCCTATAACTGTTTTCTTTGAATTTCTAGTTTTTATTTTTATTTTGAAGATAGATGAATTCTGTTGTTCTTTGTGGTGAACATCCCAGCTACCAGGGAACACAGTCATGTTTCCTCCGTGTATTTAAGGTCCATTGATCTTGAACTTTTTCAAACTCTGCCAGGAAGCAGTATGCTAAGAAATGGAGGGTTCATCCTCCCTCAGGCACCACCACTGGGTATTCCTGTGAGCTGAGGGAGGTGGGAATTAGTCGCATTTAACGAAGGAGAAAGTGGAAGGTCGATGTCTCCTACCCTGGGTCAGTGCTCTAACCACTGCATTACAAGAGAAAAGCACTTCATAGAGCACTCAAACTTCTCTTCTAAATACAAAGTGACAGCTACCACCTTATGAATATCTCAGGTTTTTCAGTGTCTATTTGATACACTCTGAAAATGCAGTATTTTAGAAGCACGCTGAGCTTTCCCAGGACATCTGTCTTGAGAGAATCAGAATCACTCTCACCAGCTTTGGTCCTGGTCCTGTAATGGCTGTTTTCTGTCTGCAAATAACATTTCTGACCTCATTACAGGCATTGGCAGAAGTGATCTGCGTGTAGACCGTTGTGTATACAGCAAATGGAAACCTCCCTGACTAAACTATCACCCTTTGCCATGAAAACAAACAAGCAAATAACTATTAAAGTTCTTAAATGTTTACTTACATTTCTGAGAATAGTATAATCTTCATGCAGAGAATTAGATGGCCCATGGAAATCCATGTATGAAAATAAATAACCCCTTCTCCACCAGTATATAGCAATCATAAGGCCCAATGACCACTAAGTTTTGCCTATTTTATTGAAATAGATCTTAAATGAGACTTGAGTTGACCAAAGGTATTCAGTCTTTTATGAACTTCATGTGGCATAATATTACTTTTTCTTAATTAATAAGTAATGAGAATTAATTAATTCAGATTTACAGAATACTTTTTAGAAGTTTTGTTACACAAAACTTTAAAACAGATAAGGCGTGACACCAGGGCTAAGCAAAGAACTGGATAGAAAAGTGGGAAAAATAGAATTAAGTAGTAATTTTTCAATATGGCAAGGAGCTAACAGTGAACTTCCCTGGGTTTTACAGAGCTTAATCTGATTAGTAATTATCATCACAGGTGGTGAGTGGTGAGCTAGAAAAAGGTGAAGGTGGTAGGAAGGTAGAAGAAGAAGAAAAGTACAGGGGAATGCTTGACAAGAACAGTTATTTTGCAAAAACTATTTCTGATTTTTTTCAGAATTGTCAGGTGTAGACTAGATCAATCTGGAAAAAAATGTCTGAAGAACTAAACTGTCAAACAGTTGGCAACTCATTCTTTCCAATAAACCAGTAGTTAGACCATGCCATAAGGAGATGAATTATTCTATTTACCTTACACAAAGTGCCATAATGTGAATACTCTAACCATCAGGCTTAAAGTGTATCTCGGCAAAAAGGTGAACTGTGGGAAGCTGAAGGGTAGTACCTCAAATTAACACCACTCCATATTGTGTCTGATGTCTGCATTTCAGCTACCAGACTGCAACAGATTTAAATTCTTATCGTAAGACAAGTAAAGACAAGTAAAGGCAAATAAAACAGCATCCACACGAGAATTCAAATGTGTGTCCAAGGTTATCTTGGTCTGCCTTATAACCAAAAGTTTAGAGCCATTTCAGCCTGTAGGCACAAAGGCCCCTTCTCCAGTTCTTAGTTGGGCAGGCAATCTGCCGGGCTGTATTGGAGAGTGATGGGGCTGTTACCTCTCCCAGCAGTTTCGAGTAGCTAACACTTCATTGCTTTGTCTCCTCAAACTATGTGAGCACCTGAGTATTTCATTTGAGGTTCACTGAGAGCCTTGTCAAGTACAGTAACCTGCTCATCCTAGGTTTTCATTTTGGGAAGAAACAATGAAACATTTATATACTTGTTTAAATGCTAATCAGCTTTTGTTTAGCAGCCAGACCAAAATATTAATTATTCTTACAACGTTAGTCAAGGACAAAGAGCTTGCTGATGAGCTTCAGAGGGGCTTCATCTTACATAAATGCGTTATTTAATGGCAAATTAATTTCTGTGCCAAAAAAAAATCAAATAATAAAGCACAAGGAACTCTTAAATCACTTGTCAAACCTTGCAGCATTCAAGACTTACACAAGTAGATGAAGAAAGGGACAAAGCCGTCTCTGAAGACCTCTGCTTAATGTTCAGCTGCAGTAAAAATGCAAACATAATATTGAAATGCACAAAGAATGAGACTGAGATATTTCGATCATATTATAGTGTCTGTCTGTATTCTGCATAGTGCCTGATCCTGTGTGATCTCATCTAATGTACTATGTGGCATTGGTGGAATACTTCTCCAGAAGGACAATCCAAAACAAGAAGGAATTAAAAAAATCAACAGGATTAAAAAAGGACAGAGAAAGCCCCCTCAGTGAAAAACAAGAAAAACCTTAACAGGGTGTCAAGAAAACAAGTAAGAGTCAACCCATTAAAATGAAAAAGTATAATGAATTTGGATTAGGGACATTTGTTTTCCCTGACCCATGTTACAAAAATAAAGAACATTACATGAGTCTACAAGGCACTTTTACACTTTTTCTTAGAAGCAGTAAAAAAAAATATATTTTTCACCTAGCAGTCAATTAATTTATTTTTTTTCCACAGAAAATTTAAGTTATACAATTTAACAATATTCTCAAAGGAATGTGGAAATTTCAGTGGCTGCTCAGACTATCCAGATACCATCTACAATAGATTAGTTTTTGGAAAAGAGAGAATAAGTGATAAAAACTACTTGGAAGGACATATTTTTTCATAATCGCCTACTGCAAGTTTTCAGGATTTTCTTATATGTAAATCCTAAATCTGGAAGTAAGACTGCAACAAAACACTCCTAGATCTCATTTTCCTGGTCTTGTTCAGATGACTTGTTCTCGCATATTTTATTTTCTGAACTGTGGTGGCTTTTACTTCTCTGAGAGTATAATCTAATTACACCTCTCACAGAATATGTCAGTGACGTTTTGTGAAAGTAATTAACTACATTCTCAACTTTTCCATATTCAGGCTTTAAGAAAACCAGCTATGGCTCATTATATTCCTTTTCCTCCCTTATCTTCTCTGGAAATCTGAAAGAACTATTATTTTCACTGATACACGTCTAACTGTTGATCACATTGCAAATGAGCAGAAGATAGCCACCGTCTATTAAGTGAATAGCTAATTTTCACAAAGATCTTGGTATACATAATATCCATTAGAGCATGCATTAATTGCACATTTAACTATCCAGAAGAGAACTTCTTTAATAACAAAACAATGAACAGACCTGAAATATAAATAATGACATAGAATGTGAACATCTGGAACCATTTAATAGCCAGTGAGCTATCTTTTCCTCCTGTCATCAGAGATATAAGAATATTATAGCATCACCTTGCTCAACCTCTACCATAAAATTAATTACCTTTGGATAGACCCCATTTAACTGCTCATAAAATTGATCTGACTTTCCAGCTTTTATAGCAACCTGTATGTCATCAACAAAAGTGCTTAGAACAAACAAGACTTTTTTCCATCTCTCTGATATAATCACAGAATTAAAACTAAATGGATGTTCCAATGCATCTTGTCATAAGCAGTAGGTATCTCCAGAATACACTAGAACAGTGTACATGCACAGGCTTTTTAACATTTTTCTGGTAGAAAGGACATATGAAGAGGTAGTTATTTAATATTCTGACACTGTCGAGTCTCTAAGGTATCACTCCATAAAGGCCAGTGTTCTGAAATAAAGATGTTGAGGAACTTGGTAAAATTTTATGGATTAACTGTTGCTGCATAGAAATGGACATTCTTAGCAATTTCGCGGAATAATTTACAGCAAAGAATGGAAGAATAGAATAGCATAGCATAGCATAGACTATTTCAGTTGGAAGGGACCTACAGTGATCATCTAGCCCAACTGCCTGAACAATTCAGGGCTGACCAAAAGTTAAAGCATGTTATTAAGGGCATTGTCCAAATGCCTTGTAAACACTGATAGGCTTGGGTCATTGACCACCTCTCTAGGAAACCTGTTCCAGGGTTTGACCACCCTCTCCATAAAGAAATGCTTCCTAATGTCCAGTCTAAACCTCCCCTGGCACAGCTTTGAACCATTCCCAGACATCCTGTCACTGGATCCCAGGGAGAAGATCCCAGAACCTCCACCTCCACTTCCCCTCCTCAGGAATCTGGAGAGAGTAATGAGGTCATCCCTCAGCCTCCTCTTCTCCAAACTAGACAAGCCCAAAGTCCTTAGCTATTCCTCACAGGACATTGCTTCCAGCCCTTTCATGAGCTAAATAAAATAATATATTCACCAGAATATATTGTTACACAAATAAATGTTCATTTTCAGCAGACTCCCAAAAAATTCTATACAGAATCATTCTGGATAAACATTTTGTCCCTCAAAATTTTGAAATATCAAAATATTCAAGAAATTCCCTTTGGGATGAGCTAAATTGCTTTGCTTAATCGCAGTGTAAAACATTAGATCTTTTTTCAGCTCTCTAAAACTTTTGGATATTTTAAAATGAAGTCAAAATCACTTCAAAATATTTTATTTAAAAGCAGGTAAAAATGCCAAATAAGTTTTTTAGAATTTTTTGGAGATTGTTTGATTTGTCTGAAAGAACTAATGGAAACTATTGTGAATCTTAAAACTGTCCATTGACTTTTCCTAATTATCTTGTAATTTTCTTTCTCAAGATCATATAAGTGGGATTAGACTTTGACCTACATATTCACATAGTCCATGTCTCTGATTTATTACCCTGATTTTAAAGTACTCGAGCCCAAAACTATGGGGTATATTTTAATCAGAACTACCACCTTGTTAGGAAATGCAGTACAGGCATTTTGGCTAAAATCACATATGTTTAATGCATCATTCTGTTGCTTTTGATGCAGTTACCTTTGCACTGTGTAAATTGTCGTATCAACATGGAGTTGTATGACTGGATGCTGCCAAATGCAGCACCTCTGATGGCTTTAAAGAGTGGTTGGCAGATATATCTGGCATGTGTGTTTTTTAACAAGTGACAAACATTAACTGATGAAAAGACAAGAGAATATTTTCCCCAAATGCTCCTACTCTGAAAAAGTCATTAATCAAAATGAAGAGAGACATTACAGTCCCACTTTACTGAATGAAAATTGTTTGTATTCATTACAAGGGGACAATGGTGCCTGGTAACTAAAAACAAACAAAGAAACAAAAAAGTGGGGGACTGCAACAAATTTTGGACTTGAGGCTAGACTTACGCTGTTCTGTACAAGCAGTATTTGCAGTAGTACCCTTTGGCTATACACACTGTTGAAGCTTTTGGACCATGGTCAGATAAAAATAAAAACATCCTACCTAGGATAACGAAGGGCAAGTCGAGCCCATCCCTGACCATGCTCTTCAGTTCATTCCTGAAGGAAGATGGAGAACTTCTCAGATAATCTAGACCTAACTATTCAAGTTAGCTACATGTCAGAATACAACCGAATTCTTCTATTTCCCCCTGCTGCCTTGGTTTTTGAAAACTCAGGCACAGGCAGAGAATCCCATCTGGTCCTTTACTGGGATAGTCATATTGCCTCAAATCTACAGCAATCCTAGGCACAGCTCTAGTTTTTGTACGATATGTGACCACAGACAACCTTGCTGACCTCCATGGACACAACACCCACATTGCTTTGGTTTTGAGAGACCAGGTTTCACTTGTAAGGGCACCAGCTCTGACATTGCCACTCAAGGAATTAAACCTGAGTTGCTGAATGATCTAAGTCTACCTGGAGACCAGTCAAGCTGTCTCACGAGGAACAGCAGTGAGATAATTCCCTGGAAATAAGCACTGTGGTTGTGCACAGCCTGCAGCCTTTGTGAGCCCTGGAAGTTAGTGCCCATGGCCATTGCTGGTGCCAGTTGAGTCAACGAGTAGCAAGCCACATCATTTTGAAGCAGATGCTAACCACTACACACAGATACAAGGAAAGCAGAGGCATTCTTTCTATTTATGTACAGGGTGCAAGGACCCCACTGATGTCTGCCGTCCATCTCACCCCCAGCCCGCTCCTTCCAGTTCCCCAGCCTGATGGTGCCTACTGGCACTTTGCAGGCACAGGACCCCAAAGTAACCCACAGAGAACTTAGGACATGTCAAAGATGCAGTCTGGAGAAGGGTGGGTTGTCCTGGGATGGCTCAGTTTGATCCATAAGGGACAGAGACAACAGAGTTTTCATTCCCTCCCATCTATCTGCCCAGACACAGGCATGCACATGCAAACTTGCTCCAGTCATGCCCTATCCACTTCTCAGTGACAGGATATCACTGCCCAGACATTGTCATATTTCTCTAGAAACCAGAATGACTTTTGTGTGACGCAGTTTATTTGAAATCTTCCCAAGCAACAAGATTGGCATTTGGTAAAGTGCTCGGGACATCTCTGGAAAAACATCTCATCGTGCTAACATAGGTGTCAGGATGAATCATCTCCTACAGAAGGCTTTGTACAACCCACACCACTGCCGGGGTGATGAGCCACGATCCTTCTCCTTCACTCAGAGTTAGCACCTCAGCACATGCTAGCAGTAATTGCAGGGGTGGAAAGCAGAGACAACAGAGTTCTGAGAATACTGAAAACCACCCCACTGAGGTCCCTCTTTGTCTTTGCTTTTCATCTTAGAGAGGGAGTTAAGCCATTCCTAGGATCAGTCCTTCGACTTGTCCTTACACTCCTTGCTCTTTGTGCTGCCATGCCCAAGAGGGGGAGAAGCTCCTGCCTGAGCCTCGCTGACCCTGGCTGACAGAGAAAAAGCTTTGAAAGGGCAGCGGGGAGTAAGTCTTGAGAATCTGAAGTGAGGTCCCTTCTGCACAGCATCAGAGTTTCTGAAGAGATCGTTTTATTCAGCAGAGGCCTTGATGACTTTCACTGAGTGTTCCTCACAAGGCAGAGATGGAATACTTAATATTAAGGAATATTACGTATTCCTAAAGTATATCGATATTAAGGAAGCCACACAAGTTTCATCAGTCCTAGTAAATCAAATGTGCCTGGCAAGATTTTACCCATGATTTAGTTTCTGTAAGTAAAAACCATGTAACTTTTTCACACTCCAAGTACATCCTTCTCTTTAATCACATGGGGAAAAAAACATGTTCCAAATATTTTCTTTTATTAAATTCATACAAAAAAATATAGGTTTTTTTTTTTTCCAGTTTCTTCTTACATAGTAAAGGAAAAAAACTGAAGTGTTTTTTGCTTGCTTTCCTGCAACTTTATGTATCACCTTTTTATTCTCTTTGTTCTTCATAAATAATCTTTAATTTCTCCTTGATTTTTTTTAAAGTACCTTTTGTACACATCTGTGCACATTTTTTTTTTTTTGGAGGATGAGAGGGCTACACAGCATTTAAGGGGAAGATGTCTCATTGTCTTCTGTAGTTACCAGACAATGTTTATAGCTACCCCTTACTGTGATTTAACTCAAAAAGAAAAAGAAGGAAAAAAAAAAAGAGGGAGAGTAAAAGGAGGTTTGCTTTATTTTCAGGATGTTAAATATTAGCTGTTGCCAAATGACTTCAGCTGGACAAGCAAGGATCCATGGGGCGGATTTTGAGAAATTGCCATGTTATACTACGGAGAATCTGGCCCCCTCTTTGTGACCTCTAATTATTTCACAGCACGTGTGAAACCCCACAACGCGATTTAGAATTGGAGTTTTACTTGGCGTGCTGACACCATCACTGCGTTTGCTTCCTTTTTCCCCCCAATTGATTTTCATCTCGCAGACAGACTGGAAAGCAGAGGGGTGGGGGAAGGAAAAAGGACCTTTTTAATTCTACTTCTGTATGGGGCCACAGAAATCCCTCAAGCTAAACACAACACAGACTGAAAAAGAAGTGGGCAGAGATTATCAGGAGCCTGGCAAGAGAGTGCAGTCGGTGGTCAGGTGAAGGCTGCTTTGGAGGATAAGCAATTTATGTGTTATCAGCGCAGTAGAGAGAACAGTAGCTCCCTACACTGAAAGGAGATTAAAAAGCAACAATAGCCTTTTCTGTACGCCACAGGACAATCTGCTAACTGTATGAAAAGCTGAGAAGCTGCTTAGAGCTGATGTTTGTTTAATTCTCACCTGCACCCACTTGAACTGTGTAAATGACATGGTGCTTTTCAGAACATATGCATATGTTTCCGTGTGGCATGGTTTTGCGAAAGAGCTTGTGCTCAGTTAATCTGTCAGTGCCATAAGATTTGCTGTGAGTATAAAAGACAACATCTCTCCCTCACTCTGAGTACCCTTGTGGCTCCAGAAAAGAATAAGGAAAAAAGTTTTAGTTTGTTTGGTTGTTTTTCCTTTTAGAATCAATCATAATGGGAAGCTGATAGTAATCAAGGGTGTGTAACACAAAATAAAGGCCAAAGGAAAAGTGTCCTCCTCTGTTGGAAGAGGGTTTCAGTTAGGAAATTCAAGCATTGGCTCAGTTCAGACCCAGGGTTATTAATACTCTTGACGAATCAGTACATCACTGTTTCGGAAGAAAGAGAGTGATGGAGGGGCAGTAGAGTCAGGCCGTGAAGACACTCGAACAAGAGTTAGGAGAAAGGATTTCTTTTGCTGCTACTGAATTTCACTGTGTCCTTGAGTCAACCATTTATCCCTTTCTCTTTCCCCTTTGCCTCTCAGACATTAGACACATTTTATATACTATCATTTCCTTGCAGGCAGAGACAGGTTTCCAGCAATGTCCCTGACTGCTCCAAAAGGAACATTAAAAGACTTTCTAAAAGTCCTTAGCACATGGAATATTACAAACTTGGGCCCTGGAAGCAAGACAGAAGCTGAGCTTTTTTTAGCGTATACTCTTATACAAGGACAGCATCTTTCTGTGTGCATCTGGTCCTCCCTTACAGCATCTCATCACGACTGTGGCTCGATTCCCTCTAGGTACATACAGCCACTACCATAATAATAGTGAGATGGGTTATTTAGCAAACTGCTTACTTGACACTATGTATCCTGATATTAGCTAGACTATTGTAAACCATCCACAATAAATTCACTCCTTTGTCTGATATTATTAGTTGATAGGTAATCTGGATCAGTGTCTGTTTTACTAACAGTCTCAAACCAGATCAATTACTATGGTTGTAATAACACACTAATACCATAATTTAGGGATACAGGACTTCCATGCAATAACATCAAAACTCTATTATGGGGGCAGTGTACTATACTCATCCTGAAGTTTCTGAGCTCCATCGTAAAATGTATTACGTTTTCACATATTGAAAGACTGATCCAAACCTTAGCTATTCTGCTGGTTACAGAAAAACCCCAAAGCTTACTCTTACTCACAGCCCATCTATATTTATTTGTTCTTGCTACAGCTTTACCCTTTTGCTGAAACAGCTTTTCTCTTTCCTCATGTATATAGTCCCCTGGTGCATGTGCAGATGACTATCAGATCTTTTCAACCTTCACTCCAACGTGTCAGACAAGCCTAAACTTCATAATTATCTTTCTACTATCTTTTTGCATAATGTTCCACTACCAGAGTAGAGGCTTCCAGACTGTATTTGTAGATTCAGAAAATCTACAAATATCTGCCTCACTGGTTTGAAAGAAACGTGAGATGAAGTCGCAATTCAAGACAGAGACAGATGCAAGTGAAGCAGTTGCATTTACTTTCCATTTTGCATGGCCGGAGTTATGGGGAATTATACCTCGTGTCTTCTGCTGAATCTGGTCTTTGTAAACCCATTGGCCAGGAGACAAAGATAGGACTCATAACCTTGGTCTCATTTCTAGTATCTCCTCTGAAATTTTGGACATGTTTTTGACTCTTCTTGGGTCTTTTTGTTATCTTTTTTTTTTTAAGGAAGAGATTGTAATACTTAGAGCCTTACTGCGCACATTTTCAAAAAACAAGTTACACCAGAATCTTTTCATATATTTGCTTAACTTCATCTGAAGCTTGGGATGTTGGAAAAAAATAACATCTTCAAATGAACACGCCGCTTATGAAGAAAGGCTGAGGGATTTGGGTCTCTTCAGTCTGGAAAAAAGACGGCTGAGGGGGGACCTTATCAGCACTTATAAATACTTCAAGGGTGGGTGTCAGGAGGATGGGGCCAGGCTCTTTTCAGTGGTGCCCGGGGACAGGACAAGAGGCAATGGGCACAAACTTGAGCATAGGAAGTTCCACCTAAACATGAGGAGGAACTTCTTTCCTTTGAGGGTGGCAGAGCACTGGCACAGGCTGCCCAGAGAGGTGGGGGAGGCTCCGTCTCTGGAGACATTCCAAACCCGCCTGGACACGTTCCTGTGCAACCTGCTATAGGTGACCCTGCTCTGGCAGGGGGTTGGACTAGATGATCTCCAGAGGTCTCTTCCAACCCCTACCATTCTGTGATTCTGTGAAATCACCTTCACTTTTCTTTCTTGCTTGAAGAATTCCTGGTTTATAGTGTACAGGAGGAAACCCTTCATTCTTGTGTTTGATCAAGATCTGTCAATATGGAAATGCAAAGGCTGATTCTGCTCTTGGTTGTTTAGATTTTAACACATTACTCCTGCTTTACTGTGATGTAAGATCAGACTCATTTCTGATATGATTTTATATAAAGAATATTAATTCCTCTGGATTAAAAGCTACTAAATAAATATTATTGGCATTATGCAGCAATGGTGGAATTTTGTTATTCCACTTGTAAGTCAGCTCTAAAAATGTGGCTGGATAGGCATCTTAGCTGTGTAGGCAGAAAGCTCTGCGCTCTCAGAGGGTCTTTTGTTTGCTGAACAATGGCAAAGGGAAGACCCAGGAAACCTTGCTGCTGCTTTGTTTGCAGACTCACAGCATTTCTCAAAGTGCATGCTCATAAAATACAAGCTATCATATATTAATTACTCATAATTTAATTATTGCACATTGTCTTCTCTAGATGAATTATTGATTTCTCATTCCAGCTGTTCTGCCTTTACTTTATAGTACGATTACTGTTCACAGGCTGCTCACTGTTCTTTTTCCTGTGGATATGGATACTGCGTGACGGCTTGAGTTTTATTCCTTTTTCTCTTTCTATATTTGTGTGATTTTGTTTGCACAAGCACTTTGGAATCAAAAGAAATTCTAAGGAATGCATAGTGAAACAGTTGCATGAATCGGAGTTTAACCACCAATAACGTTATCGTTCATTAATGCCGGACCTGGGATGCAGTCACCTCTGATGTTCGCAAAGTCCCCTGTCTGTCACTAACTCCTCATGCAGCTCTGAAGAGGAAATGCGTTCCCTGTCACACACATACATGCAAACATGCATTCAGAAAAGACATTTTTCTTTACAATCAGCGTAATATATAAGTTCTTTTCAAATGAAGTAATTGAACAATCCATTGTTCAATAATGAATCAAATTAATTCCAACAATAAAGTTGGAAGTATTTTCAGTTCCATTTCTTCCCTCTTTTTCAACAATGTAATGGTAAGAAAAAATCTGTGGTTGTTTGTTGTTTGCTTTTTGTTTTTGTTTGCTTGTTTGTTTGTTTGAAATATTAAATCTAGTAATGCTTCCTCTAAGCTTTATGGAAGTTAAACACATGATACTTTATATATCCTCTTCCTCTCTGGGAGCCAAACTCCATGACAAATCATTTTGCCCATGGTATTCTGATGCTTCCTTTCATCTAAGCTGTCATCACCTATTACATAATCATCTCTATATTATGAGTATTTTACCCAAACAGGAAATATGTCACATTGACACCAGGAGCTGGCATCTAATGGGCTGGTTGTCTCATGAATTGACTTAGACCATTTATAAATGGAAAATTTCTGATTTTCTGGCAAAATATTCTCTCTTTCAATTTTCAGTTGCTCCAGTTTTTCAGGAAAAAATGGAAGTTTTACTCAGAAACACATATTTTTTACACCCCCTAAAAACATTATCTACTTTAAAAAAGAGAGGAAAAAGTTAATTTAAACAATGTATTATTAAAATTATGTCTTATTTAAGTCAATGGCAAATTTGCATTGATACTTAAGGTGCTAAGAAACTGTTCTTTCAATTATATGGTTGCTACACTTCCTTATGAAGGAATAATAGAGAATGTGAACTTCATCCTACTGACTTACCACTACACCCATCTTCAGAAATACTTACACTCAAGTGTCTCGGCTGGAATTGCTCGGCTCTTGTCTTGTCTCTGAAAAGTAAGCAGCGCTGGTCATAGAGATCTCATCAGAGATGTCTGAATTAAGGCAAAAACACTCTGATGCCATACCACTTTCTTTCAGAAAACGCAGGTGTTCTGAGTGCTTCGTGTGATTTTATATTAACATATTACAATAAAGTGCTGAAGTATAACTCTTTTTAAAACTAAGAAATCTGGGAGGAACCTCTTGCTATGGGGCACTGCTGCTGAAACAGAGCAAACCAGGTTTAATAAAATAAAGACCCAAACACAAAACAAGGCTGTAAACCAAATACACTTGTCATGGTTTGCTTGCAATCTCTCTGCAATGTTGAAGCGGAGTTAGGAGTGGCCACATTAGCCATTCCATCAAGGTCAAGAATCCCAAATGAGTTGCCATGGGAAACAAATTACTGAGGTGTCAGCTGGAGCTGAAGGTTCAGATATGAGGGAACTTTACCCATTATATGCTTGAAAGATTTCCGGAACAACAGAGGCTGGAAAAGAGCATACTGGTAATAACCAGACCAGGAAAGCAGATGTTTAATTGACCTTTGCTCTATGCATTCGGACTACCCATTTGCCAGCATGCCTGAGTGGATCAGAAAGGAATTGCAAATAAGGTGTTCTCTCCTGAGGCAAAAGTAAATAAATAAATAAATAACAGATATTAAGTGCTTTTTTTAGGAAGATATGTAAAAGAAACTCAAAAGCATATGAAACCACCTGGGACTCATGCCTTGTTATTAAAGATGAGGATAGATGGTTCTGATTTTATTACAGCATTGATTTCAGTGGAAGGAATTGAAAGCTGGTGAAGGGACAAGCTAACCTGCCCCAAAACCAGTTTCATTCGCTCCATTCACTTAGTAAATGGTCACTGTGAACATGACCTTGGCTGGAATTGTCTGTGGAAAGAGAATTAGGAGGACTAGACCTTCCATCCAACACTAGCATTCTTCTTTGTCAAAGCAATCTGCTACTCTTGACCCCACAAAGCTTACCTCCACATTTGTAGAAGCTGGACTGTTTTAAGTAAAGTTTCCACCAAGCATCAACTTTGACAAAAGAAAGAATTTATTCTTAATTACACAGAGGCTTGTACAGAAAAGTTTAGCGTAGATCCCTCTGTCCTTGTTTGACGCTGCTGATTTATCTGCTCGCTCAGCAGCTATGGGATGGCTTGCAGAGAGTGGTGCTATCACCAAAAGAAGAATGAAGCAGCTTGTCCTTATCACATCATTTTTCTAAATTTTCTCATCCATTAAACTTTTTTCCATTGCAGAACTTTACATTATCTATCCAGCAGCAGCAAAGGGACTTAATTTTCTCCACTGAGATAGAGGAAAAAACATCTGCTCTTGAGACTAACATTGGATGTTGACTAATTGGTGAAAGAAATAGGCATAATCCATTTCCATGAATGAAGAGATTTTGCTACACAACAGATAAAATTCTGGCCTAATATTTCCTTGACTTCAGGCTGTTTTTCCCAGGGGCTATCTTTTCTTCTCCCAGTCCTTCCTACTATGGCTTTATGTTTGGGGGTTCCTTGTTAAATATTTTAGAGCTGAGGCTGGGAGAAAGAATCAAGTGTGAACATCTATTGCTTAACACCTTGCATAATTTCTACACCCTCTGTCCTACTACAAATCTTGAAAAGACACATTATTGGGTAATTTTCGTAGAAATACCTACTACAGTACTCCATGGGACTTCACTGTTAACGCTTCAAGCTTTCCCATAATACCTGTCTCTGTATCTATATGTTATGTCCAGGACCTCAGTGTTCAGATGACTCAATATAAACATATAATGTCAGCATCGGGAGGTATATTTCTAGAAAGGACAAAGGAACAGGCAGTGAAAATCTTTCTGCTTCTGTAATAAGGCATTATTCCTCTCCAAATAGTAGTTTTTTCTTGCTTTTTCCCTGTGTTACTTGTTGGATTGCAACAATGTGGAGTGAGTAAAAGCTGGATATTACATTTTATCATGGCAATGAAAATGCTTTGAAGCCCTGGAAGTGTGAGGGTTTGGGGTTTTTTTGTTTGTTTGTTTTGTTTTCCCCCTTTGGATTAGGCTTTATTGCACTTAAGTATTGTGCAGGAATAACTGAAGGTAATGTCACTGTCAGAACTGTGCCAGCAAGATCTGTAAATCAAACTAGAATTTACACTCACTCTGATAGCTCTCTTGAAAACATCTGCTGTGACCCCTAATTTCAAAGAAGGGGTAGTAGGGATTTTTTTGGTGCGATTGCAGCTCAAATGTGAGTGGCTTCCACATTCTCAGCCAGCCTGAATTGAAGCTACACTAATGAGAACAAGAAGATTTCTAACTGGAAAGATGGAGCCTCTGCCTGCTGTAGAAGTTGTTGGCGGTGGGTTTTCTTTTAAGCCTTCTATACTTAGTGTCATGGAGCAAGTACACGTATTTCTGGGAATGCTCTGTAGAAGAATTTGAAAATCTCCATCTATTTCAGCTACTGCCCTTAGAGCTAAAGAGCAAATGCTTCTGCATTAAGGATCTCTATGCAGCTGGAGATTGCTTTGCCAGTCACAGAAATGCAAACACCTGGGGGAAGTGGAACAGGTGTTCAACTGTGCACTGCAGCCAGAGCAAAAGTAGAAAAATACCTTAATTGGAGGACTCAAAAAAATAACAGGAAAGCAGAGAGCCTAAAGAGAGCAAAGTTTCATTGTTGCTTAGGTGAAGGTGGATTAGAAATCGCCGGTCAATTGAAGTAAAAGAACAAAGGTAAGATGGTTTTGAGAGCTGGGACACTCAGTGAAAATACCCTGAATGTAGGAAGCTTACTGGCTTTAACATTAAATTATAAACTGGGCTGATGTCATTGCAAGAAATCTTGAAACTGTTATCAAAATTACTTTTCCTGACTGATTAAATCTGTTGTAAGAGAAGATGGTGCTAGTTTACAGCCTTTCGCCTATGAAAAATGGGAAACTGCTTAATTTATTAAGTCATTTTCAATACTGATTTAGCACTAGATTTACTGAAGCACATGCATAGGTAAACTATACCTGTGTTAGGTGGCCCAAACTCAGGCGATGCGGGTTTTATAGTGATGGCTTTCAGCTACAAGTAACTCTAACGGGTAACTGTGAGGAAAAGTCTGCTCATGTCTCTGCTGCCCTAGGAAGGGGCTCAAGATGTTTCTTGCAGTGTAGGAGACTAGAATCAATAACCTAGGTGCCCTCTCTAGTTTTTTCTTATGTTTTTTTTCAGATTTTTCTTAGAAAATGGGAAAACATTTACTTAGCAGGCCTTAAGGTGAAGTTAAGCAGCAGATAACAAATGGGAAAAACAGTGATGGACAGAAAAATGGTAGAAGGATCAACACTGATGCAGTGAACTGGTGCAGTGGGTGGGACAGCAAAAAGGAGGAGAGAACACTCAGGGAGCCAGCGTAGATCTAGCCTCACCGTGTGGCTAGACTGGGGCTAGAATAAGATTATATGTGCTCTGAGTAGTTTACACTTGAAATAGTTGAAGTACAAAGGCAGTAAATCACTTGTCCAAAGGCAGATCAGCATCATCTTTCAGGAAGATGTTCTCAACCTCAGGAATTTGGGCATCATTCAAGTCAATGAGGATAAATCTTGATTGCTCTTAGTGTTCTTGTTGTCTTTACATCTGTTCTCCTATAATATGTATGTTACGTTCTGCTTCCCCTTCCACCCCTCATCAAATGAACACTCCTTAGCCAGGACTGTACTCATCCCTACATTGGGTCTTTCACCAGTTGTGTTACTGTATATATGAAGAACAAAAATGATCATGTAAACATGAGATTTTCTGTGCTGGAGCAGCCTGGACAGGGTTCATTAAGATCATATCTAGCCTCTGTCACTGTTGAATACCAATATCTGTGTACAAAAAGCACAAGAAATATTGACAAAGATGAAGTAACTCAACCATAGAGGAACCTTTGCCTTAAGTCCATTAGTCTGTAATTGCCTTTGCAGGCTCCAAGAGTAACATTTATACATATCAAAAGGGCTTTTTATTTGGTTGTTTTGTGGATATGGGGTTTGGTTTTTTGGATGCATATAAATGTAATTTGTGATGATTGCCATGTATATGAAAACTGTGAAGTGTATTTTACTCTGAGAAATACTTAGATATCTTGTGCAAGCATGCTCCAAAACAAGATACACCCTTTTAATATGGAGAACTTCTCTGTGTAGAGATCTTTATATATACCATTTTTTTTGTGTTATATTTCTCTTTTTTTGTTTATCTATCATGAGAGATTAAATAATACCCCACTTTTTTTTTTTTCTTTTAATAGTAGACAGAACTTTCTTTCTGCCATCACATCTTATCATCTCCCTGCTTCCTTAAGATCTGTATACCTATTCCATGTTAGTAGTTGTTTTCTTTGACTATGTCTGGCTGCTGGTGATTCTCTTGAAATCTATTTTAGAGCAACAGACTGATATGGATTAAGGGCATATTTTTCAAAGCTGTTTATGCTCCTGATTTTGCAGATAGATACCTGACAGATTTTTGGAAACATCTTAAACGCTGAGGAGATTTGTAGAGGATCTTAATAAGCCTTCAGTACCCACCTAATTTTTAAATTTAATTGGATGCCAAATATCTTTGACAGGCTCACCCAAAGAAATCAGAGTTGTACACAGAAGACTAGATGTGACATACCTTTTAGACTACAATATTAAAGGACTCAAAATATTATTTTCTATGTCTTTTGGTGTTTACCCTTTGATCTTCCTCATCCTCTTTGCAGTTCCATCATTCTATACGGCTTTCTACAGGAGATACCTGTAGCAGATACAAGTGACATGGATGCACAGTTCAAACTGTCCTTTCTATCATGCATATACTCTTCATGTGTCGAAGCTACACTTCATAGAATCATAGAATGTTTGGGTTGGAAGGGACCTTAAAGATTATCTGGCTCCACTCCCCTCACCACAGGCAGGGACAGCCTTCACTAGATCAGGTTGCTTAAAGTGCCATTCACCTTGACCTTGAACACTTTCAATGATGGGACATCCACAACTTCTCTGAGTAACCTGTTCCAGTGTCTCACCACACTTATTGTACAGAATTTCTTCCTTATGTCCGATCTAAATCTGTCCTCTTTCAGTTTAAAATCACTGCCCCTTGTCCTGTCACTACAAGACCCGTTAAAAAGTCTCTCTCAGTCTTTTTTATAAGCCTCATTTAAGTACTGAAGGGCTACAATAAGATCTCCCCAGAGCCTTTTATTTGGGCTGAACAACCCCAACTGTCTTCCAGCCTTTCTTCGTAGGAGAGGTGTTCCAGCCCTCTAATCATTTTTTGCAGACCTGCTCTAGCAGATCCACATCTTTCTTGATCTTGACACAGTGCTCCAGCTGGGGTCTCATGAGAGCAGAGGCACCTCTCTTGACCTGCTGGACATGTTTCTTTTGATGCAGTTCAGGATATGATTTGCTTTCTGGACTGCCAAGGACATGTTGCCAGCTTATGTCCAATTTTTTATCTACTGACATCCTAAGACCTTATCCACAGAGATAGTCTCGATCCCCAGCCTGAACTGATGCTGATAATTGCCCCAACCCAGGTGCAGGACCTTGCCTTTGGCTTTTTTGAAATTCATGGGGTTCACATGGGTCCAGTCCTCAAGCCTATTAAAGTGCTTGCTGATGACACCCTTTCCCTCAAGCAAATCAACTGCGCCACTCAGCTTGGTGTTATCAGCAAAGTTGCTGAGGGTGCGTTCAGTCCCACTGTGTCACTGATGAAGATATTAGGTAGTATCGGTCCCAATACAGACCTTTGAGTGGTAACATCACTTGTTACCAGTTTCCTCTTGTACATTGAGCTGTTGACCACAACTCTTTGGATGCGACCATCCAGCCAATTCCTTATCCACTCCACCTAACAGTCCATCCATCAAATCCATGTATTTCCAATTTAGCAGCAAGAATATTTTTGGGGACTGTATCAAAGGCCCTACAGAAGTCCAGGCAGTTGACATCCTTCTGTTCCTTTGTTCACTGATACAGTCAGTCCGTCATAGAAGGCCACTAGATTAGTGAGTCATGATTTGCCCTTGGTGAAGCCGTGTTGTCTGTCTCTAATCACTTCCCTGTCATCCAGATGTTTTGACATGTCTTCCAGGAGGTTCTGTTCCTGATCTTCGGTTTGCAGGGCTGAATTCCATACCTCCAGCTGATCTTGTTTTCTTTGAATTTCCTCAGTAGATAAGACATTATAATCCTGAAATAAAATTTAAAAAAAAATATGCAATTAAACCTTTCAGAGTTCTCTTAAGTGGTACAGTTACATCTGCTCTGTTGCTTTCCATCTTTGCTGAGGAAACTATCCACTATTGAATTTAATTAGCTGGGAATTTTCATATTGCTAGCCAGAGATATGTGCAGTAGTTAGCATCATACATCAGTGCAAAGCAGTGTAGTTTTCTTCCTTCAAACCCCTTAGGTACAGGGAATTTAGTGAAATGATATCTTGCAAGATGAAAGAAGGATTTGCACCAGGGTCATCTCTACTTTTAAAAAGTCTATTAGGAGGTTTGGAAAGAACCATCAGGTTAACTTCGTCCTCACCAGAATTAGAAGAAACTGAAAGTAGGAATTTTTTTTTGTTTGGTTGGTTGTTGTTTGATTTTTTTTTTTCGCTATAGAAAGAATCATTTGAGGATTGTGGAAGTACTGTTTACATATGTGTAGTTATGATGTTTTTTTTCCCCCCTCTCCTACTGACATAGATCCATGTATGCATCATTCTATATTTGTTGGAAGGGTAGCAGGGAGCATTGCTCCTGATGCAGCAAAACAACCTGCAGTTGTGAACAACATGGGCCTACCTCATGTTTGGTACAGAAAAATTCAGCACGGCCATTCTCAAGATTTCTACAACCAAAAAGCTTTGTGCTCAGCCTCTATTCAGAATTGCAGTTTACTGAATCATCTTCACTAAGATGACTTATAGGCAGTTTTACATTCTTTATTTGTGTTCAGATTGAATGCTGGGGGAGGAGGGAGGGGAGGACTGACATGCAGAAAGCAAAATTGTGAGGAGATCAAGTATCCACATTTGCAATTGCTGTTAGCTGGAGCCATTTATGAAGTTAGATAATTTATTTTTGGAATTGATACTTTGTTGATCTCCTGGAAGATTTAAATAACATTGCTGATTCAATTTAAAATGATATTTAAGGTACTTTAATGCATTGTTGACCAAACGTTTAATTGTTTAGCAAGATCAAGGACAATTTTGTTATACATAATGTACAGAAATATGACAGCAATGGACTTTACAATGACTTAAGGTCTTCCAAGTCTGGGAGAAAGTTTTTTCCTTTTTCTCTGTATTTTTGCAATGCTGCATTTTTTAAAATCAGTTGTCAAATGTTTTGAATGGAGAAAAAAATTTGTAAAATAGTTACTTTTCCAACCGAAAGCAGTAAATGGCATCCAGTGATAGGTGTTTTGATGCAACTGGTGTCACTGAAAAGACCAGGAAGGACTGACAATGTCATGAGTCTTAAATTCTTGGAGGAAAAAACATAAAAAATAAGATCCTAAACAATAGGGGTTTCCAATTGTCCAATAATAAAGCAAAGCAAGTATATCAAGCAGAGAGGGCAGGAGCAAGTGGTAAGACTAAATGTAGCACTATTCAACTGTTAAGGCAAAAGACCTTGGAAATTCAGAATGACTAAAGAGATAGGGACAAGTTTCAGGAGGAGTGTCACAAATTCGGCTCTCGAAATATACCTCACGAATAGGAGAGTATTTATGGAGTTATCTCCCCTACTGGGAAGTGTGATCATAAACCGCTGCAGTAAGGGCAAGTGGCCTCATCCCTCTGTCCTGTGGCTAATGAAAGGAGTATCTGATGAGTTCATCGAATTTATAATACTGTCATTGAAGATAATTATTTAAACCCTATGATTACTTTTAACACAAGACTGACAAATGTCTCCATATCTATAAACGTTGGAGAGTTCTGTCTTTGAATTAGTGGCAGGAGATGTTATCTGCTTTGAAGTGTTTGGTTTGGTTTTTTTGTACTCTACAAAATTCAATTGAAAATGATGAAGACCACCAAAGTGTTTAAAAATCTTCAAACAGTAATGGCTCCATTGGAAACAGCAATTAAGGATGATTTGGAGAGTATGATTTTGATTTCATATGGGATCATCTGTCCTTTAATTACTGTAAGACTACTGCAGAAAGGTTAGTTAGATCAGTGTAAGAATACATCGCTTCTGAAAAATCCGCTGTTCAGCCACACAGGAAGTCTATTTTCTGTAAAGGCTCATGTTGAAATTTTACTCTTTTTATACCACCAAATATTTTGGGTAAGTAAAATTTCAGGCTATTTAGCCGAATGGGGGGGAAAAAAAGTTATTTCAATCTGATTTATCAATTTACAGCTTAACCATAAAAGAGTTTTTCCAAAAGAACACAGGCAAAGACATTTTTCCCTATATTTATAAATGCAACAAAAAATTGTTTCCAAGAAACTCAGGATGAAGATATTAGTATTTTTTTCCCAAAATTTTATGCCAGTTTATTTAAAAACAAGCACAACATAACCTTAATTAGTACTCTTATATAGAGAGTAAACCTGTCTTCTTTCAAGAGGTGATATAAATAGCCTTCTCCTCTAATCCTTGACTCTTCTCAATGATGAACAATTATTTTATTTTTTTTTACTAGAAAAAAGAATAAATCCAACAAAGTAAACAGATTCATGTTAGGGCAAAAAGAAGCACAAGAAGTAATTTCTTCATTGTGTTCCTCCTAGTGAATATTGAAATCGTACTCCTAAACCTCACTTTTAGTTCTAAGACTAAATCCCTTCCTTGATTACAGTACCCTCTTCTATCAGGAAATTATTTCATTTTTCACAACTCCATTTCCTTGCAGTCAAGCAGGACTCCTTATATCTACCTCCCTGAATTAAGTGTCGTGAAGGTCCCAGGTTAAGGTCCTATTATATGAACACCATTAGAGTTTCTGTGCTGTGATGAGCTGATTCAAATCACTCTGACATTCTCCTTTCTGTGTTCCGCCTCTTCTAAGGTGTGCCTAAACATACAAAAAAGTTATGCCAATTGCTAGTCTGGAAAACAATGATACCCATAACTTCTGTGGAAAGCTGAGGGATTGTTTTTAGCTATGTATTCCTGTGAAGCCAGATGGAGAAATTATTTTCTTTTCTTTTTTTTTTTTCCTTTTTTTTTTCCTTTCTTTTAACTGATGAACACAGCCATTTCAAGTGTAGGCAAACTCTAATTTAAAATCATGGGCTTCATTTCAATGTATGGAGAAGGACTGAAATGGGAGATGGTGTGGTGGCTTAAAAGCAATTCCAGTTTTAATTACTTTCCTTAAATGCCCCTTGAAATTCAAACATATTTAAAAAGCAAAACTGCAATAAAAGGAAGAAATGTTAATCAGAAAAGTGGACACCTTCAATAAAAGGAAAGGGCATGTTTTATTAAAGGAAAGGGCATGTATTCACTAGTTACGGTTTGTAAATTGAATGATCATGAAACAGTTGAATACTATTTCCGACTACTGCCTGGATTGTTGAGGCTTTTTTCTTACTCTTGAATGTCCCCCTCAGTAACTGAAGTAAAAATTTAGCCTGACTAGAAATATAATGCAATAAACATATTTCCTTGGAATGGAAGGACTGCTTTTAGTTTTTATTAAAGGATTTTTCTGTTTTATTTTACTGAAACAATACAGTCAAATCGCGGAACAGTCATTGTAGATACAATAATTGTTGGGCTTCTTTTGTACTGAATCATTGGAGTAAAGGGAAGACAAAAACACTTTCTTCCCCCCAACTATCAGTTTTAAGTAGCAGAAAAAAGGGAGGACTGGCAGCAGCACTGTTTAATACACATACATGCAGTTCCCTGAGTATAACTCTCAAGTTAAATTTACTTTGCAATCAAAGTATAATTCATATTTGTGTCCTGTATATGTCTTGAGCAGAATTATTTTTTGATTTACAGACAAGAACCAAAATATTACTACCTTCCTTTTTTATTATCTTTTTTATACTATTTGCATGGACTTTAGCAGGAGGGCAAACCTCCTTGCATTCTTATTTCTGCAGAGAGGAGGCTGGGGAGAAGACAGGAGGACACAACGAAACAGTACCAAAAACGGGTGGTTTAGTGGTTTGAATGGCTCTCAATGCTGATATGGGGGAATGCCTCTCCTTTGGCTGACAGTCTGTGCTTTGCACCATTCAGAGCTGAAGAGAAGCATAAAAATTACGTAAATGGATGAGATCAGTATTTGGATTCTTACCGTGGTTAGTAAGAATGATAAAGATACATCTGTAGATAACTGGAGCAGTCTTTTTCTATATTCTTTGATTTTCAGCACTAGTTCAGACCTCTATTTAGTGAATATAATCAACAGAAAAATCATTTTTTTTTCACATGAGCCTTTCGCGATTTCTTTAAAGGCTGGCTTATGTCCCCGAGGAGTTTGTAGATCCTTTCTGAGTTGGAAAATAACTAGCCCACAGGGGGAATAGTTCCACTACAGAAGTTATGGAAATCAAGGTTCCTCCTAGATTTTTACTTTTTTTTTTTTTTCCCCCTACAATTTTCTCCAGCATACTTTGGCAGTTCCAAGCACTCCCTCTCCCAAAGTTTAATGCCAGCTGTCTGCTCTTCTCTTTGTCTTGTGTGGTATGATTCCATCAATCTGGCACAGGCTTATCTTTGTTTTAGAGCTTTCCAGTTATTAAAAAAAAAAAATCCATCTTCATATTACCACATTCACATACGGTCATAAAAGAAGAGTAGGCTTTAAAGGGAATGTTGCTTCTATTCCTTAACTTTATGCCTTTAACATGTTTTTCCCTTTAGTCCTTTTCACACATGCATAAGATAAAAAAAAATCCCACATCTACAACATGCAGCAGAAGTTTTCTGGAATTTTTATGAGATCTACCAACATGCAATTCATAGGTCTGACCTCTGGATCACCATGTTTGTAGCTGTCAGTATTTTCAGTTACCCATTTCTCAATGACAATTACATTTTCATTTACTTTATTTATTTATTTTAACAATCTATATGTCATCTCCTATGGTGTTCACCCTTGTATGTGAACATACTCCCTCTTCCATGGGGAAAATCCACCTCTGGGTTGCTACGCCCTTTGATGTCACCTTGATTATTTGTCAACACAGGGAGCACTGAGGCAACAGTAGTGAAGAGGGACAGCTCTCCAGAGCCCCGAACTACCTTTACATGCTACCATTAAATATAACTCAACCTTCCCCTGACCCACAGTTCGGCCTTGCCTCCCTGCCCGGGAGCAGCAGGAGCCGGCTCCTCCGCAGGGAAGGTGATCTGGGAGCTGACCGTGGCATGGAGGGCAGTGCTATGGTGACAGTAACCTTTTATACTCAGCAAGTTAGATTTCTTGTGGTCATGGGGAATTCTCATGCAAGAGAACAAAAGAAAAGCTGTATTTTTACATTCACTGACAGAGCCTTTCTCAGCTCCTGTGCAACTTTGCGGGTGACCTCTGCGTGCTGAGGAACAGATTCTGACCAGGTAGCCTGGGGTTTGTTCAAAGCAGAGCACAGCTAACATCCCCCTGTTTCCTTACAAGCTTAGTCAAAACCTAATATTTTTCCATCTACTTCTATCTATGTAAAATACCTAAGAAGATGGATGCCACTGAAAGTTTCCAGCTACAAAATTTACACCAGACATTTTGTTTTGGGCTGACACTGATTTCTTGCATGCATACCACTGCAAAGCTTCAGGGGAATATTTGTTCCACTTCTGCATGGTCCTTTTTCTCCAGTGGATCATGGCCCTGGACTAGACCATATGACCACATACTGTTGTTAATCCCTGATGCAGTACTGGAAGCTTCCATTATATGAAAAGTCAGAAAGTCGGGCCCTTTTTTTTTTTTTTTGTTAGTTTTATTTAAATACTTTAAAGAGCATTTATCTTTATTCTGCTGCCAGATTGAAAGTGCTTTTTCAAATTTGAAGTCAACAAGAGTGTTTTTAAAATAATGGGGATTAGAAAAAGCAAATGTTACTGATCTTCAGAGGAATCTTTCTGTGGTGTTTGGGTTTTTTTTTTTTCCTTATAACCTTCATCTAAACCTTTTTTTTAAGCCTCATATGACAAAAATGGCTTAGGACTTAAAACAAGTTATATTAAAAGCAAACAGAATCCTTTGGTGAAACCTAATACACTTTTTTATTGGGCTAAAGAGAGGTATTTCCTTAAATGGGATTAAATGGGATGTCTGCAACCTTGATAGAGAGTGATATAGTATGGGTTTGGGATGACAGGTTGGCTGTCTCTTTTCCTGCCACACCAAGGTAGGTGGAGATACCGCAGGCTCTGAAGCAAAGTAGACAATTACTACCCTGAGCATATTTATATTATTACTAGAAATCATCAGCGTATCTGCCGGTCTTGCTCAGTTTAAGAAGGTAGTGGCCAAGACCACATAACAACCAGTTAGAGACGTGGTCCCTACTTGATCCAAGGTGAAAAGCAGCTTCAGGGACCAGTTTCTACTACAGTAACAGACTGCATAGTATCCAGTGAGGCAAATGAAATGATGTGGTCAGTGTTTTCAGCTGATGCAGAGCTGACTCACAGCAGAGTTTTTCAGATGATGCCAAGTTTAGTTAGCAATGAAGCTTCCATCTAAAAAGCTACCACATTGCTAGTGTCCTTGTAAATCTAAAGATCTTTAGATTTTTTTTTTTTTTTGGTGTGTGTATGGTTGGACTCGATGATCTCAAAGGTCCCTCCCAACCATGAAGATTCTATGATTCTACGATCTCTGAAATTTAAGGATATCTGAGACTGACACTCTAGTCCTCATAACTTTAGTGGGATTTGAATCCTAAATGATTATATTACCCAAGCTTGTTTTTTTTGAATGAGTTTTTAAGAAAGGAGCAGAGGTTTGGTGACACAGTCCAACTCCTGCTGAAATGTCTAGAGTTTACAAAAGTCAGCAAATGTAACACAAATAAGTTGAATCATCAGGTTCCTTTCCATTATTTCTGAGTAGCCTGAGCGTGCTAAAAAAGCAGCATTTCCCACAGTAATTGGAGTTACTTCTTCAAATCTCAGCTGGCATCAGAAAAAGCAGAGAAAAGAGGACGGATATTAAAAGACAAAGTTCTGTACCTAGAATCCTTTTGTTCCAGTTCTAAGTAAGTGGAGAGTGAAGATTTGGAACAGCTCATAGGCTATTTATTTCCTTAGCTTTAAATATCACACTATCTCATGATAAACTCTTCCTATTTTTTCATACTTGAGAAAAATTGAAGCTACTTTGGTTTGTTGGGTAGAGTTTTTTTTGTGAAACTGTCTAACTCCCATAGCTCAATAACGACTCGAACAGAATGGTCTTTATGACCCAACACAACATCCTGGATAAAGAAAGACATTGTCAGTGACTTTTTACCACTTGCTCGTAAGGTTTCACGGTCTTTCGCAGTATGTTCACAAAGTTTCTAAAACAAGGGCCTAAAACCACTGCTAAAATCTCCAGTCAATTCACTCTGATCTTGTAATCAAACAAGCCTGCAGAGAATCTGCCAGGCAATTTTTCTCTAAAGTGTTTGAACCTTGCAGGCATATTTCCAGTGCCAAAAATCATTACAGAATTGAAAACCTCTTAGTCAGGTACAATCAAGTGTGAATCTTGGTCTCTGGGTATATAAATTTTTAGAGTTAGGGCATGTTAGTGTTAACAACTTGACAGCTTGTCTGAAACAATTAATTTTTTAACCCAAAGGATCTCTCCTGTCATAACTTTTTACCATTATCATAGGAGTGTTTGAGTCCAGTCTGGCAGCAAGCCATCCATTTCTACTTTAAAGGATATGACATTATTACTATTACTATTATTATTCACCTTGTGAAACAGGCACCAAAAATTTGACTAACTTCTCAAAGAAATGAGAGTGACACTTTGAGCCAATGTCAACTAGCTGAACAGCTGTTTCGATCTTAAAGAGAACTGATGGAAATAAATAGATATAAAATCAATTTTCATTTATTAAGAGATGGGAGGATTTGCTTTATTTTAGTAATTTTTTTCTGTATGGATATTTAAATAATATTATCTGAAATCAGCAGATTTCATTGTTTGTATTTACTTCAGATCCATGTCAGGTAAGTTCACAGAAACTCAGGCTTTTAAAGTGTGAGATTTTTCTGAATTTATCCTGTACTTTGCAGATTTGCCATGACACCACCACTGCCTCCTTTAGCCTGGGATGTTGTTGTCTTTGAATTTTGACATGGTGCATACTTCGCATGAATAATTTATTAAGAAATGAGGCTGGTGCCATCAAATCTCTTCTGGTAAAAACCTTGCTTCAGCTAAAAACAAGTTTAATTTCAACAAACACTGAATTAATTTTTCAATTTCAGTTTTTGAAGATATTTTTATTTCTGAATGTTAAACTTAGCAAATTGTTTGAGAAATATTAAATACCTAAAAGAAAACATTCTAGTTAAATTAACTAAACCTGGACAGTGTTTGTTTTCTTCAGCTTTCTGAGAAAGCTGTTTCTCATTCTCTTTTACTCATGTCATCTTATTTGTAATGCAGATTTACCAAACAAGGATGTTGCAAGCTTAAATTCAGAGCTCATTGGACATTATATAAACCTACATATCACTAAAACTGGACAATAATGACACTGACTTTATAGATCTAAAGTGGATGGAGAACAGAAATGCTGATGCTGTGCATTCCTGTACCATTGCCCCAGTCTATAGCAGTTTTCTGTGAACATCTTTGTATTCATTACTGTAAAATCCCTTCAGTTCCTTTATCCCTGTGTCAATACAATCCCTGTTGCACTCCCTAAGACCCTTTTCTGACTGTTCCCATTCTCCAGTCTTCTTTTCATATGTGTGCTGCCAAACTTTTGGGCCCTTCTTGCCTCCTTCAAAATCTGATTCAAGAGGAGGGAGCAGCTTAACTTGCTGAAGTGCTCACATTCATATTTTTGACTGGATAGACTTTCAGTCATATTAACTTCATTGAGACTTGTGAACTCCCAGTGCCTCTAACACAAAACTCTTGTTAGGGCGCCCAATATGCAGAGTTAGGAACACAATCGTAGGCATTATGGTCAGTATTTTCTTTCATGACTGACTTAACTAAAAGTCACGGAGGGCTTTGGTGGCAAATACAAGCTAAGAGCTGCTCTCTGGCTATTGTCTCCTCTATCACTCTGTGTCTCTCGCTGACGGCTGTAACTATTGGTTCAGGATGATTTCAGCGGCCTTGAGATCAGCGATATTTATCTCTGACAGCACTGAGTGGTGAATTATTATTGATGCTGAGGCAGACTGCATGCATTTGGGGAGGGGGGCTGTTTCAGAGTTATACCACCGTTACAATTAGAGAGTTGTCAGACAATATGATTTCTGCTGCATCCTAAGTTCTCTAATTGTTTATCATATTAACCTTGGGTGATCTTGCAATCTCCTGTCTGCAACATTAATCAGCTGACATCATCCTGTGCTCTGAAAGGACATTATCAAATCCAAAGACTGGAATACATTTCCAATGAGAAGGGCAGTGGGGCTTGGTGACCTGAGAAAAGGGATTGAAAAGACCTTTACTTTTTATCTTTGCCATATAACCTCAGATGAGTCACTTCCATCTTTGCATCTTCCTGTCCTTTGTCTGATCGAGACTTGTCTGAGCTAGACTGCAGGCTGCCTGGCACACAAGCTGTGGCTGCTCCGATATTTAATACTGGTAAAACAAGGAGCTCACTCAGGTTTGGTCCATTCCAGGTCCAAGTTACCATCAGAAGGTCCCCTGCTATTCTGCAGACAGGCTGAGCCTAGGCCAGCACTCAAATTATAGTATAGATGTAGACTACATCCCAGTCATCTTAGTGTGTTTTAAGAATTACTATTAATCAACAAATATTCCTAAATGAACTTCAGTGGGAAGCATGTGCAAAAAAAAGTGTTGCTCAAAGGATTGGGTTGGGTTTGGTTTTTTGTTGGTTTTGGGATTGTTTTTGTTATTTGGGGGTGGTTTTGGTATTTGTTTTTTTCCCTGAGCTGAAATTGTCATATTTGCAATGTGAGGTCATCCTTGATGGGAAGAAAGGTTGAAGCTCAGTGGAGTCTGGCTAATGAAATATTTTTGCCAGTAAACTAGACCGCAGCATAATAAATATATAACAAGTAACACTGCACTGGAAGGACAAAAACATTATACTTATGAAATGCAAATTATTTATTTAATATTTAAAGGAATATTTCAATAATCTGCACTTGGTTAATGAACTTGTTTTATTGTGGGATGTACTTCATGAAAAGTGAAGCAGATGTGACCTACACAGAGATCAATTATTTGATTTCAGCTGCAAATACAATATCTTTCGTAAATGGTTTAAGTTCACTGGATCCCTGGGATAAACTGATGGATGTTTACTTTGTGTATCAGTAACACAATCCTTTCCAGACAATGATGGATAGGATTAAATGGCCTAGGGCTCTACTGGAGCCAGACACAAAATAATCTTCCAAATTCTCATTATGGAATGCAGCAGGGTGGCTCAAAATATTTGACATGGCCACTGACTGTTGTTCTGCACTCTGCTCTATCAGGTAAACATGAGTCTTTCTGCTTCCTAAATCAAGCCTGACCCTTTAGGTACATCAAGAATTCTCAATTTCTGCCAAAAATCACTGCCACGAGCCACGTTTGGGAGCTTTCTGGAGAGGGTCAGCCCAGGTAAACTGCTCAGGCTTTGTTTAGGGAGTTTGGCTGAGCCTGACCTGAGTCATCGGGTGTTTGGGACCATCTACAGCAGGTCTGCAGGGCGTGTGGTACCATCTCAGAGCCCAGTTATGCTTGAGCTACTCTACAGCCAGCAGCATGGAAAGAATGAAATGTTTGTTAGGACACGAGATTTAAAAAAATCCTACAAAAATCCTAAGATCTTACCACACCTCCTTATGTTGTCTTAGAAATTAGCAAGTGATCTGGCACTTGGTTTAATTTGGGGTGCCTTGACTATGCGACAGATGCTAATTTATACCCTGGGCCTGAGATCAGCAATCTGCACAGCAAGGAGGCTTACAGTTCAGTTTTTGTGCAGCAGTAAGCTACTCTGTGCGCGGAGTACAACGGACTCATGCCGTCAGCACCTACTAAGCAGGCTGCTTTTCAAAGTGAGCTGTTTGCTAGGAAGGACCTTCAGTCCTTCAAAAATACAAACACCTGCTCCTCGCCCAGAGGAAAAAAGAAAAAATACAAAAAAAGAAAAAAACGACAAAAAAAGGAAAAAAGAAAAAAAGTCAAAAAATAAAAAACACAACAGAAAAAAATGAAGTCGAGAAGGAAAGTAGATAAAATATGCACATCTTGATGGGAATCTTTTACTTTTCTTTTCTTTTTTTTTTTCCCCCCCAATTAATAAATCCTTAACCACTGCTACTAGTCTGTAGCTCTACTCAGGCAGAGTGAGGCTGGAAAGATATACATAAGATAACAGTTAGTGAGAAAAAAATCTATTAGAAAACTATTCAGCTGTGTTGAAGTGGTGAGTGGAACAATTTCATTCCATTAGCATGCATTCAACAAAGAGAAGTTAATTAGTTTCAGGAACTTCTCATATTTCAGTTAAAACTTTAGACTAATTTTCAGTTGGGTTTTTGCCTTCTGGGGATCCTGTCCGTATTTTCAATTAACAGATTTCCCTGCACAAGTTCTTCAAAGAAATGGTGTTAAAAATAGAGGAGGGCAAGAACTGCATTTTTCATTTTATGGGAAATACACAATTCCTTTCTTGTTATAAAAAGCAGCAAAAAAAGAAAACAATCAAGTTTTATGTATGAATTAAATTTACTAATTCTGAATCAAGCTATACAAACAAATTCACTGTAATATTTTAATATATTAGAACTGAAATGAAAAATCACTGCAACTGCCCCATTTTACCCCAACAGTGAACTACATTCAAAGCCATCTATCTCACTTGTTCCTCTACCAAGCAAGATGTTCCTTGTAACTCTTAAAATACTACAAGAATTACCAGTGTTTCTGGAGAAATCCTACATTCTTTATTGATTTTTTTAACTACTTGAAAGAGTGTATGCTACTTTCAGGCTTTGCTCTAGTACTAATTAAACATATTGTTTTGAAAGCATGAAGGCTTTACAACAGTTTGTATAAACACTACCTACAGTTTACAATGGAAAAAAAATGTAGTTTGTCTGTCTTTGAAGAAATTTGATACTCTTTTAAAATAGTATGTAAGTAATAGATGCTTATGTTCCATTTTGGCATTATACATTTATCCACAGTAAACATGAACATTGGTCTATAATATTAAATGATGGCACACAAATGCCTCAAAGGAATGTTTTTTCTTTTGTCATTCAAGTGCCTAGTGGCAAGTATCGTGTAAGGAATTGCTGAATGATCCCTGGATCTGATATATAATACTACTTTGTGTAGACAAAAAAATGTAGGTGTTCAGATTGCATTTCTTCATGTTTACAGCTAGCTAATAGGACTCAAAGGCTTCAGCTTTGCTTCAGCTTCAGTCTATTTCTGTCATGGTTCAACTGACTGCAACATTGGATCATCTCTTGAGAATAAGTTGCTAATCTTCAGATTTGGCTTTCACTGAATTCTGATAATTCCATCATACAAATCTTGATTTGTTCAACAGAAATGCATTCTTCTTATTTTGTCTTCCTCAATGACCATAAGCTTTCTTCAGCTCTAATAACTACCAGTCCCATCCTTATTTTCTTCTCTCTTTGAGTCTCTTTTCTCCAGACAATTGTTTCAACCTTCTCTCTTCTTTGATTCATGGCTTAAATTCACTAAAAACTTCCCCCCTTTCGACTGAGTATTTGTGGCAATGGTCAAACCAATCATAGCTCCCAGCTTTCTGTACTCTAAAATTAGCATGTTGGGGCTTATAGATTTTTTTACTTCCTTGGGGTTTCTAAACAGTCAAAAATGCTCTGCTCATAATCCTGGTCAGTTCTTCTACGTTTCCTCCTGCACATACACTCTAAATTACATCACTGTTGTGTGCTCATTTCTTCCCTGATTATGCTTTTGACTGAAAGATCCTAAAATGTGCATTTGTAAAGATTTTTATCTAAGATGTTGCCTAATTTCTGGTTATGCAAACTTAAGAACAGACAAGGAAGGGCTACAGCTTGCATGTGGGATCTGAGCCTCCTGGCTTCCGACAACACAACTAATTACTGGACGTCTGGAAGAGCCTTTGAGTGCTCTTGGACACTTCTTGACCGTCTGTTTCAGCCTCCTTCCTCTAGAGGTGAACAGCTCTTTGTTCTTTAGCAAATCTGATGCAGCCAAGCACTAGCTTGAAAGAAAATACACGGGCTTTCTTCAGATGAATGCACGGGCAGCTTTTAGCATGAGTACAAGATTTCAAAAAAAATGAACTTTTTGCATCAGTACTATGTTCTTAGATGGATTTTATAAATACAACTTGCTAATATCATCTCAATCAGTGGAATTAATAGGGCTTATTTATTTCATGTGGACTAAGTTATTGGAGTTGCGGGGGTTTTGTGAGGTTTTTATCATAATTGATGTCAAATTCTCAATTAAATGTTATGGTAAACAGCTGTTGATGAAGCCGATTTGTTTACATTTTATATTCTCTCTTATCATTTTGAAGAAAAATGCTGCTGTTGACAGTAACAGCAATAAAAGAAGATAGGAATCATATTGTATATAACAGATTTTTTTTACTTTGATCATAGGTTTGTACTATGTGTGGTGGAAGACAGAAATGGGGGAAGAGAGTAAGGCTAAAAAGAATATTTATAGGAGTCTTAGCAAAAAAAAAATAAATAAAAAAATCCAATATCAGATCAAACAAAGTAATGCAAAATCAGTTTGGGGGATTATCATGTGAAATGTCAAATCTGAGTTTTCAATAATAGAAATTCTTTGGTTAAAACAGATCAAAACATCTCAAACAAAACTTGTCTGACAAAACTTCAAACAGACCTTTAATGGCAATTTCTTCATATGGAATGTTTTAATTTTCTAGGACAAATCCCATGTATAGAAGCTGGTGCCATAGAATCTTACAGCAGTTTTACTTCACTTTTCTCATACCTACACTGGTCTGGCTCTATACAAAGACACCTTTCCCATGATGCTCTCGGAGGATGAAACATGCATGATACAATATCTGCTTTTACCCAGAGCAGAGACAGTGATGCATTATATGAGAGAAATACACGCTGAAAAAAACAAAGGAAGTATAAGGCACCCACTGCAGTAAACATGATGTACCTTTAACTCAATTTCAAATTAAATAGATTATAACTAAAGAAAAAGTTTCAAGTTATCTCTGTTTTCTCAAAAATATTTCCAATTAGAAGTATTTTTTTCAAACGCTTTATATCCTATATTAGATCTTGTTATTAAACAACAAAATGAACAAACAAAACAATCCACAAAAGCTTTTGCACAAATTCTGAATGACTTTTGGTTGGTCCCATCTAGAATATGATGTAGAAGGGAGCGTAATTTTTATTTCTATGAAGTGATTGGTAAAAAATAGATTATTTTTTTTTTTTAAAGAAAGTATTTTTTTAAAAACTAGCTGCTACCATAAATAAACTGCAGTAATTATCTAATTCAATTCCATTCTCAATATAATGATACTATGTATTTCTATTGAGAACATTATCTGTATATCTACCTACCTAGAGGATAGGTTTGGAATTGTGAGTCAATATATCTGGCTTCTAGTCTGTTGGTTTTTTTTCCTGCCCATCTTAAACAATGAGAAAGATTTACTTGTCTGTAGGTATATTTTATTAATGTTTTAAAGCTTACATTTCTGAAGTTAGAAACTTACTTTCATATTCGGAAACTTAAGGTTTAGTCTTCCAAATCTGAAACTTTTGGCATAATGATTTCTCAGTCACATAAGAAGATGGTGGCAGTTCGAAATATAGACCATCCCTGGGACGTTGCAAACTGAACAGCTTGTTTCTCCCATACAGGTTTGTCACCTGGATTATAATAAGAAAGCCAGGAGTTTTGATCTGGCTCATGATGACCACTTGATATTGTTGCAAGCAATTGCGTGGTATGTAATGACACACATTCATCAAACACTAACAAATATGCTGATGTCTGAAGGTATGAACATATTAGGACCATAATAACAGACATGTAAGCCTCAAACTTTTTTCTGCTTTGCTTCAGGCTTTGTCCTAAGCATGGTCTGATGTCATAACAGTTTAAGCATTCCAAACAAACTAGATGTCTGACTCTAATGGATTTTATTTCCACTGAAATACCTTAATAGAATTAAAATATATATATATATATATTGACTGATTATTTCTTTACAGTGAAACAGAACATTTTGGATATCAAGAGAAACAGAGTAAAGGTTAAAATATGTCCACTGTATAAATGGACAGGTCAGGCAACACTCAGAAAGCATTTTTTTTTGGGGGGAAGGCAACTTTAGCAATATCAACCACTAAAGTTTAGGGGGGAAAAAAAGTGGTTCAGTTTTGTTTTGTTTTCCCATGAGAAGTCTCTCAGTCACTGTAGATGATCTTTGCATCCACCAGTATGGGGAAACTCAAGGTGGTTGTACGTGAACAAGTCCAGATCCAGAAGAATTATTACCATGATCGTGTGGTGTTACACTCCCACCGCTGCCATAACAAGAGGGTCTGCATGCAAGCTGGTACTGTCATACTGTAGTGAGCTGTGCTCTGATATTATAGATGTAATAACTTCGTATCTGTTACAACAGATAACTGTGTCCCTGCTTACTGCGTGTTGCGGTCTTGGTCCTTTATCCTCTGCTAATTGGGAAGGGCGTGAAATCTTTCAGACCCACCTCTGCTTTCTGTGTGTGTGATGGAGAGAGAGAGAAAGTGAAACTGTATTGCTCCCGAAACGTCAGGTATTTTTATTCAGGTTTCTCTCAGGCCATGTTAAGTCACATATCTCTACTGGTAACATTTCGGAAGTTTTTTATGTTGTGAATTTGGCCCAGTGTAGCTGCACTGTCCCAAAGGGTTCCTGGATAAGATTTAGCAATTAGACTATTCCAAGGATCCCAGTGGGCAGTTTCCAAGCTGTTGAGCTCTTTTGGTGACTGACAGTTCATTAGCATAGATGCAGATTGTTCCTTGCCAGCTTATTTCAGTATCTGGGAATGCTTCGGGGTACACATAGTTTATTGGTGTAGATGTTTCTGCAGAGATTTCTCTCTGGATTTCAGATATCTTCCCATCAATAATTTTAGCAAAATAACTGTGTTTCTGTGGAAAACAGCAATAAACAATAAAAAAATTAAAAGAAAAAAGCCAATGCTTTGATTATCAAATATTTTTCAACAGTGGTAAAATCATTAACTATACTCATTTGGAATATTAAAAAAGAACCAGCAATAAAATAGCTAAAATTACATTTTTGTTTCTTGCAAGCTTGTGATATTAGAAGGTTACGATGCTCTCAGACACTGTACGGACAGCAGCCAGTTAAATATCTTTAGTAAACTGGAAAAAACAGTTTTTGTGAAATGAGGTCATTTGCCTGTTTTACTCAAACTTCTTCAGGTTTTTCTTTTTTACTCTAAAACTTTGGGTGCCTGATGCAATGAGACCTTTTCCATGTTGTGGTGGAGGGAAAGACTACTTTTATATGACTTGGCTGCAATATGGTGGCCCAGAAGTACCAAATGTGGTTTTGGATTATTGGAATCACCATATGCAAAGGAGTTTCCCAATTTTCAAAAGTTCTTTCAGAAATATTACCAACAGAAGTCAAAATAGTGAGTATTGGTCAAGAACAGTAAGCATCTGTTTTCTCTGACAACTTCCCAGCAAGTCTGAGATCTTCTTTTCAGCTCCCATTAAGAGGTTTCCGTTTGGTAGCTATTATTTCACTTGTTCTGGGCTGCTTTCTGTTGTTGCTTCTCAAGCTTCTTGGCACCCCTCTGAGTTGACTAAATCACTAGCTTAGTGCTGATAAATAAAAATCTCAATGTATGGAAACAGAAGAGGTATAATTTATTTTACTTTTTGCTTCCTACCCTAGAATAAATAAGTGTGAAAAGTACATTTGGAACATAAGTTCATGAGTGGAAATAACCCTAAATTGGCAGCTGTTGTTATTTTACTTTATCTTTGTTTATGCCTCTCTACTGAGGAATAGGCTATATGACTGATGCTCTGAGCAAAGTAGATAATAATTCTAAAACAAAGAACAGAATATCTGCAATATCAGTTATTATTTCTCATGTGACAAAATTTAGGATTTCTGGGCATGGGTCCACTGTTCATTATATTAGGTGCTGTGCAAACACAGACCGAAGTGCTGGTCCCTGTTTGAAAAGTTTCCAGCTCTTACAAATGCATTCATCTTTATTTTCATCTGTGTAAATGGAAAGCTAGCATGACAAGAGGCTTTGTCAATACAAAGGAGGCAAGTTAAATTGGGAACAGATAACTCATTTTGTTGAGTTGGTGGAGGCAGAAGCCCCATGATAAGTCTTTATGCTACAAGTTTTCTCTCTTGCCCTCAGGACCCTGATTACAGTCAGTGGGTGGTAGGGCATCATGCTTTAGGGATACATCAATGTGCCTAGAAGTAGTTGAGGGATCCCTATATTATACTTTATTGTGTTCTGCAGATACCTTCACACCACTGTAGACTTCACTAATGTCTTTAGCATTAGTTTAATGAGCCCCTACAGTAATTAGTAAAGGCACTATATGGTCCTGTAGCACATTAAGAAATTTGTTAATTGCACCTGTTGTGATAAAGCAAATAACAAGCATAATACATCCCAAAATATCACCACTGAATATTAGAAAGTCAATAATCTTAGGTGCCTTATACACTGTCTCAGGATACCTAGAGTGTTCATTTTGTGGTTTGTGAGGCAGTAGTTAATTTTCAGCGGTGTGCTGGTTGCTAGGTAGTTTTTACTGTCTCCTTAAGCCCCTGCTGCATCTCTGTGCATTCAGCACGGCAGATGCTTTATTACGGTCCCATGCCACCAAAGGGTCCTTCTGTGTTCAGAAGTTTTGTCCCATGTTAGCCAGGGATTCGTTTTGATGGCGTGATGAACTGCATTAAGGCAAAGCTGGGTTTGTTGTTACTGAATCTCCTCCATTTTGTCCTGCTGCCAAGGGCTTTGTCTTGCTTTCTTCCCTCTCTTTCCTTCTTTGTGAGACCGTGAACCTGCCACACTTAAAACCTCACTCCACAGCACACCCCTCCCCAGGATAAGGGGACTGAAGTGAGAGTGGTGCCAGAAAACAAAGACTTACAGAAGCACATTCTTAAGCCCAGAGGTGTTTGTGTGTTTCGAGCAAAATAAGAGAGAATGGTTGAGGTTGGAAAGGACCTCTGCACCTCATCTGTCTAACCATTCTGCTCAGACAGGTTCAAAATAACCATGACCTTTACTTTTATATAAACTTTTCCAAAAAACAGGTATTCAAAGGCAAAACATACTGACATGTACATAGAAGTTATAGAAGACTGGTAGAAAATGGTACAGTGCTGCATATAAGTAGGGTCAAGTCCTCAAGTGCTAAGGTAATGTTTCTGGGGATATAAAGATGAAAATAGTTACTTACATTTCCAAGATAAGAAATTTTCCAGCCAGTATTTTCAAGATTTTTTCAAAGGCATGTAAGCATTACTCTCCTAAATTTTCAGGTAGGACTCTAAAAGGGTGAATGTTTATGACAAACATGCGGGTGCCTTAAGTCACAGGTGTCTAAAGACACAGCGCCTGGAGGCATGTCTGGGCTTCGAGTAAAGAGAAGGAAGGAAAATGGAATGGGAAAAATGTAATAGCTTAACCATCGACCTTTCTTTTATTTATTACTCTTTGAAAGGTTTGTACGTCTTTTCCTCCAAAGCAGGAGGCCCCACAGATTTCTGTATAGCTGAGCCTCACTTGACCCTACAGACAATGTTTCTCACTCAGTGGGTTTGCTTTCTCATCCATTCTGGTTTTGTCCTGGCTCTGTACTGTGGCTGGCGTTTCATTAGATTTTAATGACTGAGTCTAAATTAATAACATGAGCTTCTTGTCTCAGAGTGCTCTCAGACCTTCCTCATACAGCCCAACCAAATGGTCTGGGCTGGCTGCCCTCGAGTGCCAGCAGCTGGGGATGGGATCTCACTGAGAAGGGAAAGCCGACTCTGTCTAGAGAGCATCAAGTGTAAGTTCCACATCATTAAACCTCAATTAAAATCGCAGTCTCATTAGTAACAAAACTGAGCTACTTATGATTTCAGCTTGTCTTTGGAAACAGAGTATCAATGTGTCATTCTTTTGAGATATGTATTGCTTATAACTGTATTTTTTTCAAAAATAGATGTATTTTCTTGTAGTTTTATTGCTGCTCCTCTTGTTCAGAATGTGATTCCCTCTACAGGCAAAGGTCTGGTCCTTCAGAAAATATTTTTCTTCAAATGCTGAATTTCTTGCTGTCACGGCCTGAGGAACAGTTCTTTTTCCAGTATTTATACAAGGTAGTCTTAAGTGTCATTCTCAAGCAGGGGAAAAATAACAACAACAGCAAGTAAAGAACAGTGAACTATTCAGGTTAATGCTGTCCTGAGCACAGGAACATTGAACTGTTCTGTCAATTCAGTTTACAAAGATGAATCATAGAATCATAGAATACCATGTTGGAATGGACCTCAAGGATCATCCGGTCCAACCTTTCTTGGCAAAAGCATAGAGATGTAGTCCTCAGGCATTTAGGCAAAGAAGCAGGAATGAATGAGACATTGGGACCTATCCTGGGTAATTGACTTCTCTAAGGGAGCATGTCTTCTGCTTTGGTCAGACTTCTCATTCTCTTTATCCTTGAACTTCTTTTTGAGATTTAGTCTTTGTGCCCTGATGCAGTGCATAGAAGGTTTGAGCCCCTACTATGAATCAATCATGAAGTGAAGAAAATAAAAAAGCCTGCACCTATAAGAAGTATCTGATAATCACCTCTTTAGAAGCATTTCTTAGACAATCAAATTGTAAGATTTCATTTTTAAGATATTTGTTTTCTTTCAGGTAAATAGTTCACTATACTACTGGATCACACTGTGTCAGAATTTGGCTAGAAATCCAGCTCCATTGGACTGGAGACATTATCTGTTGAAATGCCATGTTTTGCATAAAATGCAAAGCCAAACCAAGATCCAAGTCTGTAGTTGTCACTACAGAACTTTGCATACCCAGCAAAAAATACAGCTAGGACTTCAACATTATGACCAGAATCTGAGTTTTGCTAATATATTGTGCCAATGCAAATTATTCTTCAGGTTCCGTTGCCTACAGGATTTTTATGTAGCATTGCTGAGAATTATTAGTTGGAGACGGGTGAAATATCTGTTATGTTTCGGTATCCTCAAATGGATTATAAGTAGAGAGACCTGGACAGGTTGGAGATCTGGACAAAGAGGAACATTATGAAATTCAATAAGGGCAAGTGTAGCATGCTGCACCTGGGGAGGAACAACCCCATGCACCAGTATAGGTTGGGGGTGACCTGCTGGAGAGCAGCTCAGCTGAAAGAGACCTGGGAGTCCTGGTGGACAACAGGATGACCATGAGCCAGCATTGTGCCCTTGTGGCCAAAAAGGCCAATGGCATCCTGGGCTGCATCAAGAAGAGTGTGGCCAGCAGGTGGAGGGAGGTCATCCTCCCCCTCTACTCTGCCTTGGTGAGGCCGCACCTGGAGTACTGTGTCCAGTTCTGGGCTCCCCGGTTCAAGAAGGACAGGGAACTGCTGGAGAGGGTGCAGCAAAGGGATACCAAGATGATGAGGGGACTGGAACACCTCTCTTATGAAGAAAGACAGAGGGATTTGGGTCTCTTCAGTCTGGAAAAAAGACGGCTGAGGGGGGACCTTATCAACACTTATAAATAAAGGGTGGGTTTTAGGAGGATGGGGCCAGGCTCTTTTCAGTGGTGCCCAGCGACAGGACAAGAGGTAATGGGCACAAACTTGAGCATAGGAAGTTCCACCTCAACATGAGGAGGAACTTCTTTCCTTTGAGGGTGGCAGAGCACTGGCACAGGCTGCCCATAGAGGTGGGGGAGTCTCCGTCTCTGGAGACATTCAAAACCTGCCTGGACGCGTTCCTGTGCAACCTGCTGTAGGTGACCCTGCTCTGGCAGGGGGGTTGGACTAGATGATCTCCAGAGGTCCCTTCCAAACCTATGATTCTATGATAAGTACATAATACGCACAAAATATGATTTTAATTATTATATGAAGTTAACCTTGATTTTTTTGTGTAGAAAAAAGATTAAAAAAAAGAAAACAGAAAAGGAAAATAGAGCTTTTCTCATTGTAACACAAAAATGTGTTATTTAAATCTGCTGAAGACCAAAAGAAACCCTGTAAAGTAGCGAAGCTGTTGCAAAGAAACCTATTTCTGTGATCTGTGCCTTCTCAGTCTTTGTTTGAATTTGATGAGCATGGTATTGGTCACTTCTTTGGAAATTTGTGCTCATATTTGACTCTGGCTTGGCTGTGGAGACCAGGAGTACCACTGATTAAATGTAGAAAGACGATGGTGGGTAAGTGTTGGAGGGACTCCTGTTTCCACTGCACTGTATTTTCTGTCAGAGAGCACCAGGATGAATACCTCAGGTAGAAAATGAAGAGGTAGAATAGTGGCATCCTGGAAAAAAATATTAATAGAAATAATTAAGTTTGTGTGACTCTGGTCCTGATGTAATACAAGAAATGGCATCAGGATGCAATTCCTGGTGCAATACAATTGCCTCCCACCTTCTCCATCTCTCTCTAGTTTTTCCATCAGTGGTGGGATCAAAGGCACCATCAAAGCCTTAAAATTTAACGAAGATGAAGATGAAAAACAGGTAATTTATCACCCTTATAACTATCAGCTGGGATTTTGATTCCAGTGAGAGACACAGAGAATTGGTTACACAGTCTTATCACTGTCAAGGTTGCCTCTTTTGGAAAGCAGTTTGGTCTGCTCTTTATTTTTTCTGTTTTGAATGTAAAATCTTTTTGTATGGTACAATTCTATGGTGCAATTGCATGGTACTGATTCATCTCTATCAGAAACAAGTATGTTATTTTCACATCTAACAGGAAATTCCCTTAAAAAGTCATCAACTCACTATGTGTTCACTTGATGGCATTTGCTCATGAAGACCATTCTATCTGCATAGTACCCTCAGCTTGAATATCATTGAAACCTCAAGTTAAGCACAAAGGCAAATGCCTGTGTTAGAAAGCTGTATAAACTTTGGCATAAAACCAAGAAAATAAAAACAAAATATTTCATCCAACATTGCAATGCAGAGGGGAGAAAAAAAAGGGGAAAAAAAAGAGAAAAAGCAATTACCAGAAATGATTGTGTGTTCAGGACCGCTTACTTCATTGGAAAGTAAAATGTGCCATATCCAGCTCACCAAGCGTGTGGAATATATATCAAACATTACAGCCTGACATCTTCTATTGTCCTGGTTGATGAGAGCATGTGTTTGAACAGAAAGGTCATGCCCAGTCATGTGTGCTAAGTGTTTAGCTGGTAATGCAAAGTCAACACTTTTTTTTCCCCTTCCTTCTCTCTTTGTTTAGGTGAACACTGATGCAATACTGAGGATCAGGTTTTTATCAAATTTTATTTAGTTTCTGTTTCATAGCAAAACTTTTCCTAGGAATGTGTAAACTTACATTATTCTTTTATTAGAAGCGTCATTTTGTCAGTAGTGGTTTTGCTGATGTAATTACAGACCCAATAAAAATCTATGATAAGAGGCATTAAGTTATTTTTGTACTTCATATATATCTGTTTTTGAAGCATCCATATCTACATCCATTTTTGTTACCTATGAAAACAGACAAGTTGAAAAGCATGGGTGGTGGAGGTAAATAATAGTTCCTTCAAATTATATTAGGTAAGAACTTAGAGAAACAGTCATTTTTCCCCTCCACGTTAAATATTTCTGTTCCTTTTCAAAATATATGAAAACTGAGCACTACTAGTAATATAACCATTGCATCAATACAGCTTTCTTTCCCAGAAGTAGGGAAAACGGTGAGATTTGACATTTGAGACACTATGATCAAATTGAGAGACCATTTGGTCTCTGATGGACTAGAAATGCCATTTTCTCCAATATCAAGTGCTAGATCCAATTAATTATTATGACCTTAAGCAATTCCAGTTCTGTCACCGATGCCTGAATAATTCAATGGCCTTATTTCCCCTCCTGTGCTTTGATCATCTCTTCGACTCAAAAGGTGCATCAGGACTGTCTTCTATTATGTATTCATACAATGCTTAGTGTAATGAAGTTCTTATGACTCCTAGAATCACAATTCCAGCTAAAATTTGAATGGTATCACCTCTGACTTCATTTCTAGATGTTGGAGCTCATGGTACAGCAACACAGATTGGAGGAGGGGCTTTGACCTTGGCGATCACAGTTTAAATTAAAATTCAAATCTTCATAGAAAATGTTCATTTCATCCATTTATTAAGATGTCTTTCCATGGGAAAGTCATTAGGAAACATATCGCTCACAGACCTGTTTGGGTAATAAAGTCTTCTCTTTATCTCCTACTGATTACCATCTGTCATCTGAATGTTTTCCCTAGAAAAACAGGAAAATGAAATTTATTATTTGCAGCATCGGATAGCAGAGTACTGTGTTGTGTTCTGGCATTCAATTACTGCAGTTTTCCAAATACTTGAAAGACTCAAATCTCATAGAAGAAATATAATCCTGCCCAAGGCTTCAGTTAAAAAAAAAAATAAAAATATGTGTTGAGCACTGCTGATTGACTGTTTTTGGTTTGTTTTTAGTTTTCAGAATAGAAGAGGTGTAATGCAGATGTACTCTGTGGGGGAAAGAAAGAAACAAAAAAGGAATACAATGACTTAGGCATAAATCTCACACATAAAACATTGATTATTAGTCATTTCAAGTATAAGACACTTCAAAGAAATAATTACATATCTTGTTAAGGTATTTGAATGGCATAGCTAGTTATTTGAGTTAAGGTAAGTATTGTAAGGCTTGACCACTCAGGTATTATAGAACAGTGAGTCAACAAGTCCTTTTTTTCATTCCTTTTTCTGTAGGACACACTCTCATAACCATATATTGCTAATGGAAGCCAAGTGTTGGAAAAAAGTGCTAATTAGGTGAAATCTGGGTAGCTCATATCTAATCCTTAGGCAGCTGTATGTGTTTCCTTTGCTTTTGGTGTAGACCACAGCTCTTTCCACTAAGTGAAGGATTTATCAATATCATCTCAGTCTACCTCTGTAGATGATTTGGTTTGCAGCTATCTCAGAGTCTTTGGCAGAAACTGTAGGAGTTCTCATGCTCCTTTCACCTGCCCATTTATCCAGCATAATTTAGTACAGTTTTTCCTACCATGAACCAGCAAGTGACTTCCCTTCTTTCTTACTTCTACACCACTTGTGGTCCTGTATGCAGTTTCTTTCTCAATGTGATGCTACTGGGCTGTGTGAAGAATGCTATAACAGAAAGAGTCATATTTGGAAGCCTCTGACCAGTGCTGAGGCACAGGCAGTCTCCTCAAGAGGGCATAGGGTCCAAAACTTCTCCTTAAAGAGGAAATGTTGGAAGATGTTCTTGGCACAGTTTGTGTTAACGCAGAGTGTCTCATAATCCCAAACAACTGTGTAATAAGTGTGCTCAGATTAAAATGTCTTCATGTTAACTTCAGGTCTGTATACCTAGTAAGTATCCAAGAAACAAGCTCCTATAATACTACTACTAGTAATAAGCACAATACTAAGCACAAACGTATATTTACTCCAACGTTCAATGTATCTTGAAATTCTGTTACTATAAATTCTTCTTGGAAGAAAAAAGGAGTATCTGCTCAGGAGGAATTCAGTACAGGATGGATTTACTAGGCATAAATTGATCCAAAATGGCTTCTCCAATTGAGACAAAAAACTTCCATAAAGTTTTCATCAATAAATGCCACAAAGTCCCCATCAGCTCTCATGCAAGAGATTTATATGCAAAGGAATTATTTAATCTCACAGATTTGTTTGCAAGAGTAAAAAATAATAATAAAAAATAAACATATGTTTTGATTACGTTAAAAGCAGGGGAAAAAAGGGTGAGGATGTCTGAAGAAGCTAACTCACTGGCTCTGATATCTTTTCTGTGGTTCCTTTGGTATGTTCATGCTCTTGTTGGCAAAGCTAAATATTAAAGCAGATCCAATTAGCAGTATTATATTCATGTATCAGGAAAGGCCATCTAACAAGCCCACACTTGTCAACAGAAAGGTGAATGTTTGTCCATGAAAAAGGATTTTTTGAAGAAAAATAATAACTCTTCAGTCTACAGTTACTTGATTTACACTGTCTTTGATCAAGTCAAAGGCTAGGAAAGGGGACTCATCAATTACAGGATATGGTGGGTTTCCAAACTCGTCACTGGAAAACACGGTCCTCATTAAAAGAAAAAAAATAAATCTTTGCCCGGCAAATATAAGATTTTCTGAATTTTTAATTGAGCTATACAAACACCTAATTTAAAATAAAGGAAGCAAAAGGAATAATTTAAATCCTTAGTTTCTATCTATGCCAATTATGGGCCATATTTTGTTACTCATTTGACTTGTATCAATATTTTCTCATTCAGCTCAGTCATTAAATTCAGTGGAACCACATAGCAAGGCACTTCTCTGTCTGAGTAAAAGTGTTGTATTTTGTCCAGTGGATTAATTTGCAGAATAGCATACTAATCTTCTAAAAGGGTAGCAGAATTTACCATATAGATTAATTAAGGACTGAGGTCAAAAACCTCAATGCAAGCAGAGCTATCACTACATTGACACACGCACAACTCAGGAGGGACTTTGGAAACAGTCAGGAGTATGTAAAAAGGGGAACAGCTTTACATGTACCTTGAGCCTAGAGCCTAAGACAGTAACTGAGTCAAATCACGTAGTAAAATAAATTTTCACTTGATTAATTGTTCTCCTCTAGAGTCCCTAAAGAGTTTCTGGTGATGAACAAATTTCAGCATGCACATAGTCTGCATGAGTGCAGAAAGTTGCTTATATTCAATTCTTGACATGAGGCTCAGAACCAAGATGATTCACAAATTACACAAGGAATTCAAATAGGAATTTGAGCTTTGCAGGAGCACTTCTCCATGTCTGTCTCATCTCATATGAGTGCTGCTAAAGGCTGTATCTCTCATGCCTAGTGAGGCACACTTTCTCCATTAAGGTGAACTGTGGCCATTTAGCATGTATTTCATATCTTTTGCTGAAGACCTAACTAAATGCTTCAGACTGTTGATCTTATAATTACAGAATCATTTCCTTATTAATAACAGGTGTGAAGGGAGATACTCTTTCAGCACTTTGATCAATGCTGAGTAAATACAGTGCCTAGAAATACTGGTGTTCTTAGATACAGAGAGTTCAAGCTGTCATTCTTCACATAGTGACATAAGACCATGGAAGGCAGATCAGGAAAAAAACAGTTCACACTAAAATATTCAGATGATATGAAGTTACAGATAAAAGAATGTCAGCTGACAATTCAGGACAAGACGTAACGGGCACAAACTTGAGCATAGGAAGTTCCACCTAAACATGAGGAGGAACTTCTTTCCTTTGAGGGTGGCAGAGCCCTGGCACAGGCTGCCCAGAGAGGTGGGGGAGTCTCCGTCTCTGGAGACATTCCAAACCTGCCTGGACGCGTTCCTGTGCAACCTGCTCTGGGTGACCCTGCTCTGGCAGGGGGGTTGGACTAGATGATCTCCAGAGGTCCCTTCCAACTCTTACCATTCTGTGATTTTGTGATGTTATAGTCAACAGACGGAAATATGTTCCTTCAGATGATTGAATCATCCATTCACCTAAGGTACATAAAAATTATTTTCTAAAAATGTCTGTTTCTCTTTAATGACTAAGTAGGGAGACCAGAGAAGTAGCTTAACAGTTCATGTCACTGAGGTGAATCCTACCTTAGTGCTGAAGGTGCTGTTGACCATCCAGAGCTAGATGGGGAGTCTCATTGCTAACTTATTCAAGGACATAAATTGCATTTAACATGCATTAAAATCACAAAGCATTTAACAAAAAGGTGTACAGAACACATCTGAAAACGAGGAAGGTCAACAAAGTGCTGCACCTTCTGATTGATGACTGTGATAACTGAAGCTTCCCAATAATTCAGCATCTCTAGGAGGGATTGCAAAGGGAATGAACAAGGGTCAGATGGTTTGATTCCTCCAACTTTAGAAAAAATAAATGGGAGGAGATCAGATTCATATTTTTATTTAGTCAACAAGTAAAGTCTGATTTCCCTGAGAACTGGTAGGGCCATTATCGATTCATTTACTGGGTAGTCTTTTATAGCAATTTCACACAACATAATGTGTTCTTTGGTGGCCTAAACTCCTATTTTTGAACAAAATAAACCACAAAACTGATAGTATAAATAGAGGAAGGGAACTACCATCTGTTTCCTTGCTTTAAATAGCCCCTTTTGTGGACAGCAGTGTTTCATAATAAAGTCAAAGGTTTCTGTGAGGAAAAAGGTGGGGGAGGGAAGGAGAGAAAAGAAGCCTTTAAGCAAACGACCTGCCTTGACAGAGAAATAACAGTCTGACACAGAGAAAGAAAAAAAAAAAATACCTGACACTATCTTTTTCTTAGTCAGTCTCCTTATTTATATCTGGTTTTAAAAAGATTATTTTAATTACCTACCTCAGTTAATCTAAGATATATTAACACAGGAAGATTCATTCATCCCACATATTATCCATTCATCTAAACTAAATTTTCCCCTCCCTATAATGTCTTTCAAAGGATGCACAGTAAATGGGTTCCTAGTAATAGGATCTAATAAAATAATGTATACAAAAGTATTGTGAACAGATTATTTCTCAATTAAATTATCTTTCCATTAGAAGTATATCTGTTGAATATTTTTCACCTTGGCTTTAATGTGCTCCATTTATTTATTTAATGAAGATATGGATGACAATGCATTCATTCTAAATTTTAGTTTTCATAATGGAGTGGCCTTTTCAGACCTCAGCAGAACCCATAATTTCCTGTGCTGAAGGCTGTACAAACATACAAAAAGGAGATTGCTCTTGCTCTGATTAATTTATTATCTAACAGATAAGCCAGACGTAGGATACACCTACATGGGCTCTTGCCCTCTGAGCAGACATGAGCTCATTCTATTTGCATCCAAAGCAGATGGAAATTTTCTCTGCCTGCGCTCCACATTAACAAGAAGCCTTGTGAATACAAATAACTTGGTGTTCAGTCCAAGCTACCAAGTGTCGATCAAAGATGTTATATCTTAACTTGTGCTGAGGGTTTCCTACTGCATCTGTTCAGGATTATAGGTAAAGCGAGCTCTGGTATTTCTGAAGAATATTGTATAGATATCTCTGAAGAATTGAAATGACAATATAGGAGAGGGCAATACAATATTTGGAGATGGCTGGATGGGTAAGATAAAGGACAAGAGTAGCACTTTCTCGGGGAAGAACTGAGTGACTGCAAATTCAAACGCAATGCCCAGAATCAGTGTGCCTGAGCCTACTAGAGATGCTAAGAGTCATTTGACTCTTGGAATGAGCATTTAACTGTCTAATAATTAGGTCTATAAACTCAGCTACTCGTTTGTGTTCCCTCTAGAGCGAACAGAGAAAAGCAGACACTCCCAGACAAATTAACTGTCCAATCACCTCAGACACTTAAATTATGACGGACTGAATCATCTGTGGGCAATGCTTTTCTCTCCCCATTGGCTACTGAAATAAAAGACTGCACTTCTCATTTTTAGATTACAGAACTGTTTCCCCTTGATTTTGAAATGTTTGATGTTTCCTTGGATTTGCAAAGTCTCTATTCTGACATGCAACTCATTACTCAGCTACTATGGGACATTATTTTTATTCCTCTTCAACAACCTTATTTGCTGGATTTTCCCCCCTATTTTCTGCTGCCCTGCTCTGTAAATTCGCAGTCACCAACCCCACCCTAAGAAAAAAAAAAAAGAAAGAAAGAAAAAATCAAACAAGAATGATGGAAAAATAAAAGTGATTACAAATCTATTTTACACTCACCCTCACTCCAAGCTGAAATTATCCTGTTCACTGAGGCACAGGTGGTGATTTTCCTAACTTGATTTGGTCATTAAAAATCCTCTAGCTGCTTCAATACTTTCTCCCGGAGGCCCCTATCAGCACTCTCTTCTCCAGTGATTAGAATAGAGCCGATTGGCCTTCTGACTTATTACAACCCTTTTTCTAATGATCTCATAATGACTGCAAACCTGAGCCCAGCAACCTGACAGATAATGATGTCAATTATGCAAAACAGAAATGATGGCTTTGAATCTAATATACTGTATTTGGAACCTGGGGGGTGGGGGGGGGTTGGCTTATTTATAGTTTCACTGACTAACTCTATCATATTTCAAAATGTCAGTAAAAGTTAATAAAGGGGAGGTTGGGGAACACATACAAGGATGCTGGTTACCCCTGATAAATTTTAAAAAGAGGATTACTTCTTCTTCCTTCCCTTCTTCCTTAAAAAGCTTCTGGGGGCTTTTGACTCTTGTGCTACTCCAGTGAGCTTTTACGACTTTAGTCCCTACTTTTTGTTTTCCAATGGAATTCCTATGGGAAATCCTAAGGCTTGGAAGCATGTCAACAGTCAGTGTCAGTGAATTTGTTTTAAATGACTACTTATTAGAAAAAAAATCACTCTGTGGTGTTTTTTTTTTTCTTTAAATTATCAACAGTTATGGGTTAAATTATGAGCAAGCATTTAAGTAAAAACTAAGAGACATTTAACTTTGAGCTTTGAATAAATCAAAATTTGTTCAGCTTTCTTGGAAAGCTCCTGTAACTTCGCATGAGAGTGGTGCTTGTATCAGGTGTGCCATGACAAACTCAGATTGAGTCAGGACATCACATCACACAGTGATGTGACAAAAGTGAAATCCATGTCCCAGCCTAGTTTTTCCTTTACTAATCTGGATTGTCCAAGTCCCAGTTATTCCCACCTTCCTGCGATCCCCAGGCAACAGTAACCTCCTAGCTCTTAGTTCTCATGGTAGTTTGACAACCCCCAATGACCTGTTCTTTTTAGACCTCAAAGATTATGTTTCACGGTTCTAAAATTTAATAAATCTTCATCAGAATAGGAATCTGTCCCAGAGTAGCTAAAAAAGTTTTAGGTTCAGGACCTTTTGTGTGATTGCTTAGTGTGAGAAATTGAAGCCTGAGCCCTGCACTAAGGAAACTGCAGTCTTAGAGACGCAAAGAAGTCAATGATATGGAGAAGGACAATTGTGTGATGGGAATAATGGCATTACAGAAGGTGGAATGTGCTTTGGAGTAGTGTGTTGGTATAAGGCTGGACCTGGGAAATATGGAAATTACATCTGTTTATTCCTAACTGAGTGTGACCAGAAGGCAACAATCTTTCAAACGGACATGCTACATTGCCCTTTCTAAAAAGCAGTGATAATACTGCAGCCAGTTCCAAGAGTGGGAATAAAAAGTGCCTGTAATCAATGCAAATAGATGCATAATATTCTTCAGGTCTGATCCAGTACATAATGCAATTGACAGAAGAGCTCCTATTGATTTTCATAACGTTAGACGAAACCTCAGGTGGCAGAGACGTATCCCAAAAAATGATTCAAACTTTATTATTTTTCTCACATTATGAAAAAATAAATGCACAGATTTTTCAAAATCAGATACTTTTCACAGGGCTTTAGGATCCAATAATTTGTAGTGAATCATAAGTACTCTTTATATAATGTATTAGAATACATGTTTGCAGATGAATATTTAAATGGTTTTATTTATAGTAGCATAGGAAATGTACTTGTAATGATCTCATTATTTTCCGGTAGAGAAAGATGGTGAGAAATCCTACGCAGGGGCAAACTCAGAAATCAGAAATGAAGAAAAAGTTATTGAACCACCCAACTGTAATATCGTCTCACCGTAAATGTCAGATTTTTCTTTACAGTGGTGATACTGTGTCATCCAGGTTTTCGCAGGAAGGGTGACAGTTTCCATCACCGATACACACCACTCTCCTAAGACACTACCTGCCCCAGAGAGAAACATCCCTTTACTGCGGCTGATCACATTTCTCCTCCATGACAGCCCCGCCTTGTGACACCGGCAGGATGTCCAAGTCAGGTGACTTCTGAGGGAGATTAGCAAAATATAAAAGAAACCCAAAAGCCACAGAAGGAAAAAAAAAAAAAAAAGGCAGAAGGACATTAAGGAAGTGAACACTGAGCTTTCAAGTGGTATTTCCTCGCTTGCTTTGTTGGCTGGTTGCATCCAGCCCACCAGTCATGGCTATGTCTCTATTGCACCGTCAGTAAAATGGAGACACAACATTTTTCTATATGTAGATCTTTCCTAGGTATATATCCTCTACCCCTCATGGGGGTTGTAAATCTTCAGATAATTTCACTGAACTCGTAGATTTTTACATATGTTGCCCACAAGTTGTCCATTAATAAAACAAACAAACAAGCGAAATATTTCTTCTGCTACATAGGTTGTATATATACGAAGGTAATAGAAAGGTATTTTTATCTAAAAATATTTTCCTCACTATTAGATCTCTTTAAAAGTATTCTTATTATTCCTTATTGTATTTCTGTATTTACCCCATGCTCCATACAGTGATACCTCCGCCAAGACCTGGATATTTGTAGAATGTCCTGGGGTCAAGAAAGAGAATTTACCACTCATTAGTGGCTGAAGAGGGACAGAAGACAGCCATCGAAGAATTTATTTTCAAGTAGGAGTAATTCTGGTGGAATTAACTGAATGTGAGATTGTATATTTTGTGTGTAGCTTCTTTTGTTAGCCACTTTTTCCAAATCCAAAACCGTTTGATTTTTTTATGTGAATTTACTTTTTTGGTTTTGGTTATTTTTTGGGTTCTTGTCATTGGAGATAAGATTTTAGTCATAGTCTGAGTTGGAAACAACCAATTTAATATTCATATTTTTGTGCTTGTAGCCCAGAGTGCTACTGAATGTTTTGTGCTCTTGCAGTGCATGTTCATGTCTGCTTTGCTCTTCACTGCCACTTTTCAGTGTTTCAGTACAATAAGCACACTAACTCAGGAGGTGCTTGCTTGGGCTGTAGTGCTTTGGAATTTATAATGTCTTTAATTCCTGTGAGACAAACTACCATTTTGTGGAGTGGTTCCACTTTAAAATATTTTATTTCAAACACTCCAGTGCAATGACAAGGTGTGGAACATGCAATAAGTGTCGTAGACCTCCGAAGGCAAATATATTTAATTTCCATCTTACATTTCATTGATTGCTTAATAATAGCATTTGTTGCTGAGGAGTACGGTGAAAGTAAAATTGACATTGAAGGAAATAAGTGCAAACAAAGATACATCTGTTATACCAATGCTTTTATTTTCTCTACATGCAGTTACATCTCATGTGATGGACAGGAGAATTACTCTTTCTGTCCAGAGAAAAAGCTATATAGCAATAGTTATTAAAGAGCAACAGGGGAAATAGATATCACATATTGAATGTGTCCAGCACTCTCACATTGTTGGGAAAGAAAAGCAAAATCTTAGGTACCAGGTGTAACTAATACTTCAGTTCAGCTGCTGTGCCCACTTCTCTTAATATTTTATTTCCAGCTGTAATAGCTTTTTGTCTTTTGAAAATTACAAAAAGTTATTAGTTCTCCTATAAGCCATAAATTCTATCAGGTTTAGGAACAGGCTTATAAGTCTCTGAGAATATGACTAACCCAGATATTGGTTTTCTCACTGCTTAAAAAAATAGTTGATTATTACTTATTATTCTCTATATGTCAAATAGTACAAGTCCAGGACTTTTAAAGTAAAAGTCTACTGTGTCTGGCACTTCAGAAGTACATGTCAAAAGAGGTCCAACCCTGAAGAGTTTACAATGCAAGGATAAAACATAACGGAGCAGGCAAATATGACAGACAGATGGTGTGAACACAAGGTACCGAGAGCACAACCATTACCAGTGTCATAAGCAGCAGTCATGACCCACCAGCTGCCTACCTGCTGCAGGAGTTTCAGATACCCTGACAGAGATCAGCACAGGAAAAGGAGTGAGGTGGCTGTTGGCTAGAAGTGTAACAAAAAGACTTGGGTTGTTATCTTATTTCATGGCTTGGAAAAGCCCTTGGGAATGGGGGTAAGTAGGATTGTGCCCTCACCTTTTCTAAGACCATCCTTGGACTGACTGACTTTTCATGGTGGTGTTTTTCTTGTCTCACAATAACAAAACAGCATTATTTATGAGGGACATAGGCATTACAAATCTACCTCGCTGAAATTTCTTATTTGGCAGTCATAAAGAAGACTTCTGGGGCATGATAAATTGGAGACCTGTAACCAACAGTGGACTCAATTATGAAACTCGATGAGGCAAAGTATGTTACATTCACTGCTGTTCAATCATCTCATGGTCTTTGTTATCCCTGCCCCTACTCCAGACAAATCCCGTGTAAAAAATCCCTGCCCCTGTTTAAAAAAAAATCATCTGAGAGATAATAGATGTAAATATATTTTAGGGCACGTGCGTTCATACAGCTGTTCACACAGCGTCACCTCGATCCTGGCTGGGCAATCTCAGTGACACTCAAGCACTCGGTTCATCATGCGCTCCTCCAGGCTGACCTTTGAGACTTGGAGAATGTGTGTGGGACTTAAAACAATTTGTGGCTGAGAGTGTCTCCTTCCATTTGTCAGTGATGACAATGAATTTCCTTCCCACGTGCTTGCCAGCAGCTAATTATTTCCTCCCTCCTCCAGTCCACAGTGAGCAATGATATCTTAAGCCACAAATAACAGCAGTTTATTAATACAAAAGGGAAGCTGGTGACCACAACAAGTTCTTGTGTGGCTTTGCCTAGTAGGATGATAACTTTTTGAGACAAACTGCCCTCTAAGGGCTGGTCTCCATGACAGTTAATTACTTATTGTTGCAATAGAGGTGAAAAACTGAATCAGAACATGCACATAAAAACTCCCAATGTCTGGTCATGCAGCTCCCTCACACAGCCTGAGGTTATCAAGGAAACTGTCACTTGCAAAACCCTCCTGTTGGGAAATGTGCTTGCAGTATAGAACAAATATTTGGGAAACATATTTTCAGAAGCATGAAAAAAAGTGATAAAAGGCCTGGAGAATCCCATCCTGTCTCCACACTTTTCTAAGTTCAAAGGCCAGATCATCTCCTAGTAGATTTACCATGGAAAGCATTTGTTTATGTCCCAAAGTGTCTTATAATTTCTGATCTAAAACACTGGGAAAAAAAGGGTCTTTGTCTCAAGACTTCTTTGATTCATAATAAACCATTGATGGGAAGAAGAAAATAACAGGGAAAGTATTATTATAATGAATAAAAAAAATTGGTTGGGAGGGATCTCTGGAGGTCCTTTAAACCAGCTTCCTACTGTAGGTGGGACTCATGTCCTCACTGCGTTGGCAAAGGCTTGCCTAGACAAACCTGGAAGGCTTCCAAGGAGGGAGATTCCACAAGGAGGGTTGTTTGATCTAAGCAGATGATGGCTGTTATGTTCTTAATTTCACAAGCATGACCACCATTTAGAAATAGAATATGGGGCTATGTATGACCTAATGTGACTATTCACACATTCTCACGGTCTTATTTTATTTCTTTTTTGTTTTCCATTGATAGCAATGAATCCTTACATCACCAAAGACACACCTTTGCCTTCCTAAATCAAAAGCTCTCTTTTTTTTTTTAAATTTAAAAATACTAAACTTCAATTGTTTCTTTAATAGAATCTGTATTGGGTTTATGTGGCAAGGTTTTGGTAGTGGAAGGACTGCAGGGGTGGCTTCTGTGAGAAGATGGTGGCAGCTGCTCCCCATGTCTGATAGAGCCAGTTCCAGGATGGGCTCAGCCAATCAGCAACATTGATAGCAGCTCTGTGATAACATATTTAAGAAAGGGTAAAAACTGCTGTGCAACAGTACTTGGGAGACAGGAGCGAGAAAATGCAAGAGAAAATAACACTTCAAACACCAAGGTCAGTGAAGAAGAATGGGGACTAGGTGCTCCAGGTGCCAGAGCAGAGATTCCCCTGCAGCCCGTGGTGAAGACCATGGTAAGGCAGGCTGCCCCCCTGCAGCCCATGAAGGTTCACGTGCCAGAGCAAGTGGACATGCCCTGAAGGAAACTGCAGCCCATGGAAGCCCATTCCAGAGCGGGCTCCTGGCAGGAGCTGTGGCCAGCCCATGGAGAGCAGCCCATGCAGGAGCAGGTTTTCTGGCAGGACCTGTGACACTGAAGCAGTCTGCTCCTGAAGGGCTGAACCCTGTGGAAAGTACCCATGCTGGAGCAGTTTATGAAGAATTACAGACAGTGGGAAGGACTCATGTTGGAGCAGTTTGTGAAGGACTGTATCCCATGGGAGGAACCCCGTGCCGGAGCATGGCAAGAGTGTGAGGAAGGAGAGGCAGAGATGAAGCATTATGAACTGACTGCAACCCCATTCCCAATCCCCTTGCATTACTCAGGGGGAGCAAGTGGAAGAGTTGGGAGTAAAGTTGAGCCTAGGAAGAAGGGACAGATAGATAAAAGGTGTTCTTAATTTTTTTTTTTTTTTATTTCTCACTATCCTACTCCGATTTTGATTGGCAATAAATTAAATTGTTTTTCCCCAATTCAAGGCTATTCTAGCCATGATGATAACTGGTCAGTAATTTTCCTGTCCTTATCTCCACCTATGAGCTTTTCATAGTATTTTCTTTTCCTGTCCTGTTGGTGGAAGAGGAGTCATAAGAGTGGCTTGGTGGATACCTGGTGGCCAAACAAAGTTAACCCACCACAGAACCTAAGTGCAGATTACTACTACAAGTGCTGTTCAGAAATAGCCAGTAATCTGAATATTTTTTATTTTATTTCATCACTGTATCTTTCATTTTTGCAAATGATTAAATTCTTCAAAGGAAAACCTAAAGGATTCCAATAATAAGAATTAACAAAGAAAACAAACAAAGCCACCCCTAGCAATAATAAATCAGTATTTCTTATGCTGTGCAGATTTGGCAGTGGGACTGGGATAAATGGATCCTTCAGTTAAATGAAATAATACGTGGTTTGCTGCATCTGTGAATTAGCTGCAAAAAGATAACTGAGGCAGGTAAATGCTGAATAAAACTGGATGATATGCATTAGAGAACCAATTGCATCTGTTAGCAAATAGTCTTTATGTTAGGGTGCCCACTAAGTATTGATGCCAAGCTAGCTCTTGAAATGAATGGCTGCAGATCCTAATTTGATAACTTGTATAGATATGCCGGAAGCAATGGAAATGTGTTGATTTGGACTACTTAGCAAAGAATAACCGGTGCCTTAAAAGAGAACACTGTTCTATAAATGCTGAACATCTGCGTTCTCCCTGTGACTGTCACAATTGAGATGAGATTTTCTTAATCTAATTTGCAGGATGTATTTAAATTGGAAAATTAGACCTTCCATCTACTCCACACGTACCTAAATCACAAACTTTAGAATCTACAGCTTTTTAGATAGTTACAGCCAGGATACACTCTGGGTCAGGGTCTGAACCAGGATCTCAGCACAAAGCTTTGTCCAAATTAAAGGAGCACTGGGGGAATGACTTTGCCGTTTTAACTCAGATGCCCTAAGCGAAAACTCATCTTAGGTGACGTCATTTCCCTACACTCTCCAAAAAACTGAGTTTGCTATTAATAGCATTTTTTCATTAATAGTTTCCCTCTCAGTCAGTGTGGCCATTCCTGTCACAACCTTGCTGTCACAGTTACCATCATTCTTCTTTTTCATAAAGCACCATTTTCCTACAGCAATTTTTGTGCCTATATACAACTGACTTGAACTGATAAGAAAGAGCAGAAAGTCCCAGAGAACAAACAGTTTGAAATGATTAAACGTTGCTTTAAATTAAAAGTTGAACAAACTAATTTTATGGTCACAGGAGAGAGGCCTTGATACAAGCATATATATATTCTTACCTTTAGATTAACTCTGCTTGCAAGGCTGTGAGAAGCCTGGCTCCATTTTTTTGATGACCTCCTCATAGCTTCCTGGGAGGCTGCTGTTAGGTCCTCTGAAGCTGTCCCGTCCTCAGGCTGAACAAGCTCCAGTCCTCAGCCCCAGTCTCCTCACTGGGCAAGCGCTCTAACCCTGACCGACTCAGTGCTGCCCACGGAAATTGTTCCAGTTTGTGTCAGGGGAGACAAAACTGCACGCAGTATTCTAGATGCAGTGTATAATGTGGACGGACCTCATGCATTTTATCCATCAAAAACGTGATCTCAGCCTAAAGCTCATCAACAGAGGATAAGTTTAGGCTGTCTCTCCAGCTCACTGGGAAAAGATGCAAACTGGCAAATAACAAATCATCTATATTGGATAGCTCTGATAAAGATTTCTCTCTCCACTGACTGTAGAGAGCAGTAGAGACTGTAAAGTCTGGTGGTTTAGTTTAGTGTGGATGGTAAAATATGCAATAATCAAAGACAAGAAAGATGACTCCATTCTTCCCAGTCTTGTTTCATCTTTACTATTCTTTTCCCTCCAGACCAGAAAAAAAAACAAAACCCACCCAGCAATACTTTGAGTTATAGCTGAATGCTTCAACTCCTGAAGCTGGATTTGTTCACTCTCAAGACAGTCAAACTCACTCATCTCTAAAAATCATCACTCTGAAGTAGCAAGGGTGTTAATTATTTTCAGTGTTTGTTGGAGGCTATTAAGAAATTAAGAAATTAAAGTTGATTATGTTTCCTGGAAATGCTACAATGCTGATTAACTGCTTGTTAAAATAAGGAACATATATGAACCATTTCCATATAATTAATCTTTTTTATTCCTCATTTCTTCCTTATTTGTTGACTAAGATATGCTTTCTGAAAGCAGGATTTATGCCCAGGAACAGTAACGGCACAATATTTAGAACTCTGCTAAGCACTTTGCCTATAGAAATATTATATGTATATCTATTTAACACATTGTAGTGAGAGATCTGGAGAATACAGGATTGATCACGTTTCATTCTCAGGAAGAGTTTGCAGGTTGGTGTAAGACATTCAGCCTAGCAATGCAGGAGCCAAATGGTTTTGGATAAAGTCAAATTTCCAACTACGTAAACCACCTTCACTGGAACAGCACTGCATTCCAGCACCTAAACATATTTTGCCTGAAGTTCAGCCAATAAAAACCCAGCACATTTATCTTAGCTATACTCCCAACTCAGACAGAAGACCCTGTTCCCACAAAGACTTGATATTAATAATTAAGAATTCTAATTCCTCTTTGAAATAAACAAGAACCTTGGGATTTACCTAACTCTGACTTAGTCTTTGGGAAAGGTTTGCATCCAGTAAGGAAGTCATGTCTTGGTTTCCAGTCTTGCCATGTTCTTATTCAACTTGTCAGAAAAAAGCAGCATCAGAATACTTAGTGGAAAGCTTTGCTACCAGCTAATAGCAGCCTGGTTATGGCCTAGTGATTCACACTGATATATTGAGAGGTCTTAGATCCTCTGTCAAGCTTCATTTACAGTGAAAATGAGCCAATGACTCTTGTCTATTTTCCTTCCCAGGCTATCAGAACAGCCATCTCCTGACCATGTTTCCTATCCCTAGGGAAGGGCACAATTATGCTGATAATCACTTTCTTGATTCAGTCTGACATGTAATTTCTCTTCTCCTCCAAATCCAACAAGTCCTTTTTTAAGCACACTTCTTCCAAAACATGCTTAAATATTATATCTCCTGCACAGCTACAGGCATTACCTAACTGATCCTGGAGTTCATGAATACTCCATTGAACTAATTAAAAAAAAACCCAAGACAATTGATCTTCTGTAAGATAGTAGCCTAACTTTATCATTTCATTGTGCTGTCCCCTCTTATTTCCATCTCCTTGGCTTTGTTTGGGAATTGCCTCTTTGAAATAGAAGCTCCTTGTGGCAAGGGTGACTCGATTCCCACAACACTGCAAAGCACCTGGACAGCTGGAGTGATAAAAATAATAGCTAAGTAATAACAGCTAATGCGCACTGCTGGTGTGGGAGTTTGATTACTGTGCTACCTTTAATAAATAGAAACAGTTTAAATTTTTTCTGCAGAAATTATTTTTGATAGAAAATTGTTTCTTTGACAGAAGGCACATTTTCATGGAATGGGACAGCTTTCTTTGGGTGGGGGAAAAAATCAAACCCAAGCAGAACCTGTTTAGTTCCTGAAGAACTGAGGCAGACAAACTGCATTGTTTTATCTATGCTAATCAATAATATATGCACATATATTTATGTATGTATATACATAGTTGTACATGCCTAAGATAAAGTGGAGTTAAATTTGGTTGTTTTTCCTCTAATACACTTTTTAGAGTCATACATGCACAGATAAGATACCAACTCTTATGTTCCAAATCCATTCTGCCATAAAAATTTGAACTCTTGTTTGTACTGGACTGGGGAGAGTTTTTGCACTTACAGCAGTAGGGTATTGCCCCGTAGCTTGTTCAACAGCGATGGTGCTAACCTGCACGGCCAGTTCTGAGCTGCTGAAACCCTCACCCTGCAAGCACAACTGAAGCTAATTCCGAAGCCCAAAAGGAAGACTTGACTGACACCAGTTCACTTAATTTTTGATCTGAAACCATGCAAACCCATCCATAAATATGCATTCTCCTTTGCACTTATTTAAAACTTGCGCCAATGTTCCATTATGATTCTGCAAAGATTCATTCATATCCAAGGTGAACCTGCTTTTAATTCGTTGAGGGATTTTTTAATCAAAATAGAAAACCTGGAAAAATTTTGCTGGTAAATGGTTGGTTTAACTGTACAAAAATGTACATGGTCCCAAAACTATCCAGTCCTCTTTTTCTTTTATTTGCAATTACTGGAGCACACACACATGAACAATGCACATGTCTATTTTTCCCTTTTCCTACCTTTCTGCACGGAACAAGTAGCTGTGTTGAGGGGGATTTCTGTCTGTCTAATCTAAGTTGTTTATGAAGCACATATCAAAACTGAATTTCTACCTCTGTACTTTGTAGAAGACCTGTTTTATGGAGATGACAGTTTATTTCAGGACTTAAAGGTAATATGGGGGATACACAGAGATGTGAAGTCCAGTCCTTGAAGGAGAAACTTATAAATGGTTTGTAACCACCAGTTGAGCTCACAGTTCAGACCATTTAATAGCTCAGGATGAGAAGGGCCATGTAATGGTAATTTGTTGCAGAGGCCCAAGATTAAAATTTTGATTTATGAAATATACCTTTTCTTCAGTTGCTCCTACAGGACTGCTAGCTATTGTAAAAGTGCCTTTCTGGTTTAGGCTGTAATGATTAAAATTATGTCTCCCACTGAAAGTAAGTGTTTAAAACTGAATATGAAATGATGTACTTAAAATTTTCAGTGTGAAAATTCAATGATAATCACACTTTACAGCATAAAACTACAGGGCCCGATTAAGTTTGACATTAGCAAGAACTCTAACAAGACATTACTAAGAAAAATAACACACTCAAATCATATGATTTGGCTCTTACCACATTAGGGAAGTAATAAGCTTCTAATATCTCTACTGCAAGACATAGCAAAAATAGAAAAGCATCTTCCCTGTCAGATGTTTTAACAGAAAATCTAAACAGAGAAAAAAGATAGGAAATGTAGCTTAAGCAGAAGCAAAGCAAGAGTAGCCAGAGGCTGACCTACATTTGAAATACAAAAGAGCCCAACAGCAGTGCTCGCTGCAGCTCTAAGAATGCAATTTCAAGTATTTTCTATGACTTCCTATGAAATGGTGATGATCCAGTCTGAATCAGTGCAGCAGCTGTTGCAATGATCTATAGGAATTATCAGTAATAAGTCTCAGAGGAGGTTGAAAATGTGCAGTGTGAGCAGCTGAATCCTCCTCACCTCCTGCTGGACAGCAGTTCCTTCTTTGATCCACACGCGAGGAGTACCAGAGGGCAATGGAGTTGCCTTGTTATTTTCCTACTCTGTGAGCAGCATTATTTTATAATGAACCTCAATCAGACTTCATGATTTTTGCAAGTCTATTAGTCAGAGAACCTGCTTCATCTTGCCCCCTTGTAATGGGATTTGCAAAGCAATTATACATCCCCGTCTCAGTTGATGTGCCTCGGACTCAAACCTTACACATGGCTGCATTAGTTTATCACAGTAACACATACACTTTATAACACACCTCTGCTGCCTGTCACAACAGTCAAAGAAATTAAAGAAAAAAAGAAAACTGGGAAGTTTCTAACTGCTGTTGCTGTAGTTATTTTCCCAGACAGTCTCAATTAATTTCCTTTAAGGCTGACAGTAGCCTGTGTTTTCATCCACAGATCTCCAAGCACATTTGAAAGGCTGGGAATGTATTGATTCTTCTTTATAGAATAACTGAAGGAAAATAAATGTTCTTCTACATGAACAAAGGAATCCCGCTTTCTTCTGGACAAGCATCTGGGACAAGTCAGTGCACTGCAATGGGCCACATGTGCAGTGCAGGGGAGATACGAGGCAAAGACCACCTGTATGATCAGGATTTCAGCTAGAGTATGTTTACACAATAAAAAAATCAAGAAAGACAGCTTTGTTGAGCAGTTATTAGCTTGTGACTCTTGGCAGTTTAAAATGGAAGTGGAAGGGGTGCCAACTAAACTGGTGACGGGTTGTACGAGTGTATATGAAAATAGGCACGTGGGATGAAAGAGTAGTTTAAACATTTCTCACTAATCCATTTTCCTTTCAGTCAGAAAAGAAAGGTGGTTTGTCAATAAATGAAATTAATCTTACGCTTTTATCCACTTCAGTGAAATGTCTGCAGAGCAGGTTGCTGAGGTCCAGAGTGGTCAGAGGAGAAGAAGACAGAGGGGAATATATCCATGAAGGTTCGACAGAGCAGGGATGTTGCGTCCCAGCTAATAGCCTCTGAAGTAGGGAAGAGCCAAGCCAGATAGTACCTTGATCCTTAGTTTATTATACTCAAAGACTCTAATGATCTAACAAGGAATATAATACTTTTCTTATTGTTTCCTTTTTTCTTTTTTTTTTTTTTTTCTTTTTTGAGGAGGGTGAGAAGGATGGAAATAGCTCTGATTTTGTAATGTTTAAGGGTCCAGATGTGGCAAGTTCCCAGCCAAAGTATTTTTCCCAGTATTTTGCCCTGCTCTTTCTCTCTGTTGATCTCTTCTATATGCTACACTACATCTGTTCTCCTTGGTTATTTTCACTGCAAGCTGGCAGGATTTGTTTCTCTTCCAACATGCCAATTTAAAAAATAAATAATCCTGCATTGTGTATAAAATTCATTCCCATGAGACCAACCCTCTCCTAATGAAGTCAGTTGTTTTATTTTTTTCATACACCAGATCATTTACTCTGAGATGATATTAATTTACAACTGGAATCACAATTGACACCTGGCAGTGCACTGAACAATACGAGGCTTCCAATCTACATCATTAGATGCTCATGCTTTGCTGAATCTCTGCTCATTAAACTCCAAATCCTCTCTCCAGTGAAGTCTCAGCAGCTTGTTGGTCACTGGGGAGTTCCTTCTGAAATGAAGAGGTAGGGACACTCCACAAATGCCTCAAAAATTGAGGGCTGGAGCAGCTGTCCAGATTCCTGTGTCCCTAGCTTCATCTATTCTGGCAGAAAAAGCTGGATGATACGCATGATGGTGGATTCATCATTTATACTTTCCCCTTCCCTCATTTGAGCCAAATCCCTGATGCACGTTGGTAGACTCAGGCTTTGAAGTTGAGCTGGAGATATCCATTACAAACATAGCCTCCTCCAATCAGCAGAGATATGTTAGCTATGGTGCCGGAACAGCTATCACTTCCCACAGAGATTAGGACCAAAGGGAGATACTTCCAAAGCTATAAAACCCGAGTAATTACATGGCGAGCCATAGAAATACAGTTCTGGAGTCAAGCAGCTGCAGAAATCTGCTTTCCTGCCTTACTGCTTAACAAATTAGGTGTAGACATAATATGTCTACTACTCAGATCTCCATCATGGGACAAATCTGAGGGACATTCACAGAGGCTGGTACTGTTTCTGTACATGTTTTGTGGTTGTGGAAAGAAACAGATGCTATTTAATTGGAAAGTAACTCCCCCGCTAGACAGGCCTGGTTAGATTTGTGGTCTAGTACTTGTCACCGGTGATTGTTTCTAAGGGCAGACCTTGCAGTAACATTTAATCATTTCTTCCAGCTAAGACAAGCTATTGTCTCAGTCAAGAGGTAACGTTGCTCTGACTCACCCAGCAGAGTTTTTGACTGTGCACACAGCGTTGTTAGATTAGGTCTTACATGAGGCAATATAAAAGAACTACTTATTTCAGGTTCAACTATAGGCTAAGCAGCTCCTTTCCAGCTCAGGCCCTCTCTGGTGTTTTGTACCAGTGAGCAGATACATAAGTGATAGCAGAAGTAAGATTGGATGCAATTCATTTAATGTGCTGAAGTAATTCATGTTCACAGTAGAAAAGTCAGTTGTAAAATAAAAATAGAAAAACAACCAAAATTTATTAAATATTGATTGCTAAAGTGAAGTGGGATTTGGAATGCGGAGAGGGGAAGTTTTGAAAGTGCTTTCACAAGCAACGGAATTACTTGAGGACTACAGAACAGCTGCAGATTTTACACTGGTCACCTTCAGCCTTGTAAAACTGACCTTTGCAGCAGGGAAGAAACGGGTGATGTTAATCAGAGAAAGTTCTTGGAAGTAGAGAGAATGGTACTTTGACTGGATTTAGCAAAGGACCCATAAAGTGTAGGAAGTGAATTATTTTACGTATGTATTTGTGTGCTTGTGTATTTAAGAGATAACTATTATGAGTTGGGAGGAATTTGCATTCTCCTGTAACATTCAACAATGACATTCGACATGAAAAAATATCATCGTCAGTACTTACAGAGACTGGATATAAGGAAGAAATTTTTTACAATGAGGGTGATGAAACAGAGGAACAGGTTGCCCAGAGAGGTGGTAGATGCTCCTTCCCGGGAAACATTCAAGGTCTGTTGGACGGGGGTCTGAGCAACCTGATCTAGTGGAATATGTCCCTGCTCATTTACAGGTCCCTTCCAACCCAAACCATTCTATGATTCTATGATTCTGTGATTCTATGGATGAACTCTCATAGGACTTGTTTTCATACTATCGCTACTAGAAGAGTAGTGGAAGTACTAAATTAGTTTGTAGTGAAGATAAAAAGACACAAATAAGGACAGAAGAGTATCTGTAAAGCTAGTCATCCTTGAGACACTGAGTGGTACTGAGTGGTTGTCAATCAGTGTTCTGCAGGTTCCCAGACGATATATGAGATACTTCTATCAGACCTGTGAACGGTAAGAAAATCAAGCTTATTTTAATAGGGTGAAATAGAATACAAGGAGATCTACACTTTTCATGGACATTTTTTAGGAATCTGTGTAATGATAAAATGTGGAAGAAACAGGTAAGTTAGCTTAGACATATTGGTTGCAGAAAAAACTCCTTTCTTTTGACACATCTTATGTCTACTCTGTCTTTAATTCACCAAAAAGGTTAGAAAGAATGAGAAAGGAAGACTGTTCAGTGATTGTCACCTACATAATACAAGTTTTGTTTTCTTTTATCTTAGGAAATCCAGAAGTTCTTGCTTGAAATTGATTTCATTCTTTGTCTATCTGAGATAACTGTATTATCAATCCTGACAGAAAAAGACTGATTTTCTTTACTATGTGAATGAAAATATGGCCTTAGACAGGGGACATCAGAGGGGTGTCCATGGACATATCCCAGCCTTATGTTTGTTCACACATGCTTAAGCTCTTCTGTAAGTAATTGTACTCGTTTTGGCTGGCACAGTGTTAATTTTCTTCATAGTAGCTTGTACAGTGCTGTGTTTTGAATTTGTGACCAAAACAGTGGGGCTGAGGTGCCTAAAGGTGTTAAACCACAACAGACTCAAGTAAGATACTAAAGAAAATGGTGGAACAGAACTGCTGCTAGGCCTAAGCAGACATTTTTATTTATATGGTCTCCCTTTGGTCCTCTTTTGCTCCCATCATTTTTCCATTCAGCTTCCTGGAGTACTCGGAGCTGCGTCTGGCAGTTGGTTCCAGTTCACCTCTTGATAGGTAGCACAGCCATTTGAAACACTTGTTACACACAAAGTGACAAAGATTATAGTTTTAAAAAGCCATGATGGCAACTGATGTATTGTCTCTCAGCCATTTCTCTTGTTGCTGTTGCTGTCAATAGAATGGGCTCCTATTGTGACATTTCTTTCCTATTTCCATCAATTTTTGTCTTAAAAATGGGAGTTAGAGTTGTTACATGTCACAGTCTCTACTGTGCACTTAAAATAACCTCCTATGGATGCTGAGATTTAACTGCTTACTGGGACTATGTCAGGCTTTTAAGGCCTGTGAAAAGAACACAAGAGAGCAACACAGGTTTCTGGAGACAGGTTTATTCAAACTTGACTAAAGTTACGCAAGGCTCCTATTTTATACCTTGCATCTGATTTGAAAACAAATGCCATCAAGGGAAACTGAAGATGGCTAGCTATCATGAGGTCTTTCAATCATAACCAAAGTAGTACACAAGGGGTGAATTTGGCTGTTGCTTTCTGTAGAAAATGTCATTTTTGAAATCCATAACGTGAGAAATACTTTTTCGTAAAATTGAAGAGCTACTTAATAGTCATAGAATTGGTGTAAATTTTCAGTAGACCTTACATTGATATGCAATCCTAGTAATCCATTATGAATAGCAACGCCACACTCCCCAGACTAGCCGTGTCTGAAATAATGGGGTAAATAAAAAGCCCAGACAGAACTCATTTTGCTGACTTCTGCCTGGGTATCTTAGCCTCAATGACGATATCGTGCTGATGCAATAGGAATCACTATTTTGCCTTTTTGTAAGCTTTCCAGGACAGAGAATATCCCTTTGGTTCCATAAAGTACCACGTGTGGTGGGACCTTAATTTGTGTGTAATACATCTAGTTACTATTTCAATATGAATAAATAAAGCTAATCGTGTTTCAGTAAGAAATCAGCTTTTTAGCAGAGTCTTCCTCCTATATGATTGATTTCTTTCTAGGTGTACTGGTATTTGATGTGTGATTCATCCTTTTTTGATCATCCAGTCTTCTTCTTGTCTTAATTCTTTGGTCATGAGCTGTACATGCTTATTTGCCATTGTAAGACTAGACTTAAATAGCATCCACACACGTTATAACTGTACCCACGTGAGGTACCCAGACCTTGTATGCAGGAACCAGTATAAGTGGACACAGGAGATAGGAATTAGGAAGAAATACCTTTCCCTTGAACAAAAGGGAAATGGGGAAGAACTAATGCTTCAGAAGATGGTGTGGTTTTTTGTTTCATTGTGTTAACACCGTCGTCAACCCTTAGATCTCTTCCAGCTTCTAGAGAAGTCAATGGATTTTTGGGGTTGCATACCTTTTAGTTTTCCTTTCCTGTTTTACTAAATGGTAACTTGTGGATTTATTTTGGAACTTCATGTTCCTGTCCATGGTGATAGCATCTGAATGTAATCATTTAAAATTGATATCAATAACAAAGTCTCTGGTGACTATGGGGTATGGTCAGTATGAAACTGAGGGAGTAAAAGGTGTTGCACTGTCTTCTCATCTCCTAAAGGATAACGTTTTTCACAGTAGAACTTTCTGCACATAAATTGTGTGTTAGAAACATATAGAAACAGTCAGTCCAAGTCAGTTAATGCAGACTATAGTCATTTGGAACCAGGCTTGGAGATGTGATTATCTGATTGAGAATGTCAGGACATAATCACAGATTTTGGGTGAAGGCAGAATAAGGGTCACAACACACAGCTTATTAACACCAGCACTGTGGATAAAATATCTAGACTATAGAAACCAGAAGCAGGATGGTCCTGAGGTAATCAAAGCCACAAACCAAGTCTTCAAACTGTGATAATTAGGATTTCTGTTGACATAATCGTACAGGACAGGCTTTAGTCAGTTTACAGGGTGCATGTGTGTCAGGCCATTCTATTTCTGTTTGTTTTTTTTTTCATGTAATAACGATTTTTTCTGCTCTGAGAAAGACCCTTCCTTTCTAACAATTTATTTGAATCATAGAAAGGAAAAAAAGTCACACCAGGTACGTGAAGTTCTTTAAAGAAAACATTCATGAGGAATGAGGAATGTAGTTGACTAAAATTTCTTTATCCAAATTTGAAAACTGTTGCAGATAACAGTTGTGCATTTGGAAAGGAGTGGCTTGTAAGGAAGACGATTTAGTTGAGAGCAAAAACCCCATCAGCCTTCTTCACTAAGGAGTGTATTCAATCCAGTATGTAGTCATCATTTTTGTCATGCTGCAGGAAATCTCCTCTGCCATTCAAAATCCATAATATGTTTTTAAACCTTAAACAACAGAAATGAAAACAATACAAAACTGAAATTAAAATTAAGTTAAACTTCCTGGAATTGCCTAACTATAATTCTGCCACTGATCCTGGTGGCCTGGGCTCTGCAGTCTGCTCCCTGCTTAAAGTATTTCTTGAGATTTTGTTATCGCTGCCTTGCCCTGTGTGCAGTTACACAAAAGTCCTTTTGAATCTCTGCCACGGAGCTTGGGCTCAGTAACAAATGAGTGAGGTTTTGTCATTTGTGTGCCAATATAACAGATACAATAGCATGCCTGCTTCTGTAGCCACTAGATCTGAAGACTTCCTCAGTCTGTGAATTGCTATTTTGCCTCAGCACACATGCTTTATTTATACACCTCTTACTGTAACCCCTATCTAGTTCTTCAGGAACCCTCTTAGCAATAAGCACAGTCTCATCCCATACCTATTCTTCATCTGCAATAATCCCCCTCGATATGCATTCTTGTTCATCTTATTTTACCATCAAATGCAGTTTTAATGTAATTTTCATATTTTACTGGTTCTTTATAACAGCAACTTAGCTAGTATAAGCTGGGGTGAAGTAATTGGACACCCTGCACAATATTAACATGGTTTTTGAGTTAGGTGACTCTCTAGCACCATTATACTTGTTTCACCTATTGACATCATAACATCTCATCATTGTAACATAAGAACCTCCAATGGTGATAATGAGTAGAAAGGAGAAATAGAAGTGTTTGTTCTGTCCTGTTTGCTTTCTGATGTTCTTGTTCCTTCCATTAAAAGTACCCAAAGTCCCAAAATGAGTGCAAAGACTCTGTGTGTTTTGGCACGTACAGCTACACAGGTCCTATACTGTTTTTCTGTTTGTTTATGGTTGGTTGGTTGCAGTGTTGGAGGGAAGAGGGTGTGTGTGTGTGAGTTGTTTTGGTTTGGGTTTTTTTAGGGTTCAGAACATTGAAACAGCTGAGGAAATAAGTAAGTAAAGAGGAGAAAGTGACACAAAAAGAGCCTTGTATTTCAAGACAAATTTGGTCCTAAGGCTGTTAAATCCCAAAGATCTCTTTTATGTCTTTGCATAGGTCTAAGAGAGAGATGAATTTATGGACCATGGAAATACAACAGCAGCTTCTTCCTTACTGTTGCCTTACATACTCGGTATCCTTTTTGAAGTCAGAATAGCTTCTTGCCTTCCACAAGTCTCAAAATCTTTTACCACTGCTTACCTAAGGTTATGCATCTGGAAGAAATTCTTGGCGATCTAGCGAAATGTGCCCCCTTCTTTAAAATTTTACTTAATTGACCCACTCTAACCCTCATATCACAGCATTCTTATAGGTCAGGAATCAACAAATTACCTTAATCATGGAAATAAATTATCAGTATTGGACTCAGTCCCTACATAGTCAATGGGACACAAGTACACACTTAAAGTTAAGGATATCCTCAAAAGCTTTGCTAAATCAGGGACACAGTTAATGATGTTATTTCACTCTTACTGTTTCAAAAACAACACCTTTCCATAAATTGTGTGATTAGACAGTACCTATATTCCTTCTTTAATGACTGGAAAACCAGGGAAAATTTAATGTGTTTTTTTTTTTCTTTTGTTTTTCTTCCTGTGCACTTTTTTTTACATGTAGAATGCTCTCTTTGTAACTGAAGAGATGCATTACTGTGAAGACATTGATCTTACTTAATTTCCCTTCAGGTTCAACACAACAGTTTGTTCTTTGAATAAATATCTACTTCGAGTTGAGAAGTGGCATGTTCATTGATATTATACTACCGTTGCTCTTGCAGTCACTGCAGTGTTTTTCAGGTCCTTGGCCGTGAGACATCTTGATGGATAATAGAGATGGGGTTATCATTGTAACTTTTGAGCTACTTACCCTGTAAGTGGCTATCTCCTGCGGCATCATGATCTAGGAGCAGGGAATAGTCTCACAATTCATAAACAATAATATGTGTCTCACGTTAAACACGTTAAACGTGTGCCCAAGCATTATGACCTTAGGGTATTTGGATACATATTTTTTATTGCTGCTGTTGTTGTTTTCTTTTCAGAAAGACAATCACCATACTTAAAATGCATAATTAAAAAATAATAATAATGCAAGTCTTCTGCCAGAACTTGACTGGCAACAAGAACAGGGTTCTAATGTGAAGAAATCATTATTAACACACTCATTAGAGCCTCCACACAGAAACATGAGAAAACTAAAATAAGATTTCTGTTGCTCAGTGACCTACTTTTCCCCACTCTCAAAGATTAATTAGTTTAACAAACAACATTTGGATTAAATGGAGAAAACAAACCACCAACAAGACGGATAAGGCAACATGCAATACCTAATTCATAAAATCTAACTGTGATATTCAGTCTTTCTCTCTTGGGAAGCAACTATTAGGCAATTCTGTAGCCTTCTATTTTTCCACTACACAGGAGGTCTACAGGGATCTTCTTGGAAGAATCCTGTGGGAGACAGTCATGGATGAAAGAAAGGTCCAGGAGAGTTGATTGATTTTTAAGGATCACTTCCTCCAAGCTTAGAATAATACATTGTGACTTACAGGAAGGCAAGCAAAGGCAGCAGGAGTCCTGTGTGGATGAAGGAGGAGATCCTGACAAAAGTCTAACATAAAAAGGAACCATACAAGAGATGCAAGTAGAGACAAGTCATCCAGGAAGAAAATAAGAAGCATTGACCCATCATGCAAGGGTGGCAGCCCAGGTGGAGTGGAATCCAGTGAGAGGTGTGGAGAGTGACAAGAAAGATTTCTACAGGTCTACCAGCATGAAAAACATGACTAGGGAAAAAGTGGAGCAGGATAACTGATGACAAAGGCCAAGGAATTCAGTGACTTCTCTGCCCCATCCTTTAATGGTAAGGCAGATGTCCAGGAATCCCAGGCCGCTGAGAGTAAATGGAAAGTCTGAACTAAAGAAAACCTACCCTTGGTGGAAGAGGATCAGGTCAGGGAGTATTTAAGCAAACTAGACATACAATAGTCCATGGTATGTAAGAGGACACACCCATACATGCTGATGCAGCTCATTGATGTCAGTGAGATGCCACTGTGGACCATATTTGAAAGGCTGTGTCAGGGGGGAGCCATTTATGGAAGAAAGCAAATGTCAATCCTGTCTTCAAAAAGGGTAAAAGGAAGGATCCAAGGAATTGCAGGCTGGTCAGCCTCACGTCAGTCCCTGGGAACGTAACGGAGTGACTAATTCTGGAAACCATTTCCAAACATATGAAGGACAAGAAGGTGATTGGGACTAGTCAGTAAGGACATATGATAGGGAAATCATGCCAATACTGGGGACAATACCATTTAACCTCTTAATTAATGACTTAGATAATAGGGTAGGATGCCCCTGCAGTGGATTTGCAGACAACAGAAAGCTGGCAGGAGTAGATGACGCACTAAGCAGTTGTGACAACATTTAGAGGAACCTTGACAGGCTAGAGAAGTGGCTTGACGGGAGCTTTATGAAGTTCAACAACAGGAAATGCAAGGGTCCTTCCCCTGGGAATACCTTTGCAGATTTCTTCATGCCACTAGTAGAATTGTAAGTGTTATAGGGAATTTCCAGGAAGGGGGGGGAGGGTGGGGCTGTAGTTTTGTAAGGGACTTGGACTTCTTTAGCATTGAGAAGGCAAACTTCAGTTGCCAAGTTGGTTTTCCCAAGCACCTGTGTCCCATTTGTGAAACTAGCAGCTTTTAGATAGGATTACAAATGAAGTAAAGAGAGAAGGATTTGCTGCTTCAGGGCTTTATGTAACAGAATTCTCCATATTGGTTGATTTGTACTAAATCTTGTAGCTTTATCATTGACTTTAAATTAGCCAGCTGTTGTTTCCTGTTGAACACTACCAGAAAGTGGCTGATTGCTTAGTAAATCCAGATTTTCTCTGAATAGGTTTAAAGAGATGGAGACATTCACTTGCAAAGTTGCCTGTATATTTGACAAGTAATTGGTAGAACTTATTAATTGAGCGATGTTATTTTTCCTATCACAGGAAGCAACAATCTTCTCTATGTCTGGTTGTGCTGCAACTTTCTTGCACCATTTCTTTGTTACCCTAAAGAGGGAATGAATAAAGGAGGCACAGGTTTCTGTTTGCTCTGTGAGACTGAAAATTTGGAAACTGAAATTCAGAAAACAGAAATTTGCTTTCTCTTGCTACAACGTGGTTATCTCTCGAGTCTCTCCCCACCATTATGTAACAGCAAATTCATTGGAAGATATTCCTAATTCTCCTTTCTGATTCTTACTTAGTATCCATGATTCTGTCCCCTTCTTTTCTCTCCTTATAATTTTTTTCTTCATCTATCCATATCACAAGCAATACCATGCTTATATTACTAATTTACAGATTAACTTCTTTATGAAAAAACTTATTTGTTTCTGAAGTATTATGGAAGTAGATTTGTGATGCCTGCTGTCCTTTGGCTCTTTGTTTCATGGCTGTGTTATCCTCTGCCTAAAAGTGCCCATTCTGCTTGATGCTTTTCCTGTACCTGGTGTGGATTTTCTCATGTGTTTCAGTTTTATTGTTGACAAAAAATTCTGGACACTTCCTCAGTGGGATCACTATTTTACATCATTCTCTTTATTCATTTACTGTTTTCATTAATCTTCTTTGTCCTTAATATATTTGAGACCTTTTCTCTCTCTCACGGACAGTTGAAACTGAAAATGAAGTTTTAAAGATATTTGGACAGAGGACAAGGGAATGAAAGACAGATAACACACAGGCTGATCATACAGGTTTAATTATCCTAGGAAATAGATTTAAAAATATGATTATTTTGAAAATAATAATAAAAAAACCAAACTACAACATTTTCAATAAACCTAAATTAATATTTTCAATAGAGCTTAAAACGTGGATAAAACAGTAGCTGAGATTTCACTGGGAAACTCAAGAGACATCTACATTATAATATGAATATGATAATATTTTATATTATACATAAACATTTAATTTTGAATTTCCTGTTTATTCCATCTCATCTAAAGGTAGACATCTAAAATGGATTGGATACATTGAATTCTAGAAGTGAGCATTTAAAATCAGACATAAATGACTGAATTTGGCTGCTGAAACTTAGGCATCTTACATCATTTGATACTCTCATGGGTATCCAAAAAAACTGTGTGGGGATGACAGATATGCACAGAACTCATGAAGGAGTCACTTGTGTCTTTCTGGTGTAGTGTATGGAAGTCAGGAGTATCTAAGAGGACACTAGATGCCTATATTCAGTCATTGAAACCTATTGCAGGGGTGGGATTCAGAGTGAGACTCAGATATCTAAATATAAGTGTCTTCAATTCAGGTGCTTACATGTGAGCCAAGTGTCTAAACTCCTGTTATACTCAACAGAGATGTCACTACTACAGTCAGTGAAGCCTTAGAGATAAATTTAGCTATAGTTGAGACATAACAACTCAATTTATCTTAATTTTTGTAGCTGAATTCTGTCTCAAATGTCACTGTTTGCATGATAGATGCCTAAAGTTTGATCAGACGAATTTTCATTCATATGTCACCACCACCATTGTATACTTTTCACGGTCTAGATGAGATCAGTCTTCCTCTGTGTCTGTGCAAAGGAAGCCACTTCAAAGGCTGTTTATCACCCAGCAGAGCCACACAGGACTCCTAACCTCTGAGAAGCCTTTATGTCTTCAGACAGTACCCAACAGACATTCCTAACTTCCCCAATATGTTCTGGCATGAAGACCCCCTACTATTTTTCTGTTGTTCTTCTCCAAAATCAGGTGTCCTAACCATAGATCTTCTCTGAAGAATGTATTCCTTAGGAAGCAGCCCTCTTTGTACCACTTTCTAGCTCATACAATGGACACAATATAACTGGCTTCTTTTTCAATCCCGGGGAATTCCCTGTAAGCGCTTCCCAAGTCAATGTATTTTGATTATTAAAATGTCTTTTGCTATAATGCCCACAACATAACTGTCAAGGGCTACAACTCTGTTATGTGGAGACTAAGTGCTAAGGCAATGGATGCTCTCATACTATTTTGTTCTTATCTCTGTTTGAAACTGTTTCTTTGTGTCTTAGATATCAAACTTTTCAGGGCAGGGCTATATTTTTGTCCAGTAGGACAGAGAATGCCATCATGGCTTAGCAGGGAGGGTTTATACACATAACATTGAACAAACAGGTTAAAAATATGGTTTAAATAAAACATGTTTTTGTTACGAGCGAGGTTCTTCAGAAAATATAAGAATAAAGTTGCTTAGCTCTGTGGTAGTAATAGTGAATTATCACACCTTACAGATAACGTAAGAGAAAGAATATGGCAGAGGCAGCAGCACTGGCATATCCAATCATGAAACTGTATTTAATGAGAATTATTGCATTCTGTAAGTCGTGTTTTCGCAGGGGAGTCTACAGAGACCTCATGGTACCTATAATTACAATCCGTTATCTGTTGATCTTCTATTCTATATCTGTTGATCCTCTGTAGTTCCACCATTCCTTCTAGGGATGCCTAATGATGCCTCTTGCTGGCCAGTGGCTTTGATGTGTAATACGTTTGTTAAGCAGCTTTGATATTCGCCTCCTTTGTAATGTTATAGGTTGCTTTGGTGTGGGATGTTTTTAGCTTTCCACCTTTATGAGATCTGTGGCTTGGCCGACATACAGCAATCAATGACCTCATTACATGCCTTTTCATCTGGTATGTGCGTTTTCATCCTGGTACTTTTACATTCAGCTGGGCTGAGCCTCATTGCTCTACTTGGGATTCACTCCTCCCTCTTCCCCCCTTCTCACTTTAATTGAATAGTCATATTTATCATTATATTTATGTCTCATGGAGGCTTTTGATGCACTTCAGGAAGAGGTGATGTTACTTTTAGCACAGTATTTATCTGGTAGGTTGTCTAGACTCTGATTTTAGGTGAAGTTTTCCCCTTACTAAGGGTTGTTCTGCATTTGCAAAGGCAGAGGCTGGTTTAGGTGGTGAGAGGCCTTTGTCACACTATTCGTTTCTGATCTGGATTTCTCTTTTTCTTGTGCTGATTGGATTTTTTGCAGTATGTTTATTTGTTCTGTGGCTTATAAATAAGTTCTGTTTTCTTAAGTATGGATGATAAGCTTTTGCCAAGGCCTGATTTTGCTCTGAAGTGAATCAAATCAAACTTGCTTTGCAAGTGATAATGCCGCTTGAAAAATGAGCAAAGCATGCCTAAAAAATATCTTCCACCTTAACGTCCATGTAGAACAGACACTTAAGGGTGCAACTCCATGTATTTGGGACTGTATGAGATCAGCTGTAATGCGCAAACCTGCCACTTGGGGATTGTGAGAAATGGTGTGCTAAATGGCTCATTGCCAGGAGCTGTGCATAAATATTGGATTCAGGTCAATAGTATCTGCAGCTGTTATTTTAGGGGGCATGGTGAATCTGTGAAGATAGAGGATAAGAAGAAATTTAGAACTGATTAAAAGAAATGTCTGACTAGCCCATGAAATTCATGGTCACAAGAGACCAAAGAAAGAGTTTGCAATTAAAAATAAAGGAGAGTAATTTTCTGTCAGAAAAGAGACTGACCCAAAAGCTGTGATGTGTGTCCTTCTCCAGAACATAGATAGAACAGACTTAACTATTTGGCGTATTTCTTTTCCTAGCTTTCCAAGAGGATACATTCCTGTCTGCTTTCCAAAATCCTTTTGGCATTCTGCTTTCCAAAATCCTTTTGGCACAGCTCCTAAGAATTTCTTCTGGGTTTGCATTGAAATTCATGTTTTCGATCAATGTATCTTTCTCTCTCTTTATTGTATCCTCACCCTATAAACACTGAATTTTCTACAACCCTGAGATTCAGGAAAAATATATTATGCATAAAAATGTAATTAAATTAATGTTCTCAGAATATCTACACTGAACAAAATTTAGTAACAAGTACTTGAAGAACGATATTACCCCTCTACAGTATGACAGTTTATAAGACTGGTGGATTTCAGCACAATCCTCCAGGTCAGAACTCGTTTAAAGGGCCATAAATGTCCCCCTGATGTCTGTTTTGAAAAGAGCATTTTCCTTGTGCTGAAAGGAGATCCGGGAGGGTGTCTCCACAAGATATGGAGACATGGCAGGACCTACAGGCAGCCCTTCAAAGGAGTGTGCCATGAATGGCAACTGCTCCTGGTGTCATGTATTCTCACAAATGGCTGTCTAGCTGATGTTGCCAGGCAGACAAGGGTTCAATAAAAGACACAGTCAAACCTGTAATTCCCCAATGCTATATTTTGATATTTTTTGTGTGTTTGAGTCCACACAATCAAGATTAGATTTTTTTTTCACTAAAATATATATATACACACATACATTTCCTGTAGGGAAAAAATACGTACAATGCAATGGGCTTATATTGATTAGTCGACACGTCAGTCCTAAAGGAAGAAAAAAAATTGTCTTTTGTCTTCTACTTGTCATGTTTTTGTTGACATGGGTTGAAATATTTATTATTTCTGCTCTATGCAGTAAATAATGGATATCATTACACCGTAAGCTTTAAATTTCTGTTCTTCTATTGAAATCCATTTTTTCATCCCAAAGTTTGCTTTGACAGTCTGTTTTTCTCCATTTTTTTATTTAAAAAATCTCTGTATGCATTTTCATTTCAAATTATAAAGAACCCTAACAGAATGTGTTAAGATAGTTGAGAATATTTGGAAGAACAAATCGGTAGCTAATTTACTTTAAATATGAGTTATGTTTTTTGGTCTGTTTCTTGTGTCGGTGTCTCATAACATCTGGAGGATAATTTGATCTAACAGTTTGTTTTTCTTCCAGAAGTTGGTTTCCCTTCCCTTCCCTTCCCTTCCCTTCCCTTCCCTTCCCTTCCCTTCCCTTCCCTTCCCTTCCCTTCCCTTCCCTTCCCTTCCCTTCCCTTCCCTTCCCTTCCCTTCCCTTCCCTTCCCTTCCCTTCCCTTCCCTTCCCTTCCCTTCCCTTCAAACTGCTGGGGAAAATTGAAAAAGTAAGAGAAGGATTTTGCAGCAAAGAAGTAAAAATAAATCACATAAAGAAGGACAAGATGCCATACGCTCATGCCATTCCTGACCCATTTTTGTCCAGCTTACTCTTAAAAATCTGTAACAGTGATGATTACACAAGAATATTCCAGTGTTTCACTATCTCCACCCTTCAAAAGTTGAACGAGCAGTGCTAAGTTCAGTTACCCACACATAGATGTCTAGAACCAGGTTGACCAATCAAACTTAGTCATGAAGAGATCAGAACATCTCAAATAGAAACTCCCAGTACTACCCTAAGAGCAAATCTTTGCCTAATGTAAATTAGCATAATGCCATTAAACGAATTTATTCAGTGAAGCAGTTTTGATGTATTGCAGTTGAATAGCTTGCTCACAACTGTTTTACCTCATTAATCCTTACAATGGTTTGGGAAATGCAGACAGGCCACCTGAACTAAATCCCAGATGAAACAAATTTGGAAGGAATGTTCAAAATGATAGGGATCCTACCTTTATTATGCCAGCATCCCTCAAACCATTCAAAGAAATGCTGCTGCGTGTCAGAAATCCATTATGAACTCCAATATCTGGGTTTAACACCATGGCTGTTTCAAATTGCCTGGGTTTGAAACCTGAAATATATGTGCCAGTACATATGAAACTTTCTTTAATTTAAAAAATGGTTTAAATCAGTCTTTGAAGAGTGCAGAGCACTCTTTTTGCTTGCTTAAAATTAGTTTAAGACTTTCTTCTTGCCATATCATAGATCAATAATAGTCTTCCGCTGTCAGGTAAACTATAGAGGAAGTGAGGCCTTAATCCCTTTCAAGTCTTTACATTCTCTTCCAGTTAGTGACCCTGCAAAAAAGACAAAGGGCAATAGCAACATGTTTGACGGTGTTCAGAGGATTAATAACTGCTGTGCTTTTGTGCATCATTACTGCAACATCTGAGCAGCACAGACTTTAACATCTTCAGATGCAGAACCCTTGGTTCTTGGAGATCTTCAAGAATGTACAGAGAGTTTTCAAGTGAGTTCCTCATCATGTAGCAGGAATTTGGAGATCTTATTTGATACGGAGGTGCATCCAAGCTAAGGCATCCAAGGTTATATTTCTATAATATTGGAATCAGGAAGTAAAGCGTGGTTGTTGGACCAAACAATTAAGACTGACATATGTCTGTACATGTCTTGAATATTCTTACCAAGAAAACTGATTAGTTCACTCAAATTGAACTATTGTATACACAGTGTAGGTAGTACAGCAGGTTCACTGGGTAAAACAGGTTCCTTTTGGGATAAAGATCTTACTTTCTGTTGTACAAACTGATGGCAACCTATGATAGTTGGCATAAGCTATGTGGTTTTACAGAAGATAAGTGACTGTCCCCAAACATTAGCATTTATTTATTACTTATGGCTATTTGTATTTATTATTTATCTCTGTAGCCAAGTGTTTCCTGCACATTTGCCCAGGCAAAGCCACAGTGCTTGATCCCTGCCCCAAGGAACTTACAAACTGATCTGTAATTACTAAGAAATATGGAAATTACTAATTTTGTGCAAGAGGCACTGCATAGTCCCCAAAGAGCTTCATGAAAGGAGGTAACAGAGATTGGAAAATGACTAATACTGAAACATCAAGTATTTAATTCCTTAAGTGAAGTTGTGTGTGCTACGTGTGTTGCAAAAAGATAAAATGTCTCTATACATTTCACAATTAACTCTTTTATGGATTTTTTTTTTTCCCAGCTAGAGCATATCTTACCCATCATTTGTAAAAGTTAAGCACGCTGTGATTACTAACATACCCATCAGCAATACACAATCATCTCCCTTATTTTAAGCTTCAGAAAACAAAGTGGGGGAAGCAGAGAAATGCTAGCCCCAGATACCTACCTCACTGTGATACCCTAAGTAAAGAATGACGGATCTGTGCTCTTATCTACTGGCACCAGAGTAAAGTCTGTGACACAGTTAGGTTTGCAAAGATCACTTGAAATACCTATGGCATTTCCCAAACTATATTATAGGGGGGAAAAAAAAAAAAACAAACCAGGATTCAGCCTTCTAAAATCAGCCTAGCCCTTTCAAGGAGGTTCTGGCTAAAGGGATACAAAATCTGTAGTCATGTCTCAATCTTCCTGAAGTCACCTGCGTGTGATAGAAGTAAACATACATGGGGTTAAAAACATTTATTTTTGCAACAGAGGGAAAATTCACTTTCCCAATATATGGCTTAGCCCTTCAAACGAATGCAGGAATATGCTACAGTATCAGAATAAAACTGGAGTAATATAGCCAAACACGGGGCGGGGGGTGTGTGTCTGAATTTACTAAATTATCTTTTATGACAACTGATAATTCTATAATTTGTAGAGATTGGGTCTCATTGTATTTCCACTGTTCAAATATATAAATACAAAAGACTACTCATTGCCACATAGAATGTCATTAGAGAAGACTAAGAAAACAGCAATTTATTTGTGCCTGAATGAGAACAAAGGAAATCATTCTGTGTAAGTAAACTCTGTTTTGTTTAGTTATGAGGTCACACACTGCACTGTCTCTCTTTTTCTCTTCTTTCTTGCTATTTTTTTTTTCTCTTTCTCACTCCTCACATAATAAATACAAAGACATGTAAATTGAGCCAAACTCTTGATTACCATGGGTAGAATATTGTAAACAAAGGTGTGGGACAATGTAAAACAAAGGCGTGAACGGTACTGTGACACAGAAAACACATCACAAATGCAGATTTTTTCAAGGAAAAAGTTAAAAGCTGACGGAAATCAATTTCACTTGGATTCCTCCACAATAAGAACATTTAAATACAGTCATCTAGGTGTTAGTAGTATTGCAATGTGGGAAGTGATAGCACAGTATGAGACTGAACACAAGCAAAGTGGGAACTGATGACTAGAGAAAAATCAAGCAAATTACAGGAACCTCCCTTGTTTTATAACAGGAAGCTTGGCCAGTGAAGTCATGAGCAATTTACTCATCCCCTATGAAATATATATTGATTTGTTACTTTGTTTTATTTAATCTGACAATAAATTAATGTATCTTAAATAACCTGAACAGTCTAGGATCTCACTTATTACTACTGCTTGTCCATATAAAATTACTAGCTTAGCAAATGGATTAAATTTTATCTCCGTTCTATAAATAAGGAACTTGGACACAGAAAGCTGAAATGTAAGCTTATACTGCTGCCAAAGGCCCAACAGAAGGTTAAGCAGTTATATTTAACATAATTTTGGTCTACCAGAATACAAACTACTTTTTTTTTTTTAATGTTTACATAGTTTTTACTGCAGGATAATGCAATCTCTTTTTTTGATTTATAGCAGAAGACGTCCATAAAACTTCAATCGTCTGAAAATCAGACATTTATTGTAAGCTTATTATCAATGAAGAGGGAGATTAGTATTTCCCAAGTGCTGGTCAATTCAATCTAAATCATCGTAAATTTGTACTTGAGCAACAGAGTGACCTAACATTTGCATGCCTTAAATTACTTGTCTCCCCTCCCCTAGGAATTTAACTTATCTTTTCTAAGTACATTCCTGAGTAAACTGTCTTTGTTTCTGGTGGCAAACTTTCCAACACACTGTCCTTCTCCATATTACTCACATTACCTTCAGGACTGAATGAAATCTGGGGGAGGATAGTTGTTCTACAGTGCTGCTGTGGCTTCCCTGTTGGATTAACACAGCAAGTATCAGGTGGCCCTAGCAAAGGAGCTTTTATGCCTTTGGTTCCTGTCCTTTCCCCATTAAAATGGCCTCTGCGGCTTCCTGTAAGGTGAAGGGAAAAGTGTGAGTTAACTAATGCAATACACCAAAATGCCTGCCCCTTGACCTCTCTGTCTTCAGTGCCTTGATGACATTGCGTGGATTTTAAATGTACACAATTTCATGCTCAGCTCAATCACCGTCTTCTCAAATGCCAAGTACAAGCAAATATTCTAATCATTTATTTTGATTTGATACTGCATTTGTGAAATATCACAAACTATACCGTTGCTTTCCTCTGCAGTTCAGTTCCTGGTGCTTATTTACACAAGCCACTATCAAAGTGTGTCAGGGAAAGTCAGGTTCTCTGTTAACTACTATGGGAGTGTAGACAACCAGTTGGGATTTAGACACCCGCTTGTACATGCTTAAAGTCAGGTGAATGACTTTTACATGCTTAAAGTCACTCAAATGAACCCCATCTCAGCAATTTATACATCAGACTTCCAGATATGAAAAAGAATACTCATCTGTCAAAGTCAGGAGCCCAAAACACAAGCCCTGTGGTCCAAAAAAAAGAGGAATATGGTGTTCTGAGGGCATAGCTTGTTATTTCTTTTTAATTCTGAGACCCATTTCCTTCAAATGTCAGTTGAATTGCACTGACTCTCAAATGTGTCTAAGCATCCACTTAACTACATGGGCACATAATTCACTGTGTTACGAGTAAAGCAAACCAAATGTGCGGTATGAGGTTTGGTGCCTAAATGCCGTTCAGTGTAACAGTCTGTGATGAATTATTCTTTAAAGATGCTGCCCCTTTCCTTGAAAGTATTCATTCCCCTTTTCCTTTGCAGTTTCCTAGTGAAAGACAAAACCCATGGATCAAACACAAGGTTAATGGAAACCTTTCAGTGGACTTCAACGGTAACTTGATAAGGTATGGGTAAAGGATAGATACTGGCCACTTCCTGAACAGAATTTGAATGAAGGCTTCGGCATGTGCCTCTGAATTATTGTATGATTAAAGATTGATCTCTTTCAAGAGATAAAAAGAAAAGCACTTATAGCACAGTGCACTTGTATTTACAGTTGCCTAAAGAAGGCAGAGAGGTGTCATATGTTTATGTCCTGTTTCTGTAGGAATTCACACACAGGTGGACAGGAGTCTTGTTGTGAGTGAGTAGCAAGCATCCAGCTTGCAAACCAGAGCAGTCAGGCAGATGTTAACACAGGGTAGCCAGAGTCTCTGAGATAAGAGGATGAGAGTGGCGCACTGCAGTTGTAAAAGCCCAAAAGCAGGGGGTCACTGAGTGTGGAAACCAGACACATCTTCTATATTTAAAACTCAGAGTATTTATACTGTAACAAAGACATTTAGTGTATTTATTAGCAAGTTTGTAATGTAGTTACCAGAGGGAGACAGAGAGACACTACATGAACGTGTTATCTGCATATATGTATGTATACGTGTATAAAATGTGTCCATGTATGTATAGACACACTGTTCTCATTTTCTCAAATATCTGTTTTTTAGACAACACAATTAAGCTTCTGATTAGCAAACCTGACAACAGTTCCTCTTCCGTACACTTTCTGGAGGCTGTCTCTAGCTAGGATTGCCTTTTAAATAATCAACAGTAACCTTCCACTCTACTAGCTACGCATATTAATTTTTACAGGATCTATTTTAAGCTAGTGAGTATATGTAATTCACGCTTTTTTTAATAGCTTAGGATTTTATCTAAGAAGTTTTATGCAAAGATTGCTCTGTGACAGATCATCTGTGTTTATGGTATAAATTAATGTGAGTGTTATGTTAGCCATTGTAATTATACACCTTTGAAAAAGAAAATTGTGAAAGATATAATTGGGCATTATACAAAATGGGTTTTAATGCCTGATCCAGTTGCATATTGTTAGAAATTCAATTTTTTAGACTTTTTTTTTTTTTTAAACAAAGAACTTTTTGGAATAGAGAGCATGGGATTTGGGGTGTTGGTAAAAGTTATGTCCACTGTTAAAAATAGTTTAATGTACTTATCTGTAATTGCACAAACCTCACAAATTTTCTACCATGTGACAAATGATACTGCTGCTGAGAGAGAAATTTTTATTATGTTGATTAACTTTTCCAAGATGCTATAGGCCATATGCCATTACTCTGAATTGTAATTTACTCTGAGAGTAAGTTAGTTGATTTTATTATGACTGCTCAAAACCTAAGGTAATATGCTGTGTGAGTTGCACTCCACCATTAGTTGATTATTTAGCTGCTACTATAATCTAGGAGTATGACTTTTGCTCCAGGCTGGGTATATAGCAGCTTAAAATCATAAATAGCTATTGAACATCTGAAGGGGTTTCTTGCACTTCCAGGTTATGATGCAAAAGAGAAAGAAAAAGAAAAGAAAAGACAACTGTGATCTCATTTATCATCATGGGAGTTTTTGCATTCCATATCTTAAGGAAAGTTCAAAACTTCTTTCTGCTCTATTTTTTGACAAGAACAACCAGAGAATAAATTATGCTTTGGGTATCATCATGCTTTTGTTTTCACTGCTGACCAAGTATTTTTGCTCTTTTTATACACTAAAACCTGTCTTTCTTTGCAAACTGTCTTCCTTTCACTCTTGCCCACCCAAATCTGAAATGACAATGATTATTTGCCCTATGGTACTTTCTGTTAGAAGAAAAATAACCATCCATTTTTAGTCATGCATATTATTTTCTTTGTTTTTACTAAACTCTTTAACAATTAGATTTCTTGGAGTTTAAAAAAAAAATGCATTATCCTCTGCAAATATCTTCTTTACATCTAAGTTTACCTGGACTTTAGTAAAGCCTTTGATACGGTTTCCCACAGCATTCTCATGGAGAAACTGGCTGCCCATGGCTTGGAAACGAGTGCTGTAGGCTGGGTTAAAAAATGGCAAAATTCCTATTTGCATTAGAAAAGCTAGAATGTTCCCCCTGGAATAAAAAGACATTTTGATACCTATTTCTTAGACTTCTCTATATTTGAGGTATAATCATACAGAGGTCTGGAAGATTTGGTTTGGCTATTTGTTTGCAGTAGTGGATCTCCAAAACATGGGTTATGTTCAAGACGTTTTATGAGAAATTTTGACGGGCTTGAGGGTATCCTCTTTGGACACACACACACTGGCTTCCCACAGGAGTCCATTTTAGATTAATTTTAAAGCGAAACATTTGTGTTGAGGTAGAGGGACATCTCAAGGATACCCTAAAATTCAGAGCATGCTCAAGTATATATTTCCCTAAGGAGTCAATATAGTACTGTGGCTGACTAGTCTTATATGTCCCATTTCCTGTTGCACAGAGAAAAAAAGAAAAGGGAGAAAATAATCAAACTCAGACACCATGCTGTGAATTTCTTCCATGATACCAAGCAAGCACTGAAGAATAGTGGCTTAATGTAAGCCACCAAATCATATATACCTTCATTTTATAAGACTGGAAGACTACCATATCATATGGCAAATTCCAGCTCCTAACACAATTTAACAATGTTGTCTTAAATATTATCTTTCATTAAAAAAAAAAAAAATAGTGTGTTCCTATTGTTGTGCTGAATATAACCAATGCAGCAACATCTGCTGAAGATGTGACAAACAAGAACTATAGCTCACACAGATGTGACGTACCCTAATTACTCTTAATAAGTTAACATCTCTAATATGCTGCCCAAGAGGTACTACCCAAAGTATTTTCTCTGGGGAACAAGAAAATTGGGCTGCCATTGCTAAAGAAACAAGATGTTTCCAAGATTATCCTGAGGGTAAATTGTCTCTTCTCTCAGACATTTCCCAGCTGACTTAGAGACAGCACGGAAAAATTTGCAGAGAGGAAGGGCATAGACATATGTTGCATGGACACGGATCTTGTAATGGAAAAAGCCCATGGCTGAAAATGGTACATACCCTGGTTTGTGCCTCTACTTAAAGTACTTAATATTGTATCAATGAACTGCTGATGTCAGTATTCCCTTAGGAGACACTAGATATTTTCACTAGAGGAAAATGTGACCCTTTTTGAAAAACAGCTCAAAAATTTTATACCTGTTTTGTGGGACATCGTGTAAAAGATGCAGATTTACAAAAGGCCTATAATGCTCCCAATAAATTAATTTTTAGTAATCATAGAGTTCTTTATTAATGTTTGCCTTTAATCAGCTTATACCTTTTTGTAACACAGATGATCAATAGTCTGTGTTCAAAATGCATGCTAACAGAGGTCAATAGCTGATCGCTCTTAACTAGGTGTTGCTCATTAACTCACAGTCATGAACTGAAATGTTTAAACTATGTGTTTTCACCGCTTCTAATAAGTGACTGTGGTGAACTGTGAGCTACTGTATACAAGTTTGTCTGTGTTTTGATAGCTGCAGTTAGAAATGATGTTGGAAAGTGAGGGAAGCAGGTACAAACAGTATCATACAGTGATGTAATTGCAGAAAAAGCAGTTGAGCAAGCTGGTAAGTAAGATCAGATTTGAGGATGAAGTGAAAAGACTGGGATGTGTACAGCTTGTGCCTGGGACTACCGAGATATTTTTATTTGCTACTGAGAAAAGTTAAGCTGAGAAAAGCCGGTTCGTATTGCAGAGCTGGCATTACTTAAAGCGAACAGTGTGCTGCTGGGAGGTTTTACTTGACTTTTTTTTCCCCCTGAAAGATGCCAGAAAACTTACTGAAGACTAACAGATAAGCTTTTCTTGCAAGTCACAGGATATTCTGTACTCCCTGTAATAGATAGCATGTAAATAGGGATACTGAGATGTCCGAGGCACTTTTCAAATTGGTAATTGTTCTGCTCTTTCATTATGTCACTATAACAAAAAGTCACTTTCAAGTTGTTGTCGGTCGGTATCATGACATTTCCCTTAAAAGAAAAAAACCAACCAACCAACCAACCAACCAACCAATGAGATGTGAAAATTAAAATTAGAAATCAAATGTGACAGGTCATACTATTGCCTGGTAATCTCAGGAAAGAGAGAAGAGGAAAGAAAAATGTCTTCTCTCTTGAGAAACCAACTCTCTCCAGGAGCTCTGTGATTCACCTTGAATTAAAGAGCAGCTTCTGCCCATAACCGACTGCTGCAAAAACAGCAATCTCCAAAGTGTTGGTGTGCCTCTGGTAGACATCTAAATAAGTATGTGAGACAAAACTGTCCTCAGCTAGTCTGACTTCATGTCACCCAGTATGTTTTCAATATTTTTCAGTGTAGGTACTTTGGTGGACAGTCATCTTGAGTTTGTATGTGGGACTGGCATTCACATGGCTGGCCAAAGCTCTAGTGCCATGAACTACAGACAAGTTCAATTTCTGCTCTGTGTTTTTCTTACCTTAAATCCTGTGTAAAATTCTTAAAAATGTCTCCAAAGACAGGATGTCACTTGCCTTGCTTTTTTCTTTAACATTATGAATAAATGAGCTTTTATTTCTCGCTTCATCTCCTGGTCTTATTTTGGGATGTTTTATAACTTACAAGGAAATATTGAGTAATGGAATAGAAAGTCATACATAAAGATTATAAAGATCACATACCTCAGTCTGACAATATGAAAAATAAAACAGTTGATGATTACCAGTCAAAAGTTATTTAGGACATTATGATCAAATATATATATATATATATTAAAAATATATTAAATATGTCAGAAACAACTTACAAAGACAGAAATATAGACATCTGTATTAAAGTTGTGGGGGTTTTTTTAAGCTGTCTAAAGACTTTTGAAGGCTGAGATTTCAATAAAAATAAATTGAAAATATAAAATCCAATATATTTGTTAAAAACATTATTATGAAAGAAAAAATGTTATAATTTTTGTTTAGGAGGTAGGTTATACACAGATGTTCATTTGGGAAGCCAACACATCAAAGTTCATGACATCTGGGCTGTGATTCATGTGGAAATGAAAGAAAAGGAGGAAAGGAGAAATTCAGGAAGACAGATGCAAAATAGTTCTTGTGCTGCCATATTGGTATGTTTGGTGGCTATATGCCACACCTTCAGGACAGTTATTCTCTATAAAATAGTAATTAAAACAAATCCCCTTGAGAATTCAAGGGTATGGAAATTTATTCTATGGGTAGGAATCCGAAGGGATGATAGCTCAAAAATCCAACCTGGCAAAATATCTTGGCTCTCAATGATAAACTACATATTACTGAAGACAAGAGTAGTCTTGTTACAGTCCAGGTATAACCAGCAGAAGATCAGCAGATCAAAACATCAGCAGTATTTTGCGTTGCTTCCCTTTGTGCTTCTCAGACACCCGTCGCTCTGGCACACCAGCTGTCACTAGTCGATAGTCTGACGCTTTTTTGCATTATTAGGAGCTAAATGCTAAATGCCATGATTCCAGATTTGCTTTTGTATCTGTCTTGCAGACCTAAACCTCACAAATAATGCAGTCCTCAAATGTGAGCTTTTAAAAACCAAGGTCATTTAAGAAAGCCACATTTTAAGAGGATTTTTTTGTTGCTTTATTCCCAGTGAGAGGCTGTTGAAATGAAGCTTGTTTGCTTCCAGAGAAATCCTACCAAAGCAAAATTACAGTACTGCTCACTTTTAAATTTCACAGCAAAGTAGCACTTAAGGCTTATTGCAGTGCATTAGATTTAAAACCAATTAAGTACAATGCTAAATCAGTGTAAACCACATTTCTGAATTTATCTACAACATAATGAACAACATCTGCATCTGCAAAGAAAAGATTTATACTGAGCAACAAAACAAAATGTGTTGACAATTTGAGCAGTTTTCATTCCCTTATGTCATATGTCTTCATTATTTGGTAAAGCTTTACTATAATCCTTCATTGTTAGAGCAGTAAAAGGGGAAAAACACCCAGATCGCAACACATTTAGGTGTTCATTTCCTCTTCTCAGCAAAGGTGCATCTTATTTACCTCAGGAGCTTTTCTAATTTGAAATCTATTCAGGATTTGACAAGGATCACCTTTCTTCAGGTATGTTGGAGGATCAAGGATTATCTTCTGACCTCTGATGGTCATTTCTAGTACTGCCCTCTCCAGAAAAGTGACTTTCAGTAAAGGAAACCTGCTCCATTTATCTTCCTAGATGACAACAGGCAGAAATTATGACGAAGGGAACCAAAAGGCTCCAATGCTCTTTAAGGGACCAAATACCACCTTCGACAGAGCTGAGCTTCCTTACTAAGTCTGCCTGAAGTTTCATGCGTGACCTTTAACAAATAATTTACATACTGATGTGGACACAGTTTGTACAAACCTGTTTTGCAGGGTTGACTCTTAAAATTTGCCTTCTTATAATTCACCACTCTTAAAAGAAGGTAGGAATAAGAGTTTATTTTACTTTCTTGGCTTGTAAAGCTGTTACTTCCATGGGGCTCCTTCTTCTTACAGACGTGTACAGCACTTGAATCAACAGAAAGGGAGCTTTGGTCTGGGTGTCTGAGCCCTGTGGTGCAGGAGTAATTATTTCATGTTTGTGGCTATTTTATGAATGTCCTACTGACAATGCTACAGATTGACCTATTTATTGATAACGTACGTATTATAACACACAGCAAAACCAGCAAAAGCTTCCACTGCTGCTGCCTTTCAGCTCTCTGGCAGCAACATACTTCTTTGAGTAAAAGAAAAACCTTATTCCCGTTCAATTTTCAATGGTTTTCTTTTGTGATGGACAGCATAGGAGGAGAGATGTTCTTAATGGTGATTGTTTCTGTGAGACAGAACTATTTTCTACAGAGAGGTTACTAGTAAGAAAATATTCATAAGGGTACCTCTGTATTTTAAGGATTAGCCCTTAGTGTTCATACAGCGGTCATGAGTCCCCATTTCAAAGAGGCTTTTGGTTAATACTGCCCTTATTTATTTTTGAAGTCGGGTCCTGCTTCTGTCGTTATGGGCCTGTAATCCTCTCATGCTTCTAGAAAATACAGTGCTAGCTGATGATAATTGAGCTGCATGAAGACTGACCAAAATTGATGTGAAATTTTATTATAAAGCTGAAGTCCTTCATCCCTGGTACATGTGGAGTTTCTGTTCTTCAGGACTGGGATGTAGCTCAAACTACACGGCAGGAGTTTGTGCTGTCTTGGCAATAAGCAGAAGATGCAATGACAACAGCAGCTTCATTTAGCAGTCTGTTCCTCCTGGATGGCATTCTGTACCAAAGTGTATGACATATTATTGTGGCACATCTGAAACCCAGCAGGGGGCGGGTGGGCTCTGAATATGCAGGGTCTGGGGAGGGGTGGAGTGGGGATGGGAGTGAAGATCAACAAAACTACAAATCCAACCAATGGAAGCAGCAGAAATGGAATTAAAACAATAGCGTGTTATCTACCACATGGTAACGGTGCTACTGCTGCAAAGGAATGCTCTGCACTACTTTCGAGTGGTGGCATATGGAGCTCTCAGCTTAAGTCTACAACACACAGTGCAGCACTGGGCAGGGACGCCTATGTTTTCTACAAAAATCCCTTCTGATAATGTTGGATGCTGCACGGAGGGAACAGCTCTGCTGCTTCCAGAGCTGAAGCTAGAATGTTCCATGTTGCACAGATGTAAGTGCTTGTTCAGAGTTATCCTTCCTATAACAAACCATTATGGACCAGTAATGGACCACTCGGAATGAAGAAAACTGAGTCTATGCCAGTATACCTCTGGTTCTCACATATCCCAGGAGCTCACTGATGTTAACGAATTTATCCTGCAGAATATGGGGAAGTTTAACCTCATTTTACTAGTGAGTAAAATGAGGCAAGTAAGGTTTCAGGGTAAATGCTAACACATTTGTCTACCTGGGAAGTAACATTCCTCCAGAAAGTCAATTTAACGTTGTCCTCTGTTGGATAATATTTTGCAATAAATATTTTGACTGACATGGCTAAAATGTGAACATTAATGACTTCAATCCCAAATATAGACTGACTTGTGCCAGCGCATCCAAAATATCTGCCTGAGACCACTGCTTGTGATAACAGATCTCTAGGATACCTGTGTCCTCCTGGAGCTGCAGCCAGGGGTCCGAAAGGCTGTTTCATGGCATCTGAAATGGCTACAAATGCCCACATTTTGGCAAATGGATTCTGTCTACGGTGTCTTGGCTGAGAAACCCCCATGAGAAAATGAAGAAAAAGAAGCAAATGAAACTCAGCAAGCTAAGCAGTAAAATTTATCAATGAAACTTTGGGCTGGATTTCCCCCAGGACACTGCCAGGGGAAGAAATGCAGTCCCCCTTTCAAAGAGACTGTCTTAAGTGTTAACTCTGCCACGCCGGTTTGTGCTTTTTGCTGTGAAATCTTGTTTGCAAAGCACCTGAGGGGTCTAATGGCTGTCATGAAAAGACTTACACTTTGTGCTTATCCTCTGCAAACGCGGAGTCAGGCCATTGGCCAGAAAAAAGCTTTTTTCTTCTACACCCAAAAGGATCTCCTGTGGCCTGCGAACAGGCCTGGCTCTCCCTGCTAGTCCATTCTAAGCCTTACTAGGGACATTGATTCTGTCTTAGGTGTGAACGGGGAGCCGAAATTTACTTTAGATAGTGACTTTTTTTTGAATTGCACTGTGTTTTATACCACTGGGGCTTAAGAATAGCTTGATTTACCAATATCAGGTAATTGCTACTGCAGCAATTTGCTACTATAGAACTGGGCAGCTGGAAGGTATTGATGTCTTGATAAAAGGTTGTTATTTGTGTTAATTTTCCCTCCCTCATTTTCTTTTTTGGCCAGCCAAACATGGAATCAAGTGCCATTGTTAATGGGTATGTTACCTGAAGCTGTTACAAAAGTCCACGCCAAGTTCATCCCAATGAATTGAGGAGTAATGTAGTTTTAATTTTAACTCCAATTATATCCAGGAAGATTAATTGTTAGGGGCAATTCCTTGCATGGGGCCAAAAGGGAGTTATAAATCATTCAGTTAGATGATCAGATAATTTTCAGGCTCCTGTGGGTTTCAGAAAATGGACAAGAATAACTTAAACCTGGCTCTTTCACAAAGAACCAGTAGCTTGTGATAAATTAGAATCTGTCTTTTTCCCCTCTCCAATGATCTCCCTGGATGTGGGTGAAATGTCCACTAGTGCTAATTTAATTGCAAGTGGAACCCTCTACTGCCTGCAAGTAATTCACATTTTTCAATAGCAGGTAATGGCAATAGTGAAAGTGTCTCCTTGCTACCAGGTCGTTTTATTTTTAAGTCAATGACAATGGAACTATTATGTACCAGCTGATGAGAGTTTAATTTGTTTAAGTATAGGAGAGGATTTATTAGCAGTAATATGTTAGTATTACTATGTCCCTCTACTCGTAGCTTTTACATATGCATTAGACAATTTCCCCTAATCTAAGCAAATCCAAACTAATCTAGGTGGATGCATAAGTATGGACTTCATTTTCCTTTCACTGAGACAAGTGTTAATTAGAAGACACTTACTGGACCTAAAGCAGAGTAACTTAGCAGAGAATCAGTTCTCATATCTTTTGTCAAAACTGAATATTGCATGAATACGATCATGATTCTAGGTGTAATGAAAGTGAACTGTCCCCCTTGGCAAGGCATGCATCCGTGTCAGCTGCTAAACGGCAGTACCGGAGAGCATCTATGAACAAGCCTCTCTATATTACTGCATAAACGCCTCTCATTTCAAGAATCACAGAATGGTCGGGGTTGGAAGGGACCTCTGGAGATCATCTAGTCTAAGCCCCTTCCAGAGCAGGTTGCACAGGAACGCGTCCAGGCGGGTTTTGAATGAGAGACTCCACCACCTCTCTTTCCCCTCACTTAAGTATATATGAATTAGAAAGAACCCAGGAAAACCTAGAAAAGTTGGGGCTGGGGGTGTGGGTCCGTCCGTGCCAGCCCCTCGGGGCCGCTCCTCCCTCCTCACCCCTCTCCCTGCTCCAGCGCGGGCCCTGCCCCGGGCTGCAGTCCTTCAGGGACAACCTGCTCCCGCCTGGGCTCTCCACGGCCGCAGCTCCTGCAGGAAATATCCCCCCGCTGCGGCCTGGGGCCCTCCCCGGCCTGCAGGGGGGGTCTCTGCTCCAGCGGGGTCTCTGCAGGGCTGCAGGGGATCCCTGCTCCGGGCCTGCAGCACCTCCTGCCCTCCTCCTCCTCCGCCCTGGGGCTCCCTCTGCTGCTGCTCCCTCCTTGCCTTCCTCCTCCTCTGCCTGGGCCGCCTTCGGCAATGAATATTTTAGCCTTTTCAAAGATGCTTTTGAAGTTACACTGTTGTGTCTATTCGGTAAGTAAAAGAGAAGTTCTTTATTCTGTGTTATCATTCCTGTCTTTCACATAATAGTAATTTAAAAGAGAGAAATGAGGACAAGTAGCACCATCTTGCCTGGCTGCATTCCTGATATTTTTTTTTTGGTTATACAATGGATTTTGTAGAGCAACATATTTATTCTGATGTAAAAAGAAGCAAAATTACTGAGCGATCTTTCTCGGTATTCAAACTTTTGAATGTTGTAACATTAACAAGATACATAAAAATCAGACAGTGATTTCTACAGAAGTTATCAATTTGAAAAGTAAATTGTTTCACACAGTGTAGTAAGGTTCTAATTTTCAGTTTTATTTAAAAGGTTCAAGTGAGAAAGTATGCAGTTTAATACAAGATTACTCTAATGTTTTATTTTCAGAGGACAACTTGTTTGACAATTAAGCAGAGGTAATCCTAAATAAATATAACCTCCTGCTCCCAATCATGTCGATACACCTAAGTGTCTTCCCAGTTATAGATAGTTATGCATAAGTAACAGCATGGGGACCCCAACATGATACTTTTTAATTAAAAGCCAATATTCCATACTCATTTGATAGTCAGTTTTTCTTTTGCTTTTTGCCTTTGCCAATGATTTCCTTGTTCAGTCACCTAATCTTTGAAGTACCCAATTTCAAGTAGAGAGAGTAAAATTTGCACCTTTTAGAGATAAAGTTAACACCAAAATCTCTATTCAAGCACTCGAACGGACTTTTTTGGAAGCTGGGCTTCATAGTCACACCTAACACCCTCTCCTGAGAAGGTGTCCTTTTCCCTTAAATGCTAATACATACTTCAGTCCTTAAATACTAAGTATTTTGGGAATGAATATGCAGACATGTGACTTCTACTTCACCCCACAGTCACCAACAGCAGATCTCCCTTCTTTTTGAAAGGAACCAAATGGACATTACTTTTAAAAGTTAATTTATCTCTTGTCTATAATGAGAAGTTACTGACCAGAGCAAAGCAAGTGCACAGGCAGAAAGGAGAAGCAGGATTTCAGAGCTTTTATTTGTCAAGGAACACAATAGAATGAGACTGCTTTGCATACTGATTCATCTCTTAAAGCAGATTGGCCAGAGAAAAATAATAGTATTGGTACACCAAAGAATAATTCTGTTCTCTAAGTGATGGTGATAGTTTGTAGCTCTTGGGACAAGCCGAGTCCGTGATCCCTGAGTCCAAGTTCAGTTTCATTTTCTTTTATTATGTTAATACTTCAAACTAGATCATAATTTCTCAAACTTCTTTTTTTTTTTCTTTTATTTCCAATTCAATAAAACACCTAACCACCTAAAAATATATTTAACTTATCAGTTGTAGAACTAAAAGGCTGTTGAGCATTTTGAGCACTGTGCTCATTCACAAGGATGGTATTCAAAACACTTTTTTAACCATCAAAAAAGAAAAAGGCATCTGAGCTGCTACTCCCGAATGTGTTTTTTTTCTTCCAATGTGTACAAATATGTTCATATTTATGTATGGATCACCCTCTGCTGCCAGTGGTCCATGAGTAACACAATGACAGTAGACGGTAACTCTTGAGACCTCCTCTTATGACTATTGCTCTGAATTACTGCAATGAAATATGTTGCAGGAAGCTGCACATTTGTTTTCAAATGTCTATTGTATTCTAAAGAACATTGAAACAGGTAAAAATAAACCAGGTTAAGGGTTTTGTTCAGATCCTTTGAATGTCTCAACTCGATAGATGTGTCAGCTTATACAAAGGCCTGGTCTGAATTCTTATTTTGTGTGTGCTGCATTGTGTCAGTTGCACGGTATTAGCTTAGTCTTATTAGTCTTATTTCCACCACTCTTTTTTTTTTTCCCCTGGGCTATTTCGGGGTCAGTCTTGGGTCAAGGTTGGTTATTGTTCCAAGAATGAGTTGCAAATAACCACAACTGGGAGAAATCATATTAATTCCTCCTAGTGAACTGCAGCTCAGGAATCCCAGTGTGACAAGGTGCGTAGAGGTAGAATAAAAAATTCAGAGCTCCCTGTTTGGGACAGCACTCTTTGGATTGATTTATATATTCAAAATCCTCTTTGGAGCTGGATGAAGTGTGGCATATGTCTAATAGTGGAAGATAGAATTTGAAAGCTTTTTAAAGGGATTAAAATGATACACTAAAATGCTAGGAATTGCCACGAGCCTGACTCGTATTTGCAAGCATTTTAATTTCATACACAAGTTCATACTTTCATGTGAGTGAAGGGAGTCAGCCCTGATCCTGCCTAGGAAGCTCTGATACATGTTTAGGACATCATCCTTCTGAGTCATGCCAGGCCCGAAATGGGTCATAAACAATATTACATGAAGCAATTGGAAAGTTCGTATTTTCAAAAACAGGGAGCCACTGTATGAACATTCTTGGACAATAAAAAGAAGCCCTTTGAGTGCTTCTGCTTCATTACTTTTAACATGTGTTCTCTCAAAGTTGTATTAAAGTTTGAATCGTTTGACCCTGGCAAGATGTACATCAAGATGGGAGTTAAATATGGAAGGATACTTCATTTTCTTTTGAAAATATGCTGCTTAGATCTTTATTCCTGGGCAGCTTTAAATGTTTCATTAATAATGTTTACATAATTTTCTTTGGAAAATGAACAAATGAACAGAACAGATTTATTTTTTTTTTTTTAATCTTTTTCTTCCCGTTGCTCTTCATCCTGAATTAAATAATTCTGCTTTCTCCTTTCTCATTAGTAAGATGATACTTGTAGGCTATCCTTTTACCAATGCTTCTTAGTCTTCATTTATCCGCTTTCTGAACATTTAATCCTACATAAAACAACAAACAAACAAACAAAACCAAAAAAACTCCTGAAATTAATGGACATCATGGTAAAACTGTGCTTTTTAAAAATCCATCTCTTTCACGTGATAGAGTCTGTCATAGGTCCTCTGATTTTAAGCAGGCAGATTCAAATTATTATGGTCCTGGCTTCAGTTTCTTTTTTCATTTTAGTTCCATTCTACAGATCTCCATTATAGAACTGACTTAATTACTTGTTTTCTTCCTAAACTCCTTGTAGTTTGTCCATTATCTTTTTTTTTTTTTTTTTTTCTTCTCTCAGAGGGGAAAAGCTCGCATCTAGAGGCAAAAGGGTGCATGAACCACTGCTAAGGTTCCCCTTCATAGATCTTTAGATAGCTCGTAGTTGCCTGCAAAAGGCTACAGTAAAATGTTTTGGTGAGCATTCTATGTGTAGACTGCGAGGTTTAAAGAGATTAAAAAAAATACCTAAAAGAGCCTAGACCAAAACAGCAAGTTTGGATTTGATCCATTGCAATGGGTGGGAGGGGTTCATTATCACATACACCACCAGCAGAATTGGGCAGGTTGTTTTGTGGGCAATTTCTCCATGGAAGGTCTGTATCTTCTGTTGCCTGCCTCTCTCACCAAGGATGAACAACTTGTATTCTGTCTGGTCTGTGCTAATCTAATCTTACTACTCACCTAAAATCAATGGTGGAATTTCAAGTCCTTCCGGTTCCTGATGATGAATTGCAAAAAGGAACAATATCAGCCTTGAGATTTGAGGGTCTGTCCGTGTCTTCAAATTAAGACACTGACAAGCTGTGACTTAAAACATTAGCTGTATAATATCAGTCTGTGAGTTGTTTTTAGTCCGTTTTATTAACTCCACTATGTGTTCAGTGATGCAAGGAGAAGACCAGGCTGTCTTTGAAGACCAGGATTGCAAAGAAACATAGTTGCCTAAAGGAGGAGTGAGAAATAGAGGTGAAATTCCCATTTTAAGAATCCTAGAGCATCTTTTTTTGGCCTTCAGCTGTGACACCAGAAGGATACGGTCTTCCATGAGCCTTTGCCAAAATCCTGCACAAAGCTTACATACCACAGCTGTCTTAAAAAGGCACTAGTTTTAGCCTAGTGGATTGATCTTAAGAGTGGGCACAGTTCACTTTTAAACTGTAGCTTAAGATGGAAGCCAAATCAATAAATTCCATCCTGAGTTCTCTACCACATTCATATTTAGATATATTGCTGAACTAAAATCATAAGATGACCAGTACAGCCTTATTCCTTCTACTTCAGAAGGCCACTTTGGACTGTGTATTTTTATAAGAGCTTTTACAATGTGCGCAACACACCAGAATGTTTGAATGTCCTTCATATGGGAATAGTAACTATTAGAGCTGGGCAATACTTTCATGAGGAAATGCTTCTTAGATAAAACTTTTTGGGAAAAGTTTTCGGGATATTCTTTTATATTTTTAAGTTTCTCAACAAAAATATACAGACATACAAAAACAAAATTAACAAAGCTATAATAAATACCCACATGTTGCTTAAGGACAATAGATTATGGGAAAAAGGATTAAGGGGAAGAGAGAATTGTTGTGTTTTGGGTTTTTTTTCTTCAAAAAAAACCCCAAAACAAAACAAAACAAAAGCTTTAAATAACATTTCTATTGATGTTTGTTCTTGAAAACCAAAACATTTGGATTTGCAGATAACATACTTATTTGTAACAGGAAATTCACAGCAAGTAAACAACCTTTTCTTATCTACTGGGTTTGATGTTTTTATCACCTTTAAACATAGTCTATAAGAGCAACATAACTGAAAATTTCTATGAAAACTCTGAAATGTTTTGTCAACGAACTTAAATAATAATCATGATAATTTTAATTGTAGCTTATGAAATTTAAATGCAAAACCTCTTATTCTAGGAAGTATTTTTTTTGCCTACTTTAGTCATAAAAATAAGACTAGGAAAGGAACTCAATAGTTTGTCAAGTTCCTCCGTGTTCCCTAGGGCAGGATGAACTGTGCAAGTGCTGTTCCTCACAGATGTTGTCTAACTTGTTCCTCAAGATGTCTAAGGAGACCTCCACAACATCCCCAGGAAATTTGTTTCAGCATTTTACTCTTCCTCTTAAAAGCTTTCCTGATGCCTGTTCCTGAATTGTTCCTTCTTCAATTTAACCTCACTGCTTCCTTTTTTATTCAGGATTTTTCTTCCTATTGAAGCAACCTTTTTTAGCAACAGACATTTCGAGTCCATTTACATAGTCTTCATCCAGTCTTCTCTCCCTTAAGTTGAGCAGCTCCAGTCATTTCAGTCTTTTTCTGGTTGGGAGTAATTAATGGTTCCCTGAAAACTCCCATCCTCTCCCAAACTGATTCAGACCTAACTTGAAGACTGAGGCCCAAAATGGAAAAACCTACTTCAGCTGAGAGCTAAGAATGTAGAATGTACCAGTAGTGGGAGAGGTTACTGTCTTGCAATGTTCTCGTTTGTGTCATCTAGTATTCACTTCATAGACTGTTCATAGGTTGGAATCAGAGTTTTGGGTGTTTACCATGTTGTAAAATCATTTAACCGTGTTTTATTTTTTATTTAAATAATACTTATGAGGAATTCAAGGAAAGAGAACTGTTTTTATTGGAACCAAAGAGAGTTTTGTGACTAACTTAATTAATATCCAAGTTTTTAAGAGATCTCGTATTTCAGAGATTCTGAATACAGAGATCTGAAATATAAGACAATATAACACTTCTGAAGATCAGACTCCACCTTTTGCAAGGTTACATTTTTTCATGCATTATGTCAGCCATGGTGACCTTGATGAAATGTTTGGCTTGGTGTAGTTTTGCATTCACTCTGTGGAGCTATGTGCCTAGGAACCTTGCCTTGCCTTGCAATAATCGGTAATAAAGACTAAGGAGTTACATACATTGTATCTTCACATTGTTATTGTTTGGATCACGTTCACTCACCTCACATAGTTCTGGGGAAATCCTTTCAATTTTATAATACTAGCTCCCCATTTGTATTGTTGGTGAAATAATGCTCCAAATATAATCCTTTCATATTCACAACTGTGGAAAAGTTTCCATTCTTCCTTTGCTGTCCTACATGTGCTGAAAAAGTTGTACAGCATCCATCTTATCTTTTTTAATAATTGTATTTTAAATTATGGTTATTTGTCAAATACTCTTAAACCTCTAGCTGCAGATCTATAAGTACCATGACCTGTCTCCACTGGAAAGGGCTGATGTAATTAGAAAAAGGCCTGTATCAATCACTGAGATAATGGGTGTTCTCTCCCTCTCTCTCTCTCCCTTTCTTTCTCATCATCAATTATCCTGACTATTTTAGACAAAATATCAGACAAACCTACCTTCTTTTAGCTACAGACCTGCCATTGCTGTTAATGGAAATGTAAATCTTCTGTTAGATGGAAGGTTCCTAGGGAGACTATTTTGCAACTCCCAATTAAGGAAAGTCTAATTTATGTAATCTCATAGAATTAGCAAAGGTTTTAATAAATGTGGTAAAAGTTGACATGGTTGGTACGGAGTGATTCTTCTGGAATTAGCTATGTGAAATAGGAGCGTTTCCCTTTTAGTCCCACTGTGACTTGTGTTAAACACCATGCATCAAATGCAAATTTAAGGTTGAAATAGCCATTACTATTACTGGTTGGAAGGGACCTTAAAGATCATGTAGTTCCACCCCCCTGCCATGGGCAGGGACACCTCCCACTAGATCAGGTTGCTCAGAGCCCCATCCAGCCTGGCCTTAAAAACTTCCAGGAATGGGCTTCCACCACCTCTCTGTGCAACCTGTGCCAGCGCCTCACCACCCTCATGGTGAAGAACTTCTTACTAATGTCCAGTCTGAATCGACCAATCTCTAGTTTTAATCCATTCCCTCTAGTCCTACCATTACCTGACATCCTAAAAAGTCCCTCACCAGCTTTCTTGT